>NC_050573.1:510155587-511355587 GCF_011100635.1 Trichosurus vulpecula | reverse complement strand
GAGACCAGGAACAGTGGGTGGAAACTGCAAAGAAATAAATTTAGGGTTGGTGTCAGGGAAATTTTTACTGATCATTATAGTTGTTCCAAAGTAGAATGTATTGCTTCGGTAGGTTGTTATTGTTGTTTCTACTTTCTTTGCAGCTCCCTGCTTAGCAAACTGCCTGGCAAATAGTAGGTGCTTAATAAATGATTGTTGGCTGTCAGGTTCCCCCTCATTGGAGGTCTTCAAGAGGTTAGATGACCCCATGTCAGGTCACCTTGCTGTTATCTTTGGCTTTTTGCTAACTAGAACAGATGCTCACTGAGGTCCCTTCTTACAACTCCAAAATTCTGTAATTGTGGGTAACTTCAACAATGTTCTCAAGTCCTAGGAAAGATACAGGGTAAACCCTAATGATTGTTGTTCAAGGAAGATTTCCCTTTGGATTGATGCAACAAATGAGCTGAGATCAGTGACTTTGTGAAAGTTAGTTAGGGAGGATATAAATACCATGGAGGTGGCTCAGTGGATAGAGTGCAGGTCCTGGAGTTAGAAAGACCTGAGTTCAAATCCAGTTTCAGACACTAGCTGTGTGACATTGGGCAAGTCACTTAACCTCATTTGCCTCAGTTTCCTCATCTGTAAAATGAGCTGGAGAAGGAAATGGCAAAGGAGACACTCCTGTATCTCTGCCAAGAAAACCCCAAATGGGGTCACAGAAAATCCGACAACACTGAAACAACTTGACAACAACGTAAATAACTTGATTTCTCTTCAAAAAACACCTTCATGCAAACTAGTCAAATAGCAGATTAAAGATTAAGATTCATTTAAGTTAATTAAAGATTAATTAAAGCTGCCTAAGATTAAAGCACGATGAAGGGTATAAAACCGCCTCATGGGGGCAGCTAGGTGGCACAGTGGATAGAGCACCAGCTCTGGAGTCAGGAGGACCTGAGTTCAAACCTGGCCTCAGACACTTAACACTTACCTGTGTGACCCTGGGCAAGTCACTTAACCACAATTGCCTCTCAAAAAAAAAAAACAAAAGAAACAAACCCCACCTCAGATCCCCCATAACTGTTAAGAGGCTTTGTCCATGTCAATAATAGTGTATATGTATATGCATGTGTAGGTTTGTATTTGAAGCAAAACCAGAAAGGAAGAGAACTCAGCTATCTCTATGTTCACATGTACATTACATGCCACATGCAGACATGTACACATACACAAATCTCTCATAAGGACATTGTTCTCTGCTAGAGGTAATTATCCTTTTGAAATAAACATCTTGTCTGGAAAAATACTGAATACCAAGTGAGGGAAATGCTATTGAAGGGTCCTCTCCATTAAGCTATTCTTTTTCCTGGGAAGTGAAACTCAGTGGCCCCCTGGAGCCTGATCACTACTCCCCAGGCCAGGGTCCCAGAGACTCCCTACTTTTAGATGAATTGTGTGTGTGTGTGTGTGTGTGTGTGTGTGTGTGTGTGTGTGCACGCTTTTCCATGGCAACATTTGTATCTCATTAATAGGGGACAGATTATATGTGTTCTAAGGTGGAAGCAGCAGGACTCTTGTTTCAAAGACTTGGGAGAAGGCAGCCCCGTGCTGGGGATGATTGACTAGTCATACCACTCGCAAAACAGCAGGCAGCCTGCTGGCCAATTACCTGTCTATTTTCCTATGTATATCAGTTTTGCACATTCACTGTACCATAGATGTTTGGTGCTTTTATAAAGGGTCATAGAACTTTAAGCCAATACAAATTTGCATATTTTTCTCATAGTTAAGTAGCTGGTTTTTTTTTTCCTTTTTCTAGTATAACAAATGTAACAAGGGAGACTGACATAGCTCGTCTTAGCTTTCTGATAGCATTGCAACCAGGTCAAATTGCAAAGAATGCAGGGGAACTCCATAGCACTTGACAAGGGCTTTTTTTTGGCTCTTTTCTTATTTCTAAGAGTAAGAGAGTTCAAATACCAACTCAACTTGAACCTCGATGTCTTGCTCTGGGCCACTAGATGGAGTCCCTTTCAAATTAGGGCTTTTTTATCCTAAAAGAACAAAAAAAAACTGTGAAAATTGAGGGTATTCTCTGACATCTGACTTTTAAATATGAAAAATCACAACAATATTAGGGTCTAATTATTTAAATTCTCTGAGTTTTCTGCACATGGAAAACTAGTTATGTGGAATTGGAAAGATAGAACCTGAGATTGGACCAAGTCATCATAGAAATATTTTATTAATCAAATATATTTACATTTCTTTGTCATTTCTCTTGAAACATGTCCCTGTTTTTTTTTTCATTTAAACACAATGTAGTCTTTGCAGATTATATCACAAGAACACAGCTACATGCATGACTTAGTTGGTCCTTGGCAGTTTTTTTTAAAAAGATGCAATTTTATGAAGTAAAAAATGCGAGCAAGCTGTTTACTCTTCTAATTACAGCATAATATGTATTCTTATTACAACAAACAACCTTTACAGCAAACTGTACACACAATATGCACCAGCTAATGGAGAGTATTTGCACCTTCCTGATTGACTATTTGTGTCAAAAATTTCCAAACCCCACCCCAAAGCAGAACAGAAACCCAACAATGACCTTAACTGATTTTAATTTTCTTATGAGAAGTTTATTGAAGATGTATTTGGGGATCCAATAAAAAATAAAATTGTAGTAAGCTTAGGACAAGCACCTTATAGTATCTAGTAATAAATGGTTTTTAAAAGCCACATGTCTGTTTTCATTCAAATGTCATTAGGACATCAAAAGAGGTTAAAAATTGGTAACAGGTAATTAGGTCCACCAATAGCCTTTACGTTACAACATAAGTAAAGTTTGATGACATCAGATATCAAGCTAATTCTGCTCTCCCAGAAGCAAAATTTTGCATCAACATTTGAGGTATTACTTTGCCACCCTCCAGATAGTAAAAGAACCAGAGGAAGGCTTACACTGCAGTGGTGTCTATTTCTGCTGGCTGTGTATTGGCATAGGAAGCCACAACTTAACATTATCTACATTGTATTATATTTTATGCGTTTTATTAAATATTCCCCAATTACATTTTAATCTGGTTCCTGTAGTATGTGGGAGTTTTGTAGGCCCCCTTGCAGCCTGTAAGCTTTGAGTTTAACACCTCTAGTCTACAGCATATTGGGTGGGTCCTCTATGGAGGATTTAAGAGAAAGATACAAAGGAAATTTGTATTCAGACTTCAGAGATCAATCCTAAGGAATTATCTGAGGCACAGAATGGTTAAGCAATTTTCCCACAGTCACACAGCTAAGTAGTATCTAATAGGGTATTTGAACTCAGGTCTTCGTTACACCCAGCTCAGCATATCAAATGGGTGCTTACACCAATGAAATTGGGTCCACTAAAGCAAGTAGTAAAAGGATCTAAGGGGAGGATCACTATTTAGATAATTGCATTTATATGCCTGGCAGACTGCACTACTTGCCCTTTCATGGAGTTTCCCATGAAAGGAATAATTCCCTAGAATCTTCTGTTTCATTGCTCTCATAGGAAGACATGAGTAATTATTCAGTATGAGGTTTTTCAAAAGTCAGATTTACCGAGCTGGTAACAACTATATTCTGCAGAGTGCACTAGTTTTGTTGGTAGGGTGTCTAGGTTCAAATTCTGGCTCCACCATTTACTACTATCTATGTGACTTTGGGGAAGTCACTTCTCTTTCTAGATTTCAGTTTGTTCATCTATAAGATTAAGTATCTGGACTAATTGGCCTCCAAGGTTCCTTTCAGCTACAATCAGCTGCTATTTTTGACAAGTTCTCGATGGGTATTATTTAAAATGAGTGTTCTCTTAGGCATATGGACCCCAAAGGATATGCTGAAATTAGATATGGAAATATCAAAAATTCTTCTGCTGCAGATATCTATCATTAACTTAATGGATGTTATGGAGAGAATTTTTCAATAGAACACCAAAGTGATATGCATACATAATTTCGGGAAGGAAAGACTCGTGTGACAGCTGTCATGAAGTGGGGCACTATTAACAAATGCAAAAGAAGGATCCTGCATTTTACCATCAGATATTAAGAGGCTCGTCCCACACTGGGACAATATATTCAGCTCTCTTGTGGGAAGTCCTAGAATCCTGGAATCCTAAAATTGGAAGGAAGCTCAGAACGTATCAAATCTAAGTCCCATCAGAAACTGGGATCCCATATACGACAACTATGGCAAATAGTAAACCTCTAATAATTTGGGTAGAAAATAGCAACAATATATTTAAATAATTATAAAAATTACTTGCCTTCTGACCAAACCAGTTTTGGGTTTTTTTTAATGCCATGTAAACGTACATTTTCAAAAACTCTAGGGTATATCCCAAGTTACGGATGGTACCCAAGAACCAGTGGAATCCAGTGATCTTTCTCTTTCACAACCTAATCTAGGATTATAATCACTCCATCTGAAACCCACTGTACCTGGCTGCTTTAACACTGCTGTTCACCACATAAATCTATATTCTTAACGGACACAACTACACAATCACTTCACTGATGCTTGAGAGGGATTGGGGGGAGAGACTCACGCCATTCGGTCAGAGCAGAAGAAAGAAAACAGACTAGGTTGAGCCAGGGCCAGGACATATTTTTAATTGTCAATACTTTTCAAGTCTAGTTTTTGTACTGGCTACCCTCCAATAAAATCTGTTACCATCTACGTAGTCATTTAAATTGCAACCCAGCATTTTAATAAGGTTTTCTTTTTAGTAGGGAATTGTAGCTGCTTCGCTTTTGGTTAAACACATTAGAACTATAACTAGTCATTTTTGAACCCAGAGCAAGTTAGAAAAAACCTTGCCTGGAACAAGTGGCTCAAAATATAGCAGAGTTAGAACAGATGGTGGAGGGACCTTACCTGGTTTGGGGCTCCAAGAAGTAAAGAAGCCTGTGCCATCTAGTAGCTTCCTATTTAAGAAACCATTCTCAGTAACCAAGTGCTAAACCCATTTCCCCCCCTATACTGCTGAAGGACTCAAAGTCCTCTCGATTTTGGTAAAGTCTTGGTTGTTCAATCCTCATTGTGTTTCTGAAATGCATAGTTGCAGATGCCACATGTATCATAATATGAAGCCTGAGATTGCTTGCAGGCAGCATGAATCTAAGATTTAAAAATTCTCAACTACAGTGACATTCATTTTAAGAGTTCTTTTCTTTCCATAAGCATACTTCATAAATAAATTGCACCTGTGCCTGGTAATTAAAAACAGACAAAACAAAAACAAATAACAAAACACACTGTTCTCAATTAGAAGTTGTATTTATGACTTCGAGAAGAGTGAATTTTCTTTCTTTAACTGATTACCGAGAAAAGTGTTTGGGGAGGAAACGGAAGAGATTGCTAAATGCTAAAATGTGCCACAGAAGGTACCAGCTTACTAAAAAAATATCAACTTTCAGTTTCCTTTGAATCATCTTTTCAGTGCCTAATAAAGTGGTGACCCAATGACAAACGTAGCATACTGGCATGCAGTGGAGCCCAGCAGAAGAAGTGTGTTTATGTTTCTTCACAAAGGGGCTCTAGGGTTTCTCCACCAATTTCCCATGTTAAGCCTGTTTCTTTGTTCTTCTGTTGATCATGTAGTTCTAATGAAACAATAGAAATCTATTGCTTAAGAAGACAAAGATGGACTTTTGGTGTTAAGTGCTAAGTTCATCTGCAGCACTACAGGCAGCATATTTAGGGCAGATCTCCATAGATGTTCCGAAAGAGAACAGAAGCTAGCTTGCCCTCTCTGTGTATTTGTATCTCACAGCTGACTTGAAGACTACAAGGATATAATCTTGAATGGCCAACAATAATACATAGCTTTCTTTGGGAAGTAATGTCATCTTTTTTCTTTGCAAATTCAAATAAATCCCCACGATGGACAAATCTCAAAAGATTCAATCTTGGGTGGATAAATGTTCCAGCATTCACTTATTTTTTTTTCAGTTTCTCCAAACCTCTTAACCTAATGTGGAAAATCCCATAGCTTTCTGGAGCCTTCTGTTATCACCTAGAGCAGGTCTGGTTTTTTCCTTATCTTTTAGCATTTCACTTCAGGAAGAAGAGAAGCCTGTGAAAAGTCAAATTAAATCCAAACCAAGAAAGGGAGCCAAAGTCATTTTTTTTCTGAAAATTTTTTTTCAGATCCAGTGGTCGCTTACTAATCCTTCTTGCCTAGGCATTCTGCATCCTTAAATGTCCCTAAAATATTGCTCTATTTCTAATATAAGGATAACTTGTCTTCCTTAAAGAAAGAACTACAAACAGCATGAAGAGAAATGAAGAGTTGATAATTTTGCAGGAGATTTGTGAGGGGATTTTCTGTTTCTTTGCTTACAGAGCTGTTGCATAGCAGTAGTGATGCCCTTTCCCCTGCCTGTCAGTTTTTTAGGTTAGGAATCCCAGGAACAAAGTACCAGTAATCATTTTTTAATGATAAGTCAGCCTGTGCACACATTTTGCAAGTTCCAATGAAGAACCAAATCTCCTTCAGCGTACATAAAGAATTCTTACAGTAGTAATTAAAAAAATAAAAACCATAATTTGTATCTATCTACTGTACTAGCAGAGTAACAAGGGCCTCAAGAAGGGCCCTAGACACAATCAGAGACAATCCCACTGGAGACAGCCAGCTCTGAGAGAAGTAGAGGGGTGTCATCAAAAACTGAGAAAGTATTTGACTATTACCACAGTAAGTCAAAGCAAGTCGAACCTATGCAGGTACTTATCCTCTTCCCCTCCACCTAGTGGCTCACTGACTTCTTGGCATCATTTCCAAGATTCAGTCTACACAGGCAAGTCAAAGCCAACCTGGTTATGCACAGTAATTCACTCTTAAAAGGATGTTCTCTAATCAAAAGAGAAGAAGAGATTTTTCTCTCCTCTGTCCTCCATGCATTGCAACAGCTCTGACCTCTTGAACCGTAAAGGACTGAATACTCATGAAAATAATCACTTGCCTAGAATGAAAATACTGGTTTTCCCAACATGCAAACTCACGTACACTATTTTGTTTCTTGTGGGGGTTACCTAGCATAGCATGTTGTAGGAGTTTCAAAAATATTGATTTGCTAAATGAAGGAAAATGGTGGGATGATAAAGTCTCAGACTTCTTTAAAAGAATGAGTTGGAATGGGATGGCTTGGGTCAAAGTAGAAGAAAATGTTAGTTTGTAAGTTCCTGGAAGGCAGGAACCCAGATATATTTCCTTATATCCACCACATTGCCAACACCATAGCATTAGGTACTAGTTAAATTGAATTATGTCAATTGAATAAAACAATACCTGCATGACAACTTATCATCTCTCCACTGGGGGAGGTAGGGACTTCATAGTTCAAGTCTAAAATAAATGCTTACAAGGAGACTTGTGACATAGGCTGTAGTAATCCCTGCCACTGAGGAGGGTGAGGATGGTGGGTTGCTTGAATTTGGGAGTTCTCAGTTGCAGAAGGGTTAAAGCTGATCAGGTGACTGCACTAAGTTCAGAATCCATATGCTGGCAACAAGACTACTTGAAAAGTGGCAAACTGGCCCAGGTCAGAAATGGAGCAGGTCAAAGTTTCCACACTGTTTAGCCAAGGGGATAGATTCTATGAGTGGCCACTGCTCTTCCAACCTTGGGATGTTAAGAAGATCATCTCAAACTAATAGTAGTAAAATAAAATACACACTTAGAAAATATTCTTAAATATTGAAGGAGACCATGCTCAATACTGCCTCTTAAAACTGGGAACACTCAGAGTCCAATTCCTATCGCGATGCAGTGATACCTATATTCCCTTTGCCTTACAATAATTTTCAGAAGACTGTTGTCTGGGTGGTAAGTGAGGAAGAGACAAGATGTGCTTAAATTGCATGTCGTATATTGATAGAATATAATTATTCTACAGCAACTGATAGAATATAATGTCCTCTTTTTATTTCAGTATAGCTTAATGGTAAGGATAAATTGATAATGCTCACTGTTGGGAGAGGCATGAGACAGATGTATTTGACACTAGCAATATGGCTTTCCATATCAACCATCTTCTTCTTTCAGTAAGTAGAGTTTTTAGTTTTTCTTTACACAATTGTTTATTGGTAAATAACCGCTAGGAGTTCTCTTTGCTGATGAGATCACAGGTCCAGAGGAATAACAATAACCCAAAATCGCCACCAGTGGAAGCTAGTGATTGTCACCAACATTTCTCCTTCTGTGTTCCTTTACTGTTAATTTTAAGCAGCAAAGTACAGAAATGAAACCATCGTCTGGATATTTAAAGTGGACTTTTTAATTAGCCTTAAGTATCTGGATAGTAAACATTATTAAATACTTACTATGTGCAAGTGTTAGGCCTTGTTTTAAGGCTGAATGCTCTCAGTAATTATCTTAATTCTTCGCTTCATTTTGTCTGAGCTAGACCTGGCATTGTTTACAGACTTCTGTGAGATTCTTGGCAGTGTTAAAACTGCGAGTGTCCCCATATGCCTGAAAAATTATGCTTTTCTATTTTCTATTTGTTCAGACAGAAAATATTTCTGTGCCAAATTTGAGGGCAAATAAATGCCAAAACCTTCTTTTAATAATCAAAAGGGAAAAAAATAGATAAGTAAGGTCTGAGTGTATAAAAAGTTGAATGAAAATGCCTGCAGTATTCCATGTGTATTCGGCATCAGCTAGCACAGACATCTGGGTTATGAGATCAATTATAATTGAAACTCCTTTTTTTTCCCTTTTCTAGGTTTTATGAACCAAGAGAAAAGGAAAGGTTTCTCTCTCTCTCTCTCTCTCTCTCTCTCTCTCTCTCTCCTCTCTCTTTCTGTCTGTCTCTCTGTCTCTCTCTGTCTCTCTGTCTCTGTCTGTCTGTCTGTCTCTCTCTCTCTCTGTCTCTGTCTCTCTCAGCATTCAGAGACCAGGATTCATGAGAAAAACCCTGTTGAGCTGATTTGAGGGGCTAAACCAAATGTATCTAACTCAAAAATCTGAGTAACATTCATTTTAGGCCCCTCAACTCTAATTATCTCTTCTAAAAAGTATACCTAAATGTGCCATCCTCGAATAATGAACTTCTTGCTCATTTGGGAGACTTAGTGTCCCATATATTTACATTTGCTTACACGCATTGAATTAACCTCTGGGCATTTCCTCTACTATTCTTTCCACTGTAGGGAGGATTACACAAGTTAATAAAGATCCCTAATACCTCAGATGAGCAATACACATTTTTTCCTTCAAGTCCCTGAGAGGTTAATGCCTAGAATCTTTTATTTAAATCAAGAAAAAGAACAGCAAGCATTTGGAAGAACTTAGATGATTTAAGATTGAGAACTAGATGTCTGTTAGACAACCTTTCCTGTGGCAGATTAAAACTGCAGTGACATTTTCTTAAGAACTCAGAACTTAATAGGAGCCAAGCTGTAGCCCTGTTATTCTATTTTATATATGGACATTAGTAAGGGAGGGAAGTGGGAGAGAAGATTAAAGATGGGGAAGTAAAATTAGAAAAAGACTTTATTTACTGAGAAAAGGAAAGCATTATTCGGGGAAGCATGTCATTCTCTGTCCTTTAAAAATCAATTGAACACAATGCAATATGTTTCTATATGGTGATGAAAACAGAGAGCTAGTAGTTCATGTTAGTCATAGAATGCCAGATGTTCCAACAGTGTGTGACTTAGAAATGCTACAAACGAGAGGTTTCTACACCCAAGAGAATCCTTGGAGAAAGATTCAGACTGAGGCACTGGTACCAAGCTGGGGGTTTAGGCAAAGGTATAATGGCTGGATGGGTCCTAGCTTCTTGGAGTCCCAAAGGACAGTGGTGAGAAGCCCCTACTGAGCTATCACAGAATACTGGGTCAACCTCTGTACCAGTTATACCCACAGGCCTGTTAACAGAAAGAAATTGAACTTACCTAGGATACTGATTACCTTATTCTCAAACAAAAAACTGTGAAATTTTGCCCACAGGGTTTTCTCCTTCTAATCTATCAGTGTTTAAGGAAGAGAATTAGTCAAGGGCCTGAGGAATTGGGCAGAGAGTTCCCATTAATAAAATGAGCTCCTCTATGTAGCCCCTGACCTCTATGGTTTAACACAGCACCTTTGATAGCCTGTTCTCTCTCTATATCATCTATTATTAGGGTTTAGGCACAAACTCCAACACTCAGAGAATAAATGAGAAAACAACCCAAGGCCCCACAGACTTTGAAGGAAGAAAGGATCAGAAGAAATAATGAAAGCTTTGAAGGTTAAGCCTTGGATCATCTGGGCCTCTGCAACAATTAAAAAAAATACTTGAAACCTAATATTGGACATTTGGCTTCACATTGGCAAACTTTATTTTAGAGTTTTATAAGCTAAAATGTTACTGAAAACCAGTTTCCTTTACTAGCCGATTTGGAACAATACCACCATTTTATGAAGCTCTGTAGTTTTAAAATGCCCTCATTATCAACAATATCCTGACAGGACAAAAATAATTCTTCTGTCCCTTCCCCCTCTCTCCCGCCTTTGAATTTGGCATCATTTTCTTCCTTGTCTGGGTTCTCCTTCTACAAGACCAGGCTGTTGAGTGAATGGAGCCATGTAAAAAAGTGTGGAAGTGGTGAGCATGGAAAACATGGAAATGAAATGTCCTTCCGTCTGAAGTTAACACTGCCTAGTAAAGGTTCTTGCTTCTGTTTCCAGAGGCCCCCTTCAGGTGTCATAAATGCTATCACAGCTAGCACCAAGCTAAACCAAAATGAGCCAGCAGAAAGAAGGACTTTACATCTGGGTCCATTGAGTCATGCCACTAAAAAAAGTACAGTGAGAAATAAGTCCGTGTGCATTCTCAGTCATAACTGTGGGCAGAAGAACCCATAAGATTCCTCACTTTGGTTCTAAATAATGATTCTTTTAAAAAGCTTTTAGAAATAAAGCAAATACATGGAGGGGCTAGGAATGTTAGCTGTCCCAGGTTCCTTGTCCACTGAAATAAGTCTCATCCCTAGTCATAAATAAATAATTTCTTTCCTGGTCTCACTTCCATGCCAGGATCAATATCTCTTAACATCTTACTTATTTTATTACTGCTTTTGGTTTTCTGGGGCTGATTGAAAGTTGCTCAGAGGAAATCTTTGGTTTTGCTTAAGTGTCCGTGACATTTAATCATGACTTTCCTTGCAGTTTAATTCCAACCAGTCAATCAGTTAATCCACTTCAATTGATTCTGGGCTCTCTGTTATTGGCTTGCACTCATTGGGCATCCGTTGGTGTCGACTCAGCTGGGTGGCCTGCGTGAAGCTCCTCTCACACCTCTCGCACCTGGTGGAGGCAAGAGAGAAAATTGAGACCAGGGAGCTGCTCCTGGGGGGTGATGGGCTTTGTCTCATCCTGCCTAATCAGAACAGACACTCCAAAGTGGCTTCAGATTTTACCGGCTCAAGAGGTTTAATTGGTGGCTCCTTCCAAGGCCTTGATGCCTATGATGGGACAAGGCCTGTCTGATTCAGAACAGAGGGATCTGTCAATAGGCAGGGGGAAGGTGATTTCTCCAGAGAGGCCTGTCCTGCTGTAGCTCTGATCACTGTCAGTTCAAATAGATAAAGAACAAAAAGAGATTTTTAGGAGTGAGCCATCAAAGAAGCAGCTTGTCTGCAGTTTTCTGCTCTGTAACCCCAAGAAGAAATTGATGACAAATAGAATTTCACCTTCTGCTAATTTAAAATCAGGATTTCAACTTCTGTGAGTACAGGAGCCCCAGGGTGATCATCTCTTAGTTTGGAAACAAGAGGAAACACTGCATTTGTTTGCAATGCTATGGGAAGTTCATTGCTTTTTATATAAGCTGCTCACATTAACACAGCCCAACTTTGTTTTGGGCAAAAATACAGCATTTACATATTTTAAGGCTTTAAAAAAAAGCCAAAACATTGGGGTCCCTAGTATTAGTGCACTTGCCCCAAGAATGCAGGAGAGCAAATGATGGGGTAAAAATGAGGTTCCTCTTCTTCACCATGTCTCCTGTCCCTAATTGAAGTAAAAATGTCATCTAGGAGAATTGGTGGTATCCCATAGGAGGAAGCTACATAGATCTCCCAGTCTTTGTGCTATGTTCGCTCACTTAAAAAAAGTTTGCCTCCAAACACTGATGCCCACCAATGGATATAATTTTTTACACACAAAGAAGTGACGTTAGAGGCAGTCAGCTATCATGTGGGCCACGGTGGTGCTCGGTGCCACTGTTTGCCCATGTGCAGTACTAATCATCAGGAATGGCTGCCTTCCACATTTTAGCACACTCCTTCATGCTCATAATTTCCTTTCCCCCAATCTTCAGAGAATAAGAAGCTACAGGGAATTTCCCACTATCAGCTATCCTAAAATCCTTGTTCATGAAGTTCCCCCTGTTTTCTGGTGCCATGTGTTATCTACACTGTGAATGAAAATCTCAACAGCAGAGTCATCATGATGAATTTAGACATTCCTCATCCACCACCAGGGATGGAGGCAAACAATACTCTGCTACCCGCAGGGCATTTTCTTTTCCACTCTTCTCTAAATTGCAGGCGTCTTGCCACCAAAATAATTATTTGTGAAATTTAGACCAAGTATTCACATATAGTTCTGAAATTTTTGCATAGCTTTTAATGAGGAATCCTGTGTTTGGGAGTTAGTGTTCTCAGATTATGTATTCATTCATCAGGGTCCCTGCACCTGCTGAGCGTGTCAAGGGTGCATAAGTTGTGTTTCTTTGATTGTCTTTCGAGGCTTATTTTTAGCAGCCTGCTTCACTGTTAAAAACTGCACTGTGATCTTGACAAATGTAGAATGTCAGCTTTAATGTATCAGACCTATCAGCTCAATGAAAATAACTCAGAAGTATTGATCACTTAATGATTTTTGGTGTATTCATTAACGTCTCTGTGCAGATCATCCTCCCTCCAGAGCTTCTGAAGTGCTGATGACACATTAGTGTATGGCTGATTGTTTATTAGAAAACTGATTAGTTACTGGATTAGTGTGTCAAAATATACTACCTTTCATTGCTTGACAAACTTTCAAATTATTATATCCTTTTTATCATGAAGGCACTTGAATCAATTTCGGTGAGAGGATTAGCTTGGACAATTATGAAGCATAGCGCTGTACCTAACCTGGGATTTTGGTTTTCCAATACTGTGGGTTTGAATATAGAGTTTTTATGGAGTAAGGTGTTCAGGATAACATGTATGAAAGAAACCATGTGGGTAGGCACCTACACAGACTTTTTAGACTACCAGCAGTAAGGAAAGAACTACTCATATTAATGCTGGCTAGCTGGGAGCTCAGAGACCATCTAGACCAGTAGTTCTCAGCCTTTTTGTGTGTGTTGCATGGCCGCATATGGCAGCCTATGGACCTTTCTCAGAATAATGTTTTTAAGTGTATAAAGAAAAAAAATAGGATTATAAAGGAAACCAATTTATATTGAAATGACGATGTAAATTTTTTCCCATACGAGTTCACAGACCATCGCTGGTAAACATTTAACAACTGGCTATCCAGAGGGGAAAGTGTATGCATACATGCTTTTAAGTGTAATTTGCATTATTAATATTTTATACATCACTTTCTTTAGGCTAGACAACAAAAAAAATAACAAATCAAGTTCTGATTTATATAGCATTTGCCAATTTATGAGGTATAAATGCTTACACTGAAATTTTAACAATCAGCTCACAAGTTGATTAGGGCTGGCTCCGACATACCTCCGGAATTAGTTTAAGAATGCCAGATCTATACTAACCTCCCCATCCTACAGATAAGGAAACTCAGGATAAGTACCTTTCGATTCTCCTCATGTGTAAGTGTAACTTCCTTCTGCTCTGGGGCCATGTTAATTAGTGAGACCCGACAATACCCAGCCAGATTCAGCTCCCGACTACAGTTCCCTGCCATCTTCCTGTCATGCCACCCTGATACTGTACCCACCCCATGCTGGGGCTGTGCTGACTGCGGAAAGCTCACTGCATCTAGCCAGCTCCAGTCACCTGACTAAGCGCCACTGACATCTTCCTTCCATGCTTCCCTGCACTTATTCTTTGACCTCTCTCCTCCTTTGGCTATCAGGATATTAATTAAATCAACACTAATAATTGCTTCTGAAAAAGGTGAGTCAATTGATTATACTATGGCTCTACTCACCATCCCTATGATTTCACCCTTTGCTGACTACCATGCCCCATATGTATTGTTTCCCCTATCAGAACATAAGTGCTTAAAATAATTTATTTCCTTCCTCCCACTTTTTCTCTCTCTCTGTTCCTCCTTTTTTTCCTCCCTCCTTTCCTTCCTTCTTCCTTCCTTCCTAAATATCTAACTTTCTAAATTCCTTCCTAAGTATGTATGTGCAAAGAAAATAGAGTGGTAGTTCTCAAGATATAACTATTTTATAGGAAGATCATTGCTAAAAAAATTCCTATAGTGTAGTCTACATGTCCACTCCCTTAGAAAGTGAGCAGGTGAGTAGAAGGTCAGGAGGTGAGTAGAACAAGTTGCTGATTTAATTTGCTTTCCTGGCAGATTCACCTTCTTGGGGGTGGGTATAGTACTAACAAACTCAGGTGACTTAAATATTTCACATCACAAATCTGTACAATAAAAGGTTGGACAAAGGAAGTTATGATCTTTTTGTATGAGAGAAAGTGCTCAGGGTAGATGCTCTCGGGGTAAGCTGCTAAATGTTTAACAACCGGCTCCCCAGAAAAAATGTACTCATGACATACTTTTAGTTTAATCTGTATCATTAGCATTTTCTCTATCACTCCATAAATCCAGACCAGGGAACAACAAGCTATAGTTCCCCCACTGTCTGTTTTTGTAAAGCCTGCAAGATGATTCACAAAACAATAAATCAAACTCCAATTTATAATGCTCATGAGTTTCCAAGGTGTAAATGCTTACTCTGAAAATTTAACAATCCCTCCTGTGGGCATTGGCTCCAGCATACCCTTCAGTGTTCATGAGTTGATGGAATACACCCCTTTCTCTGATATCATCATTTCATGAATTCAGAAGTAAACATACAGTGAAAACTATAGGTTAAAATACAGCCCTGTATTAGGAAATTAATCCTGATCAGTTTTCAAGCCCAGTAGATCTGTTCTTGTATTTCATACCAGTGTGATGGGACGACGAAGAAAAGATGATGATGATGTTAGTGGCAAAGTAGTTGGAGGAGAGGACATGTTCTTGAATTTTACCTTGTGCATTCCACAGACAAGAATGGGATGTGAGTGATGTATTGCATGTTCTAAGTTAGTTTGCATATGGCAGAGTTTTTGACAATGAAACCAGAAAGTTTGACATGAAACCAGAAAGTCCTAAAAATGATAGCAAAGAAAAAGGAAACAACCTTGGTTCTTGACTTTGTATCAGTCTGAAAGTCATAAATGAGACTCGATTTGAACTCATTCTTCACTTAAGGAGGTAGCTGTTCAGTTTCAGTTAGTCAATGAACATTTATTGCCTCTCTGTGTCAGACGAGCACTGGGGAATACAAAAAGAAGGAAAAGATATTCTCTGATCTCAAGGAGCTTACAATGTAGCGAGGGAGGCAACAAGCAAACAAATAGGTACAGGAGAAAGAGGAAATAATTAAAAGAGTGAAGACACTAGAATTAAGAGGTGTTAGGAAAGGCTTCCTGTAGAAGATGGGATTTTAGTTGGAACCTACAGGAAGCTGGGGAAAGCAGAAGGCAAAAATGAGGAGGGAGAACATTTCAGGCTTTAAGGACAGTCAGAAAAAATGCCCAGAGCCAAGAGATGGAGTATCTTGTTTATGGAATAGCAAGAAGTCCAATGCTTGTAATTATAATATAAGGGGTAAAGGTGGTGGCATTCTACCCCTCGAATTCACACACATACACACACACACACTCAAACACATGTGTACATACAACTCAATTTTATTAAGGTCAAGACACCTCAGTTAAGGTATATCACAGAATCAATCAATAGACTTGATTAGGTTTTAATGTGGAAAAAAGCTTAATCTCTACTATGATCCATTTGTCAGATGCAAACTATCTCTCAAGAAGAAAATATTATGACCTGGGACTTATAGATAAAAACAAGCTTGATTTGTGTTTTCAACAGTTTGGGAGTAGGAGGATTCTAGCCTTAGGAGTGTTTTGTGAAGGAAGACTCCTTTACCTGTATAAGAAAGTAACAAGGAAAGGACATTGAAGCTACTGAACCAGTAGTTCACAGTGCATCCACATGGAAGCAAAGAGATAGACTAAGAAAGGCACAAATATGGAGAGATAGTCACCCAAGAGAAGAGATAGCTTCAGAAAGCCCAACCCCGCATGGTAGAGAGAAGTAATAGCTATGAACTTAAGAAGCAAGCACATTTTCGAAGGTAGCTGATCAAATTGTCCAGCAAACAGCTGTACCCAACAGAAGCTGCATGAGAACCCTACAAAGAGAAAACAAGGAACCTCTGGTACCAAGAGTTGTGAGTTTGCCATTACCACATATGTATCCTACACATATATCTCACTATCATCATACTTGAAACTTAAGCTTACTCTCCCCTTCTATGTGTTCTTGGGACAGTGTGTCCTAGACTTTTGAGGGGAAAGTTTTATACCAATTCATCTTACAATACCACCTTAGTACATGTCTTTGCTAAAAGTGAATTCACAGTTCACTGAATATTAATGGAAAGCTTACTAGTGGGAAGGCCAATAAGGTATATTAAGAGGCTATCAAGAGCTTCCTTCACTTAACCCCAATTGCCCTGCCCCCCCCCCCAAAAGAGCTTCCTTACTATCAAAGGTAGTTTAGAATTTGCCTCATGTTAGAAAGAAGAGGAAAACGTGAGATATTTTTGATAATTCAAAAGGGAAGCAGCAAGAATGCTACGCCTATACCACATATTTGTCAAAGTGAATTAAATACTACATTTAGCCCTAGGCCAAGGGCCCAGAAAACAGGTAGGTAGTAACTCAATGCAAGTTTATTTATTTCCTTCTGATGTTTGAACCAAATATTTTAGGTATAAAATATTAAGGTAAGTTATGTTCTTTTTGTAACCAAGACAGGGATGAAAAACATCTCCTTGAATAAATTTATAGCCTGACTGCAGATTCCAAAGGCAAAAGCATGAGGTAGGCATCAAACAAACCTTGTGGAATATTTTGAGGTTTGCCCAGTTATAATGAAGAGAGAGAATATTGTCCTCAGTACACATTTTCCCTGACTTGCAACTATTCATATTCATAAGACCAACTAGTTCCCCATGACCTCTTAGGCCTATGTATACTGAAAAAGGAACCAAAGTCTTTGCTCTGACCTTTTAATTTTTGGTGAATTCCTATTCATTCTTGAGAGTACAGTTTAGGGCCAAGTTTGGATACTTGGATCTACACTTAAGACCTACAACATATACTTAATAATCATAATGACACACATTTTATGGGGCTTTACTGTTTATAAAATACTTCTCCCACAATATACATATGAGTTGGGAAATGTGTTCTTTAGTAAATGTTAATGTTTATTAGAATGCAAAGCTATAGCAAAGCAATAAAAGGAATTCAGACCTCTTGACTTTAAATCTCATCCCTGTTTAGTTACCTAGGTTTTTGATTTTTGGTTTCTGCTTCTATAAACCTCATCAACTTTTTAAAAATCACTTTATAGAAAAAGTTTCTTAAGAAATTTCAGCATTTGTTTTTACCTGATGCACTATACAGAAGATCCCTTGCCCAAACAGAGAAACAGAAAAGAAGTTTGATTTTATATAAATACACTTATACATAAATACACACGTAAAGAGAGAGCATAGCTTAGTACAGAGATGGATAGCCTTGGAAATAGAAGACTTGGGTTCAAGTCTTCACTCTGACACACATTAGTTGTGTAAACAAGGGCCAGTCATTTAATATCTCAGTTACCTGGGAAGCTTTCTAAATCTCCAATGAGTTTCTAGTCTGTAATAGTAAAGGGAATTCTTTACATTGATGAAATAAAGGGCCTGGACCTTCCCCTACTGCACATGTGTATATGTTCCAATTAAGACATTGGATACCCAATTATCAGAGATGTACATATGCACACACAGGTTCACATACTGCCTCTGACCTACACTGGCTGTGTGACCTTGGGCAAGTCATTTAAACCTAGGAAGCTCTCTAAATATAAGTTGAAATAAGTTATACAGAAGATGCTATCCTACATTGATGAAGGGAATTTCCTTACCCTATACCTTTTTCCTTACCCTATACTTATTTTCTATAACTGTGAAATCACAGGTCTAGTCTTTATCCCTAAACGCACATAAATACACATGTACACATATACACTCACACACATATGCAAGGCGTACTATTTAGAGGCTTCATCTTTTCAAGTGCAGTTTTCTTCTTTTAAGATACAGTCTTTAAGTTAATCCCCATTAGTTGAATAAATATAATTAATGTTTATTATTAATTCTATTTTGCTGACTACTCTGCAGTGGGAATTTTTTGAATGTTTTGATTTGTAGGATGGTATAATGACATCTCTGTAATATTTATAAAATCTGAAAGGGTACAGGTATCTATGAACTACACATGACTGCCTCTGGACTGCTTAATCCTGAGATTGTATAATATAGATAAAAGGACTTAACTTTCCATTTTTCCTTACAGAAAGGTGGTTTCCTAGACAGCTCTTCCCTAGGCATGTGGCATATCATGAAGGAAAACTACAAATAGCATGAAGATACCTTGACATGAGCAATAATAGAAGAGAAAGAAGTCTGCTCAATACATCCAGGCCTGGCTAACCAGTTTCCTTTCACCAATTAAATCTCTCAATCTTTCTCTCCCCCCGCCCCTCTCTCTCTCTCTCTCTCTCTCTCTCTCTCTCTCACACACACACACACACACACACACACACACATACACACGCACACATTTTGAGAAAAGCACCATTTCTTAATATGATAAATTAAATTTAAACAAAAATGTTAAATCTATTGGAAACATGACAAAAACAGGCTGTTAGGGGGGAAAATTGAGTGGAGTCAACAAGGTTACACATAAGTAACACCTTAACATTAATAGAAATCTATTTTCCATTTTGACCCTGAAACCTCTTCAATTAATTACTAAAATCTATTTACACAGCTACTAGATAAAAATCAATCTGATTCCTTGCACCATATTCGGTTCACTCCTGCGAAATGGTTTGTTTGTTTTTTAATAGCTTGACTTTGAAATGCCCAGGTGCAGAATGCTTAGGTGCTCCCTGACAGAACTTCCTCACAAAACTCTATGATCAACATTCTGGAAAATGTAAGATTATCATCATTCTCATCCACAGAGATGAGGGCATAATTTGTGACTCCTTGATGGCCAAATGTATGAGCTGCCCAAGGCCAAAGGCACTGATAAATTCCATGTTGGAACAGGCAGACTTGCACCTGGTCAGTGTCTGGCCCATTGTTCTTTTTACGGAATCCAAATAATACTAATTGCCATTGTTTTCAATTATTAATTAATGCCATAAATGAAACCAAAGGAAGAGGGAAATGGAGAGATGCTACTAGGTTAAAAGAAAATGCTCTGTCCTCAATAGTGAAAAAAGCAAAACAAAAAAATGTTCATTCATTTCTCCCTCCATTGGCAGGACGATAAGGACATTTGGGGGCCAAATCAGTCAGATTTATTCTTATCCAGGTCATTGTTTGGTCTCAGGCAGAAAATAATAACATTCCCTGCCAGTTGGTCCAGATATCAAGAATGACACATTATTTAAAGAAACAGTTTTGTTTGCACAGTCCTTCTTCCTGGCTGAGACTGAGCATAGGGACTAATCTTCACATTATTTTGGACAGTATTAGCATTGCTTCAATTCTTTGGTTTTTCCCTTAGCCGGGGAACTGATGCAGCACCCCTATGCCCTTTTCCTTTTTCCTTCTTACACAAAAAATTAAGACCAGCATGGGAAATAACTGAGAGATTCAAAAGGTTTCAAAACAATAAAGTATTCTATACATAAGTCATTAAAAGCTGTCTCAAGGATCATTACAACCTAAGATTTCCATTGCATGTGCCTGTGTCAGCTAAAACTACAACTGCTCTTTGAGATGCTCCTTCTCTGCCAATATTCAGGTTCACTTTTTCTTCCATCACCAGAAACCCTGACAAGGATAGTGATGCTTCTTGTTTCTGGTTTTTGTTCTCTTGTCAACATAGTAATTTTGAAGCCCTAAAAGCACACTGAATGTACAGTCATGATATTTGATCTAAGGTTAAACATCAGGAGGTATGATCAGTCTTGTCCCTAAAACCAAGTAGCTTAGTATGTTTGGGGGTGGAAGGGAAGTTGCTCACTAAATATCTTAAAGAAAGTTCTTCCCTTTGAAGCCATTATTCAATTGACAATTAATCACACCTCTACTTCACTATGGATGAAAAGAATATACCTCAAAGGACTTTTCACAGATTCTCCTCTTGAATCTTAGACTCAAAATTTTAGGACTTGGAAAGGACTTAAAGAAGTTGTCTTATTTGAAGGTAAAGTGAGGTTTCAATGAGGTCAAGTGACTTGCTTATAGTCATAGAGAGATTAATTGGCTGAACCAAAACTCTAAACCAAGTATACAGAATCTCATTAGCCTGGTAACGATCTCTTGAAAAAAGTACAATTCTTCTTAGAGCCTGGATTTTGATCCTCCAAGTGCCTTAACCGCTAGTTGGTTGAGATAAACAGTATGATGCTGGGGACGCTCCCCTTTTTTTCCCTACTCATGAAAGAAGCTGCTAGAAATAGGTGAGAGGGGAAAATGTCTCATGTCTCAGTCACTTACTTGAAGGGTTTTTCTCCAGTATGAGTTCTGATATGGTTGTTGAGGGTGGTAGCCCCAGCAAAGGCACGACCGCAATAGCCACACTTGAAAGGTCTGTCACTGGAGTGGGTAACCACATGGTTCCTCAGTTCAGAAGGCTGGGAGAAGGACTGGGAGCAGTGACCACACTGGTAGGGTCTGAAACAGAGACAGAGCCTGATCATTATCGTCTGCTTCAACAAAAAGAGGAGTTCCTTACCTCGTAAAAAGGGGCCAAATCTTTTGACACTATCCCTGAAGTTTTGTGATTGTGTATCCCATCGGTAAAAAATTTCTGTGCACTCATCTCTAATACAGGAATATTTGCTTATTTATAAATTATATTCATGTATTACTCTACTACTAATAAAGTACATTAATAAACTGTGCACAAAATGGAAATGAAAGATTGAGATAAAGTGAAATAATATTTTTAAAATAGTATTTTGGTTTCAATCTGTATTAAAACCTTTTGATCTCACTAAATAATAATAATGCTGCTTTCAGTGAGAGAAATGCGATGGAATATATCTCATTTTTTTTTTGCAAATCACTTTGTGATTTGAAGGTTCAGTTGGAAGTTTAGTACATTTCATTATTTAATGGTTGTCACAGCTAGCAAGATACCTCACAAAGATATATAGATCCAAAAGGAAGAAGTGCATCATTGCTGGTACTTACTAAATCACGATACTCACTTTTCCAATCCCATCCACTAATTATGAAAAGGTTACTTGTTGAAATTCAGCTAGTAGGTTTACATCTTCCCTGACATCATTTGTTTTTATAAACTAATTGGAAGGTTTTACATTTTAGATATTTAGCAAAAAGTTTCAAATTTCACTGACGTTCTTCATTTGGAAGATTTTTAATCAAGTTAGGAAATGTTTCTAAGTTTTAAAGTGTGCAGATATGGGTTTTTTAATAGGTGACATACTTGTGTAATATTCAGGAATCCATAGCGAGAGAGTTAAGTATACAAGAGGAGAGGGTGGTCAACAGTATTAAATACTGCAAAGAGGTGAAGAAAGATGAGTACTGAGAAAAGGCCATCATATTTTGGCAGTTAAGAAACTGTTGGTTATTTTTAAGAGAACAACTTTAATTGAGTGAGGAGTCAAGAGGAGGAGGAGGAAAAGGAGGAGAAGGAGGAAGAGGAAGAGGAGGAAGAAGAAGAGAAGGAGGAGGAGGAGGAAGAGGAGGAGGAGGAGGTTGAGAACTTAGGAGATGGGTGATGCCCTGGAGGGAAAATGGAAATTAGGAAGAAGGAAAGATTTGGAAGGCAAGATGATGGAATGACATCTATGATGCACATTACAACCTATTTATCCTCTGCTTCTCAGTGTAAAGAAAGAAAAATGTTGGGGCAGTCTTACTCACTAGCCAGTATCCAAGAGCACAGATTCTACCTGCTGAGCGCTCCCAAAGAAGCCACGAAGTCATCTAGGATAGGGTGTAGGATCTTTTAGCAAGAGGTTGGGGTTAAGACAAAGAGAGAAATCAGATCTATTGTGAGTTCTTGGTCCATCCCTAAAGCATAGTGATGGTATTGTTGGGTTGGAGACAATGAATGAATGAAGATGAATTTATTAAGCCCTTCCTATGTTCCAAGTCCCTGAGGCACAAATATTAGCAAAGATAGTTCCTGCCCTCCGGGAGCTTACATTCTAATGGGAAGGCAAAAAAAGGAGGAATGAGGTAGAGGGAGAGGCTCTTTGGAAGTAGACTGACATACCCCTTTGGAGAAGTGGTTCTAGAACTGGAAGGGGCTGGAGCTGGCAGTGAGAGTACTCATGCATGCAGCACCAGGGGCTGGCAAGAAGATGCTATGGAATAAGGAGAATAAAGCAAAGTGAAGCATGGCAGTTCTGGAGATAAAAGTGACAAAAATTGAAGCTAATATGCCCAGAGATGATTGGTTATCATACAGAAATGAAGTGCAGCTCTATCTTCCCATTTTCTAATTCATTGATCACACACCCCTGGCTATTTCCCCTTGCAGGCCAGTCCATGGCCATGGCCCCCACTTTGGGCCCTAGACTTTCAAAGTGGAGTTTAGAAAGAATTTTAATCCCTAGTAGTCTATATCTTTAGTATTATATAGAAAATGCCTACACAACCCTCTAAGGTAAATCAGTTTCCAAAATAAGTCAAATGTATTTCCAATGCTAAAAATATGGTACCAAAATTCATTTTTTAAAAAATTTCCAGACAAAATTTAGACTGCATTTTGTGGCAATTACATGTTTGATCAGGTAGAATGTTGAAGAGAAAGCTTTTTGATAAAAAGAAAAAAGCTTTCAATTATGCAAAGTATAGTATATTTATACTATACTTTTTGCTTGCCAAAGAGTTTTCTCCCATTTATTGTATCCTTTGAGAAGCTGTTATTACCTACATTTGATAACTGCATTTGATAAGGAAACTGGAAGTAAAATCTAAGATGACCAAGATCCAGGGAGAAAGGTCATCCTTGAGTGACTCTGACTTATGCCATACATTTTTATGAAAATATGCATTTATGTGGTTTAGGGTCCTTCTACAACCACAATATCTCATGTGCCAAGGCAAAAAGTGAGAGTACACTTTTAAAATGTCTCCCTATATTTAAACATGCTTTCAGATTTGAATTGTAGGTTGTTTGCTCCTTTTATGAATTATCCATGAGAGGCTTCTCCCTGAAAATCTCTGTTTAACCCAGAAGTGAATGGAGATATGCAGCAAGTGCCACCATTTGTTACCTAATAAAGGATAAGATGGCATATTTTTTTGCAATGGTATGACTCTTCTGGAAAGGCCAATAGAAATCAATATATCATCATCATCGTCATCACGGCTAGCAGCTATAAAGTATTTAAAGTGTCAAAACACTTTACATACGCTAACCTGTTTGATCTTAACAATAACCCTGTGAGATGGGTGCTATCATTAACCCCATTATAAGATGAGAAAACTCAGGCACAGAGAAATTGACTTGCTTAGTGTTATGCATCTCAGTAAAATATTTGAGGTAGGCTCCAACTCAGGTCTTCCCAACTCCAAATCCTGAGTCTATCCCTTGTGCCACCAGCAGAGAACATTTCTCTTTGGCTTGAAAGAATAAATCTATTTGGTTTCATAAACCAGATAAATGTTCAATTCTATTTCAAAAATTCTCTGTGCTGCCTATTCAAGAAGCCACTGAGTTATGTGAAGTCTTTTGAGTCTTCCCCTTTTCTAAAATGTGTCATGTAATTCCACAACAGGGTTCGAATTTATTTATCAAAATTTGCTTAGGAAAATTAGAACTATGGAGAAATATCCATAGAGAATCCTAATTTGTGGCCCTGTTTTCACTGTCTACACTTATACAGCCAAGGGCCAAGGCAGACATAATTGTTCCTCTTAATAAACGTGTGTGCTCAAATGGCTAGAAACCAAAATGAAAGGCAGCAGACAATGGTGGCCAAGCATGTACAACAATTCAATTAAGTGCAAAATAAAGCGTACCCTCTCATTTGTCAAGTGAACTGCTTAATTGCGGCTACTTGCATCACTGATCACAAATACTATTATTTTACAGTGCTTCACAACACTGAGCTCTGATCGTAGAATTTTTTAGCCTGATTAATAGCCTAGGATTAGTCAATAGCTCAATTTAATGCAATTTTAATTACTTCCATTTGGAAATCTATCTAACTGCTGCTCTCCACCAAATTTCAAAGGAATAGATATGTAAAAGTTGTTGGTGGGAAAGTTTATCAACCTTGACAAATTGTACATGCTTTTTCTCATGATCATAATATGTCCCTTTGAGCCCTATTATAATCGTATAAAGTTGAAAATGTTTTTATGCTTTAACCTGTTCTTTGTGGTCATCGTTAACATAAAAGTTTTGAATTGAAAAATAAGTGTTTCTTAGAAACCATGTGTTTAAAATGCTGTGAAAGATTATGAAAAATTTCAACCTGAAAGAATGTATTCATATATGCTATGCCCACTGACAATTGATTTTTGTCTAATCCTGAAAGGGACCATTAACATTATTAGCCTCTGGTTATCTATTTTTAATAGCTACTATGATAAACAATAAACCATTAAACATAAATCCAATTTATCTTTTTTTTTTCCCCAAGAATGCTGTCAAAAGTTTGGTTGATTTATTTCCAGAGTCCAAAGTCAATCTAGTCTTTGTATGTAAATACACAAAAGAAAGCAACTGAAGATCTAAGGTGATCCTGGCTGTCAAGGAGAACTGGGTTCTAAAATATCTTAGCCTATGACAGCATTGAGAAGTTGCCATTAAGACCTGCAGATATTAGTATCTTGTAGCGTGAAGAACCCTGAGGTTTTAGTGCTGGTGGACCAGTAACTGGTAAATAACCTCTTTAGCTCTTGTTTCCACATGAATGAGTGAACGAATGAACATTTATTAAGCGTAAACTGTGCTGAGGGCTGGGGATACAAATACATGCAAGCAAGAAAGCCCCTGCCCTCAAGGAGCTTACCTTCTAATAAGACAACATACATAGGGAAGTGATGGCTTGGGGTCTCCTCATTTGCTATGTCACACAAGATGAAGCATTTATGGACTTTACTACTTCTAGGATCTCATGTCATATAACTAAATGCAATCTACTTTTTTCTGTAAATAGTATTTTATTTTTTCCAATTACATGTAAAGACAGGTTTCAACATTTATTTTTTATATGATTTTGAGTTCCAAATTTTTCTCTCTCCCTTTCTTCCTTCCCTCCTCCCCAAGACAGCAAGCAATATGATAGAGGTTATACATGTGCAATCCTGTTAAACATATTTCCACATTAGTCATACTGTGAAAGAAGAAACAGAACAAAAGGAACCCACACACACACACACACACATGCACACACAAAGAAAAACACACACACACACACACACAAAATGAAAAGCATATGCCTTGATCTGAATTCAGATGTCATCAGTCCTTTCTCTGGATGTGGATATATTTTTCATCATGAGTCTTTTGGAATTGCCTTGGATCACTGCATTGTTGAGAAGAGCTAAGTCTATCATAGTTGATCATTGCATAACGTTGCTCTTATCATATACAATGTTCTCCTGGTTCCACTCACTTCACTGAGTATCGATTCACGTAAGTCTTTCCAGGTTTTTCTGAAATTTCTTATCATTTCTTATAGCACGATAGTATTTCATTACATCCACATACCACAACTTCTTCATCCATTCCCCAATTGATGGGCAACCCCTCAATTTACAATTATTTGCCACCACAAAAAGAGCTGCTATAAATTTTGTACATGTAAGTCCTTTCCCACTTTTTATGATCTCTTTGAGACGCAGAGCTAATAGGGGTATTGCTAGATCAAAGGGTATGCACAGTTTGATTGCCCCTTGGGCATAGCATAGTTTCAAATGGCTCTCTGGAATGGCTGGATCAGTTTACAACTCCACCAACAATGCATTAGTGTCCCAATTTAGGGATCTATTTTTTAAAAATATTATATATTATATATTATTTTCATGTCATCTGCATATACAATGAATGGTAGCATTTCATTATTCTGAAAGCAAATATAATTGATAGTTTTAAGAAAAGAATATACAGACAGCAGCTTTCAACAGAAGCATTTCATTTGAATGCTTCAATCTACTTTTATTTCTACTGCAAATAAAATCAATTTCTAATTCTTTTCTTTCCCTCATTCTGTCTGTATGCCTAGTATGGAATAAACATAGCAATTCTGTGTGAGGGCTCCATTTCTTACCTAAACAACAGAAGTTTACTAAATGAAAACTTGTACAGAAATTTTTTTCTATTTCATATTAAATATCTTTCTCACCTTTTATTGTTCACTTTGTTATGGGAGAAATATCTCCTCTCTGAGTTTATGTGGTAGGTAGCTGCTGCCAAATATATAGTTACCACAACACAGAAATTGCCAAGGTAAAAACCTAGGTTTTATTATTATGGCCTAAGCACAGGTTCAGGCTTCAGAAAAAAAAAACCAATCAATTATGAAGATTCTGACAAAGATTCTTACAGGAAAAATTATGTCAGCATGACAGAGAAATAATTCATTTATATATTACAATATTGTATATTCCTCTTAGGCCATAAAAGTTAAAGAAAACATAGGTCCAAAATCCCATATTTTCTTCAATGTCATAAAAGTTCAACAAACAAACAGAGTCATAATCTCATATATCCCCTAAAGAAACAAACCTCATCAAACAAACTCTAAAGGTAAACTAAGTCAGGTTACTGATTACCACTATATTTAGAGGC
Source organism: Trichosurus vulpecula (assembly GCF_011100635.1). Classification (NCBI taxonomy): domain Eukaryota; kingdom Metazoa; phylum Chordata; class Mammalia; order Diprotodontia; family Phalangeridae; genus Trichosurus; species Trichosurus vulpecula. Next base: position 511,328,473 of record NC_050573.1, on the reverse strand, counting down.
TACAAACAGGCTCATTGAGAAGGAAGATTTACATGTCGTCAAGGAGTCAGGGACAGTTGAGATTCTTCCTCTGGCTTCTTATCCGAGGAATGTTAAAGGTTCTAAGTAAATTTTTACAACCCACGGGACAGGTTTTGGTCAGATGAGGTTAATACAAACCAAAAGATGCAGGAGGAATAAAAGGAAATAAAAAATTCCCATAACAACCTTAATTTCTATTTTCTGTACAACCTTTTCTTCTTTTTCACAGATGCTGTCAAATGCACAAAAGTTCAGAAAGAACACTTTTTCAGCTTGTGACTACATATTCTTTGTCTTCCTTAGAATTTAGATGGTTCCTCTCCTTTTTATGTAAAGAAATTACTAAGGAATAAACAGAGTCCAAGTTAGCCTATAACTCTGCATAGGTCCAGGTACAGGTTTAGAACAGAATAAGGATAACAACACAATTTTCTCCCTCCTCTGGCATTATCTGAAACTGGCTGTTCTCTGAAAAAGACTATTCTGGAAAAATGTGCAACTCATTTGCTCTAAGTCTGTAATTGGTTTGGTATACACATACGAAAAGGATGGAACATTTAACAACATTCAGTTTGGTTTGGTTTGAAATTTTTAATCCTCCTTTGATATGGATTTCATGGCATGAAAGCCTCCAGGATAAAAGATGTTCAGTCGGGGCTATATTCGCTCCTTGCTCCATGAAGGCTAGTTCCAGTGCAGATCTCCCAGTGACTTCAAAGGGAGCTCCACCCTTGGGTCACTGCTGGCTGTGTGCAGTGAGGAAAGAACATAGCCCTATCTAAGGAGAAAAATATTTCAGGAAAACTACAGAAGGGGTGAGCCAAAGGGCTTGAAGAAAAGTGCAGTCTAGGAAAAAGATATCTTTGCTCTCTCTCTCTCTAAAAAAAAAAAAGACACCCAGAAAAAAAAAAACCCAGTAAAACGTGTAAAGATGGCTATATCCCATCCCTTCCATCTCCCTCCCTGATACCCCCACCAAAAAAGAAAATTATGGTGATGGATAAATTTCCAGATTCTCCCTCCAGGGGATTTTTTTTCTTCCCTCTGCATATTTTATTTACTGGTTTACATGATATGAAACAAAGACTAGACAGCACAAATGTAAACATCCGAAGATATTCTAGAGGAATCTCCCCCTTTGTGGCTGCATACCAAACTGAATTACCACACACAACCAGCCAACAGGCATAGGGGCAGGGGGGAGGTGGAAGGAAGCCAAATTTAAAAGAACATTAGTGATTTTAAGTACTTTTCTGAAAGGGAGGAGGAACAAAAGAGAAAAGGCAGTTGTCTAAAAATGATTCACTGTGATTGGCGGCTTTTGGTTGCTCCTTTCTAGAGATTCCCAAATGGGGTTTGAGAGATTTCTACAGCACAAAAACAGAAGAGAAAAAGGATTTCTTATTCTTGGTTCAAACAAAACTGAGTCAAGATAACTTCAGCTGGGCAATGAATTCATGGGAAAGAGCCAAAGCTTAGGAAAAATCTCTAATTCAAATATAGATGGACTTCAATTCCAGCTTCCTCCCCTGTCTGATATTGTTTGAAAAGAAAAAAGATAAACAACAGATTAGAAAAAGGAAGAAAGACTTGAAAATTGTCTTAGTTTCAGGGAAGAAATAACATGAACATGAACCTGGAGCCATCTTGAGTAACTCTGTCATTGAAATTTGAGACAAGGGATCCAATTAAGAAGGGGTTGCAATAGTTCAAGTGAGGGGGATACAGACCTAAACTGGGGTGGTGGCTGTGTGAGTTTTGAGAGAAGGGAACAGATGGGGGGATATTGTGGACATAGAAGTAGCAAGACTTAGGTAGATATGTGGAGCGGAGAAGGAAAGAAGCAATAAGCATTTGTTAAACACTGACTACATGTCAGATACTGTTCTTAGTGTTTTACAAATTTTCTCTCTCTTGATCTTTTCAAGAACTCTGGGAAGTAGGAGCTATTAATACCCACCTTTTTTTAGTTGGGAAAACTGAGGCAGATAGAGGTTAAATGTTTTGTCCAGAGTCACACAGCTAGTAAGTTTCTGAGGCTGGATTTGAACTCAGGTATTTCTGATTCCACGCCCTTCCTCTCTACCCACTGTGCTACCTGGTTACCTCTAGGAAAGTTAGTAGTTGAAGATGACAATAAGAATGCAAACCTATATCACCAGAAGGCTGGTGGTGGTCCTAACAGTAATAGAGAAGTTTGGAAGAAGGAAAGGCTTGGGTACAGGGGTGGGGAACCTGTAGCCTCCAGGCCACAGGTGGCCTTCTAGGTCCTCAGGTAAGGCCTTTTGACTGAGTCCAAGTTTTACAGAACAAATCTTTTTATTAAGGGGATTTGTTCTGTGAAGTTTGGATTCAGTCAAAGTCCTGCACTTGATGACCTAGTGGGTCACCTGTGGCCTTGAGGCTGCAGGTTCCCCACCCCTAGTTTAGGAGGAAAGATAATGCCCCACACCTGTCCAGTCTGGGTGACCCAAAATGATAAGTAAGGTTTGCATCAGGGCTGTAACTCACTATCACTACCCAGAGTAAAGAGCCTGCCACCTGAAGGTTGCCCACTGTACTCAGGAGGGCAGGGGATCGGTAGGCTAGGCCAAGGAATTTTCCCAGTGGAACCAGGGCAGCTGATTCATGGGTGCCCTATATAGCTGCTATGAAGAGATGGCTAGTTTAGAAGTGATAAAAGAGGGAATGTTGAAAGAAATGGAAGGAGAAGGGAAGAAACATTTATATAATGCCTACTCCATGCCAGGCACTGTGCTAAGTCCTTTTTAACAAATATTATCTCATCTTCACAACAACCCTGAGAGGCAGGTGCTATTCTTATCCCTATTTTACAGTTGAAGAAACTGAGACAGAGAGGTTAATTGAATTACTAAGCATCTGAGGCTGGATTTGAACTCAGTTATTTCTGACTCTAGGTTCAAAACTCTAGCCACTGTGCCACCAGCTGCTGAGAATTTACTTAGCAAGGGGAGGGGAGTTGAGGCAGAAACATTAAGGAAAGTGGGGCTATTAGAGACAAGCCCCACTATGAGCTATGATAGGAGGGTGAGATGTGACCCTTCTTCTCCCCTTCAGGTAGGATGATCACAAAGCTGCCCCCTTGGGCTTATGCTTCTATGGCCCCTCAGTAAGCTGCCATTCTCAGAGGATGCTTTTAGACTATACCAGGGCTGTCCAACCTTAGGTTTTTATTGAAACAATAGACAATATATTTTGATTTGCCATTTTAGTGAGAGCTCTGCAGTAGCTTGGCTTGGTTTACTAAAGCATTTACGTAAATTTCTGTGCTTGTAGGCTGGCTGCATAAATCGCACTGGGGGCTGCATTTTGGACAGCCCTAGACCATATGTATATCATATCACGGCTCTGCATATGCAAGTTTTTAAACTGATAAGCAAAGTAAAAGGCTCCCAATTGTTAACTGACTGGCAAAAGATGATTGATGCAAATGATGCAAATCAAACACCAGCTTTGACCAAGTTGAACTCCCTTGTGGATGTCTTCCAAGAAGCTCCATACATATGCTCCACGAGAAATTAGTAACAATTTCCCTTAAGAACCATAGGAAGGTAGTACTTAAAGAGTCAGAAGACCTGAATTCAAGCCTTAGCTCTGCCCCACAATGGAATCATTTCACCTCTTTGGGACTCAGTTTCCTCTCCTATAAAATAAGGGAATTGGATGAACTTTCCGTGACTCTGTGAAGCATCTGTACAGAGAATGCCCATCAAATGAGACAATGTGTATAAAGCACTTTGTTAACCTCAAAGATCTACGCAAATAGTTTTATTTTTGTTGCTGCTCAGTCGTTCTGTCAAGTCTGCCTCTTCTTTACCCCATGGACCGTAGCAAGCCAGGCCCTTCTGTCATCCACTATCTCTCAAAGTCTGTCCAAGTTCATGTTTATTGTTTCCATGACACTATTTATCCATCTCATCCCCTGCCATCCCCTTTTTCTTTTGCCTTCAGTCTTCCCCAACATCAAGGTCTTTTCCAGTGAGTCCTGTCTTCTCACTATATGGCCAAGGATTCAGTATTAAGTAATAAATTAAAGTATTAAATTCAGTATTAAGCTTCAGCTTCAGTATTTGACCTTCCAGTGAACAGTGTGAGTTTATTTCTTTAAGTATTGACTGATTTGATCTCCTTGCACTCCAAGAGACTCTCAAAAGTCTTCTTCAGCACCACAATTTGAAAGCATCGCTTCTGTGGCACTCAGCTTTCCTTATAGTCCAGCTCTCACAGCCATCCATACATTGCTACTGGAAAAACCAAAGCTTAGACTATACAGACCTTTGTTGGCAAGGTGAGGTCCCCGCTTTTTGATATTCTGTCCAGATTTGCCATAGCTTTCCTTCCAAGGAGCAAACATCTTTTAATTTCGTGGCTGCAGTCGCCATCTGCAGTGATCTTTGAGCCCAAGAATGTGAATTCTGACACTGCTTCCATTTCTTCTCCCTCTGTTTGCCAAGAAGTGAAGGGACCAGTTGCCAAGATCTTAGTTTTTGGATGTTAAGCTTCAAGCAGCTTTTACACTCTGTTCTTTCATCCTCATCAAGAGGCTTCTTAATTCTTCACTTTCTGACATCATGCAAATTTTAGCTGTTATTTTTTTAAAAAAAAAACCCTTAATTTCCACCTGGCCCCCAATAATTTAAAGTTGATCTGACAATATGATTTGGAAGTCTTTCCATCATTAGTAGTATACCTATATGACAGGGATTATTTTTTAAGGCATCAAACATTTTAAGTTATTACAAAGATCAAAGCTTCTTAATCTTTTTTATCATGGTCCCCTTTGGTCCCCAGTGAAACCTGTGGACCTCTTCTCAGAATATTTTTTGAAAATTTTCATTTGAAGGAAATGCTAAATTTCAGTTAGTCGTTAGTGAAAATAAAGATGTAATTTTTTTTCTATCCAAGTTCATGGGCCCCCTGAAATCTATTCCCCAGACAGTCTACACATTCCAAGTTAAGAACCCCTGACATAGATGATATTGAATAATTATTACCAGGTCCCCACAATCCAGTGAAAAGAAAAGTGTTGAACCTGGGTAAGATGGGTGATTACTTTGGTCATTCAGTCCAAGTCAGGGTACTTGCCTGGACTGTATAAATTCCTCCTTTTGCTTAGCTTTGAATGCCTGGTCACTCTCTGCAAGAATGAAACAAATCGTGGGGCTAGTAAAGTCCTAGGATCTCAATTAAACCTGGACTCTGGCCTATAAGTGTAAATTACATTTGACTGAATGGAAATTGGTCTAATACTTGCTTCCCATGGTGTGGTACTTTGAAAATGTGTATTTTTTTTAGTTGGTCAGAGTTTCTCTGAAAGATTTTAGTTAACTATTACTAATTACACAGCTATTATTTTATAGCACACATATCATAGGAATATAAACCTTAATGCAAATCTTACTTCACTAAAGTAAATTATATAACTGGAGTCTGGCAAAAGTCTATTTCAATGTCTTTTGATTTATTAAGGTCATTTTTCAACTCTTTATAATACAGAAAGCATAAAAATGTGTTATGTTCCACGTTAAAATGATTCTAAGTTTCAGAAACCAGATTCTTCCAGCTATAATTTCATTTAACACACCTTATTTTTAGTTAAGCAGTTAGGAATGGGTGTCTACAGTGACCCTTAGCCTATTCCATCTGAAGTCACTTGATCTCTTAATTAAGTTCGTAATGGAAATCTTGCTTGAAAGTATCTTTCAGCTGGGAAAGCTTCCCAAATACAAAATCATACCAGGAGGCTGCAGCTACACCTGCAGTCATTTCACTGGAAGCAGATGCAAGTGCTTTTAAAAACTTTTGCTTAGTGAATCTTACTACATCCTTATTGGATTCAAAGAAAACACTTTCAAGATGTTCATACCATTTCAGCAGCCAAAATATGTGGTAGGAAGGTGTGCAGGGGCTTGGAAAAGTTTCCACCAGGGGGTACTCCCTCTAGTAAAAGTGACAGATGGAGGAAGGTTTTTGAAGTCACTTCTATTTTAACATTCCCAAAGAAAAAAATGTGTGTTTTGACCACAATTGCAACAGTTATTTCTTTCAGCAATGTTTGTTGCTAAACATTTGACAGTCAAAATGGCACCAATGAAAACATGTATGTGCTAAAATTAATGGCTATTTTAAAAATGTTTATCAGTGGAGATACAGTGAGAGGGCAATAGGTAACTCTATTTTCATACTTACAGCTCATAAGCCAACAGGGCATAAACCCAGAGGGCTGGAAGAATTAATTTCACCTCTCAGAAGAAAGCTTATTCTCACTCTCTGACTATGAGAAGCATCTTCTTGAGACTCGTAGACCAGCAAGGAGAAATTAGGCTGATTATTATATCATAACAAAATTAAATTGCTTTGCCTTATTTATTTTTTTTGTAAATTTGTGTCAAAATTAGAAAAAAAATCCAAAGCTCTTGCCTCCTTAGCCTCTGATGCTTGCCACAGGGAAATAGTTTTCCACTTCTGTATCGTGGTTACATCCACAGTGATTTTTCCAGATACTTAGTATTTTTAGTCAAATCTTCATCACAAATAAAGGAGAGATAAAACACAGAAATCCTTTCCTATTGAATTAATTTGATTTTTGTCTTTTGTGATGCCAGCTATCAAGATTGTCGAATAAACCAGTTTTGATTCATAAATAATGCTTCCATTATATCTACTGTGCCACTGGTCAGAGTACCTGAAATTTTAATTCACTTGTTCAGCTAAATTTCATCCTCAGTTCATGGCCATAAAATTCCTTATTGACAAACTTTCAAGCCAACTTTGACTCTGAGGTATCTAGTCAACATTTTTCTTCTGTGTGGATATTAGTTTATTGAATAAGTGGCATCTGTTTTCCTCCACATCACTGGGAGAGGAGGTATTTCCTTTTGACAGCTTTGCACGATTTATGGGTTTGCATGCTCTGAAGAAAAATAGTACTAAGCAAAAAATTCCAATTCATTACCTCTCAGTACTTAATTAAGCTCATACACATTGCACACTATAGGTGAACTCTGAAATGACTGTGACAGCAGCACAGCAGAGAGTTATATTATCTCTATAAGACAGAGAAGATTTTAACTATCTTGACCTCATTTTTCCATCTATGATATCCATAAATTTTCCTTTTTTTCTCTCTCTCTTAAAACTGGTTGTACAGAACCATTTGAAAAATAAGCTGAATTCCTAGCCACTTCCCCCTAATCTGTGAACCCAAATTGTTTTTATCAACCACAAAGTCAAGCAGTAACCGTTACTATCTGACTTAAGGGTGCTTCAGTCATGGGATGCTGTGGAAGCTCTGCTCACAGGTGGTTTGGTTTGAGGAAGGGGAGTGAACATAGCTAAATTTACACTAACAAATGGTAGGCACATGCCCAAATTTTACCTGTCGGGGTTCTGGGTGCATACGTGCATCTGTAAAAGGATCCGCTGAGTGAATGTCTTAAAGCATTGCCCACATTTCCAAAGGTGCCAGTCACTAAACTCAGAGTTGAGTTGGCTGGTTGAAGTTGGGCTTGCAAGAACTCGCTGGTTTTTTACATTGATTTGGTTAAATCCTGATTCGATGGGCCCAGCCTTATCCAGGAGAGAGAAATTCCGGCTACATGGAGTCTGTGGGAAAACTACAGAGCGCTGTGGTGTGGCAGGAGAGAGCTTGCTGCTTTTATTAAAGGACTGCAGTGTATCTTGTCTGCACATGGCCTCCATTACAGTTGAAGGGACATTCACTGGCAGAACAACAGCAAGAAAGAAAGAGTGGGAAAAACAGATCAGTTTTACAGACAATTGTAGCATGGTTCAAGAAAAAACACTATCATTAAGTAACAGTTCAATCAGCCAATGCTTATGGAATACCCACTATGCGTTCAGCCCCATAATAAATTCTATAAGGATCCATAAAAAAGTTCAACAACTTCACAATCTAACTGAAGAGACAAGACACATGAAAAATAGGGAAACATAAAAGGTTATACTTAGTTAAATAACAAATTGTGTAGTACAGGCTATAAACATTGCAGATGGTCAAGTGAGAGGGAGATCACTGAGCAAAGAAGGGAAAACTTAAGCTATGCCTTTAAGGGTGATTGGACTTAGAATGTGGGAAAGAAGAGGACTTTCTAGGTAAAGGAGGTAATACTAAAGGAGTTGACTAGAATGACCATGGTGTGTATATGGGATGGTGAGGAGACTGGTGTGACTATTAGGAAATAAGTTTGGCTTTCTGCCATGGGGCCAGATTATGGAAGTCTTTGAAAGATAGGAAGAGAAACTTAAATTTAATACCATTGGAAGTTGAATCAGTGAGGATTTCTGACAATAGGAGTAACAGTGAAAGTAAGGTCTAAGAAAAATTAATCTGACAATGGTGTATATAGTGTGGGCTCAAGGTGGGAGGAGATTTGAATCAAGGAGACTTTCAGTAATCCATTTATGACGTGACAAAAGCCTGAACTAGGATGGTGGCAATAGGCATGAAGGGAAAGGAATCAAAGGAATTCTTCCTTTTGAAAGAAAATAATCTAATATTCTTGACCTTTTTTTTGCTCATTTAGAAAAGGAGCTATAATATTAGTAAAAACTAATCAAGTAGTTTCCAGTTAACCTTGACATCAAAAGAATGAAAAATACCAAAGTGTTCAAGAGCAGGAAAATGAAACCACCAAAAGACATAGCATGAAGCAAATTTTGAGACAGTAGGAAGAAAAGTGCAAGAGTGGCAGACGAGAAGGTATGGTAGATGGGGAGGATGCAGGGAAAAGAGAGGGAGACTGACTGAAGGAAATGCTAAGTAGTATAAATTCTTTCTACTGGATTGAGGCAACTTAGCTTTCTCACCTTCCATGATTCTCTCCTAAATATCTGGAGCCTTCAAGTCAAATTCCCATGAGATGACTTTCTGTATTATGAATAAAAGCTGAGTATTATATGGAATGGGATTTTTAGCCATTGTCCTGGACTTCCCCCTTGAGCAACTGATTTTTGAGACACCTATTGAGTGGCTTATTGAGTGATAACTAAAAGGGGCAAAATCAGATGCTGGCAAAGTTGTGAAAGCACAGATATATATAGATAGATATATATATATAGATATATATAGATATATGGATATGCGTGTGTGTATAAATATATAGGATGGAATTATTAATGGGTAAAATCTTTTTGTAGAGTTGTCTAGCAGAATGCAAGAAGAGTCACAAAAATAATAAAACCCTTTGATAATCATTAGGAATGTACCCTAAAAGAATTAATCTGTAACAAGGTTATTTTTCATTTTAAAGAACTAGAAGCCACCTATGTATCCAATACCTAGTTAATGGCCAAATAAACTATATCATGTCAATGAAATGGAATACTATGAAGTCCCCAAAATCACTATAAGGAATGCAAAGGAATTTGGAGAGAGATGTATGAAGTAATGGAAAAATAGAGAATAAACTCAAAAGAAAAATATGTATAGATAGCAATTATAAAAAAGTCAACGTGGAATAATTCAAAGATTGCTGATTGTAAAGTCATGAGACTCAAGTACAAGTTCTGACTCTTCTACGTACCAGTAATGTAACCTGGGGCAAATCACTTAACTTCTCTGGGCTTCAGTTTTCCCGGATTTAAAATGGAGATAGCAACATTTATACTACCTACCCCACAGGTTTATCGTGAGGAAACTGCTTTGCAAACTTTAAGGCACTCTGGAGATGGAAGCTATTATCATAAAAGGCAAAAGATATACACAAAGATGAATTAAATACAGAAGGAAAGGGACACAGGCATGATCACTAACAAACATATGTTCAAATTGTCTGGAGGAATTAGTTTTTTAAGGATAATTGATTTTAAATATGTGTTAAATTGGTTTTATTGCTGCTTAATATTAGGTGTATAATAAATTATTTTTAAAATAAAAGGAAGCTCAACCAGCAAAATGACCCCACTATCGACCCCCACTCTCTCATCTTCAATCTCTCCCTATCTACTGGCACCTTTTCAGCTGACTATAAACATGCCCATGTCTCTCACATCCTTTAAAAAAAACAACTTTCACTTGATCCCACCATCCCTGCTAGCTATCAGCTTCTATCTTTTCTCTCCTCCCTAGCTAAATTCCTTGAGAAAGCCATCTACACTTGGGCCTTCCATTTCTCTCATTCTCCTCCAAACCCTCTGCAATCTGTCTTCCAACCTCATCATTCAATAAAAATGCCCTATCTAAAGTTACTAATGATTTCTTAATTGCAAAATCTAATGGTCTTTTCTCAATCTTGATCCTCCTTGACCTCTCTGAAGCATCTGACACTGTCAGTCACTTTCTCCTTCTGGATATGCTCTCCTCTCTGTGCCAGTGCTTTCTCCTAGTTCTCCTTCTGTTTGTGTGACTAATCCTTCTCAATCTCCTTTGCTGATGCTTCATACATGTCGTGTCTTCTAACTCCGGGTGCCCTCTAGGCTCTGTCCTGGGCCCCCTTTTCTTTTCACACTGTATTATCTCACTTGGTGACCTCATCATCTTGCCTTGTTCCACTTATCATCTCTGTGGGGGTGATTCCCAGATTTAAGTATCCAGCTCTAATCTCTCTTCTGAATTACAGTCATGTATCTCCAACGACTTCCTGGACATCTTGAACTGAATATACCCAAAGCATCTCAAGTTGAACATGTCTAAAACCAAACTCATTGTATTTCCTCCCAAACTTTTTTTTTTTTACACTGTGAGAGTACCACCCTTTTTTCAGTCACCCTGGTCCACAGCCTCAGTATCATCCTTAATTCCTCACTCAAACTAACCCACTTACACATCCCCTTCAAAGCCTCAGTTTCCTCATCTTCAAAATGAGGGGAAGAGACTAAATGATAAAGTTTCTGCCAACTCTAAAGCCTACAGTATTATGAGACCACTCAGACTAGGAAGAGACTATTTCCCGTTAGCTGAGGTCCATCTATTTAGGTCCATGTGAAAATGCAAAGACTGAGTTCCATTCTCAATCTGGTCATACACTGTTGACATAATAGTTAAAATATCCCTAAGCCTAAGTTTCTACATCTGCAAAATCAAAATGAGGTGTTGGCATGGAAAAAACAGTGTTTTAGGTCCCAGGTAAACAGACATCTAATAATTTCATAAAGCAAAAAAGTTGTCTGACCCTCTTCCTATTTGCAACATGACATATCTTGATAAGACTATGTGAAGAGATCTTTTTTTCTCTCAAACACTTCTGCTTAGCCTATAGACAGTTATTTTGGCCCAAGGAAAGAATTCACTATCTGAGATCCTGGAGCTGGTTTCCAAAAGAGAAAGGAGATTTTGACCATAAGTTGAACTATAGTTTCACAGCTCAAACATGAAGATATAAACTTTGGGTCTAGTCCTATGGACGAGGAAATCCAGTAGAAAATTACCTATTTATACACCTAAAAACACAACCCAATGATACTGCAACCTACTGAGGAAAAAGGAGTCATCACCATGACTGAGACATTATGTCATTTTTAGTTTGAGAGTAAGGAACCAAGGAATGGATGGAGAAACAAAGACAGTGATGTGTGTCTGGCACCAATGGTAGGAGAGAGGGAGCTACAGGAAGAATTTTCAAATCTTTTAAATTCACGGATCTTTGGTGTTAAACAACCACCACAGCAGCAACGACAACAAATACTTTGAGAAGCCCTGTTAAGGTATTCAGATTTAAGTATTCATACAAAAATAGGAATGTATGTATGTCTATGTAATTGGATAAATTTAAAACATTGTATTAGTTCGTAACCATCAATCTATGTTAAAAGGGGGTCAAATATAAAATAATAACAAAATCAATATTAGCATAGTTGCAGAGATAATATAGTTGACAAAATATAGGGCTCAGAGTCCTCAACAAGTGCTCAAATATCATGTGTGACCCTGGGCAACTTATTAACCTGAATATGCCTCAACAAATTCCCTAGAACTTATCTACACAGAGCCTTGCGTTAGGGTAATAGCATAGGAGATGGGAAGGTTGCCCTAAAATTCCTCTCAATTCTTTTTACCTTGTCCCTTATCTCAGTTACCTTAAAACAAATGTAAGGAATTTCCTGCCTATGGGAATCAGCACTTTCATTGTTCACTTTGGGGAAAGGTCCTTGATTACATGACAATGAGATAAAGATGAAAGCGTAACTTGGAGACAGATTAAGGAAAAGGAATTGGATTCAGGAACTATAATTAATAATTATAATCTTCATACAAACCATTTAAATACACACACACATACCAGCAACTGCAAAAAGACCTATAGCCATACTGCATTTGTGATGTATCCCACGGAATCTTAGGGTGCTGAAGAAGACAGTTCAGTCCACATAACTGCCCCAGTTCAAAAAGATCTGCAAATGACCCTCATATTACTTTATCAGGAAAACTATTCAAAATAAACAGAAAGCATTACAAGACCACCTCAAGAAGTTACAACACTGCTGAAGTTGGATCAGAGATAGGATAGGAACTAGACTGATGAGGAGGAGGAGGAGGAGGATAGCATTAGTCTATCACTTAAGGTTTGCAAAGCACTTTAGATAGGTTAGTTATATCATGTGATCCTCACAACAGCACTGTGAGTTAGCTGCTATTATCGCTCTCCATTTTACAGAAGAGGAAACAAGCTAACAGAGGTGAAGAGACTTAAGGGAACTCAGAGTCACATAACTCATAGGTGAGTCAGAAATTGATTCAGGTCTTCCTGGCTCCCAGTCTTATACTCTGTCTACTGTATCACTGAGCTGCCACTAAGCTGCAACTCTACTGCTATTAGATGAGCAAAGTCTCTTTCTCAAATACTGGTCAATACCTTCTACGTAAATATAGTCTCAGGGACACGCCTAGAATATTGAGAACTTAAGTGATTTGCCCAGGTTCACATAGCCAGTATGTGTCTGAGATTGAACCTGAACCCACCATTTCACGGCTCCAAGGCCAGCTCTCTATCACATTCCACTTTTCACCTTCCCACTTTTTGTCAAAGAATGACAATTAAAGTGACTAACATGATTTTTTAGTATCTAAAGATATACTAAAAGGTTTGGGACTCCACTCTGGAAATACAAAGGCTAAGAGGGATTGTTAAACTCTACTATGATGTCAGATAAAGAACCCTAGAACTAAGGGGCATCCTCTAAAAATTAAAAGTGGTGAAACGTTTAAATTTATGATCAATAAAAAGGAAGTATAACTTGCCAATTCCTTCCCAGATTGATGTACAATCTCAAAATATGAACTGGTTCAAGAATCATAGTATTACAGAATAATGGAATAGAGCTAAAAGACTTCCTAAAAGTTTAGATAAATGATCTCCAACAGGTTACTAAGTGAAACTAAGTCTTTGTGGAGGGAACTTCCAGTATGGAAATTTTCTCCTACAATGCAGTTAAGCATCTTGTCTATAACTTATCATCTTAAAGAATTGCCTGAGTGTAACAGGAAACTGGGCAGCTAGATGGTGCAGTAGATAGAGCCCCTCTGGGCCTGAAGTCAGGAAGACCTGAGTTCAAATCCTGCCTCAGACACTTACTAGCTATATGGCCCTGGGCAAATCACTTAACCCTGTTTGCCTCAGTTTCCTCATATGGAAAATGAGCTGGAGAAGAAAGTGGCAAACTACTCCAGTATCTTTGCCAAGAAAATTGCAAAGAATCAGACACTACTAAAACACCTGAATAGCAACAACAAAATTGGAAGCTAAATGAAGCACTTATTGTCCATGGTCACATAGTTCATATCAGAATTAGGCCCTCTATCGATTATATCATGCTGCCTCTGTCTATGGAATATATCTCTAATCTTTTGAGGTATATAAATATAATACATCAGAGGGCAGAGGGGTGGTATTCTGGTACACTTGGAGATACCATCACTTTACTAAGATGGTATCATCAACATAGAAGGCAATAGGGAGCTGCTTTGGGGGGGAAATGGAGAACTGGAGTTTTCAGGAACATCCTACTTAGGTCTACTATGTAGTTGGGAAGAGCCTTTTTCAAAGCCTTTTTCATAGCCAAAATGGTTGGACCAGCAGAGGGCTTTTGTAGCATTCACATCTGAGGAAATGTGGTGACTCCCTCACTCAGACCAGGGAAAATATGCAGTAAGAGACAAAGGCCTTAGGGCCTCCTTCTCCTCTCAGCTCCTCAAGGCCATGTGATTCCTGAGAAACAGGCCCGGGTCTTAGGCATTTTTGTTCATTCTTTTCCATTCTAGGGTTAGGATGGAATCTCCAACCTGATCCATGGGGAGCGTGAGCCACAGAGATTCAGAAGTTCAAGAGTACGTCCAGGTGTTATATAGCCAGTCCAGCACTGAGGCATCAAGGAGCACAGATTGAACATTTGAAGTGGCCATTGGGTCTCCAGTCCAGCAGAAGCTGGCAGTAATTTGGACTTGACTTGGTGGGACCAATGCTATATAAGATCTATTATAATCCCCACGTCCCCCAGAGACTTAGGCAGTATAAAAGGGAATTATGTCCCTTGTTCTTGCTATATCTTTGAAGCAAATATCCTTTTGTAAAAGCTAATCTGACGTTTAGTTAAATGAAATTGGAGGGTCATTGAGCCCCTATAATGGGGGAACAGAGCTGTGTCAATGGCAAGAGAAAAGAAACATCCTTAAAACCCTCAGTACCTGAGAATGTAGCCAGGTAGAGAAGGCAGAAACAAGCCTGGCCCAGGGTGTGGGGAAGAGCAACTACGTTACATATGGTTTCCTGTAGCAATAATACTTAGGACAATAATGAGGAGGATAATGATAGTTTTGAGGGGTTCAGTCATGCCCTATCATCCTTTCATATCACAGTCCAAAAACTGTGCAGATGAAGCCATCAGTCTCACCCAATAAACTATTCCTATCATATTATGTGTTAGTAGGAGATTTGGGGTAGAAAACTATGTACTATGGATTAATAAGCCACATGGTCATAGAAAATCAGTTGCCTGAGTCTTATGAATTCAGTTGGTTGACCAAGAGTTGGAGCTGTCTCAGACATCAGAGATGAGGGCTCTGGAGCTATAGTATGTCATAACTTTTAATTTTTGGAGTAGTTTTTCATTTCCCTACCTTTAGATTGCTTTTAAATCTGGGGCCAACACCTGATGTATCTGCAGTGGAAGGCTAATGTAGGCAGAGCCCACTTTGACTGATAGTGGCAATACCGAAATCTTTCAGGAGGCCCAGCCAGGTATACCCTGAAACTATTTAACTGGTGGTTTGAGCATAGTACCACCTGGTGGGAAAATGTATATTACGCTCTCTTGCTAGTTAAATTAATTATGTGACAGCCTGCTTTTCTATAAGCTTGCAGAGAGCAGAACACTAGTTAGTATATGTTGCTAATGCTAACACATAGATCTCTACTTAAATCATCTAAAGTATCTATCAAGTTCCCAGCTAGGCTGTCCCACTGTCACATATGTACTTATGTTTTGTTCTCATAGAAAGTAATGGGCATATGTTTTAACCCAAATCAAAACATTTATTGAGCACCAAATGAGCACTGTGCTAGGGGTTAGGACATGGGTAAGGAACCTGCGCCTTCGAGGCCACATGGGGCCCTCTGCGTCCTCAAGGGCAGCCCTTTGATTGAATCCAAACTTCACAGAACAAAGTTGTATGAAGCTTGAGTCAGTCAAAAAGCCGCACTTGAGAACCTAGAGGGCCCCATGTGGCCTCGAGGCTTCAGGTCCCCCACCCCTCGGAGAGGAGGATACAAAAAGGAACAGAACATTGTCTTTATTTACCATCAAACAGGCAAGCAAAGATAAGGCACATCATACACATAAACATAACCCAGAGTGGAGAATATGATAAATGCATGAGAGGGATACAAACACAGATCCTGAGTCATGAGGAAAATTAAGGTTTTCACAACTAGATGGGGCCATCATATGGAGGCATTTCTTCTTTATTCTATTCTCTTGAAACACGCCTCCCCCCGCAAAAAAAAAAAAAAGAAAAGGTGGGGGAGAATTTGATGGAACCAGAATTTGCCCCAGCGCAGTAATAGCAAATTACCCTGAAGTTTCACATTATGCTATGTCAGCTTAATGCTATAGGACAGCAAAAGTAGAAGGAATACTTGTTTAACATTTATTCCCAGGTGTTTTTTTAAAATTTCCTCTGAAATGAATATGAGTACACATTAGTCTTTACACTCTGCAGGAACTAGTCCCCTACTGGAAGCTCTGAGAGAGCTCATTCCAGCTTGCAGATACAATCTGTTCACATGTGTATTCTGATTGCTTCTTTTGAAAGGCCCACAGTTGACAGAAAGTGGCTCTGTCTTTGGAGCTCTATATGCTCCATTTAGAACTATTATTTATATAAAACAGACAAACACACAAAAATTGTTTCCAGAAGCAAAACGTCTGTATGAAATGCTGGCTTCCCTTTGAGTCACAGTGTCCAGTGTGTATGACTGATGACCTTACTGCTATTGAGAAAGGCATGCCATTATGGTGGTGCAAAGTTATTCTATATGTCCAATGTGAAATGCGAGTTTAAAAGGTTAAAGAAGGTTTAAAAGCCCCATGGGAAGAAAATGACATGTTTTTGGTGGACTCTGGGTCTGTGTTTTTAATGGAAAGTGCTTAATAACTATATATCCACTAAGTAAAATCACATTTTTCTGTCATTTCATTAACAAGACATAATTTAACCAAACACTTTTAGTACCCTGTGATGACTGTAGTAGAAATGCTCAATAGTCATTCAATAAGCACTTACAAAACGCCAGCTGTGGGCATACACAGCACTCTAATGAGGCTCTGTTGGAGAATACAAAAGAAGTCAAATTTGGGACCTTACTATGAAAGGATCTAACCCTTAACTTGTACATCTACTATGCGTTTTGTGTATATGTTTCAGTAGACCAAGATGACTTCCATCCTAATTAAGGTAAGCAAGAAGAAGACAAACATGTAAATGCATGTATACAAAGAAACAAAAGTGCATAAAATGTGGTAAGTTGTTGAGACAGGTACACACAAAGCACTATGAGAGTTCTGGGCATTCTTTACTCAGTTGAGTAAAATCTTTGTGTTATCCAAGGTGAGAAGAATGAACATTTTCCAGGTTGAGCTATGACATTTACGTGATTTTTCAGTATGTTCAAATATATCCTTTCACATATGTGTTCTTTGTGCTCACACAGAGTGTTTTCTTGTCATAGACTCACTATACCCCTTATAGAATATGTGTGGGGCCTCCCAGAGAATCATACAGACCGTGCTCTCCATGCCCATCTGATAAAGCTTTCTGTTTGTTCATGGGTGGTCAAACATAGCCCTTATAGTATACATGGTTTGCCCTTTTGTTTTGTTTTTTTAAGATGTTGCAATCTTTAAAGCAGGAACTGAAATCAAGTGCCTGTAATACCCATTGGGAAAAGAGATTATGATCGTTGGGTATTATAATCAATGACTCAATTCCTTTAAAACTTCCCTTAACCCTTAGAGATTTGAAAATGAGCATACTCTTTTTTGGTTGCATAATCCACAATATCTCACCGCTTTATGTATTTTCCCTTTAGTGTTTCAGGTGGTAAATTACATAGCGCACTGATTCAACGGAGTCTTAACTCCAAATATCAGCTTGAAAAATGTCTCATATGAATCTGATTATAGGATAAGCCAGAGACTGAGAAGCATATTCCAGTTTCTGCCAGGCAATGCATTTTTGGATAGGGGCATGGAGCCAAATCTAGATATTTCCTGACCCCACTTTTACTTTTCATCTGTATGACCCCAGAGTGGTGACTGGTACACGAACAGAAGAACAGCAGGTTATGGTTTCTAGACCAGTTGTTCTAAACATGTTGCAGTCTCTGTATTCTAGTATTAGGATCATGAAATGGAACTATATTTGTAAGTGTGTTATTAAACTTCATGCACCCAACTAAAGTATAAGAAACATACTCCCCCAAGAAACAGCCTGTCCTTTCCAGTTCTTGATTATAATATTAACCAGACTCATATTATCCATTTCTCAGTCCAACACAAAAGCCATTCTAAATGTAATTTAGGAATAATGTTATCTTCTTGGTTTCTTTGTCCTCAAACCTCTACCTCTATACATTCGTTCATACACTATAGCCTTGCTTTAGCTACATCCTCAGGGTCTAAGTTGTGAAGCACATTATGAGCCTTTTTGGTACATCAGGTACTCTTGGATTGAATGCCATATTATAAGTAGGTGTTGTTACACTGAGACTTCAGCATAAACATAGGTGAGGGCATTTGAACCTGGGGCTCTTGTAGGCTTAGTCTAGGTTCCGTTCTGTGTGGGATCAGGGACACAGAGCAGTTCTGGGCAAAGCAACCAAGGGGTATAGAAATCATACAGAAATATGAGAAGTGGTTGAAGGAACTGGGAATTTTAGCCCACCCCCCCAAAAAAAAGAAAAGAAAAGAAAACTGAGTGGAGTACTTGATAGCTATCTTTAAATATCCAAAGAGATATCATATGAAAGAAGGAGATTGTTCTGTGTAGCTCTCCAGAAGGCCGACCTAGTACCAGTCACGTGGAAGTTACAGGGAGATAGCTTTCAACTTTTTAAACAGGAAATTTTTCTAATAACAAGAGCTTTCTGAAAATGGAATGGATTGTTTTGGGAGGGAGGAAGCCCCTTGTCATTTGAAATAATATTTGCCAAAGATGTTGTAGAGACTGTTATTGTATTACATGGATTACCCTTCTAATTCCAGTATTCTGTGACATTCGGATCCCTTAGTCCAATATCTTAAATTAACTCTTAAAAGTGACTAGGTAATAGAGGAACAAGATAGACATTTTCTTCAATGAATATAGACAGTTCTTTACATAAATAACAGAAATTATAATTCCTAAAGCAAGCCAAGGAAACAGGAGAAACACACTACCCTTCCAAAAGACTTGTTTGCAAAGAGGGAAAAAATGGAAAGGGATGACAAATATTGTTATTTTTGACTAATGAAATAAAGACAAGAGGAAAAGAAGGCTCATGAACATTTTCTACTGTAGTGTTTTCTTGTGGCAAAACAAAGGGAGAAGAGAGTAAGAAAATTACCTACTCTTCCAAATGAAATCCATTATCTGTAAACAAAATAAATTAATTCCCTTAATTTCCTCTTTGTTTTTTATCTTGTTGGCTATATCTAAACAACACCCAATTTTCCAGAAGGTTCATCCAAATATTAGTCAAACTTGTGGAGAGAAAAAGTCAGTTAAATGGGTTTGGGGGCATGGTTCACTTTTTGGTTGGGCTTTTTATTTTATTTTATCACCATGCATTCATACATGACGGGCTTTGCTTACTTCGCTCTTGTTTCCCCTGGGGTAGCTCCATACAAATTACCGAATGAGTGAAACTGTCTCTCTGAATTCAATTTATTCCAGCATCTTTCTTCCCTTATTGGACTAGCTGTTTTTCCCTTATCTAGCAAGATTCCCTTTGTTTGTAAACTGTTGAGAATATTAAGCACTTTGGGGAGTTGCTTTACCTTTTATAAAGTACCAGTTAACAAATTCCTGAAGCAGTGAATTAAGTGGTACTCTAGTGGTCTTTGGGGACTTCTAAAGTGCCTAATTTACTTCTGTGAAGAATATAGGTATTATAAAATAAATTACAATAAGTTGCAAATGGATACATGGCCTAAATATAAAAGACAGGTGTATATATATATATATATATATATATATATATATATATATGTGTGTGTGTGTGTGTGTGTGTGTGTGTGTGTTTTATATAAAAATATATGTGTATGTATATATATATAAACTTGGAGAAGAGAAGGAGATAATGTTTCACAACTGTGATTCAGGGGAAAATTCTTAACTAAATTCACAGAAGATAAAATAGAGAATTTTAATTATATTAAATTGAAAAGGTTTTTATTTATTAAATTGAAATGCAATAAAATTAGAAGGCAAACAGTTGACAGAAAAAAAATTTGTAGCAAATTTCTCCAATAAAGGTCAGCTATCCTAGATATAAAAGAAAGTTCAGAAATGGATATCAACATCACAATTTTATGACTACTACATTAATATAGACTTTTAAAAACCCAATTCATTGTTTCATATTCAATATCCCTTTTTGTTCACTCCTACTTACTGAAATGTTCGTGTATGTTGATTATTAAGTGCATAATTCAAAAGAAACTTTAAAAAACATCTAGGCAGTCATGCCTCATCAAAGCTCAACTTCCCCACGTTAACAAATGGCAAACCCAACTGGGTTCAGTCAGAGAAACTTCATTCCTATTTACCAATATGGGATATCCATCCTGCACCCTACCCTTCTTGGTGATATAAATAACCACCAAACCCCATCTTGTCTCCTCCTAAAACTCTACCTCCACTTTCTACTCTCTGAGTCTTACTTCTCTCCTCCTCCTCCTCCTCAGTGTCAGTGTTCAGTAAAATCTATGATGGAGAGGTGTCAAGTATCAAGGAGAGAGGATAAGAAGCAAAGATAGGATGGAAAACCTCATTACTACCATCTAGACTTTGTCTCTCATTATCCTCCTAGCAAGAGTTAACAAAACAGGATAAGAAAGAGCATGGGGAGGACATCCATTTCTAATTGTCACTCTTCACTAATTCCCTTCTAGGGCCAGAGTCATTCCTCACCACCCACAGACTCTCCATTCCCAGTATGGGCTCATTGTATCCCCCACACCTTCTTGTCATCATACCTTTGTCTCCTTGTCTCCTCTGACTTTACCACAAGCATTACCTCCTCTGAAACCCCCAAATCTTTATCTTTTTGTCCCAGCAGAGATGGAGTAAATAGGACAAAACAGGGGCAAACAGGGCCCTTAGATCCATTTTTAAGACAAACTAAATTGTTGGGCTGGAAGAGAAGGATCTTGGGACACTTACCCCAGGACATATCTGAAGGAGTATAGAGAAAAGGAAATAAAGAAAAACCCAAATGCCATTTGGAAGCTTCCCATTTTAAACAATTTTTTTTGCTCATTAGGTGCTAAACTAAGTTGTTTCTATAATAAGGAAGGACTGCAAGTGCTACCTTACACATTTTTAAGCTCTGGAAGGTACCAGGTGCCTTGTCTTAATAGCAGCTCTCTCTCCCATAGCTTCTCTATTCAGACTCTTCATTCTCCACACCAAAGTCCCCCTTATTCTAGAGTCCCTGGCTCTACTTAGTCCCTACCCTGTCTCAGCTCCTAACCTGGGTGACAAGTCATTATCAGTGGTTTGGAGCTGAGTACTTAATTCCACTACCACACAGGTGGAAGGATGGAAGGAGAGGAGTTCTTACTGCTGGGATTTCTCAGGGGAATGGAATATCTGTTCCTGGCTTTTCCAAGTTAGACTCAGAATGTATTTTCCCACAGGAGCAATATTACAAACTGTAAATAGTTTCTAGAGTACTAATAGCACTATGTTTCAGGGATATTATGAGTTAAAGAGACTCATGGGATAGCCCAAGAACCTAACCACCATTTATAATGTTGCTTCCTCACAAATGTATTTCAAGTTCCAAAAACCTGACTTTTATTATGAGCTTTTGGAATAAACCCCATTAATCCATTGGAGAGTACAGAGTATATGTAGAAGACACACTGGAAACTTCTACAAGTAGATTCTGTCTTCAACAATATATTTACTTAACAGTTGTAGAACAAAATGGAAGTCGCACATCTAGAACAACAAGGAAGTCTGACGTGTTCTAAGGAACATAATAAAGAAAATACATATGGGAAACAGCACATGTTTGGGGCTAGATTATTAGGTAATATTGCTTTTAAAAATAGGGACTCTTGGTAAGAAAATTACTCAGAGGATTGGTGTCAGAATAAATAAGAATATATGGATTATTCTCTGATCTATATCAGATCAGAGATCAGACCCAACAACTAAATCTGAAGGAAAATTATGAACTTACATCTAGAGCCAGGACTTCAGCCTTTACCAAGAGAAAATGCATAATACAAAAGATAGAAGGTACCTTAACCACTATTTTACAGATAAGGAAACTAAAGACCAGAGAGGGAAGTGATTTGTCTAATGCCAAAGAACTAGGATCAAAGTCGGGATATGAATCCGGATCTGGTGATGGTAAAGCCAGCATTAAGCTTCGGCTCCCAGTTCTTTTCGTTAACAAAACACAAATCCCCAGGTCATACTTCTAAGTGTCTCCTCAAGGTTACTCTTACTAGCCTTGTGACCCTGGGCTAGTCAGCTAAACTCTTTGCCTCAGTTTCTTCATCTGTAAAATGAGGGTAATAATAGCACAGGCCTCCCAGGGTAGTTGTGAGGATAAAATTAGATAATTTCAAAGTCTTTAGCAAAACTTAAAGCACTATATAAATGCTAGCTATTTAACATTATTATTACTATTAGAAGTATCTCTACCACTCCTCACTTCTGAGGCTGTTTATGATAAAGTGCACCAGCAACCTTAGATATTATATTGAAATATAATAATAATCTTTACACTCCAGGGGTAGGGAAAGAGTGGGAGTGGGGTAAAGAAGGAACATTTCCTTTGATTATGTCACATAGTTTTCTGACTATTTCATATATGTGAGTCTTGTAGCCCACATGAGATTATGAATTTCTTGAGATTTGATAAACCAAGTCTTATTTTTTTGCTTCCATTGGGCCCAGAAGATACTCAACGAATACATATAATAATATATGCATTTTATATGTAATAATATAATATATTTTAATATATGTTATATATAATCTATTATCTATATAAATCTATAATCTAATATATTATTATATATAGTATATTATAATAGATTATATGTAATCTATTATTATATATTATATAATAATAATAACAATTAAAAACAACAAATTGTACATGGAGTTTTAAGGTTTGTATAACTTTTTAAAAATTCTCCATTTGATTCTGCTTGTGACTTAAAAACTGTGAAAAAGGCAAGAGATTACATTAATGGTTAAAGGGAAAACCAATGGAAACTAAAGTAGCAGATACCAAAAAGGTTTGGGCACAAGGCTACAAGATATGCAGCTTATTAAGGGAGGAGGGAATGAGCATTTATATAGTACCTACTATGTATGCAATTCTGTGCTAAAGAAAACATTTTTAACAAATATTTTTTCATCTGATCCTCACAACAACCCTGTGAGATAGATGCTATTATTATCTCCATTTTACAGTTGAAGAAACCGAGGCAAATAGAGGTTAAGTGACTTGCCCAAGGTCACACAGCTAATAAATGTCAGAGGCTGAATTTGAACTCTTGCCTTCCTGACTCCAAGCCCAGTGCGCTGTCCATTGTTCCACCATGTGCAGCTTTGTAGAATATTTATTAAGGATGTCAGATCCTTAGAATCAGATGCCTTACAATCAGTGCTGCCTGTGGGGTGGTTAGAAACTCACCTGGATATGGTGAAATTGGAAGCGTAAAAGGAGAACCAGTGTTATGATAAAGTAAACTTGAAGAGTTTGAATGGATAAGTATGTTTGAATTGAATATTTGGCATTTTGTGGGAGGATACAGTCTAATAGTAAATATGAATATGAAAAAGGTGAGGTGGGTAGGTATTAGGGATGATGTACAAAGCTATCCAGGCCCAGGTAAGCACTCAGCCTCAACCCTTATGTAACTGAACAGGGTCCTAGTCTACCTCCCTCCTTCCCCATTCACTGGCCAATACGTATACCAGCATGGAAGAGCTATGATGGGAAACTGAACAATATTGGGCCTCATAGTACTTATCTGAATCAGGAACTTTCTGAGCTTTACCCAACCTGTTTTGGGAAGAGACGGTCCAGAGTGAAACGATGAGGCCCTGAGCCGCATGTGACTATGAGTGGTAGGTTTGCAACAGAGGAAACTACTGATCTATGGGTGTCATGATGTCCTAACCTATCAATCAGTTAGCTAGGCACAATGGTAGGTGCTGAGGAGACAAAATCCAAACAAATACTGTGAGGAAAATGTGCATATAAGTAAATAGAAAAACATATGAAGCTAATATAAAATAATTTATAAGAGGGAGGCAGTAGCAGCTGGGGGGTCAGGAAAGGTCTCATATAGGAGATGCACTTGAGCTGAACTTTGAAGGAAACAAAGCATTCTCAGGGGGAAAGGTGAAGAGGCATTCCAAGAATCAAAGCCCACCTCCGCAAGGACCTGGAAATAGTAGATGGAACGTCATGAATAAGAAACAGCAAATAGGCCAGGTAGGCTGGAACACAGAGTGTTTTAATACATTTGTAGTACATACTTTCAATACAGTTGAAAATGTAAGCTCCAGTCAGATTATAAAGGACCCAAAATGCCAAACAGATGAGATTATATTTTTTTCTAGGGTCAATAGGGAGCTATGTTGATTTTTGAGCAAGGGAATGACATGGTCAGATTTGAGCTTTAAGGAATATTGCTTTGCAATTGTGTGGAGAATGGGTTGAAAAGGGGAGAGAAGAAGCAGGGAACTCAATTGGAAAATTATTGTAATAGATCAGGCAGGAGGTGGTGAAGGTTGTACCAGTGAGAAGTCAAAGACAAATATGACAGATGTTACAGAGGCAGAGTTGACAAGACTCGGTAACTGGATGTACGGAGAGAGAGTGAAGGGTTTGGGGAAAATGGAAGGAAAGATGATTTAGGTAAAAGAAAATCATTAAATAAAGAGTTGCACACATTTTCATTGTATGCCAAATTTCAATAGCTAAAAGAAACACTTTTGAAAAGCTAGGTTTTAAACATTGATTATGAGACATGAATTTAGAACTGAAATAAGTTCTTACAGTTTTCATCCTGGGCAATGCACTGTAAAGGGATCCCAAAGAAAGATGTGTAGCTGTCATTGTACCACACCAGAAGCTCAGTGCCCCTGGGGATATCGATACAGGCTCGGTAGAATATATTTGACCTATTCAAAACAAAAAGGAAACCCAGCTTAGTAATGTGTATGATGTGTTTGCTCTATCCACACTTTTATAGCCTTCAAAAGTTTCTGTCCTGTTGTTCCTAAACAGTCTCTGTTTGTCATAAATCTGTACCCACCTTATCATCACCAGGCCTCAATTAGTGCCTATAACCAAGCGCCTATAAACAACTTGCATTTTATTTCCATTATGTCCCATGAGAGAGATTCTCTAATGAATCAGAAGGCTATCTCGTCCAAAAAGGACTAGAAATCAAGAACTTATAGAGAAACAATCCATTTTGTTCTGAGAAAAATCCTCTCTCATCAAAAATAGAAAATACACTAGCTCCCCAATCTGATGGGACATTGCCTTCTTATTTGTAAGGGAAAGCATTAAAGAGATTTCTCCAACTTGTAACTGGAAGTTACCAAATCTGTATAAAACTAAACTGTCCTGCCATCTAAGGACCTAGTGAAATAAAAATCCTTTTGGCCTCTTTCTTCCTAAATTTTGATACAGGAGAAGAGTCAAACCCCTGAGTCAGAGAGAAATTCAATAAATACAGGAGGAACACTTCACTCTGAAAGATTAGGCACCAAAACGATATAGCCAAAGTACAAAGAAATGAACATTTTTTATAACAGCTAGTGTGCTGGAGAAAAAATATCTATGGACTGAAAAAAAATGGTGAGACTTCCATTGGTTTTTTTTTCTTTCAATGAAGAATTGCTACAAATATTAGCCTGAAGTTCAAGATAAAAGTGTTTAGGGCTGGTAAGCCTTAAATTTAGTCTTTCTGTAAGGAATTGGCCCTAGCAGTGCAATTTGTTCCTTGTATAACACTGCAGACATAAGGAGAATCCTTCACCACATTTTTCATGGCAGTGAGATATGCACTTGTCAACATATTTTGTCACCACAAAGTGGCTCTTGGCAATAGGATCATAAAGATCAATAAAAAAGTGCAGATTCTCAATATTTTACTTGCAGCTGCAAAAATTTCATTTATCTTGTTATTTTCCTCACTCAGTGCCATTCTGTCTCATGAGGGCACTGCTAGCTAAGCAGAATGTTTTTCCCCAACATTCTATGAATATCTGACAAAAACACCAGCCGTTGTCTGGCCCTCTTGACCCCTCCTCCTCTAGCATTTCCCAAAGCTGTGCATTTTATTAATTCTTTCCACCATTACATTAAAAAAAATCAAAACTGGAGCTGTGCTATAAATTACCGACATCTCCTAACTTGAGAAAAATCAAGACTACTTTGTACTTCAACCTTGTAACATTTCATCTCTCCATTTGGCTTCCCTTAACATAAACACAGTGGTCCGGCAAATGAATGTGCTAAAACCAAATGACACACTTTGCTGCTGAAAGAGCAGAACTGTTTTCAAGCAATGGGTGGTCTTCTTAGGCTTGGAGTAGTCCGAAAGAGAGAAAAAAAGTGTAAGTGTACACCGTTCCTTACAAGCAGACAGGGCTTCCAAAACTCGCAGAAATCTCTGCATGCTGAAGCACATCAAAGGGATTTTTCCCTTTTCGGATAATATTTCCTTTGCTGACATGTATTTAGTATTGTGGATGGATGACTCATAAAGATAGCTTCATGGCTTCCCCACACAGTTGAAGGAGAACACATGCCAACAAACATTATTGTCAGCCTCAAAATAAAAACAAAACGTTCAGCTGAGGGTCAATCAATCAAGGACGCTTTGAAGAAAATTCCATTTAGATATTACAAATCATAACAGAACGAATTTAAACCAGCTGACTTTTTGTGAAGAGGACGTCCATGCACAATAAAAATTAGGCTGGCTCTTCGGTGTCCAACTTTTCTATTTTCTTACACTTGGACTGAGTCATTGGTGATGGATGCCAGTTTTTTAAATTGTGTTTTTGTAGTTCATTTTAGAAAGATCTGAAGTAATCGAAAACAGATCAGCAGAGAGAACTCTAAGTAAAAGCTCCATCATGAAAGGAAAGTTGTAAAATTCACTTAATATTGACAGATGGTAATGACTTACTCATGACCACCTTCCTCTTAGGCTTTTTCTCAGTTTTTTGAGATGTGGCATTTGTCTTTAAGAGTTCTCTTGGTACCCAAAGCATCATTAACCTCTGCTGAATAGACAGAAAAAAGTCTTTGCTCTTCTTCTTGCTGGGTGTTTTATAAAAACATGCATCTATATTAAACACAAGTAAAGAACTTATTATTGTTGGAACTAATCTTTCCTTTGAATTATCATTTTCATTTAAAAAAAAGCCACAGAGAACATCTAGGCATAAAGGCATAGACAGTCAAACTGTTTTCCTTTGAATAAGTTGGTACAATTTAGGAAGGAAACCAGAGTTTCACAACTTTTAACCTGTGTCAGGAAGAAATTTAAAATGTTTCATTCGAAAACCAACACAGAAAAGAAAAATAAATAGCTGTGGGCAAAAATGCAAGTTGGCCCAAAAGGGGAATTCTGCTTTGATGTGTCTATAATGCCTAATAAAGCTAAACAGTTGCTTCTGATACTAAAGGGAACACAATTGTTTATAACTGAGGTCATATATTTATATGACACATGTTTTCATGGGATTTTGGTGTGAGAACACTTAGCTGTGCTTTGGGTTATTTTTGGGTTTTTGTCCAATTGATTTGAAACTGACTACTCACATCTACTCCAACCTTCTTGGCAGTTAAATGAGAAAGGCTTGAACAACAGGTGCGCTGAGCTGATGTGGTTTACTATCTTGTAAATCCCGCTTTTTACTTTGCTTCCCAGACACCTCTAAGTCCAAAGCTGAATGAAAAGGTTGCTTCCATCCACACCACTTAGGAAACCATAGTGCCCCTTTGCACTCTAAAACAACCTCAGCAGCTCGAGCCACATCCCAAGTGATCAGAGACATGCCTGAGCTTTGTGGCAGCTCAGTTAGAGGTGGAGAGATGATACTCTAGGCTCAGGCCAGTTGCGGCAGAACAATCTGTCAACATTCCTACAAGGGTTACCTTGGGCCAGTGATTCACGCATTGCCTTTGTGTAGATGAAACAGCTTCCCTTGGGAGAGAGGCTGAAGGCAGCTGAGTGTGAGGATTCCTGAAGTTAAGTCTAAAGGACAAGGGACCAAATCGCACGCGACTCAGTGCCCCAGATTCTGTCCAGAGCCCCTGGACTCAACTTTATTGGCATCTGTTTTGGTCACCAAGTCATGCACAGCACACTGAGTTACAGGCCTTAAGGATGACTTTCTTTTTGCTCCAAAATTGTGATTTCATTAGTGTGGGGAATTCATACTGAGGAAACTGAATCCACTGATACAGACTGGCAGCTCCTCTGTAACTTAATTTTTGAGATAACTTCATGGGGCACTGAGGAGTTAAATGATTTGCCAACATCCCATAGCTAGCATACGTCTAAGCCTGAACTTGAACCCATTTCAATAAAACTTCAGGGTTGGCACTCTATCCATCAAGACACACTGATTCTCTCAGAATACTAGTCTAATATTATGATTTTACTATAATAATAGAATTGATTTAATTTTGAGTAGTGAATAAAAAGAGGATTCTTCTCTCAGTAATCTTATTCTCAAACTCTCAAAAAGCTAAGAACAAAGCATCATTCGGGAATCTTGCACAAAAATTCTGCCAGCCTAGTCATGCCTTGCAATATTTTTAAAAGCCACTTAGCAGGCCTGAATTTTCATATGTAAGATATGGTGTTTTGACTTCCATGAATGGTAGATAAATCAAGGTATACCTTACCTGTACTGTACTACTGTTAGATTCTGTTCCCCGCAGTGCCTAGCACATCGAATATATCTCATCCAGCTTGACTTACTAGGTTCCCCACCATCAATAAAGTGCTGTAGTGTCCCATCTTGGTCATATATCTAGAGAAGAGGTCAAAAGGTCAAGTAGTTAGAACAAATCATCAGCAATCATTTTTCCTCCTTCTCTTGATGTCTTCATGTGTCTGCTACAGAAATTTATAACCCTGAGATTTGCCAGGGCTTACTGATGCTCTCAGAAACTCAACTGAAATAAGAGGAAATTTTTTTTGGTGATGCAAGTCTATCACAGTTTTCTTATCGAGCCAATCTTTCTCATATTAAACATATTTGTGGTGTCTCAAAGATGTGGCCATGTTTCCCAAAGGATATTTAACCTATTTTGACAAGCAACTCCTAAGTAATGAACTGCTGGATAAACAAAGAAATCTGGATAGAGAGGCTGCACTGACATGCCTGGAACATCTGAACCAAAGCCTGCCAACCCTAAACTCATTAAAGTTCTTGGACATTCTAGAGGTAGAAAATGTTTGCTAAACGAGATGGGGAGGCAGGGGTGAGATGCAGCTATGGAGTTCCACAGAGCTGGAGGGAGAGAACAATTCATTCTAAAAGAGAGAAAATCTCATCTCACTTTAGAGAAGTGTAGGACTTCTGTTGTTAGGAGCTGGAACTATTAAAAGGAATAGCCTCACCAAAGAAAAGAAAGGGGGGGGGGATATTCATTATCTATTAAATCTAAATCTCTTAGTTGAGAACTATTGACAGATGAGATTAGTCAGATTTTTTTTTTCTGGTGAGAGTTCAGGAAAATAAAATCAGCTTTGAATGTAGCAATAAAGACAGCCCAAAAAGGCTGATGATCACATGATATCCTAGTGTAGAGAGTCCCATGTTGGGACACTTGCTTTTGGGACCTTGGAATGGCATATGATCATTGAGAATAACCATTCTCAACCCAATAGTAATAAGTAAATATACCAAGGTTTGACCACTGACCACATTCTCTTGTAGACCACCTTTCAGCCTACTACTTGACTCATTCCCATATTTAATCTTATTATCCCAAGCTCCAGAGTAATCCTAAGGGTTTTTTTTATATTTTCTTTCTAATTTAAAAAATTGGAATCTCTTTCTAATTAATTAAATTTCTACCTTAGTTTATTAGATATTATTTAGAGAAACCTCTTTTTCCAATAGTAGTGACTCACATATTTCTATGTATTAAATACCTTACTAGTATATGAATAAATATTAAAATTAATGAATATACAATTTATTAACAAATGAAATCAATAATAAAAAATACTTTTTTTTACAATATTTTCATTCTGAGAAACATTATAACCTGAGTAACTTCAAACCCTCGACATAATAGTAGATAACTTCACTTCTGGAAACAGAATTTAACCATTCTGATTACTGATTTACTGATTAAAGCTTCAACAATCCTCTCCATGGTCTTCTTAAATACGAGTTAATTTCATTTTCTCTTAAAATTTCCTCTCATTAATCATCAGTCTTTCCAGGATACATTGTAAACCAACAATTCTTCACAAACTTATCTTAGCACTGCCCCATATTGGGACCAATTTCTGCAGGCAGGATGGAGAGGTATCAAAATAGCTACATGGATTTCTGGTATTTGTAGCCTTCCCAGTCCAGGAAGAGACTGGATTATTGCATGGTTTAAGCCTGGGGAATGGAATTCTCCAATCCCAGGATCCATTGAAGAGGTCTATAATGAAACATAGCAAAGAAAAAAGTGTTTGGAAGCAAGAGAGCAGAGCAGGCAAAAGCAGAGGCATGGGTGGGTAGATGGTGAAGAGGACAAGAATGGTATTGAGTGCACTCAGGCTTCACCAGAGAGGTTGGCATATTTGTCAGACAGGACAGCTAGGACTAGAACCTGGTGAACTTTCCCCTGGTTGAGAACAGAGGTGGCATATTTACATCCAGAGTTTACTGTTCTTTTTAAGTTGTTTATCAGCTGTTTTCAATGGTACTTTAAAGGCAGCTGTATCTAGATAAAGACAAGATTGATCTTAATTGCTATTGAGTCCTGTATGTCTTTAATTATATAGAGAGAGTGTAAATACGGAACACTGGTGTATAGACACAGGTCTGAAATCAGGATTGAAGGACTACATCTCTGCCTGGCTATCCAGGATTTTTCTCTCAGCGTGGAGGTGGGTGAATGGGGTTCTGAGCTATCTTTATGAACTCTGTATAAATCTTTTCCTCATAAGCTCCCTGAAATAGTGGTGAAAAGGATCCAGGTTGGTCTGAAGGCCATTATATTACCCTGATCTAAAACTATAAGCTCTTCAATTATGGTAGGGTCGATCAATTTAAACACAGGAGCTTTAGGCAGTTTCTAGCCTAGCTCCAACAAAATGGTGGAAGTCAGGGAAAAGAGAATGTTGACCAAATGGATGTTTATGTCCCAAATATATAATCCAGTAGGAGAAAGGAAAGGTCTAGGAAGATCAGCCCTCTATTTTTCAGTTGGGAGGAGGGAAATCCCTCTTTAACCAAAAATTGCCCTCCAAAGTGCCACCTGCTAATTATAAATTGCAAATTGTGCTGGTTTCATTTTTAAAAATGTGATTCTCTTTTCTCTGAATGGGAGCCCACCTTTTATTTTTTGCTTATTTTAGCAAAGTTTCCAGCAATATATGTCAAGCATTTAGCATGTTCATGGTACACACATTTTAATTTTGGATTTTTCTTAATTTTCTTTTGTTATGTTTTATATTAATTTTTACAGCTTAAGTGTAAAGTAGAATCCAATATAGTATTGGCTATTTTTTGAGGAAGATTGTTGAATATTTAATTCTATTTTAATTTTTCATTTTGCCAAATTTACTATTTTCTCCTTCAATTCTGATATGCAATTACCTTTAAAAGTATACTTTTATTACTTATTGTGAAATTTTTTATCTCTCTCATTGAAGTAACCATTTTTGTTTCTTTTACTTTGAATCCATGATCCAAGCATGATCCAAGAAAAGTAGGCATTGCCCATTCAGAGAAAATAAAGAATGTCATATAAAATCTGGTTGAGAAGTTGACCCAGGGGTAAGCTCATTCTGTACAAAGGAGTAGAGTCCATGCTGGTCTGATACACAAACACCAACATCAAGAGAAAAGCACAAAGGAAGATCTATGTTCTGTTACACCTATGGTTAAGATGTCCACACACATACCCCTTCCCCCCCCAAAAAAAACAACGCAGCATTAGTGTGATAGAAGATGAGAACTATATTACTAGCTTCTGTAAAAGGAGATGAAGCCAGGGAAAGAGACTGCCCAGTGCCCTCAAGTAATGAGCATATCCTCCTCGGGAGTTTCAAATAGGAACTTATAGGTATATGGAGAAAACTGTAAAAAAAATTGATATTCAAAAATTTAGATTTCTAATTAAATTTTTTCAATCAAAAAATTCACATTCTTTCCTTCTACTTCTCTCCCCTACTCCTACTGAAAAACAAGAAAACAAAACTTCTGTTACAAACGTAAAGAGTTGAGAAATACAAACTCCCACAGTGCCCATTTCCCCCTAAAAAAGTGTTTCAAACTGTATTCTGATTTTATCATCTCTCAGTCTGGAGGGAGGGTGACGTGTTTCACCATAAGTCCTTCTGAAGTCTTTATAATATTGTTGTCATTCTATAAATTGTTCTCTTGATTCTGTTCACTTTCGCTGAAACTGTTGTCATCACCATTTCTTAAATCACAATGATATTCTAGCACATTTGCATACCATAATTTATCCAACCATTCTACAATTAATGGGTACCCCCTTAGTTTCTTTTTTTTCTTTTTTTTATTTAATTTATTTAATATATTTAGTTTTCAGCATTGATTTTCACAAGAGTTTGAATTACGAATTTTCTCCCCATTTCTACCCTCCCCCCCCACTCCATGATGGCGTATATTCCGGTTGCCCCATTGCCCACTCAGCCCTCCCTTCTGTCAACCCCCTCCCCTCCCATCCCCTTTTCCTTCTTCTCTTGTAGGGCAAGATAAATTTCTATGCCCCATTGCCTGTGTACTGTATATCTTATTTCCTAATTGCATGCAAAAAATTTTTGTTTGTTTTTGAATGTCTGTTTTTAAAACTTTGAGTTTCAAATTCTCTCCCCTCTTCCCTCCCCACCCACCCTCCCTAAGAAGGCAAGCAATTCAACATAGGCCACATGCCTATCATTATGTAAACCCCTTCCACAGTACTCGTGTTGTGAAAGACTAACTATGCTTTGCTCCTTCCTAACCTATCCCCCTTTATTGAATTTTCTCCCTTGACCCTGTCCCTTTTTAGAAGTGTTTGTTTTTGATTACCTCCTCCCCCTGTTTGCCCTCCCTTCTATCGTCCTCCCTTTTTTATCTTCTTCCTCCTTCTTTCCTTTGGGTAAGATACCCAATTGGGTGTGTGTGGTATTCCCTCTTCAGGTCAAATCCGCTGAGAGCAAGATTTACTCATTCTTCCTCACCTGCCCCCTCTTCCCTTCCTACAGAACCGCTTTTTCTTGCCACTTTTATGCGAGATAATTTACCCCATTCTATCTCTCCCTTTTTCCCTCTCTCAATATATTCCTCTCTTATCCATTAATTTGATTTTAATTTTTTAGATATCATCTCTTCATATTCAATTCACCCTGTGTCCTCTGTCTCTCTGTCTCTGTGTGTGTGTGTGTGTGTCTCTCTCTCTCTCTATATATATATATGTATATATATATATATACACACACACCTACATATATACATACCTAGACATACACATATGTATATATATACATATACACACATATGTATGTATATTCCTTTCAGCTACTCTGATACTGAGGTCTCATGAATCATACACATCATCTTTCCATGCAGGAATGTAAACAAAACAGTTCAACTTTAGCAAGTCCCTTATGATTTCTCTTTTTTGTTTACCTTTTCATGCTTCTCTTGATTCTTGTGTTTGAAAGTCAAATTTTCTATTCAGCTCTGGTCTTTTCACTGAGAAAGCTTGAAAGTCCTCTATTTTGTGGAAAATCCATATTTTGCCTTGGAGCATGATACTCAGTTTTGCTGGGTAGGTGATTCTTGGTTTTAATCCTAGCTCCATAGACCTCTGGAATATCATATTCCAAGCCCTTTGATCCCTTAATGTGGAAGCTGCTAGATCCTGTGTTATCCTGATTGTTTTTCCACAATACTCATATTGTTTCTTTCTGGCTGCTTCCAGTATTTTCTCCTTGACGTGGGAGCTCTGGAATTTGGCAACAATATTGCTAGGAGTTTTCTTTTCGGGATCTTTTTGAGGAAGCGATCTGTGGATTCTTTCAATTTCTATTTTGCCCTCTGGCTCTAGAATATCAGGGCAGTTCTCCTTGATAATTTCCTGACAGATGATATCTAGGCTCTTTTTTTAATCATGGCTTTCAGGTAGTCCAATCACTTTTAAATTATCTCTCCTGGATCTATTTTCCAGGTCAGTGGTTTTTCCTATGAGATATTTCACATTGTCTTCCATTTTTCATTCCTTTGGTTCTGTTTCATAATATCTTGATTTCTCATCAAGTCACTAGCTTCCACTTGCTCCAATCTAATTTTAAAGGCAGTATGTTCTTCAGTGGTCTTTTGGACCTCCTTTTTCATTTGGCTAATTCTGCCTTTCAAGGCATTCTTCTCCTCATTGGCTTTTTGGAGCTCTTTTGCCATTTGAGTTAGTCTATTTTGTAAGGTGTTGTTTTCTTCAGTATATTTTTCAGTATTTTTTGGGTCTCCTTTAGCAAGTCATTGACTTGTTTTTCATGGTTTTCTCACATCCCTTTCATTTCTCTTCCCAATTTTTCCTCTACTTCTCTAACTTGCTTTTCCAAATCCTTTTTGAGCTCTTCCATGACCTGAGACCAGTTCATGTTTTTCTTGGAGGCTTTTGATGTAGGCTCTTTGACTTTGTTGACTTCTTCTGGCTGTATGTTTTGGTCGTCTTTGTCACCAAAGAAAGATTCCAAAGTCTGAGACTGAATCTGGGTGTGTTTTCGCTGCCTGGCCATGTTCCCAGTCAACTACTTGACCCTTGAGTTTTTCAGCAGGGTATGACTGCTTGTAGAGTAAAGAGTACTTTGTTCCAAGCTTGGTGGGATGAGCCATGGATTTCAGAGCTCTTTCTATACAGCCAGCTCTGCCACACCAGCACTCCTCCTTCCCCAAGAACCCCCAACCTCGACCTGACGCAAATCTTAAGCAGGCTCTGCACTCTTGCTCTGATCCACCACTTAATTCCTCCCACCAGGTGGGCCTGGGGCCAGAAGCAACTGCAGCTGTAGTTCTTTAGCTGCACCACCCCCGCTGCCCCAGGGTGGTGGCCGAACTGGAACTCTTTTCACTCTGTGCCCGCAGCTTTTCCCACTAACCTTCTCTGTTGTCTTTGGTGTTTGTCGGTTGAGAAGTCTGGCAACTGCCACAGCTCACTGATTCAGGCAGCTAGGGACCGCTCCGCCCAGCTCCTGGTCTGGTTGGTCCGTGGGACCCACCCTGAGCTCCGCTCCCCTCCGCTCCGTGTGCAATAGACTTCATCCAGTGACCATCCGGGCTGTCCTGGGCTAGATCCCTGCTTCCCTCTGCTATTTTGTGGGCTCTGCAGTTCTAGAATTTGTTCAGAGCCATTTTTTATAGGTTTTTGGAGGGACCTGGCAGGGAGCTCACGCAAGTCCCTGCTTTCCGGTCGCCATCTTGCTACCCCCTTAGTTTCTAATTATTTGCCACTGCAAACAAAGCTCCCACAAATTTTTTTTATACATGGTTCCTTGTTCTCTTTCATCTCTTTAAAGTACAGGCTAAAATGCGTCAAAGGATACATACAGTGTAATTGTTTGGGGTCATAGTTCCAAATTACTTTAGAAAATACCTGGAACAAGCACCAATAGTGCATTAATATACCAGTTTTTCCAAAGCCCCTCCAATATATATAATTTTTCTTTTTTTGTCAACTTTGCTAATCTTGGGGGTGTGAGGTAGAACCTGAGAATTGTTTAATTTGCATCTCTCTGTTAGCGATTCAGAGCATGTTTTTAATATAGCTATTGATAACTTGGATTTTATCCTCTGAAAACTACCTATTCATATCCTTTCACCATTTATCAATTTAGAAATCATTAACAATTGAAAGATGGCTCTAATTCTTATGAATTGTGCCTTGTACAATTATGTACCTTTATGACATTATTATCTTTAGGAACCAGAAGAATATGAATAAAGACTGATGAAAATACTAGACCAACTAAAGGGAAAAGGCCTGCCTGATGCTTTCCATGGATAAATGGCAGTTTAGGGAACCTCTGACAAGTAAGTGGGTCACATAGTATCTTAAGAAGATTTGATTATTAACCTAGAGAAGACAGAAGTGTTGGTGACTTGGCCATGTTCAAAGAGCTAAGGTCTTTTCTAGGATTTCCTGTTCATTATTGCAAATTTGTTAAAACTATGCTCTATTGCTAAGCCACTGAATGACCTTGCTTGAACATATATAATTTTAAAAATGCAAAAGCAGGAGTTCCAACAACTTGTTCTTCAGCCATTAAGTCATGCCTTACTCTTCATGACCCCATGGAACATAGCACAACAATACTTTCCATGGAGTTTTCTTGGCAAAGAAACTACAGTGGTTTGCTTTCTCTAGTGTATTAAGGCAAACAGAGGTCAACTGACCTGCTTGGGGTCACACAGCTAGTTAGTATCTGAGGCCAGATTTGAATTCAAGGTCTTCCTGACTCCAGACCCAGCACTCTATCCACTGAGCCATCTAGCTGTCCTAGCCCACAATACAAAGTTACATTAAAACCCACAAAGTCTTTTAGGAGCTGATGGACAAACAGATATAGACAAATGTTCAAAGACTTGGTTTACTGACTCATATGTGTACCTGCTACCTAATAGAG
Organism: Trichosurus vulpecula; assembly: GCF_011100635.1. Lineage (NCBI taxonomy): Eukaryota > Metazoa > Chordata > Mammalia > Diprotodontia > Phalangeridae > Trichosurus > Trichosurus vulpecula. The sequence goes on along the minus strand of NC_050573.1, from coordinate 511,291,837 downwards.
ATCCAAACAAACTTTTGCTCCTCACATAAATTTCAGCTTGGAGGGCTGGGGAGCAATTCTGTACCAAGATAAAAAAGGTTGCCAGAGGGGGGGCGGAGCCAAGATGGCGGCTGGTAAGCACGGACTAGAGTGAGCTCCGTACCCGAGTCCCTCCAAAAACCTATAAAAATGGCTCTGAACCAATTCTAGAACGGCAGAACCCACAGAACAGCAGAGGGAAGCAGGGCTCCAGCCCAGGACAGCCCGGATGGTCTCTGGGTGAGCTCTATTCCACACGGAGCTGGGAGCTGGGAGCTGGGGGCTGGGAACGGAGTGGAGCAGAGCCCAGCCTGAGCGGCGTGGACGATCCAGACCGGAAGCCGGTTGGAGGGGGCCCTAGCGCCCTGAATACGTGAGCAGTTACCAGGCCCCTCGACCCACAAACACCAAAGACTGCGGAGAAGGTTAGTGGGAAAAGCTGCGGGAGTGGAAGGAGTTCGCGGTTCGGCTTCCAGCCCCGGGGGCAGCGGAGGTGGGGCAGCTACAGCTGTTGTTACTTCCGGCTCCAGGCCCACCTGGTGGGGGGAATTAAGTGGCGGATCACAGCAGGGGTGCACAGCCTGCCGAAGATCTGAGTCCAGTCTGGACTGGGGGTCCTTGGGGAAGGAGGAGTGCGGCTCTGACAGAGCTGGCACCTCCCCCCCAAACGTAGAACATAGAACTCTGTAATCTACAAGCAGTCATACCCCACTGAAAAGCTCAAGGGTCAAGTTAGTTGGTTGGGAATATGGCCAGGACGCGAAAACGCGCCCAGATTCAGTCTCAGACTTTGGATTCTTTCTTTGGTGACAAAGAAGACCAAAACATACAGCCTAAAGAAGACAGCAAAGTCATAGAGCCTACATCAAAAGCCTCCAAGAAAAACATGAACTGGCCCCAGACCATAGAAGAACTCAAAAAGGATTTGGAAAAGCAAGTTAGAGAAGTAGAGGAAAAATTGGGAAGAGAAATAAGAAGGATGCGAGAAAACCATGAAAAACAAGTCAATGACTTGCTAAAGGAGACCCAAAAAAATACTGAAAAATACACTGAAGAAAACAACACCTTACAAAATAGACTAACTCAAATGGCAAAAGAGCTCCAAAAAGCCAATGAGGAGAAGAATTCCTTGAAAGGCAGAATTAGCCAAATGGAAAAGGAGGTCCAAAAGACCACTGAAGAAAATACTACTTTAAAAATTAGATTGGAGCAAGTGGAGGCTAGTAACTTTATGAGAAATCAGGATATTATAAAACAGAACCAGAGGAATGAAAAAATGGAAGACAATGTGAAATATCTCCTTGGAAAAACCACTGACCTGGAAAATAGATCCAGGAGAGATAATTTAAAAATTATTGGACTACCTGAAAGCCATGATCAAAAAAAGAGCCTAGATACCATCTTTCAGGAAATTATCAAGGAGAACTGCCCTGATATTCTAGAGCCACAGGGCAAAATAGAAATTGAAAGAATCCATCGATCGCCTCCGCAAATAGATCCCAAAAAAAAATCTCCTAGGAATATTGTTGCCAAATTCCAGAGCTCCCAGATCAAGGAGAAAATACTGCAAGCAGCCAGAAAGAAACAATTTGAATATTGTGGAAACCCAATCAGAATAACCCAAGACCTGGCAGCTTCTACATTAAGAGATCGAAGGGCGTGGAATGCGATATTCCGGAGGTCAATGGAGCTAGGATTAAAACCTAGAATCACCTACCCAGCAAAACTGAGTATCATGTTCCAAGGCAAAATATGGACTTTCAATAAAATGGAGGACTTTCGGGCTTTCTCGGTGAAAAGACCAGAACTGAGTAGAAAATTTGACTTTCAAACACAGGAATCAAGAGAAGCATGAAAAGGTAATCAAGAAACGGAAATTGCAAGGGACTTACTAAAGTTGAACTGTTTTGTTTGCATTCCTACATGGAAAGATGATGGGTATGATTCATGAGACCTCAGTGTTGGGGTAGTTGAAGGGAATGTGCATATATATATATGCATATATATATGTTTATGTATATATATATAAGTGAATGTGTATGTATGCATGTATCTATGTGTATATGTATGTATGTGTATGTATGTGTATATATATATATATGTAAAAGAAAGAGAGCAGACACAGGGTGAGTTGAGGATGAAGGGAAGATAGCTAAAAGAAATAAAATGAAATTAAGGGATGAGAGAGTAACTTACTGAGAGAGGGAGATAGGGAGAGATAGAATGGGGTGGATTATCTCCCATAAAGGTGGCAAGAGGAAGCAGTTCTAGGAGAGGAGGGGAGTGGGTAGGTGAGGGGGGAATGAGTGGACCTTGCTCTCATCGGATTTGGCCTGAGGGGGAATACCATACATACTCAGTTGGGTATCTTACCCCACAGGAAAGAAGAGGGAGGAAGATAAAAAAAATAAAATAAAAGGCAGGGGGATGATGGAGTGGAGGGCAGATGGGGGTGGAGGTAATCAAAACAAACACTTTGGAAAGGGGACAGGGTCAAGGAAGAAAATTCAATAAAGCGGGATGGGTTGGGAAGGAGCAAAATGTAGTTAGCCTTTCACAACATGAATATTGTGGAAGGGTTATACATAATAATACATGTGTGGCCTAGGTTGAATTGCTCAACTTCTTAGGGAGGGTGGGTGGGAAGGGAAGAGGGAAGGGAATTTGGAACTCAAAGTTTTAAAATCAGATGTTCAAAAACAAAAAAACTTTTTGTATGCAACTAAAAAATAAGATACACAGGCAATGGGGCGTAGAAATTTATCTTGCCCTACAAGAAAGGAAGGGAAAAGGGGATGAGAGGGGAGGGGGGTGATAGAGGGGAGGGCTGACTGGGGAACAGGGCAACCAGAATATACGCCATCTTGGAGTGGGGGGGGAGGGCAGAAATGGGGAGAAAATTTGTAATTCAAACTGTTGTGAAAATCAATGCTGAAAACCAAATATGTTAAATAAATAAATTGCATTAAAAAAAAAAAAAGGTTGCCAGAAACCAGTTACATTTGTCAAAAGAGGAATGAGTGACAGTGAGACATTATCCTATTCATAAGTTGCACTTCCTGGCTCTGAAGTGGATTATGACTGAGAAATACAGAAATAATCATAGAAAATGAAGTTGAAATTATGAAATGACAATAATCCAATAGACAACAATCCAATTTGACAAGTGCTAAATTAGATGGTGATTGCCAGAAACAGAAGCAATAGTCAACTATTAACTTGGTATATACACCATCAGCCAAGGAAGACCAAAGTGGACTCATATACCTGTAAAGTCACCAAAAGAAAGAATGAAAACTATATGTAACATCCAAGGAGCTAGATTACAGGCAAATGGTACTATAGATGGAAAGTTGGGGACTTCTAGTAGACAGCATGTATTGATACAAATTTGAAAAATGAAAAAGTGATGCCAAGTGTCAGTTCCATAAAGACACTTCACTATAGAAACAATGGAACATTGGAGCTGTCGAGAGAACCCTGGAGCTGGTAAAAGATTTTACTGGCCCAGGTTGGCTATATTTATCATGAAGATGTGCAAAATATGTACTCATTGTATGAAAAGAAAAGTTCTATCAAGTCATGCTGCATATTTGGAGAACATAAGCACTTATAAACCTTTGGAACCTGTCTGCATTGACTTCCTATTACTCTAAGGACATAGCATGAATATCAGGAAGAGATTAGTGGTGATTGACCATTTCACTACTATACACACACACACACACACATACATATGTGTGTGTATATATATATATGTACATGTCTATGTACACACATACGCACACATATACATGAATGTCGATATTGTATATATATTTATGTATAATATATATGCATATATAATATAGACATTCAATAAAAAACCAGAAAACTATACTAATAATATACTAATAACCAAAGTTATTAAAGTATTATGGGAAAAATATTTCTCAGTGTATGGTCTTTCTGCTAGGATCAATTTGAACTGACAGGCTATCGTCCTGGTGAATATCAGGCCACTGGACCTGGATGGCTCTAGAGGAGAAAGTGAGACTGGTGACCTTGCACAACCCTCCCTCACCCAAATCAAAGTCAAGTGCAACTCATGTCATCATTTCCCTGATACCATGATCCTTTTTGAGAACGAAGGACAAACACAACAACCAGGTAAGGAGATGGTAGCTTAGGCTGGTATCAGGAAATCTAGAACTATACCTTACCACCCTAAAGGGTACCCATAACTTGAGTTTTTCAATGGCATGCTGATTAATGTGTGAGGGACACTGAACCAATACCAAAAATCTTAGTAAAGTCAAAATATGGCATTCCTAGTACATGTGTAAAACTCCACAAGGAATAATGCCAACAGATTTATACCCTAACTGCTGACATTTGGGCATGAGATACACTTGCCATATTGGCTTGTATTTTCAAGGCTCTGAGGATCACCAGACTACATATACTAACCAGTATATCTCTAATCTGAGAAAGAAGCTGAGGGAAGTTTACCATTTGACTGTACCTGTGGGTCAGAAGAACGATGAAGCAAAGAAAGAAATAATGGTGTGATACCTGACTTCACTTCAAAAGAGTGATGGTTGCTTTGAATTGCATCCTAAGGTTACTACCTTAGAGGCTTGGTTAACATTCTTTTTTTGGAGGGGAGAAGGCAGGGCAATTGGGGTTAAGTGACTTGCCCAAGGTCACACAGCTAGTAAATGTGTCAAGTGTCTGAGGCTGGATTTGAACTCAGGTCCTTCTGACTCCAAAGCTGGTGCTCTACTCCCTGTGCCACCTAGCTGCCCCTTGGTTAATATTCTTGTTCTGTTGTATTTTGATCATATGAAGAATAATAACAATAATAATAATAACAATATGATGATGATGATGATAAGTGGGCCACAGCATTTTTTGCAAGGGACTGTGAAATTGAAAACTCCAGGGAGGAATGTAACCCTATGCTGAGATCACTTCCTACAGGTCAGGAAGAGGTTTCAGAAAAACTGCATGGACTTCTGATAGTTGTAGTCTTCCCAGCTGGGAAGCGCTTGGACTATGGTACAGTTTGAGCCTGAGGAACGGATTGCATAATCTTTTGCATTGTCTGAATAAGAAAGTATCTGGCATCAGGAAACCATAGTAAGTAAATAGATAATGCAAATGGCTTGAAACAGACATGAATGGCATTGAGCATGTGCAGGGTCCACCAGAGTAGTCAGTGTCTTCATCCACCAGCATCAGACAGGAAAGCTACAACCACAGTATGATGAACTTTCCCCTAGCTGAGAATCCAGATGATTAGTGTAATGTCGTTTTCTTTTTTCTTTCCATTGGAAAGGATAAATATTTACATAGAGTTTACCATTCTTTTTAAGTTGTTTATTTGCTATTTTACTTTAAAGCCATTTCCCTAGATAAGGATAAGATTGTTTTGAATTGTTATTGAGTTGTTTATGTCTTTAATTACATAGAGAGAGGGTAAATTGGGAGTGCCAGTGTTTATCATGGTATTATAAGGATTAAAATTAGTATTGAAGGACTATATTTCTGTCCAGCTAGCCTGGATTTTCATCTTGATTGTTGGGGAGGGGGGTCCAAGCTTACATTATGAAAAAAATCTTATAATTATTATTTTTATTAATAACTTTTGTAATCTTCCTGATATAGAAAAGGAAGGAAGGAAGGAAGGAAGGAAGGAAGGAAGGAAGGAAGAAAGGAAGCCCTAAGTACCAAAACTCTGATAAAAAACTTTGACCAAAAAAAAAGTTTGACCAAAATCCTTTGGTTTGACCATAAGCTCAGACTTCAAAAAGTCTGAGTCTATTTAAAGGAGAGAAATTTAGGTAATCTCCAGCCTCTTATAAAGGAGTGCAAGGAGAAGAGAATGTTGACCAAAGTGAAGGTTATATCCCACAGCACCTATCTCATTTGTCCATGAATGGAAACCAATCTTGTTTCAAGACAGTTCTAGGGCTGTAGCATTGGGAAACTATAGACTGGGGATGTCTCAGAAATCCTAGAAAATCTAACTTTTCACTAGATCTCCATAGTTCCCAGGGCCATGAATAGTCAGGAGAAATGGACAAGTCAAGTTACCTTGAAAATAACAGAATTTCAAAGAAAAGTCTAAGGAAGGGGACTCAGAAGCTGAATAATCCAATTTGTAACAGAAAAAGAATCCCCTCTACAATATAGCCAACAAGTGGTTAATCAACCCTTCGCTAAAGTCCTCCCAGCTACCATGCCTTCCCCTCGAAGATCACCCTCCATCTGCTTTATATGTACCTTGTATATATCGATTTATTTTCATTTCTTTTCCCCTGTAAGAATTTAGGCTCTTGGAGGCAAGGGCCATTTCACTCTTTTCTTTGTATTCTCAGTTCTTAGCACAATGTCTCACACATAGTTAGTACTTAATAAAGGCTTATTGATTAATCGATTAAATTATCTGATCTGTCTTTCCAAGGAGAACCTCTGAGCCATTCCATTTAGCTTCACTTCCTTCTTCTGGTTTCATTTTTGGCAAGAATGTTAAGACTGATACAATTCAGTTCTTGCAGTAATATTTTCATTTGTTGATGACTGAACAGGGAATTCACATGTCGAGTGTGAATAAAATAAAATTTCTAGACAGTCTAAAAATTATGTGTTTCTAACCATCTTCTTCTCTTCTTCTATGCCACTGCAAAAGGGGACCACAAAAAAATGGAAGGTGATTTCGTACTTTTATTTGTTTTGCTAGTTGCCATAACCAAAGAATTCATCTGCCAGTGGCCAGCCTCTGTGTAATAAGCCTCTCCATACTTACCTTGCCTCAGTATGAAAGCTATTCTGTCTACCATAAGGACTTCGTCAAAGTCTTTCCAACATGGTACAAACCAAAAGTGTTTGTGCTCCATTTGTTCAAGGGTGTGCTGGAGACAGCTTGAACCAATTCACAAGAGCCAGTTTTTAAAATTTTCAGTGTGAGCATTTATACCTTAGAAATCAGGAAATGTCACAAATAAGGCCATAATTATTGTTTGGTTGATTTTCTAGAATTGAGAAAATGACAGAGAAAATGTCAAGAATGCAGATTAAATTTAAGTATGCCATGAGCACTTTTTTTTGGAGAGCTGCTTATTAAACATTTACCAGCACACTCTTAGTTTATATAACCTTTAAGAAACCAGTGTAACTTCCACAATATAAGAAGGCATCAGAGTAGAAATTTGTGATGACCCTGAAGATAAAAAAAAAACACGAAAATGAAGAAGATCCTTCCCTCAAGAAGCTTGCATTCTCCTAGGGGGAAAAACCATATACACAGATAGATAAATACACAGACACAATACATGCAAATGATTTTGGAGGACAGACACCTGGGGGTAGCAGGAAAGGCATCTTACAAGATACGACAGCAGGTGGCACTTGATTCTAGCCATGAATTCCAAGAGGTGCAAGGGAGGAGCAAATTCATTCCAGGCATGGGGATATCCTGTGCAAAGGTATGGAGATTTGATTTGTCATGTTTTGAATGAGGAGCAGCAAGTAAGTTTGGTTGGAAAGTCCAGTGTGTAAGAAAGTAATATGTAATCAGTCCTAAATGGTGGCTTGGAAAGTGTGATGGGTTTCAATGATAAACAAAATGGTTTGTATTTTGTCCTAGAGGCAACAGGAACCTCTGAGGTTTCGTGAGTAGAAGAATAATGCTTTAGATCTGTCTGATTTGTGCTTTAGGAAGATTACTTCGGCAAGAGTAGGAATGATGGATTGTAGAAGAAAGTCTCACAGGCTCTCAAGTGAGTGATACAGCCCCATGAGGTGCTGGTATGATGGAAGGGGGGGTGTGGTAGTAGCCTCAGGTGCAATGGGGAGGTCTTGAATAAAAATGAGGGGACAGGGGAATCATAAGGAAAGATGAGAAGATAAGAAAATTTTGAAAACCCATTCGTACATGTTTCATCTGTTGTGTAACAGAGTTAAAGTCATAGTGATTGCATTATTTTTCAAATAAACACACAAAATGCAAGTTATAACCAATCAGTCATCGAGTCCACCAAAAAGTCTTAACAGGCAAGTGTTGGCAGGCAAGCAGGTTGGGGAAGTCTAGCATGCGTAGGCAGGAATAAGTGTGTGTTTACAATACTTGCTTACAATGTGATACTATGTGGTTACATGATGCAATTGGATCAACAAAATTTCAATGCAGGAAAAAACCCACAAATATACAATAAATTATTAAATTTAAGATGTGTCATTTTTTTAAAAAAATTTTTATAATTTTTTAAAACGACTCAAATTTCAAAAAAACTCATTAAAGGCTTAAAGAAAGTAGATTTCCAAGGAGGTGCAGAGCAATTTTTTTAAAGGAGGCAGTAGGCCTAAGATAATGAAAACTTTGAGAACCTCTGGTCTAGATGCAGGAAGAAAGGTAGCATGATAGTCCTGGTAAGAGGTAACAAGAGACCAAACTAGGTAGTTGTGACATGAACAGAAAGATAAGGAAGGGAAAGGAATACACATTTTATACAGACATTGTATTCTAAGTGCTTTTACAAGTATTATCTCATTTGGTCTCACACCACCTTGCAAGTTGCTTTTCTTATGCCCATTTTACAGCTGAGGAAACCAAGACTAGAGGTTAAGTGACTTGCCTAGGTTCACATAGCCGGGAAGAGTCTGAGGCTAGATATGAGCTCCAGTCTTTCTGATTCTATGCCCATTGCTCTGCCCACTGTACCACCTAGCTGTCTCTAAAGAAACGGGTTCAGATGTGAAAGATGTTGTAGAGGAAGAATCAACAAGGGCTGGAAAGTGTCTGGATATGGAGAATGAAGGAGACTAAAGAGATGAGAATGATTCCAAGGATGCAAACCTGCATGCAGTAGAATGGTGAAATACTCAACAGATCTAAAGAAGTTAGAAGGAGGAATAGGATTGTGAAAAAAAGATAATGAGTTCTCTTTGGAATACGAGGAGTTTTCGAAGTCTGTAGGACACGTAAATGGAGAGGTTCATCAAGAAGCTGAGATTTGGAACTAGAACTCAAAAGACAGATGAGGTTTGGATGTGTCTATTTGGACATCATATAACAACAGCCCAGCTAACATTTATAGAGTACTTAATAAAGGCCAGGCATTATGCTAAGCACTTTACACATATGCTCTTGTTTGATCTTTACAACAACCCTGGAAGGTAGGTGCTATTATCATTTCCACTTTACAGATGAGGAAACTGAGGCAAACAGAAATTAAGTGACTTGCCCAAGGCCACATAGGTAATAAGAGCCTGAGGGCAGATTTGAACTCAGTTCTTCCAGACTCCAGGCCCCCGGCTCTCTATCCACTGAGACACCTAGCGGCATTGAAATGATAGCTGGACTCCTAGGATGAGATCTACAGGACAGAAAACGTGGAGAGAAAAGAGCAGAGGGCTGGAAATAGAACTGGGTTAAACCCACAAATAGAAGGTGCGATATGGATGATTGTCATGAAAAGGAGACTGAGAAGGGTTAGGTCAGAGATGTAGGAGATTTGATACAGAGTGGTGTCGCAAAACTCAAGGAGGAGTGAGTATACAGAGCGGGTCTTCGACCGTGTCAAATGCTGCAAATAGTCGAGAAAAAGGAAGACTGGGGAAAGACAGCTGGATTTAGGAATAAAGAGATTATTGGTGACTTCAGGGAGAACAGTTTTGGTTCAGTCACGTGGGTAGAAGTCAAATTACAAGAAACTGAGAAACAACTGGGAGTTTGGAAAGTAGAGGCAATGAGTATAGTCTATTTTGCTTCTCTGTTCTCTACCAAGAAGTTTATCAAAGGGAGGAGAAGTGTAGCACAATAGGAAAATTACTGATTAGTTTTACTTAACTGATTACTATAAGGAAGGGTACCATGGAGGTATAGATTATTAGGAGTGATTATGGTTTAAATGCATCAGTGACTTTTTTAAAAAAATTTAAAAATTTAGAGAACAGAGAAGCAAACAAAATAGAATTTTTAAAAATGTTTTCATTAATATTTTTTGTCTTTGCCTTATAGTAATTTTTTAAAAGACCTTGCTTTGCCTTCCCCTAACTCTCTCTAAGATCCTTACTGAGTCCTCCCTTGTAACAAAAAAAAAAAAAGACACAGAAGTACCTGATATTGTGATCACAGTTGACAATGTATACACCATTCTGTCCTGGTAACCCCTGTCTTTCACCTGTGAGTAATGTCTTCTCATCTGTTCTCTGGGACCTTCTTTTTTTTCCCCAATTATTCAGTTCAGCTTTCTATTTAGTGATTTTTTTCATTTACATTGTTATTATGCATATTGTTTTAGTTATTCTAGCTTCACTTTGCATCACTTCAATACAATTTTTAATTACTCATATTTGTCATTTCTTACTACACAGATATTCTTTTGAATTACTGATATTTGTCATCCTTAAAGAAATATATTACTTTATTATACACTTATTCCTTAGAGCTTTTTTTTTCCAGGCACTCCTCAAACAAAATAAGATTTAAATGGTTCTGCCTTTACTGTAATGTTCATTATCATACCTAGGCATTTAGAAAACACAGTGGATAAAGTGCTAGACCTGAAATCAGGAAGATCCGAGTTCAAATATGGCACCAGACACTTACTAGCTGAATGACCTTGAGCAAATCAACTCACCTCTGTCTGCCCCCATTTCTTCAACTGTAAAATGGGGATAATATTAGCACCTACCTCACAGGGTTGTTGTGAGGATTAAATGAGGTAATATTCTGTAAAGTGCTTAGCCCAGTGCCTAGCACTTAGTAGGAACTTTATAAATGTTTATTCCTTTTCCCTTGTCATCTTCCCATCTATTCAAAGCAGCAAATTTGTTTCTTCCTTGATTTTCCTTTGGCTACTTTTTACTAGCTCAAAAAAATAGCCCTCTGTTGATTTTAGCATTTATTTCAAACCTTAGCTCAAACAATGATTTTTAGATTGCCGTGACATGATTTTTATAGGACATTACTCTTGTTGTCCACCCTAACGTCCATTACTAACACATATCCTTTGAAAATGTGAGCTTATCCATGAGCAACTGGTCAAGCCAAACTGGCTCTTTTTTGCCACCTCCCCTCCTTCCAAGTCCCCTGCTCCAAACCCTTTTTTCCTTAAATGGATGGTTCACAATTCTATCACCAGGATTTCTCTCCTGATGTCTTCTATTTTCCTTTGAATTAATTTCCTTTTTAGTCTTAGTCCATTGGGGTCCTACCTATCCTATACCAACACCCTTTGAAATCCACCCTCCCTAAATCTAGAGTGTTTCTCAGAATATAGACAGCCTCCTTGTTTATTATAATCTCCAAGACATAAGGGTCTTATATGGTCTTGATATTTCTAGTTCACTTATTGGTTGGAATTGGGTACAAACCAGCTTCTGATGTAAATCCCTCCTTCCTAGACTATGAGCTTCTTGAGAGCAAGAGATGTTGTTTGCCTCTCTTTGAATCACCAATGCTTAGTACAGTACCCAGCACATAGTAGGCACTTATGTCCCTTGACAGACTAACTTGGATCTATAAATTCTGGTTTGCTTGTGAAATAAAAAAGTGTCTTAATAAAATGTAAGCTCTTTAAAGTCAGGGACAGTTTCATTTTTTGTCTTTCTATGCCCAGTGCTTAGCACAGTACCTGACAACAGAGTAAGTGATTAATAAAGGCTTGTTTACTGAAAGATTGTCTCATTACCTTACGGTCACACCTTAAACACGTTTTTAAAACAGAACCCCAAGAGTCTCTGTCCCCACATTCAAACCTATAGCTATTTTATAAAAACCACAATTAAGGGATAATCTTCTAGGGAAATATTCTCAGCATGTATTATAGAATGATTATGCCCAAATCCCTTTGACTTTTGTTATAGTTTGTTAACCACTCTTTTAAGTTTGTATTTCTTTTGTTCATATTTTATCAATACCAGAATAAAGATAAGCAGCTAAAAGTGAATTCTTACCTTTTTAAGGGGATCTTTAAAATTTGCAATTCAATAATATTTACTCTAACTCACACATGTGGTTAAGATAATGATCACATAAATTCCTGCTTATTATGAACCATGACATAAACTGAAAACCACTGTATAAACTGCTTTTTATTACAGCTCAGGCTATCAGGAAGTTCCACTCCCACAAAGGTCTTATTTACTTAGTACAATAATATATTTTCAATGAGCAAGGGAGGGCAAGATTATTTAACAAATGGTCAAGATTATTTAACAAATGGAAAGGCTTAATGAGTGCCATAAGTAAAATCTCCTCTAGGGACCCAGGCCATAACCAGTTCATTGCTTTGTTATTTATATATGCTTACACAAACAGAAGTGCTATCATTATTATTATTATTATTATTAAGGATGGTACTGCTAATGGCAGTGGTAGTGGTAGGAGGAGGAGGAAGAGGGGGAGAAGAAATAGTAGTAGTAGTGGTGGTGGTGGTGGTGGTGGTGGTGGTGGTGGTGGTAGTAGTAGTAGCATTAGCATTATTAATTCATCTTAAAAGGACAACTGTGGTCTATTGCAGTAATTTAAGTACCATATGCATGACACCTCTGTTTTTTGCAAACAAAAAGCATGTTAGAAAGGCTGTTCCCCAGACAAAACCAATGCAATCAAGATTGGAAGGAAAGCAGAAAAGTGGAAAACAGCAAGTGTTTCTGATAAAGGCTTTATTTCTCAAATATGTAGGGAACTGAGTCAAATCTATAAGTCATTCCCCAACTGATAAATGGTCAAAGGTTATGAACAGGCAGTTTTCAGATGAAGAAATTAAAGCTATCTATAGACATATGAAAAAATGCTCTAAATCACTCTTGAGTAGAGAAATGTAAATTAAAACAACTCTGAGGTACTACTTCATACCTATCAAATTGGCTAATATGACAGAAAAGGAAAATGATAAATGTTGGAGAAGATGTGGGAAAATTGGAACACTAATGCATTGTTGGTAAAGTTGTAAACTGATCCAACCATTCTGGAGAGAAATTTGGAACTATGCCCAAAAGGCTATACAACTGTGTATACCCTTTGATCCAGCAATATCACTACTAGGTCTGTATCCCAAAGAGATCATAAAAAAGGGGAAAGGACATACATGTACAAAAATATTCATAGTAGTTCTTTTTGTGGTGGCAAAGAACTGGAAACTGAGGGGATACCCATCAATTGGGGAATGGCTAAACAAGCTGTGGTATGTGAATGTAATGGAATACCATTGTGCTATAAGAAATGATGAGCAGGCAGATTTCAGAAAACCTGGGAAGACATCCATGAACTGATGCTGAGTGAAATGAGCAGAACCAGGAGAACATGGTACACAGTAACAGTAACATTATGCAATGATCAACTATGATAGACTTAACTGTTCTTAGCAATACAATGATCCAAGACAATTCCAAAAGACTTGTGATGGAAAATGCTATCCACATCCAGAAAAAGAACTATGGAGTCTGAATGCAGATCAAAGCATACTATTTTCATTCTTTTTTTGTTTTCCCCCCCTGGATTTTTCCTTTTGTTCTGTTTCTTCTTTCACAACACAACTTACATGGAAGTACATTCAACATGATTGCATATGTATAACCTATATCTTGCCATTTTGGGGTGGAAGGAGAGGAAAAAAGGAAGGAGAAAAGTTTGGAACTCAGAATCTTATAAAAAATGAATATTGAAAACCATCTTCACATGTCATTGGAAAAAATACTATTTACCCCCCCCCCAAAAAAAAGCTATGCCCTCTAATAGCAAGATCACTGGACAAGTTCAGAACTTGCTAATTACCATTTATCTAACCCCCAGAAAATTATTTAACCTCTTCAAACCTCAATTTCCTTCTCTCTAGAATGGGTTACTTCATGCATGGGGTACCTGCCTAACCTCTTCTGAGCCATAGTGTCTGTGTGGAGGGGACACAAAAACAAAAGCAAAATTTCCTTCAAGGACCTTACATTCCAACAGGGGAGAGAATATGTAAACACAGAAAGGATATATAAGTATATTGTCCTTATAGGTAAGTATATGAAGGGAAAATTTTATCAAGACACACCCTGAGGTCACTTTTCACATTCATCATTTTCACAGGGAAGAGGGTGGTCTGTAGGAACCTACAAGAGCCAAAGTGCCCCCGACAAATACAAAGCTCTAAAATTGAAGTGGAAAAAGCAATGTTTTTTTTAAAAAATGAAACAGCTGTAAGCTTCTTCATCCAGTCCAGGAAGCATCAAAAACTGCCAGAGTTTAGCAAAACATGACAAAGAAAGGTGCAAGGTAAAGTATATTTACAGAAGACAGAGCCAGAGTGGTGCCCAGCAACAGACTTTACAGCTTCTACAGGAGACAGGACCAGATGAGCAGCCTGGGCAGCCCAGACCTAGGGCTCCCTAGCATCCAGGCATCCATTGCCCAACCCAGAGCAGAAAGAACAAAGGTAGCACCCAGGATCTTGCAAGAGGGCAGAAATCCTACTACCAACACAATCAATACCAGTGAGTTGGAGACTGTCAGGGCCACAGGAGGGGATGGAGTCAAGTCCATATTCGAGAATGTACAAAGAGAAGGAGATAGAACAGGAGCCAAAGCCTAATTCAAACCACCAGGAAGATGACCCCAAATCCAGAAATTCCTGCAGAGGATGAAGCCTAGTCTTAGTCATTGCATTCAGGACCAAGCAGGGCCTGCCTACACAATCCAAGAGTATGGAAGGGAGCAGAGACTGACCACACACGACCCAGAAACTGACACCGGAGATATGAGTGAACAGAATAAAATGTTAAACTGAGAGAAGCCCAGAAGGTAAATCCAGAATGAAGTGACTCCACAAATCTAAAAAGCCGACCAAAAAAGAGTATTCTAGCTATTAAAACTAAAAAGAGGGCCTAGAAGAAATTAAACAAGAGACACAAAAGATAATGTTAAGTGAAATGATAGCTACAGAGAAAAGGATGAAAAAGAGAATTAATAGCTTAGAACAGATGGTGGTAAGCCTTCCTGAAGAACTGAACTCATTGAAAATTAGAATGCTCTAAACAGAAAGCAATGAATCACGAGATGAGAAATATTAAAATGAAATCAAAACATTGAAAAATGTAAGGTAGCTACTATAAAAAAACAAATGACTTGGAAAACAGGTCAAGAAGAGATAATCAAAGAATCAACGGACAACCTGCAAATGATGACAAAAAAATCCAACCTGGATAACGTATTTCAAGAAAGCATACACAAAAACCAAAAGCAAAACGAAAACAGAGAGAATCTACTGGTCACCTTCTTAAACAAATACCAAAACGAAAACAGTCAAGACATCATAAGCCAAATCCAGAGACTCTAGGTCAAAGGAAAAATACCATAAGCTGCCCAAAAGCAGGGGGAGGTTAGGGGTCAACTGCCAATGATCCAAAATCAGGATCACAAAAGACTTGGAACTACTACCATGGAGGGGGAAGAGTTTGGAAGACTTCTCCATTGAAAATCTTGAAGACCTCTTAAACTCAACATGTCCAAAACAGAACTCACTATCTTTCTGCTCCAAACTCTCCCCTTTATAAAACCTCCCTATTTCCATTTAGGACACCATCATCCTTCCTGTCTTCCTGGTTCAGAATTTTAGCAATATCCTCAATTCCCCATTTCCCTTCACCCTGTATATTCTATCATTTGCAATATACAGCCATTTTCTACCCCTACAACGTCCCTTGAATCTTGCATCTGATCCTTTCTCTACTCACCCAGCTACCACCCCAGTTCAGGACTTTTTCAACTCTCTCCTGGAATATTGGGGTTGACCTCCCTAACTCATGTCACTTCCCTACTTTAAATCATCCTCTACACAGTTGCTACCGTGATCTTCCTTAAGCACAATTCTAACCAGGTCATTCTTGGTCATTTACTTGTTACTCAACAAAATCCAGTGACTCCTATTGCCTCTAAAATCAAATGGAAACCCCTCTGTTTGCTTTTCAAAGTCCTTCCTAATCTGTCCCCAAGCTATTTTCCCAGTCTTATTACCTTATTCCCCTTCTCACATTCTATCATCCATTCAACCTAGACTTCTCTTTGTTCCTCATTTATGATACCTGGTACAGCTATGTGGTGTAGGTGATAAAGTGCCAGACCTGGAGACAGGAAGATTCATCATCCTGAATTCAAATCTGGCCTCAGACATTTACTAGCTATATGACCCTGGGCAAGTCATTTAACTCTGTTTGCCTTAGTTCTTTGTCTACAAAATGAGCTGGAAAAGGAAATGGCAAACCACTCCAGTATCTTTGCCAAGAAAACCCCAAATGGAGTAGTGAAGAGTTGGACACAACTAAAAGGACTGAACAACAACAAATTTCCCATCTCTGTGCCTTTGCATTGGCTGTCTCCCCCACACACCCCACACCCCATACCTGGAACACACTTTTAACTCAGCTTAATCTCTTGAAATCCCTGATTTTTTTCAGCTCAAGCTCCAGTTTCTACAACAAACTTTTTTCTTTATCTTACAGGTACCATTGCCTTTTCCCTCCACAAACTGCGCCACACTGATTATATACGATATATATTCCGTATATACATACATATGTATGTTTGTTTTCCCTGTTTTAAAATTCTGAACTTGACAAAATTCAAATGAGCTCTTCCACAGAATCAGTAAAACAGAAAAGATTGTGAATAAGACTGAATATTATATACAGATTGGTTTTTCTTTTTTTATTGTTACATAATAAACATCTTACTTTCAAATATGTCTATCTTGCCTGTGATTCCTTTTGACCTTTCTTCTACTCTCTTCTGTGCATTTCAAAAGCATGTTTCGATGACCCTGTTTTCTTCCTTTTATTTGTCAGATCCATCCCTAGCTCCCCACTCTTCCCACCTCCAAATTGAGAATAAAGAAAAACAAAACTTTGTACAAATATCCAGTGTTGAGCAAAACAAATGTCCACATGGACCATGTCTGAAAATGTATGCATTATTCTGTATTGTGTCTGTCACCTGTGAGAAGGTGGTTAGCATTTTTTATCATTGGTCCAATTTAAGTACATCAAAGTTGTTTTTATTTACAATGTTGTTCTTACTGTATAAATTGTTCCCCTGGTTTGCTCACTTCATTCTTCATCAGTTCATACAAGTCTTTCCAAGTTTTTTCTGAAAACATCCCTTTCTCATTTCTTATAGTAATAATCTATTTCATTCATATGCCATGATTTGTTCAATCATTCCCCAATTGATTAGCACCCACTTAGTTGCCAGGGTTTTTTTGCCGCTACAAAAGAGCTGCTGTAATTATCTTGTACACATGGGTCCTTTCCCACATTCTTTGATCTCCTCTGGATCCTTTGGGTCAAAGAATATGCAGTTTACTGACTTTGGGGGCAGAGTTCCAAACTGCTTTCCAGAATGGCTGGATCATTTCATAGCTCCAAAAGTACATTAGTTTTCTCACAGTCCAGAGAGGTGAAGAGATTTCCTGAAGGTTATACAGGTAGTATCAGAGAAGACATTTGAACCTGAGTCTCTGAGTCCAGAGCCAGAGGTTTTTCTCCTGTACCACAGCTACCTCAGATTTTATATTGCTTAGGCCCAGAAATATTACTTTATTTGTCTAAGAGCATCCAGCTAGTTAGATGTGGAGTCATCTCATTAGCTCAAGTATTTCGATTACCTGCTTAGACAATACATCATTATATCATGGCTACACTGCTGCTGCCACTAAAGTTTGGTGTTTAGTTTAACTCCTAATCACATACTTAAGTAAAATTATATTCACTACACACACTATATACATTCCAGCATCATGAATGCTTTGAAATGGTTTTGGATGATCAGAGAAGCAAAGTTTTTCATAGTTGATCAACATGACAATATTGCTGATACTATTCACAATGATCTCCGGATTCTTCTCACTTCCATTTGCATCCGTTCACATGTCTTGTTATGTTTGTTTTTTTTCTCTGAAAACACCCTACTCATCATTTCTTATAGCACAATAGTACTTTAGCACAATTACATGCTACAACTTGTTCAGCCACTCCCTAATTGATAAGCATCCCCCTAATTTCCAATTCTTGGCCACCACAAAAAGAGCTGCTATAAATATTTTTGTACGTATAGGTCCTTTTCCTTTGTTCTTTTTGGGGCACAGACCTGGTAGTGGTATTGCTGGGACAAAGGGTATGTACTGTTTTATAGCCCTTTAGGCATAGCTCCAAATTGTTCTCCAGAATGATTGGACCAGTTCACAGTTTATTATTGTACCCATTTTGTGTCATCTCCTCCAGCATTTGTTATTTCTGATAGGTGCAAGGTGGTATTTCAACATTGTTTTAATTTTCATTTCTCTAAGGTATACTGATTTAGAGCATTTTTTATATGTTTTGATTTCTTCTTCTGAAAACTGCCTCATATCCTTTGTTCTTACCAATTGGGGAATGGCTATTATTTTTATATTTTATATACATATATATTATATTTGCCTCAGCTCCCAACATATTTCAAAAATGAGGCCTTTATTAGAGAAACTTGCTGCAAAAAACAAGTTTGCTATTACTTCATTGTCTGTGGTACCTTTTAGCAAAATGTAGTTCTCTTGGTTATCTCTTTTAAGTAGGTCTCCTTTTTGCTTTTGCTTTGTCTACAGCTGAATGAAGCATAATAGATTCTGCTCTAGCCCTTTATTTTAATTCTGGGTGTGTCTATTTTTTTATCCCTTTGACTTTGTTTTATTGTTTTTTGATGTCTCATGGAGTCATTCTCTCCCGCTTGCTCAATTCTAATTTTTAAGGAATTATTTTCATCAGTGAGCTTTTGTACCTCTTTTTTTCATTTAGCCTATTCTGCTTTTCAAGGAGTTCTTTTCTTCAATGAATATTTGTGCCTCTTTTACCCTTAGGACAATTCTGGCTTTTGAGGTGTTATTTTCTTCAGTATATTCTGTGCCTCCATTATCAAGCTATAATTCTCTTTTCATAATTTTCTTGCATCGCTATCATTTCTTTTCCCAATTTTTTCTCTAACCCTATTATTTCTTTCTTCAACTCTTCCAGGAATTCCTGTTGGGCTCAGGTCCAGCTAGCTTTGCTTGTAACTGTTTTCACATTGTTGTCTTCTGAAATTATGTCTTGGCCTTCCCTGCCATCATAGTACCTTTTTAAGGTCAAGTTCTTTGTTGTTGTTTGCTCATTTTTCTGGTCTATTTCTTGACTTTGAACTTTATGTTCAAGTTGGGTTCTGCTCATTCATGGGTGGAGAGGCATTGACCCAACCTTTAGGCTTTTTTATGGTACTGTTTTCAGAATGAGCTGCAGGGGTCTGCAAGTTTTTGGTGCTTCCAAGGGGATGTGATAGGTGAGAGGTGTGATCACACTGCTATCCTGGTCTTACCCAGGAAGGACCCCTACTCCCCTGTAGCAGCAAACACTAGTGATCCACTTGGCCTTGGAACTGTGACCAGGTTCTCTGTTGTCCTGCGGCCACAAGCTCCAGTGCTGCTCCCTGACTTGGAACTGTGACCTAGAATTGCTCATGGACAATAGAGTTGCCAGTCAGCACCAGCTGCACCCAGTGCCAGCAAAGAGTACCCTGTAACCTCTTTCTGACCAGTTTTCTGATCTCCCTACCATTTCTTGGCTGAGAGCTCTGGAAGCTGCTGCTGCCATCACAAGTACCTTCAAGGCCCACCACTGATGCTGTTGCCAAACTGAGCTGGCTCCCACCCAGGGTCACAGAGCTCTCCTGCTGACCTCCTAAATGTCTCCCTCTGACTTTTTGTTGGCTTTGCTTCCTTAATATTTTAAAGTTGTTTGAAGGGGAATGTGGAGAGAGTTCAGCCGGGTTGATGCCTGTACACTGTCATCTTGACTCTGCCCCATCCTGATCACTTTTAAAAACTCAAGTCCTTGAATCTCAGCACGATAACCAAACGAAACCTATTCAAACGAATGGCACTAGATGACTGTCTGGAATTAGGGAGAAAAATCATTAAACCTTTTCTTGAATATCTTCATTTTAATTCTCATTTAGAAAGAAACTATTCCTAAATTCAACAAACATATCACTATGTTAGGTTATTGAATGACTTTTCACCTTGATCAATAAAAAATTTCTGGGTTGTTCCATATAAACATGAATTTCTAGAAGCATGCTAACTGAAAATTTAGCAATGAATTGCCACAGAAAATAATCCCTGGATTGGGAAGCATGAATTTTTAGTTTTAGCCACCAATCATTCTAATGTGTGACATTGGACAGGACACATTGAATGGTTGCCCCTCATGTCTCCATTTAAAACAACTGCCCTTTTAAAAATCCCCTCATCTTTCTGTAAAGTTCAGGAAATTATATTTTCCAATAGCAATGTTTCTTAGCAATTTGAGACCCTCAGTGAAAAACAGGTAGGCTCCCAGAATTATTAAAATAATATTTTGACTTTAGGTTGGCTACAAGTTTATATGACCAGTCAAATACAAATATTTAATATTTGTAGGTTGTAGCAATGTTAACAAACCAGATCATTTATGCAAAAGAATGGTAAATGATGGCATGTGAGAACTGCAAAAACTATGAGCACTCCATCCCAAGACACAGAAAAGCTTCTCCTTTAGATTTCTGTCCTTGAATTAAAAAGAGAAACTGCTGTGCTTTAAAATATTATCATCCCTGACTACTGAACAAGAAATCTCAGTAAAAAATATTTTTAAATTATATAATTCATACATTAATTTCTTATTTTTCTGTATACATGGAATTATAATTTTCTCCTGAATTAGATATTTCATGAAATAACTATTCTATTTTAAAGTTATCTTGATATTGTATCTAGCATGTATTATTGTGTCTTAGGTTGTAGACTATCACTGCCAGAGATTAAGATGGATTCTAAAATACTATCAATATGCAAATGCACAGACAAGGAGTTGTATATTTTTGTAATAATAATCTGTAATTGTTGGTGTTACCTCAGTCAGGGGTTTTTTTTTTTCAGCCAATATTTTTTTCCATGTTTCCACTATCTTCCTGATTTTTAGATACCTTGTGAATTGATCTCTCAGTGCCCTCACAATTGTGTCACTGCCAGCCTGAATCAGTTTGATATACACTTGATCTAATCCAGTTGCTTTTCTCATCTTTGTTTTCTTTAATGCCATCACTATAAACTTATCTGGTACTATGACGCTAGAGTGCAAGTATGGTGACTCTACTGTTGTTGATGGTGGAAAAAGGCAGTTACAAAAATCTTTGCAGATCTTTTCAATTTTTCCTTTGTTTGTTGTTCTCCTATTTTCATCCTAAAATACTTTTGGAATAACTTTGCTTAGTTGAGTCTCACAACAAACTATTTAAATTGGTTTTAAGAGCCTCCATTTCTTTTAGCTTTATGAGTTAACATGGTTCATAATCTTCCATTATTTTTCATAAGATTTTTAAAAACTATTTTCAGGCTCTTTATGTCTCCTTATTATTATACTTGATTTACATCAATTAAACTTTTGCATTTAATTACATAGTTTTGTCAAGTCAACAGGCATTTATAAAGCAATGTGCTATGTCCTTTCTACCATTTGCTAACCTTTTTCCATTATCAATTACTTGTTTAATAGTTCAAAATCGAATTATAGCAATTGTATAATGACTTTGTCTCTCATGTGTTTTTCTGATTTCTATTCCTTTTCATTTCATACTAATTTGACTGAACACACATATTTTGAGAACAAAGGTTCTACAATGTGTATATTATAGGCTTTATTGTCTTTATTTTACAGATGACAAAACAGGTTCCACAAGGTTAAGCCACATCCCTCTCATCAAATAACTGTGGACTAATTCCAAGTCCCTCCTGATGCCCAATCCAGTGCTCTTTGGCAGCTGTAGGGAAGAACAAGAACAAGAAAAGCAAGAATGAGCACAAGAAGAAGAACTAAAGCAAGAATGAGAGCAAGAACAAGAAGAGGAGGAGAAAGGAAAGGAGGAGCAGGAGGAGGGGGGAGAGAACAAGAACAAGAAGAACACCACCACCACCACCACCACCTGACAGCCAGCCTTCTGATGAGGAGCTTTTCCCAAGTTAGCTAGTTGCTTCTTACATCGGTAACAAGTAGTTTCCTGTTTGTTAAAGCATGATCCATTTTAATTTTTGTGATATCATTTGCTCCCTGTCAAGTCCAGCGTACATGAGGCATCTGTGCAGTCTACAGATCTTTGGGTGATCTCATTACTTATCCCTGATTCATGGTTTCCAAAATCTTCCTCTATTCCTACTTTTGCATTGAAGTCGTGAAGAACCAAAATGTGTGCTGATTATTTTGGAAAATACTATTAAGTTATTGCTAGAATTTCCCTGCCTCTTCATATTCTATTATAGATGTTGGAGCATATACTGCATTATTTCCATGTACAAAAATACAAAAAGATCAAGAGTCCCGTGGAATTACATTTCTTATTGTCTTTGAGCTCATGATAAAACTAACTCCACCAAGGCGTTTATTTGTCTCTTCCAGGAGAACCCGTGAGCTATCCTTCCACTTAGTTGCAATGTTTTTGTTTTTTTCTGGTTTCATTTATAGTGAGAATGTCAAGATTGATATGATTCAGTTCCTCCAGTAGTATGTCCCCTGGTTGATCATTGGACAAGGATTTCATGTTTAGAGTGCCAACAGCTAAGTTAAAGTTTAGAGATTGTCCAAAAACAGTATTTTTTTTGGCATTCTCTGCCACCTTTTTCACCACTCTGCCACCATCTCTGAAGAAGCAGAAGGGGGGCTACACAGAACTGAGGGATATTTTGTATTTTTCTATTTTTCTTTGTTTAATAGGTTGCCATGGCCAAAAAATTCATCATCCAATGGCCAACCTATTGGTAATTAATCTTTCTGTACTTAACTAGGCTGGTTCTCAAAAAGCAGATTTAGTCTGTTACAAGGACCTTCCTCAAAGTCTTTCCAGGCTCCACTCTTCACACACACACACACACACACACACACACACACACACCCCACCCCCAAGATTTTCTACCATACGTGCCACAGAAACATCTTCATCCTGAAAGTTCACTCCACCCTTGGACTTCTCACACTGAAAGTACCCTATGTCCCTGCACCCTCTTTCTCTAAGTGGCTGTTCCTCTCAGAACCTCCATTAAAGATGATGCCCAGGCAAGCCAAGTCTTCATTCCTCTCTAAGCAGCCCTCCTCACTCTCCAGACTTTCACTACCATCCTTCCTTCTCTTTTCATCTCCTTTTGATGTACTGTCTTCCTTCATTATCATGTAAGCACCTCGAGGACAGGAACTATCTTTGTTCTTGTTTTTGTATTCCCAGTTTATCACTGAACTCCTTAAAGACGAGGACTATTTTTGTTTTTGCTTATATTTGAATTCCCAAGCTTAGCATACCTTCTAACATATAATAAGCACTTAATTAATGCTTGTTGATTTGACTTAACTTGAGAACTTATGTACTGATTTTACAGAATTGAAGAACCCAGGGTCATCTCTGTGCCACAATGAGGCAGAGGAATAGGACTTTGTAGAAAGAATGTAGAACTTTTGAGAGCTCTTAAAACCTTAATTTCAAGTTGGTTCAGTGGAACTTGGACAATTACTAGCTCTATGATCATGGGCAAGTCACTTAAATTCTTTGTGCTACAATGTCATTTACAAAATAGGGGACTGGACTCAATGACCTCTAAAATCCCTTCCATCTTTTAATCAATGACCCTATGATAAACTATCTTTTATAATATACAAATGGAAACATTGCTTAGTGAACACTAAATGTTGGAAAATTTTGTCTAATAAAACAAAGAGAACGTTTCACATCTTTGATAGTCTCATTGAAATGACTCTAGAGAAATCAGTCTACTGTGTTTTAGAGTTCGTAGTTTCTTGAAATGTTCCTTTTGCCAAACATTTCATTCTTGAAAAAAAATAATTCTAAATATTTAGAAAAGTATCTGAATATCTTAACTTACCTAATTAAGCAAAACATAGTAATTTTTATTTAGGGCTACCAAAAGCTTTCTCCATTACACTGTATACTTGATATTCTATGCTGTGGGCACATAAAGACAAAGCCACAGAGAAAGTGTCAACCTGCATTGGTAAAGAGCAGTTTCTCATCTGGAAGTTGGTCCTCTACTGATGAAATTACAAGTCTAGTCTCTATCCTCAGCAGATTACTAGGAAGAAATGGAGCACAAAAGATAATGTTAACCACCACTAAAAAGCAGTCCTTTCAATTCACAGTGGAATGTGTTGCCATATAAAAAGATTACATAAATGTTGCATAAATATATTCTAGTCTCCAAGAGAGACTATACTGATTGAGGTGAACATGCAAAGGACATATGGTAATCAATACATTAAGTCAACATAATTTAAATAGACAAGAAAGGATGTGCACTTTAAGATTAATGTTAAAATAAAAGTAAACAGCATGGATTGTTATACACTATTCACTTCTGATTTTAGATTTTAAAATGGTTTCCTTATAGCCCCTATCAAAAATATAAAATAATAGATAATACATAGCATTTTACATAAATTATCTAGTTTGATCTTCACAGCAATCTTATAAGGCAGATGATATGATTAGCATGAAACTGAGAAGTTTAGCTAACAAATTTTAATGACAGAATGTGAACCCAGGTATCACAAGCTCCAAATTCTGTGCTCCACCCATTCTCACACTACCTCCCCAGTAAAAGCTGACATTTATCTAATGCTTTATACTCATTATTTCAATTTTTATTTAATTTCTATTCTAATTATAAAAATAATGTAGTGCAGTAGACAGAGAGCTGACCTTGGAGTCAGGAAAACCTGGGTTCCAGTTTTTTCTCTAATACAAACAGGAAGTGCAATCAACAGAAAGTCATTTAACCGCTTGGTATTCCCCTACAACTCTCTTAAGACTATAAATTATAGAATAGCTGCTGATCTGCAGTGACATAGAGAGTCTGTCCACCATCAATATCCTATACCAGTGAAAATACAGTTCTAGATTTCCAAGATACGTGTATTTATATAATATACAACTTTATTTCCTTAATAATGATCTACATTGCAGTTGTATAATTTTTTAAAACTTCTTTTCACATCTATTGTCTCATCAAATTCATAAATTGAACCCTCATTGACACTTCTTTTCCAAACTGATAGTTATTTAATTAGTGGCTGTTCTCCTCCTAGAGGACTATATCCTAACCAAAGGAGATATTTTTTTCAGCCAGGCAAAATTACAAATTGTCCTTGAATTTATTAGTCCTCTCCCTCCTCCCCAAAGACATACTTTGCTACTTCAAAAAATTGGGGATTTCATCCATTTGGATACTCTCTCCATGCCTAGGTGAGCAGTTTGATCATTCTCATCTTCATCAGTTATATTTACATAGTTCTTTAAAGTTTGCAAAGCACTTTTACAGATTTTATCTCTGATTCTCACAAGGGCAGCTCCATGAGGTAGGTATTGCAGGTACTATTGTCTTTGTTTTAGAAAGGACTGAACAGGTTTAATGAGGATAAGTGACTTTCCCATTGTCAAGTAACTATGATTTGATCCTAGATCTCTTCTGACTCTACATCTAGAGTTTGACTTGCTGTAGCTAACAATAATAATAATGATAAGTCCAAGCTAAAATCACTTCTACAGGAAATCTTTCCTGATCCACATTAATTCTAGTAATCTTCCCTCTGTTGATTATCTCCAGTTTATTTTGTATATATCTTGTTTGTTCGTTGTTTTCATGTTGTCTTCCCCGTTAGACTGTGAATTATGTGAAGGCAGGAACTGTCTTTTGCCTTTATTTGCATCCTTAGCATTTAGCACAGTGTCTAGCAAATAGTAAGTGTTTAATATGTTTGCTGACTAACAACAACAATCCAGCCTCAGACCCTTACTACCTGTGTGACTCAGAGTCAAATCACTTAATCTCTATTTGGCTTCAGTGGCCTCGTCTGTAAAATAGGGATAATAATAGCATCTATGTCCCAGGGTTATTATGAGCATCAAATGAGATAATTGTAAAGTTCTCAGCACAGTGCCTGGCACATAGTAAGCACTATGTAAGTGTTATCCATTAATAATAATAACAACAATAATCACCTGATGGCCAACCTTTTAATGAGGAGCTTTTCCCACTTGAGATAGGTGGTCCTTAGAGGACACATAAGTAAGCTTATCCCCAAGCGTGTATTCAGAACCCCTCTAGCTTGGTAGGACTTTTCAAGCTTGTGTTCCATATCAGAGCCTTTGAGACTTCAAGGTAACCTCAACATCACAAGATGTACTACAGCAGAAGTTCCCAAAGTTATTTGGCCTCTGCCCCCTTTTCGAAAAAAATTATTCAGCACCACACTCTGAAATCTAGTTTCTTTAATCCTTTAATGTTTTTTTTAATTTGAGTCATTTCAAAAAATATAATTTTTTAAAGAAGTGACAGCATCTTCAATTTAATAATTTATTCTAAATTTGTGGGGTTTTTCCTGCATTGAAATTTTGATGATGCAATATTGTGTCATGTAACCATGTAGTATCATATTGTAAATAAGTCATTACACACACATATTACTGTCAATGCATGCTGGACTTCCCAACAACGCCCAACATGCTTGCCTGCCAACAGCTGCTTGTTAAGACCTGTCAGCAGACTTGACCACGGATCAGTTATAACTTGCATTTTGTGTGTTTATTTGAAAAATAATGTAATCATTGACTTTAACTCTGTTACACAACAGATGAAATATGTACAAATGGTTTTTCAAAACTTTCTTCTCTTCTCTTCTTTCCTTATGCTTTCACTGCCCCCTTATTTTTGTTCAATGCCTCCCAATTGCACCTGAGGCCACTACGGCACCCCTGGATTGTTCCAGCATCCTCCAGGGGGAGGTATCACCCACTTTGGGAACCTATGTTAGAGGAAGACTTCAGTAGAAATTTATAAAGCTTATTGTTTTAAGCTCTTTTGATGTACAGAAAATCTCTAATGCATCAGTCAGTCAACAGGCATTTATTAATCATTTACTATATTCCAAGTATGCTATAAGCACTGGGAATACAAAAAAAGGGCAAAAAACAGTCCTTGCACTCAAGAAACATACATTATAATGGAAAGATAATATGCAAATAACCAGGTACACAGAAGGTGTGTGTGTGTGTGTGTGTGAGTGAGTGTGTGTGTGTGTTTGTCTGTAGATTTTATTTATAGAGGGAAGAGGATGAAAATAATCTGAATGAAGAAGGCATTAGCAGCTAAGGAGACCAGAAAAGGTGAGATCTAGGGTATATCTTGAAGGGAGTCAAGAAAAACTAAGAGGAAGAGGTGAAGGGGCAGAGCATTCAGGCATAGAGGACAACCAGTGAAAAGGCAGAGGTGGGAAATGGAGTGTTGTATATAAAGAATTGCATACTGGTCACCGTAGTTAGATTACAGAAAGCCTAGAAAAGAGTAAGGTGTAAGAAGGTGGGAAAAGTAGGAAGAAATAAGCTGATAAGAGCTTTCAATGCCAAAGATAGGACTTTATATTTGACCTTGGAGGTAAGAGGAAGGTATTGTTTACTCTGGAGAAAAATCATCTTGGCAGCTGAGTGAAGGACAGATTGGGATGGGAAAAGGAGAGCAGTTAGAAGGCTATAGCAGAAGTCCAAGCAAGAGGAGATAAGATCATGTACTTGGTTTGTGGCTGTATGAATGGACAGAAGGGACCATATAGAGGAGAGGTCGCGAAGGTAGAAATGACAAGATTTAGCATGGATTAGAGTGAGAGTGAGAATGACACCAAGATTACGAGCCTGGGTGAAATGGGAGGTGCCCCTAATAGTAATAGGAAAGTCAGGAAGGGTGTAGGGTTTGGGGGAAAATATAATGAGTTCTGCTTTGGATATGTTAAGTTTGGGAAAGTATGGGAAATCAATCTAGCTTAGGCTGTTCAGGAGGCAATGAGAGATTTGTGACCATATCACAGCAGAGAGACTGGGGCTGGATATATAGATCTGGGAGCAAGTCTATGAAAATAAATAATTATATTAAAAGAGAAACATAGCAGAGGCATAATATAATGATTATTAATAAACATTACACATTTGCACATTAGCTATGACTATTTAGCATCTATCTCTTATTCAATAGTCAATAACCTTGTTTATATGGCCAGACTCTCCAATAACACAGATTGAAATTTCTTGTATCAGTAGATGGTCTTGATGAGCTGTTATGGCTAAAAATATTCATTACCTGGTAGTTATTGTTATAGCGGAGAACAAACACTGAGGCTGGCAAAGAACCAATGACTACACACAGGGCCACATGTCAGCCTCTGATGGGGAGAAGGCCTGAAGCACTTTCTCTCACCAGACACCTTCTAGCAGGAAGAAATCAGACAAAGAGAAGTCAAACCAAGCCGAGTAGGGCAGAGGCCAGCTAATGTCTTTGTGAATGATTCCTCAGCCAATCAAAGAGCCATGTGGTTAGCAGACCTGAACTAGTTACAGAATGTCTATATATGCTCCAAAGCTTTCCAGGGCACTTCTACTACATGCCATCACAAATCTCTAGGAAATAGTTTACCCAGCCTCTTCCACATAAGGAACTGCATCCAGCAAGCATGCCGATGCCACTCTGCGTAGATTCATAAGAACTGGGCATATTGGCCAGTCCCTTTGTTACACAATGTTTCTATAATGATTCTCTCCAAACATAACCAGGTTGATCCTCAGATGACAGACACATGGTCTATCACCAGGCTTTTGAGTGTTTCCAGCTTAGTAGGCCCTGCCAAAGCTTGTTTTCCACTGGCATAAACTTCAAGAACCCAGGGTCAACTCCATGCCCTGATGAAGCATCAGAGCCGGACAATTAGTGGAAAGATATCCTTTGTTCTATTCTAATATATATATATATATATATATATATATATATATATATATATATATATATATATACATATATGTATATATATGTATATATATGTATATATGCATATGTATGTATATGTATATATAACTTCCCTGGTTTCTGTTTATTTTGATAAAGAGGTGTGCTAGATATTTTAAATGGTATTTGCGTAACCAGAATGTGGTGGAAGGCAGTTAAGCTGACAACAGTATGGTCAGTATTACTATCCCTTGAGGGTAGTCAAGGAAAGTGGCATTTATCCTGGGCCCCCAGAGTATTCTGCCCCTGGACTGCCAATATTTGTGGTGTGGCATAGATGTAGTTGTAGCTGAATATCCCTCTTAGAAAAGAGCAAGCACTCAGCAAGGTAGGTAGAGAGAGGCATCTCCATCTATATATACCTCTAAAAAGGAATAGATAGGTCTCTCCATCTATTTATGCCTCACAGAAACAGAGATCATATATAAACAGAAATCATGCAGAAATTACATACAGTTATATCAAATTTGTTAAAGATCTGATGTCTATGTTTTTCCCAATACCTGGGGATCTCATTTCTGCTCTGTTCTATGGGGACAGTGACAATGAAAGTCACTGTCAATCAGTGCACTTGGAAAGTTTCTTATCATTCAAAAGACAGATACCACATCTTTAATAAAATTCCTAGGCCACAGACAGGTAGCTAATGGTCAAGGTACTATCATCAAGCTATTAAATAATGGTGACCAAACACCAAATACTTCTCTTAATTAGCAAAACTGCTATTAAACTACAGGTACAGAAAATAAATTTTGATCATCTTGGGAAGGCCAACCATCTGAAAGTTTAAAATATTTTCAATTTAGTAGAAACCTATAACTTATAGGGTCAATTTTTTTAAATGAAGAACCTCAAATCAGGCAAAATTTAGAATCACTGAATTATAGTATTCCAAAGTTGATAGAGAACCTAGATGTCACCCAACCCAATCTCCCTCTTCATACTGTAATTTCTTTTGCAATTTCTTTGATAAGTCTTCATTCAACCTTCACTCAAACACCTCTGGTTATGGTGTCTGGGCCATGGTTCCACATCTGGTAGAATGGATCACTCAGAGCCTAAGAGTTTAAACAAACAATCCTTTTAACTAAAAACATATTCCAAGACCCTCAGGTAGAAGAAGTTCTCAAGGCATTTTTTTAAAAAGCGGTTTGTGAAAATAAAAACAAATAAAAGGCAAAAAGCTTAAAAGAAGTCAGCAAGGGGGTTTCTTAGGGTCTCAGGAGCTCCCCACCAAAATCCTGAAAACTGCTTTCATACTCTCCTGGGCCAAAAAGCCCATGGCTGGGTCCCAGTCAATCCACATGGGGGGAAAGTTAACCCTATCCTCCCCATGTCTAAGCCACACTTTCCTTGTTCACAACATCCCTGGCTAGCATTATGGGGGATGGGAGGTTGAGGAGTGTGGGGAGGGGAATGGAAAAAGAAGGGGTTACCTAATGTCTACTAAGTTCTATTAGTATCCTAACCCACAATAGCCATCTCACAAGGCAATTCATTTCATAATTGGCTGTCTCTACTTTTCTTTCTTTCTTTGAAAACTCCTTATATTGAGCCTAAATCTGCCTTCTTGGGACTTTTGTTCCTTGCTCCTAGTTCTGTTCTTTGGAGTCATATGGGATAAATCTAACCTTTCTTATATAAGAAATCACTTCAAATATTTGAAGACAATTATCCTTCAAATATCTGAAGACAACTATGTGTGAGGGGCATCATATCTTCCTAGTTGGTTCCAATACTACTAATCATATTTTGGTTTCAGAATATTTTAGACAGGAATCCAAGTAGTATCAAATCTTGTCACTGCAACTCCTGGTGAACTGAATGGCTCAGGACCTGCCTCTGAACCTCAACTAACATGTCAGTCAACTATCCTTTCTTAAGCACTGACTATGTTCCAGGCATTGTGTTAAGTGTTGTAGGACACAAAACGACAGATCCATCTCATCTTGGATGAGAATCCAAGACTCAGAAAGAAAACCACATTTTTACAACTCATGAGGAAAGGGAACCTGGCTTCCAGATGCTGCAAGAGAGTTTCATGGTGGAACAAATACAAACAAGAACTTTCCAAGCCTCTCTCTCTGAGCCAGAGCTCTGCAGTACCATCCAGTGAGCCAGAGAGCATCCAGTTTCCTTGAAACCAGTGCAGAAGGGCATTCTATCCTTTGTTCTTAAGGTCATTACTGTGCTTTAGCTTCCAGACAGAAGGAATAGTTTCCTTTCCTCTATGCTACTGGTGTAGCATGTTACTGCTATAGGCATGTGAGGCTATTCTGGGCCTGTTCAAAATGTGCCAGTGAATAGGACTGTCCCATACATTGCCAGTAGGTCCCCTCCAGGCTAACATGACTTATTGTCCGTATAGGGGAGTGTTTCAAGATACTTCACTGTCTTATTGCCTTCCCCTGAATGTACTCCAGGGACAGCGTCGATCTTAAAAGATCGTGGCCCCGACTTCATGCAACACCTTAGATGTGATCTGACAGATTACCTCCCTTTTTTCTGGAGACTCCACTGCTAGGACTGTATTCTTTCATTAGTCCCAGTGGGCTTTGACAGGAAAGCAGAAGATTGGTGATCCAGAAGCCCAAGGACTCTGAATTGCTGCTCAATCTAAAGAAACAGAACAAATTAAGCCCCCCAAACAGTACCTGACCCTACTTCAGTGTCCTACCTTTTGTGTTTTGAACTTAAATATTACAAAGAAGAAAACAACTAAATAAATATGGAAAGTTGCATAGCACCAATACATGATAGAGCTAACAAGAATGATCATTTTTAATAGTTTAGAAAAAACAATATGTCAAATGTCCAACTTGCAGGACATATTAAAAAAATTGCTGGAATTTTTCCTTTAAAAATATTTTGAGGTGCCTAATTATTTGAATGAGGGTGGAGAAAAATGCTAGTCATCATAGTAATCTGTATGTATTTAACAAAGTAATTCCTTTTTGTTAGGGAGGTGACATGATACAGTGAAAAGAGGATTGGCCAAAGCCTAAAAACATAGATTTGAATCCTGGCTCTGACACTGTTTAGCTTTGTTATCCTGGGAGACTCACTTAAGCATCTGGAAAATAAGGACAGTATTAATCCTACCTGCCTCAAAGGGCTTTCTTTGGGAAAGCACTTTGCAAATCATAATGAATCAATCAAATATGAATCATTATTATTATTCTGCACATTTGTCATTGCAGTATTTACTTAATCTGCTACTAAAAAATTCCTATAAAGCAACCACATGGCAAGGAAAACCTCATTTTTTAAAAAATGAAAAAACATCTAAAGTAACATTTTCTTTGTACTGACTTGTGATTTTATTGATGTCAGGAACTTTTGATGTGGAAACTACATCCGTTGATGCGGATTTGCAAGCCCTCTGTAATTTGCAGTCTTAGAGACTTGCCTAGGGCACTGAGAGATTGTTTTGGGGGCCCCATTCCTCAGCTAGTTTGTGTCAGAGGCAGGATTTGAACTTTGGTTTTCCTGATTTCGAGGCTCTCTCTCTATTCACTAGGCTACGCTAAAGCGCTTGAAATAGCAACATATATGGGTCGTAAAGAATAAATGGTTCTGATTCCCAGGTCTTAAGGCTACTGCTTTCTACCAGCAGGATATCATAATGATCATAATAGCTGTGTGACCACAGACAAGTTCCAACAGCTTTAGGTCTTTGTTACCTAATGTGTTTGAGGAGAGGAATAGGATAGATGATTTTTAAGGTTCCTTCCAGCTTTTAATCGATTATCTTATAATGATCTAGAGGAAGGATAGAATCTTGTATGCCAATATATGCATATTTCCAAGATGAGCATTCAAAAACTAAGGTTCATTTTAATTTGATTCAACAAATTATTAATGCAAGCAATCACAAATGTCAGCTATTGAGACAATATTATTTGTACTTAGTTTGTCAACAATTCCTTAAATTTATAGCAACCAGAAGGTTTGCATTTCAATCATTTTCCCTTTCCCCATGTAAATTATCTGTTTTGTTTTCAGCAAGAAAACATTTTCCCCCATTTTTGGTTGTCACACTTTGGAATGTCTAGAATGACAAATTTCCCAGATGATAATGCTTCAGAGCATCATCGAACATTAAGCGCAACTGCAAACTGCATTCAGTGCCCTATAAAATGACTAAATAAGGGTTATAAACAATGAACTACTCTATTTTCAGTAATGCTGATAAAAACCGGATACTGTACTTTGTCCATTCCCATCCATCAGGTTCTAGAAATATTAGAAAATCATTATGTTTATGTTGAGTTTGCAGATAATACCAACATATAAGTCAAGACTGAAATACAGTAATCAGAAAAACAGTTGAAAACTGTCAATAAATAGTAAAGCACTCTTTGTGGGGCTTCTACCAGGGCAGTTACCCTTTGGACAAAGTGAAATAGGTATTTTAGTTGAGCCGCTGTTACTTAGTACTTGCTAAGTATCATATCAAGTCTTTTCCCAATCTTTGGTTGCTGTGAGGGTTAGAACGTGGAGTCACAGGAGCTCTCCGGAGTTGTTAAGCATTTGGCATATCTCACTTATCTCTAAGGGTGGCAGAGGCCATCAATACAGAGTCCCCCATCAATCAATCTGGAGACATTTCCTGTCAGTTGATCAGAGGAAGACTTTGGGGAATCATCTTTCCATTATCAGGACTTGTTCTGTGATCTAGGCACGCCACTGAACCTTTTACTTTTCACTTGGCAAAAACACATATGCTGGAAAAAAGTCCTGACAGTTCATTCATTTTGCTCCATCCTGGAGCCAGATGATGTTTGACTGGTGAGACCCACCCTCTTTGATGTTGTACTCTTTTGAGAGTGCCCTGCTGTGAAAAAAATTTTATCCTTCCAAATTAAAGAGAAATATTTCTGTATCCAGCTGTTAACTATGACATGTTTGCCATTTTTCAGCCCACTGGCTCTGTGCCATCGTTCAGGCTGTGTTGCAAACCTATCTCTTTCATTCTCCTCCATCTCAGCAACAACATCCACATTGTGCTAGCATCACCAGTGTCCATGTAACATCAACACCAAAGAGGAAAATATGAGTAATCCTTCATTTCTGAGAGTCACCAAAGAAATAGCAGCATTCGGTGATCTGAATTGTTTTCAGTATCTGCAGAAATGTTTTTCACAAAGATTGAAGTTCTTTGTCACAATTTACCAATTGGAAAGTAACAAATCCAGTGCTGATCAAAGTAACCAACCAACAACCAATCAATGCCTCTGTTTAATATATTTACAACTGAAATTCATTTGGATTCCTCTCTCTCCGCAATGCCCCCCCCAAAAAAAACCAAACTTGTTTCATGTGTACAAAGTCCACATCAAAAAAGTGGCATTAAGTCAGTAAGCAGAGTTCTGTTTAAATTAAGACAAATGCCTCATGAAAACTTGAATAAACATTTAAGTCTGAGTAATCAAGAAAACCTGTATCTTCTCATATTTATTAAGTATAATTTGAGGGGTTATAAAATTCACTGTCACGAATTGTGTGTACTCTAAATAAAGGGCAGGCCACATTATTATTGCATTTTTCCCCATCTACTGAGATGGTCAAAACACAACAGTTTCCAATTTTCTTTCCATTCCAACCATACCCTTTCCCCCTTTGTCACCATGTTTACTGACAAGGAAAATTATGACTATTACCTAGACTTTGATACATTCCTCAGAGAAACCTCTGTCCTGAAATTTATCTCAGAATATGATTAGCAGGTTTGAATAATTGCTTGATATACTCATCATACATCAGTTCCACATAAATATTTAAAGAAACTGGAAAAACTGTTAGTAAGGAAATATCTATTTTGGAAAAGAACCACAAAGGGACACAAATTACCATCCTTCACTTTAGTCAATCAAACCCTGGCTTCCTACTAAAAAGGAAATAGATGTTTTGCTGCATTAAAAAAATTAATTAACAGTAGCAAGATGCACTGATTGGGACTGCACTTAACGATTCCATATTTAAGAATTGTAAAAATATGTTCAATCTGTCAGTGTGGAAGAACACTCGACATCATGAGCCCTTGGTTCATCTGCTGGCTCTTCCTTAACTTCTCTGGATCTCAGTTTCTCATCTACAAAATGAGCTTTGGAATAAAAAGACCTAACCTAGCTCTAAAATTCTATGACTTTATGATTCCACAAACAGTATAATCATACAGTGCTCCAAAATAACCTGCATGAGTTTAATATATGATGCAGGAAGTCAGATACAATGTCCAACTCCTTTTGTTATCCAGGCAGGATCACAGACAAGGTGAAAAAATTAAGTTGCTCATTAGCTTCAGTAAATAACTAAGATTACAGAAAATATAGAGATTATGGAAGTCAGCTGATTTCCATAAGGCAATATTTCCAATTGAGAGGAAAATCTTAGCTCTCACCTGGATTTGTTCTGTAAAATCTTCAATTCATAGGATAAGGAAATTGAGGCCCTTAGAAATTAATTGACTAACCTAAGGTCACAAGCTAGTAAGTGGCAGAGGCCTTCTGACTTTAAGTCTTGGCTAGTCTTTGACTTCTTAATGTTTTCATTGACTTGAGTTATAAAATTACCACAATTTGGCAAAAAAAGATGTAATTATGAATTTTACCTAAGCTTATCAGCCACAGAGGAATAAATGAATACTAATCACGTAACAATTGCAAATCGACATTACCCCCCAGCCCTACTCACCATTTGCTCTGGTTTTGTGAGTAGAGTTTAACCACCAAACCCTACTGCTAAGTACTTTGATAGGAAAAATATTAATTATTTTGGAATTAAATAGATCTCCAAAAGGCACGTTTCTCATGTAAAAAGCAGCATCTCTGTTGCCATGGAGGCACACAGAATCATCCATATCCATGGTCCTTATTCTAAGACAGCCTCAGAGTTCGCCTTTTTGGCAAGGAATTTGAAGACTAAAAATTTTTGTCCCAATGAAGTAATGGTTCCCTGTGGTTTTATTTCTTCTCAGACCAATCTAAGGTTTTATTTCTTGGTTGAAATGTGTCACTTCTTTAAGTTATGATATTTTTCTAGAGTCTATTACATTTTTTTTCCTCACCCAAACAAATAAAGCACAAGCATCAGGCACACTCTTTTAAGGGCAACATATTTTTTTCGTCCTGAAGTTATTTAAAAGGCATTTCACAAGTAAATTGGGCTGTGTTGGCATTAGGAATCTCCTTAATTTTTCTATTCACCAAACCCATCCAGGAAGGATCATAGGACAGGGTGAAAGAGAATCTCAATTTCAGAGATCTTCTGGGCTTACATAAGCTTCAGTTACCTTGGATAAGACAATTGTCTAGGCCACAGTTTTTGGCCAACCATTCCCAAGATAACTATTGAAAGGGAAATCTGAACAGAAACCTAGCTTTGTGCTAGACTTGGACAACAAAAGAAACAGAAGATGTCACAGCACATTTTGACTTTATTTCATCTAAGAAGTTGCACAAAAGACAGGTTACACACACTTAATCAGTTATTGTCCTTCGTTCTCGAAGAGGACCAAAATGACATCACTATGCTAGAGTCAAGTTTCAATGTGTCTGACTGTGGCTGATCAGACCAAACATGAGCTCGGAAAGCTCTACCACAGGTTGGGCACAAATAGTCCATGTCAACATTTGGGGTGGATTCTCTAAATTTTCGCATCCTGTGTTTCCTTTGAGCTGTTTCAATTCTGCTTTGCTCATAGAGCATAGCACCTTCTCTGACGTGAGCACGTCATGCTGAGGGGTCCCATGTCACACAATCAATTCCAAAGTTCTTAAGAGAGACCTTGAGAGATCAACTATTGGGGGAGCTAGTATAAATCTTATTCCTAACTGAGGAATGAAAAATGAGAAGATCTTAAGAATGAAATTCTGAAGACACAAGCATAAATTATTCAGAGGAGGAAATCTAAGGAAAGTATTTTGATGTTGTATACAAAGCTCTTCAACAGAGTAAGATTTTAAAACCACATACGTTATAGATGAAAGTAAGATCAGGCATATAAGAAGGAAAGAACAAGAACGGTGACAGTGTCATAATGGTGGGAACACTAAATCCCCGAATGAGTGGAGGCTGATGATAAAAGGACTTGTTTGAATACACTGGAAACAAGTGGCAGACCAAAGGATGGATAGAACCTCCTGATCAGGAAGAATGGGATGATGATAATGGACAATGGTAAGAAGGTGGAACTGCTCAAATTTTAGTTTGTTTCTGTTTTCTCTTTCAAGAAGAACAATCTTTAGGCTTGGAAGTATAGGACAAAAATAGTTAATGGGGAATTGAAAGTCAAGGAAAATGAGATAAAGAGTAAACACCTGGCTTTCCTGAATTAGTTTAAGTCACCTGATCCAAATGAGCTATACCCTCTCATTTCATTTTTCTGGAAAAAGTTATTAGGTTGGTAGATTGTGGAGATAACATGGCTATATTACCATTAAATTTCATGTCATGAATTTGACAAAGTTTCTCAAGATATCCTTGAATTATAAGAAGAAATACCCGACAGATGATAGTATTTTCAAATAAATTAACTCAGAATTTCTTTACTCAAAGAATAGCCATTAATAGAGTATTATGATTTAGAAGTATCAAACTGAATGTTCTAAAAGTATTTATAGCTTGCTTGTCAAATATGTTGATAAAAAGAAGCTGAGAGGAACAAGGATGAGAAGAAACAGGATCTGAAAGTTATCTCAGGTTCAAATTATGGTTCAAATCTAAAAGGATGAAGTTTAAATGCAATAAGCACAAAATTACATACAAATTCAAAAACTAAGAACAGAAATACAAAATAGGGGAGGTATCAATTCATATGGGTAGAGATCTGGGCTTTTATCAGACTGGAAGCTCAATATGACATGAAAGTCAAAGAGGGCAGTGTGATATACATGGTTCCATGATCTTGTGTTCTCTCCTGATTCTTCTTCCACCTGTCTAAACCACTCTTTCTCAGTCTCCTCTGCTGGATCATCATCCAACTCCCCATCATTCCTCCCCACTCCCAACTCTTGGTATTCCTCAAAGTTCTGTTCTGGACCTTTTACTTTTCCCTACAACCTCTCTCTGGGTGATCTCATCAGTTCCCAATTACTTCTTTTTTTTTCTTTTTAATTTTTTCATTTTTATTTAATATTTTAGTTTTCAAGATTGATTTCCACAAGATTTTAAGTTACAAATTTTCTCCCCATTTCTACCCTCCCCCCATTCCAAGATGGCATATATTCTGATTGCCTCATTCCCCAGCCCTCCCTTCTATCACCCCACTCTCCCACCCCATCCCCTTTCCCCTTACCTTCTTGTAGGGCAGGATAGATTTCTATAGTTCCCAATTACTTCTATACAGCCTGCTTGCAAATCTACGTAGCCAGCCCTTGAGTTCACATCTAAATCTACTGTTTTAGGAAGAACAGTGACAAGCTGAAGTATAAACAGAAGTGACTACCCAGTGTAGTAGGATGACTGGGATCAATTCAATTCAAAAGTTTGTGAAGGGAACTGGTAATCTTTAGGATTAAGAATGAAACGGTTTTCAAGTATTTGAAGAGCTATCTTGTTGAAGAAGGACTAGACCTCTGCTTGGGCCAATGAGTGGAAATTGCAAAGAAATCTGTTTAGGTTTGATATAAATAGAGAAAGAATTCAAAGTTCTAGGCTTACCACACTCACTTCTAGGTCATCCTTCAGCCTACTATTTGATTGGTTCCAGTATTTAATCTTATCCCAAGATCTAGAATGGGGTGGGGAACCATGGCCTTAAGGCCTTGATCTAGGATAATCCAGGGATATATCTGTATCATTCCTCATTAAAAAATTTTCGACCTATCTCTCAATCAAATAAGAACAGACTTCCCACCAAGTCTTCAAATATTTATCTAATACACCAGAGAAACCTCTTTTCCCAGTAGGAGTTACATCTCTCTAAATATTAGATCCCTTCATCTCCCCAGATTAAATAAATTTTTAAATTCCTGAATATGAAATTTAACAATGAAATAACTAATAAAGCAAGGACGTAGATATTCACTTAGAGTATTTTAGCTGCAAGAAAGCTCAAAGCTACTTCTGACCCTTATTATAAAGGGTCTTCACTTTTGAAAACACACTTTCACCATTCAGTTCATTCAAATTACCGAAGTCTCTTCTCAAGACTTCTTTTATCCACTTCACAGGATAACACAGTTCTATCAAGAAGGTCTCTCTATCTTTTTTTGTCTTTTCTATTCATGACAAGAATTTTAAACTTCTTTTAAGCCATCACTAAACTGTCTCAAGTAACTGACAGTTAAAACCACAATTTCCACTTGGCTCTTAGAGACACAATAACATAATCCACAGTTTCTGTGGGAAACCCTAGTGAACCAGGTGCTACACAATGGAAACCTGCCTAATGGTTACATTTATTCAAAAGTGAAATGGGTTGCTTCAGGAGGAATTGAGTTTCTCCTCATTGGTTTTCCAGCAGAAAGCTGGATAACCATTTGTCAGTGATAACAGGAATTCTTGTCAAGTACGGGTCAGACTAAGTAGCCTCTGAGGTCCTTTCCAACTTTGATACTGTGACATTTTGTAGGTTATTGTACCTTTATTCAAGGGATGAAGGGGAGCCAATATAAGACTTTTTGTAAAAGAGTGATATAGCTATGGTTATCCATTAGGAATATTGCTCTGGCAACTGTGAGACAGAAGGATTAGAAAGGAAATTAAGTAGATACAGAAGGACCCGGCTTGAAGTGGCTATATAGTCTGGGGTTGAGCAGTGTGTGAACCAAGCCTTCTATAAAGATTCTAAAGTGAAACATTCATGATGGGATACTTGGGGCCTTTACATCACTGTGAGTTTCCTTTTGTATGGTGCCTGTTAATTTGGGATTTGTTCATAAAGATCCTTAGTGGACATTCAAGCCAAAGCACTTACAAGTAGATAGTGGTGGTAGTGTTAATGCCAACTCCACTAGGTTCTGCAGTAGAAAAATTTCCTCAGGTTTCTATGTCACAGTTCAAGATGAAAAAAAAAAGTGGTGACTTCCTGGCTAATACCAGGGGATATATCACAATTAAAAATGAGGTTAGCTAAAGATGGTATGACTAATATCAACAACCAAGGAAAGAACAAGGATTGCTATGTTGTTAAAACTAGGCTATTATTTTTTCCATAAATACTTGGAATTTTTAGCTGTCTTCACTTGCAAATTAGGTCAAATTTATATAAGGCTTATAAAGTGCTTTCTTTACAACAAGCTTGTGAGATAGGAAATGTAGTATTACTAACCCTATTTTACATACAAAGAAGCTAAGGACTATATATATATATATATGCATATATGTATGTATGTATATACACACACATATACATATACATTATATATGTTATATATATAATATACATATAATGACTTGTGCATAATCACTCAGCTAGTAAATGTGGAAACCTGTACTCAAACTAGCTCCTCTGACTCCAAGGCCAAGCCTTTCAATAAAACATTTATTAACAAATATTTCATGTTTCAGTTTCTGCTAATGTGACACCTGATAAGCCCAGAAGAATACTTCATATGCAAATAAAGATGGCGGGGGGTGGGGGGAGGAGATAGAGGGAAGGAGTAGTGGAGTTTCCTAGGGTTCTCTGCCCCTCTATCATTGTTTATTTGTTTATCTACAGAGGAATAGTAGGGAAACGAGGGAAAGAAGGGGGCAGATTTCTCCCACTAGTTCCACATAGGACCTAAGACAGAAGAACTGAATTCAATTCCACCTCTACTACTTAATAATTGTGTGACCTTAGGCAAGTAATTTCCTAAGATCATAGATTCTGGAACTGGAAGGGACCTTAGAAGTCATCAAGTCCAAACCCCTACATGAGGAAACTGAGGTGCAGAGAGATGGTGACTCGTCCGAGATCACAAAGATGGACAGTGGTAGAGCTTAGAATTCAAATCTAAGTCCTCTGACTCTAAGTCCATTGGACTTTCCACTATGTCATATTCATCATGTACAAAGTAAAGGAGTTGTATCTTAAAGGTCACATGTAGCTATACTGAATGTTCAGCTATGCCTAAAACAGCCTGGCTCTGTAATTGATTTGACAGTCCAAAATCTCAAAGCATTAGTCAATTCTGCTGTGAAATGGGTCCCTAGGCTCAATGAAAGACTTAAGATAGTTTGAGAGAGTAATACAAAATAAGGGATTCGGTTAAAGCATTGACCAATTGTTACATAAGGTTTAATGAATTGTCCAGAATCATATAACTAGCAAGTGGCAGATCCAGAATTTGGGAACAGGCCATTATGACTCCAAGTCCTACTCTATCCCATCACCTGAATCAGATTATTGGTGTCAATTTTTATTTCCATGAAAAAAAGTATCCAACCTCTGTAAGTCAGTCAAACCAGTATAATCACTTTCCCATACCTCCTTGCTGATATATGTTCCTATTCTTGCTACCTGATAGTTTAGAGCCCTCAGCTCATTGATAGGAAAATGCCAAGAAAATTCCACCATCCACTATTTGTATTAACACTATACAATTCTTAAACTGAATCACTCTACCTCTTCAGAGCTCCATTTACACCTGTTCTAGGGCATGGACAGTGGCACTGTTCATCATATTTAACCTTCTTAGAAGGAGCTTTCTGTTTTCAAAATTTCACTTATCCTTGCAAGAAGGATTTTAATCAAAATATTTAACTTGATGGCTCCACAGAAGATATACCATTTCTATGAAATGCATATTTTTGATGTGTATATTATGGCTCTAAAGCAAGTGAAATGTACATTAATCATAACGAAAAAATTTTAAACAATCTACATTAATTATGCATAATTTTCAAACTAGTAGATTATTCTTTGCTGAAGGACAAACCCTCAAAAATTCTACTGTTTATTCCTAATATAAAAGTATTTAATTTTAAGTGAATACTGAAATGTTCTTCATTCAGGGATTTTTACTCTTCATTTTTCTTTCTAAAACAAATTTCTTTCTACATCAACATTTCTGGGGAGACTAAGAACAATTGAAAATAGATTTTTTAAATAGGTCAAATTAAGGCAGCTTGCTATGATAGGACCTGAATGCAATTTTAGTTATAGAATTTATTGTAACTGAATCTCAGATTCTTCCCCCCTAATCCCAATGGTAGTAATCATTTTAATGAAAATTCATGACAAGAAACTTAAACAGAAATGTATCACATTCCTAAT
The DNA here is from genome assembly GCF_011100635.1 of Trichosurus vulpecula. Lineage (NCBI taxonomy): Eukaryota > Metazoa > Chordata > Mammalia > Diprotodontia > Phalangeridae > Trichosurus > Trichosurus vulpecula. Next base: position 511,249,720 of record NC_050573.1, on the reverse strand, counting down.
ATTCTAAAATATTCTGAGCCATTAAAAAAGGTATATTCCAAATTTAGCTACTAATTAAGAAGAATTTTTATAGCCCACTCATTCAAAGAGATGGAAAAAACATTTTTTACAACCCATGTCAAATTAGGGAAAAAATAAAACTGAATTCAATTATTTTCTATTTTAAATAATTCATAAAGACAAAATATCCAATAACACTCAATGGCTAAGATAAATAATTTTTCTTCAAACTTGCCTTATTTGACTATGATCCTCTCAAAGTAAAAAGTAGTGCCACCTCATACCACCTCACTTTTATCAGATTGTTGTTGGTGTTTGTCCTTCATTTTTGAAGAGCACCATGACATCAGTAAAGTGATGCCATGACTTGCAAGTGAATTGGATTTAGGTGAAGGAAGGATGTGCATGGGCAAAGATGACAAAAGAAGAAAATGACAAATATTAGAGAGAATGCACGGGCAGCAGTTTCCTGCCACCGATCCTTACCCTGACACAGTTTGCTCTCCACACAACTTCCTAACAGCTTCGCTGGTAAAACTTCCTCCCCTAAAGAAACTTGATTGGCCCCAGGCTCTCTTACACAGCTTCTTTGCCTTGGGCCAATAAAAAAACCCAACTCACGTGGGTTCAGGATCTCTCAGACTTGGTGGGTGCCTTAGACCATGCCAGTTACTGTAGCCATCCAGACTCATTTCCAGATAGGAACTAAAATGTATCCTTGCTGTTGATCCTTATTGTATAACCTTGCTCTGTTTGGCGAATTAAACCTCATCCTTTGTTAAGTGTTCAGTGACTCACAATTACCTCATTTCTTCCTAAGAGAACACTGGCTTTAGAGCCTGGCCTACAACAGGAGGACTATGAGAAAACAGGCACATTTTATACTGTTGGTACAGTTGTGAATTGGTCCATCCATTCTAGAAAGCCATTTGGAATTATGGCCCCAAATTTATTAAACTGTGGATGCCCTTTGACCTAATAATAGTACCACTAGGCTTATACCTCAAAGAGATTTTTTTTAAAAAAAGAGAAAAAGGACCTATACGTACAAAAATATTTGTAGCAGCTGTTTTCATAGCAGCCAAAAATTAGAAACTGAGGGAGTGCCCTCCTATTGAGGAACAGCTAAACAAATTAGAGCATATAAATGTAATGGAATGTTATTGAGCCATAAGAAATGATGAAATAAAAATTTTCAGAGGAAACTGGGAAGACCTCCATGAACTGATGAAGAACCAAGTAAGCAGAAAAAGGTGAACAATTTACATAACAAAAACATTATAAAGAAAAACAACATTGAAAAATCTAGAACTCTGATCAGTGCAATGGCAAGCCACATTTCCTAGAAGACTGGAAAAAAAAACCCACCACACTAGTCATCTACTGACAGAAAGGTGATGAACTTAAAATGCAGGGGGAAACATATATTTTGGGGGATGGCCAAGGTGGGAATTTGTTTTGCTGGACTATGCACATTTATGGTGACAGTTTTGTTTCTCATTTTTTTATTGTGGTGTTTGTTCAACCAGGGAGGTAGTATGAGAGACAGGTTATAAATGCATGTAAAAATAAATAAATATATTTAAAAGCAATATTACTACCCTCTCTCCCCATTATATTCAAACATAGAATGATAAGAACTTAACGTTTCCTTCTTCAAAAAGCAACTATAAGCCTGGGACATAATTATAAACAACTCACTAAAAAGCAAGAAGACACAATAGAAATAATCTACCCTATATATTACTTTCTGTAGAAGTACATACATACACATACGTATGTGTGTGTATATATATGTATAGGTATATATACAGGCAATCATATTGGAGCTTCCACATAAGAACCCTTACAAGACCACCAGATTCATTTCAAAAAACTAAACTTTTGTTCTGATGAAAAAAAAACAGACCTATGAGTGGATTTATTAAAATACTAAATATAACTTTAATACTTTAGATATTAGCATCTTGCTTTCTATTGATCCAAAAATAGCTAACAAATAGAACTCCTATCAACAATAAGACTTGTTTGTGTCCTTTTCTTGCATATGGGGGAAGATAGTAAGTAAGGTATTCTCCAGTCTTTATTCTGACTTCATTACTCGGACCTATGATTTGCAATGCTTTTATTTACGTATAACCTTAGAAAGATATGATCACTTACTAATAAGGATAAAATTGTTATGCTTTCCCCTTTAAACTTTTTTGTGCTTTCTTTTGAAATAAATTACCTATCAAGATTTTTAAATTACTACTAAAAATCAGCAAATACCCAACCAAAAATAGGAATAATTTTATCCTGATGAAATACTCCATAAATCTTAGATGACTTACACATCTATACTTTCAAAGATGTAGTACAACCATTATAACCACTGCAACATAGAAATAAATTTAAAATATGGTATTAATATAAAAATCACATAACGCTAAGAATTTAATATACCTTGCTATGGCGATGCCCAGATCATTTTTCCAAACAAATAGATATGCTCCATCATGTCATTTTGAACTTTTTCTGACCTTTTTTCAAGGAAGAGAGTTACAATTGAGAACAAATGTTTTATGAAAGAAAATTCTGGCAAGTGTATTTGGACAGATATTGATAATGTTTGCATTAGGTGACTTTTATTTGAAATTAAAGATCTCATGACTTTTCAGAACTTGTATTGCTTTGCTCATAAGCTATAGTAAAGAATAGACAAGAATGGAAATGGCATTATAATGACTGCAATAGTTTGCAATATTTTGTGGCTTAATATAAAATATGGTTATCTTCTTTAAAAGCTACAGTTTGAGACACAGATTTCAAATGTGTCTATTAGTCATTCCATAAGCAAATTATAAAAAAAAAATATTTATCTCAGCTAGAGGCTATTCTTGCAATAAGTTTATAACTAGTCTCTAACCCTTCCATCCTTCCTGCTTAGCCCAGGATCAGCTTTACGTTTCACACTAGACTCTGCCAACCTCATTCCGTTCAATCTTATCCAGGTTCTAACATCTCTGCCTCTACCTCTTAACCCTGAGCTCTCTACTTCTCCATTCATTATACCCACAAAGCGTTTATTTCTAATGACTCATTCACAACTACACTGTCCCTACATAATGCCAAGATTATAGACTAAATCAGTCCATTGACTAATCAATCTGTCAAGAGAGTTGATCCACTGACCCCATTAGAAGAGAGCAGTAGAAGATTCCAATGCAGTATTTAAAAGATTTAAGTTTGCTGTGGTTTGGTCAAGCATGCTCTAGTGCATCAAAGATTCTTCAGCTTATTTAGTACAAAGACTGCTTTCAAGAAAGGTGAAATACCATATGCAACATCTTCCCCTTGACCCCATCAACCCAGATTGCTACTGCCAAAGTACTCAATAAAATTTATGGGAAAACAAGTTGTACTACTGACAGAAAAAAAGAGGTAATCTAGGTTTTTTAAAATTAAATATCATGCCCACCCCCAAACAAAGTGAGAAACAACACTTAATATGAAAGACATCTACAGATCACCTCAGGGCTCAGCCTTATAGACTACCAAAAATACCCAGGCCATACTTCAGAGGGCAGGGTGGACTACAAACCAGTAAAAGTCAGAACTCTATACGAATGTGTGAAAGTTATTAGATTTACATGTGCATATATTTTTAGAGTTTTAATTGATAAAAAAGGACTAGTCAATTTCTTCTCTTATCAACAACAATTTATAACAATGTATTACTTAGGGCACTCTGCCAGATTCCGCTTTCCTGTATTAGGGTTCTTAACATACTTAGATCCTCTTCTCCATAAGTCACCCCAAAAGTTTGTATGTAAGAGCCTGAAAGACTAAGCCCTGGATGTTATCCAGCTCTAGGTTTGTTTTTCATTAAGAAAGCAATATGTAAAAATGAGAATTTATTAAAGATAAATTAAAAGTTATATACTGTATTATGATAAGCGACTCTAGGAAGAAATTTGGAATCATGTAAAGAAAGTAAAGAAAATATCCAGAGACTTTGACCATGAGTTTCCACTGCTAGTCATATACCCCAGGGAGGTCAATGTCAAAAATAAACCTACACCAAAATATTTGTAGCCATGCTTTTTGTAGTAGCAGAGAACTAAGAACAAAGAAGATGCCCATCAATTGAGAAATGGCCAAACAAGTTGTGGTATATGAGTATAACAAGATATGATTATGCTATATCATGAATGTGACTAATTTAGAGAAGTCTTGGAAGACTTATATGAAGTCATGGAAAGTGAAGTAAGCAGAACCAGAAAAGCAATATATCTATTGACTACATCATTGTAAATAGAAAGGAAGAACATCAGGCAGGACCACTGAAACTGAATGCTGTGGAATTATAATGACCACACTTGGCTCCACAGAAGAGATATGAGAAGAAATTTTTCCCACACTTCTTCGCAGACATGGAAACTATCATCGTGGCACATTGCATATAAAGCCAGACTTTTCCAATGTTTGTTAGTTTTGCTGAACTTCCCCTGCCCCTTTTTTTGCATCAAATTTGATTTATTCTTTACAGCTCCTCATTCATCTTGATTCAGTCATTAATGCTGCTTCCATCTGAAGGGGCATCCTTCTGTAAGTCTTGCCCTGCCTCCAGTAGGCTGACAGAGTACAGTTGAGCATCCGACAGAGGACCACTGTTTGCGCATGTGTATCGGCAACCAAAAATGGGCTCCTTATCACTTAGTCAACAAGTGCCCTTGACTAGTTTGGCTTTTTCCCCTGAACTGAATGCTGTTTGTATGTTGGACTGGAGTAAGCTTGTCGGCCCCTTCACCTTGCTTCCCTTGCTTAAGCTGATGGAAAGAACCTGTGCTTTCCCGGTCTTTCCACAGCCACAGCTGAAGCAGGAGCTGCCAGTAGCAGAGCTGACCTACGGGAGGAAGCTGAACAAAGACCTCAGGCCAGTGGGTAATCTTTTTACCATAGAGGGGGAAGCATGATTTTGCTTTACGCAATCATGCTTCTCTGTAGCCTCCTGTTTACTCTTTCAAGGCGTACTTATTGGGCCTGGAAGCTTTTGATCAATATATCAAAATGGGGTTGCTGGTGCATGGGTTGGTTACTGTGGAGCCTAAATATATGTTTTGATTCTTCTACCTTCTACTTTGAGAGTTTCTTATATCCGGCGGTTCCGAACCTTTCAGACATGTTTATGATCCTCTTTGAGATTATAAACTCTGCCCTCCTAATACATTTGGCGACGAGGATGGGATTCGAACCCACGCGTGCATAGCACAATGGATTAGCAGCTGTGGCTGTGGCTGTGGCTGTGGCTGTAGCAGCCTCTGGCTCCAACGGGAGCTGCTTTTAACCATCCAGCTTCTGCGGGGGTGTAAGGTACGCCAGGGAAAGCACAGGTTCTTTCAATCTGCTTAAGCAAGGTGAAGGGGTTGACCGGGAAAGCACAGGTTCTTTCCATCAGCTTAAGCAAGGGAAGCAAGGTGAAGGGGCCGACAAGCTTACTCCAGTCCAACATACAAACAGCATTCAGTTCAGGGGAAAAAGCCAAACTAGTCAAGGGCACTTGTTGACTAAGTGATAAGGAGCCCATTTTTGGTTGCCAATACAGCGTGGCTGAAGACAGTGGTGATTTTATAGCACCCCGGGCACTTTACATCCATGAAATACGAGTTTGGACTCTGGACCAGACGCTTCTTCTTGTATTTCCACTTCTCCGCTTCAGGAGAGGGGTGCAGGAGGTCTTTCTGGAGAGATATGTTGGCGCGGGGAGATCTTCACCGCTGGAAAAGCCCTGCCCCTTTTCATTCTTTGTCGTGAAGGATGGCTATCACCAAACATATTTTCAGGATATTAAGTTTTGAACATTCTGTTGTTATTCTTTGCATTTATATTATTGTCATTATGTGTATTGTTTTTCTTATTCTGCTTATTTCATTTTGCATGACTTCACATGAGTCTTCCCATGCTTCTCTGTGTCTATCACATTCATCACTTATTATCACACAGTAAGACTCTGTTAGGTTCATGTACATTCACACGCAAACATGATTTAGCCATTCTCCAAGTAATGGCCATCTCTTTTGTTTCCAGTACATTGAAAAATGTAGGCGATGTAAAAGCAAAAGAGAGAAAAAAATTTTAAAGAGAAAACTAGACTTAAAGTCAGAGAACATGAATTCAAGTCCCTACTATGTTACCAAATAGCTATGTGACTTTGAGAAAGTCATATAACTCTTCTGGGCCTCATCTGTAAAATAAAACGGTTGGAGTCCATGACGACAAAGGTGTCCATCCAAATCTAGAACGTGATTTCTTTTGAAGAGTAAGTGATATGGAAATGAATATATCTTGCACTTGCTACCCACATTTCTGATGGAATCAAAGAATCCAACTTCATTCCTCATCACGTGAGAAAGCATTCTGTGTCCTAAAGAAGGACACTAAAAGGAGCCAGAGAAATTGCTGAGAAAAGTTCTAAACTAGATAAATTAAAATCATATTAAGGAAACTGGAGATAATATATACCTTCCTAAGAATAAATATCTATGGGAAGGTAACAGCTATAACAACTATAATAAGTGTTTTCCTGAATGCTGACATAGCTAAAATTAATATTATACAACAGCATCTCAATCACATGGCACAAGCAGTAATTAATTGTGATACAGCTTCATATTGTGACAGCAATGGTCATACATGTGTTGTCAACTGACAACCTACCCAGATGAAATTGGATTGAGGTGGTTCAACTACTTTTGGTTAGTTCTCTGTCAAGTGTTAGATTTCATGCCTAACATGTGGGTTTCATTGTTTTCTTTCATTGTGGTTTGAATTCTGTGATATTTAAGAATAGATATTACTCCAAGGAAACGTGCAAAAGCTGTAGCTCTCAAAACCCACACTTCAGTGACTGTAAGAGATATTGTAGCAGTTGTTGGTATGAGATAATGAAGTGTTTCAAGAATAATTCAAGCCCCCAATGAAACAGGATCAGTCACAATGAAGTACAAAGGGAAGTGTGACCGAAAATGAAAAACAATGCCCAGGACTGACAAACTATCGTTCAGAAATAACCTAATTAATCCTGAGAAAACAAGAACTTTAGAGGGACCTGGCAACTACAAGAGCTGTTATTAACTCCTGTACAGTGTGGCATGGGCTTTCTAAAGTTGGAAGAAGAGCAAGAAGAATGTTTTCTTTAAATAGCCACTAATCATTGCTTAAAAGAAAATACTCTTATCATGGGCAAGACCGTACAAAGACTAGAATATTTAGGACTGGAGAAAAAAAGGTAATTTTTAAATAAAATTTACCTTCTAAATCAAATCTTTACCAAGATCATTGTCAGAAGAAGTTCAGGTGAACCTGTAAATGTGTAGGGGGCTTCATCAGACTGCAAAAGACCCATCTAAAGCAAAATGTTTGAGGTGATCTTTTACTTCCAGTGGATCTGGAACTATATTGATGTAGTAGGTACATAAATTCTGGGGTTTAATCACCCACCTCACCCACCACTTGACTCAGTGCTTCATATTTAATTTTTTCCTCCTCTGTGCCCATTAATTAGCTTGAGCCCTCACCCAGGTACATTAAATCTTATTTAATGATACTCTTACTTTTTATACTTAAATATTAAAAATACTTTAATACATACAATTTGTTAACAAATTACAGTAATAATAATCACAAAGTCATATCAAGCAACAAGTATTTACTAAATGCCTACTGCGTTCCAGGTATTATAGGATATAAGTACAAAGAATGAAATAATCCCTACCCCTAAGAATATTACATTCCAATGTGGAAGACATATATAACTATATACCACATAAATATAAAATGAATAAATACAAATATAAAAATAAAGTAGTTAAATATAAGGTCATTGGCGGGGGTGGGGGGCACTACAGTTGGGGAGATCAAGAAAGGTTTCAGGAAGATTTTGCCTAAGCTTCATTTTAAAAGAAAGAAAGGCCCTGAGGCAGAAGTAGGAAGGAGGACATTTCAGGCATGTGAGACAGCCAAGGTAAAGACAGAGAGATGGTGTCATTTGTGAAGACCAGAGAAAAGGCTAGTTTTGCAGAGGTTAAGAGGGAGGTTAGAAAGAGAGGCTGGAACCAAGTGGTATAGGGCTTTTAAAAGCTAAACAATGAAGTTTATATTTTATCCTATAAACAATAGGAAGCCACTGTAGTAGTTTGGGTAAGGGAGTCACATGGTTAGAACTGTGATAAGGAAAATGAGTTCGGCAGCAATGTATGGGATAGACTGTATTGGTGAGGCGATTGAGGCAGGGAGGCCAATTAGAAAGCTTTTACAATAATCTGGGTGAGAGATGATGATGACCTGAACTCAAATCCAGCCTCAGACACTGTGCAACTGTGTGTGTGACACACTGTGTGCTGTGTGATCATGTGCAAGTCACTTAATGTCTGTTTGTCTCTTTTCCCTTATCTGTAAAGTGAGGAAAATAATAGCACCTACCTTGCAGCCTGGTTATGAGGATCAAATGACATAATCTTTGTAAAATGCTTAGCATGGTACCTGGCACGTAATAGGAGCTTTATAAATGTTAGCTAGTAGAGCAATAATATAATTATGTGATTTATAATAATAATGACATTATTATTATGTAATTTGCTTATGATCAATATCATAGTCCATATCACCTCAAAACTCATATATATACGTACAAAATATATATGTATATATGTACAAAAATATATATGCATATATATCCGCAAATAGCTCTTCCTTGTCTAGAATTTCAGTATTACTCAACTGTTTGCTCCACATACTGATTAAAGTCTCAAGAATTTTCTTAGCATTTCTCTTCAAGATTACTCAACAAACTTAATTATTTTAATTTGCACATCACTATATAAACTTTTATTAGCTTAGTAGAAAATTGAGAGAGATACATAATTCACAATGTTATTCCCTATTAAAAATGGATACTAAAAATGGATAAGATAAAATCATATTAGAAAAGTTCACAAAAAAGATGGTGAGCATCTTTTTGCCTCCTGCCTGCTATTTAATTTTTGCTAATATTTACCTCCTGCCCCTTCTGTGTCCAATACATGTTGAGTCCATCTATAAAGAATAAGAATTTCACAAGTCTCCTGAGCAACTCTTCTTAAATCAGGTTTCAGAATGCTAATCAGAACTACTCTTCTCTCTCACTACAGTTCTCAGCTAAAGGGAGCCTACAGCTGTATTAAAAGCCGTCCAAATACAGTCTGGACAAAAAAGGAATAAAATTAGTATTGTTTTTAAAACTGTATAACTAATGCTAAATCATAGTACATGCCAAAGACTACAGGCAAAGGAATGTTCATAAGATTATTCTTAAAATGTGTAATGCATCGATGTCTAAAAGATCATAAAGATCTGGACTTAAGAGTAAGATTAAGTTGAAACTGCAGCTTTATAACTGAAATAATGCCTAACTCTACCCTAGTAAGGCTGATTACCTCAGCTTACATCAACTTTTGAGCATATCGTGCAGCTTAGAAACTGAGTGTCTGAGAAATATGCAGCTAAGGTCACCCACTGCTTAGAGACTCCTGTAATAGTCAAGGACCCAGCAGAGCAGTGTTTGATTAGAGATTTGGCCTAACTTCAATTTTTTTTTCTGTTGTGAGACTAATTCATATCTTTGACCTTTGTCAAATATAATATGTCAGGATAGTGGAAGTGGTAATGAAAAATTAATAATGTAATTATTTTAAGCCTCAAGACAGGGAAAATTTACAAAACAGATTAATAAGTCTCACTTGATCCTACTTTCCAAATGCGTGGGTCTGGCTTTTGTGGAATTTGTATGTCATACAGTCAAAAAAAATCGTTTACTGTGTGACTAGGTCCTTAGGAATTTAGAACTTCATCCAGCATTAAGGCATAGGATGATGATGAGTTTGATAATAGCATAAAGAGATGTCCATTGCTAGGCTATTCTTTTGATTCTGATAGCTTTCAAGCCACATCCTGTAGCCCACAGTGAGTGGAAGGTGAAGTATCTCATCCATAGAAGCAACCAGAACAATCAGCATTTTTGGTTAGGAAGTTCAGAAGAGCACCAAACTAAAGAAGCGTGTAACCTAAACTACAGCATTTATTCCTGCTGGTTAAGGGCGGAGGCACTTTGGCTGAAAAACCTGAATTTAATACTGCAGCCAGGATAGTTCTTTTCCCGGGAATGAACATCAGTTCTTAAGCCTGGTGAGCTTCATGCATGTTATATCCTCTTTAAAACATGTTTCGCTAAAACTTTTGACTGAATCATAGATTAAATGTATATTTAGAAGTTTGGGAGCACAAATCTAGGCATATGTGGCTTTGTTTATGGTCTGTAGTCTATATGAGTCATTCAGTGAGTTATCTCAGAGACGATGAATTTCAAATTTAGGGTCATTCATCTGGAGGTGAATATTTGTTAAATAGAATTTGGTTTTTACATATTTAAAATGACTTAGTGGGGCATCTAGGTGGCACAGTGGATAGAGTACCAGCCCTGCAGTCAGGAGAACCTGAGTTCAAATCCAGCCTCAGATACTTAACATTTACTAGCTGTGTGACCTTGGGCAAGTCACTTAATCCCAATTGCCTTGCCAAAAAATCGAAACAAAATAAAAAATGAATTAGGAAGAATGGCACTCAGTGAGCCTTAAAAACAATAATTTGTTCTTTTGATACATTATAGTAACATTGCCTAGTTTTGTAGCCTGTTTTCTACCTAGGGTTCATTCTAATAAGTGGAATTTGTTACATTCTCCTGTTTTACAAGAAAATCAACTTATGAAAACATCATTTCACATAATATTCTAGTATCCATTTCTGTAATAACTTTAGAGTCCTAGGTTTTTGAAACTTATTCAGAGTACTATTTTGTACTAAACATTTATAGTATAAATAGCTGATATGTCCAGTTATTCATTTTTTTACAAGCCTGGTAACATTTTTCCTACGTTAGCCTCATATATTTAAGGTATGTTATGATTTAAACACACGCAAAAATTCAATTTGTTCCTCATGTTTTAAGTAATATACATAAATTATTTTTGTGTGTGCATTTTGGTAATTTAACACATACTTTCTAAACAAGTGAAGAAAATAAACCATGTGTTGATGCTGTTAGTCCTCTATGGGACTCCTGCTCTATTAATAATAAAAATGAGTTTCTCTTACCCCCAAAACTCCTACTTAAACTAATTTTAAGCAATTGTCATGTAAAAAAGAGTCCTTGTTTTTATTGTGTTTCACTGGGATTTACATGTAGCCCTTGAATGCCTTTCATATTTAAAAATAAAGATTTTATTTCAGAAACTTGATCAAGTTTGAGGTTTGGGCATTTACTGCTGTTAAATTCCAGCCACTGTCATTTTTGGTATTTTGTTTGTGAACTCAGAATCCAAAGTCAAGTATATCACAGCTGTAAAGGAAGCATAGATTTGGGAATTCAAATACAGTAGTAAAAATTATGCTATGGAAAACATCTTAAAACCTCTAGATTTATTTATCGGTTTGGTTTCCAGTTTTACAAGAGAAAAAAATGACAGCATTTTGTCTAAAGATTAGAAATTCTTTGTGATGCGACAAAGCAAATCTGAGTAATTGAACTATTTATAATGAAGTATTCCTAAATTTCCTATACTGATCTTTAACTAGTTTAGTAAATGACAAGATATGATGAAAATTTCATTGTGCTATCTGATAAACCACCCAAGTAGTTAAATCAATGCCTTTCTGTTTAACTTCACTATTTATTTTTCCATCAGAGCTGCCAATTCTCTAACATATTACAGAAGTAAAAAGAAACTCCTCTTCATTGATAAACATCACAGATTTTTGTTTCAAATCAGCCTATCTCCTTCTCACTAAAACATACACACACAAATACGAGCTTTCAGTTTTCTGCCACACTTTTAGTCAAACCATTATTCCGTAAAATTATTTACATGCTCTTTTTTTTAAGCTCCATTGACAAGAATACCATAGCTGTTCACATCACCTTTGACCTACAGGGTGTACATCATGTTGTCAACATATAAACAAACACATGATTGGTTGTATTTTAATAGATTCTGTAAATATCAAGATCCAATTTATCAAAAGTTTCATGAAAGTGACAGCTGTGAACATTCTGGATAGTATTTGCAATTCTAATTCCTGCTTTCTATGAAAAAAGACTTTTTCCCCCAAGGGAAATGTAATAACTTACTATGACTATTTTTCTCTGTTCTGATTGAGGCTCCAACTCTGATTCAATGACAGAAGATCCTGGATCGCTGACAAATGAGGTTTATGTCCATTATATGTGAAAGATGCTTAAATTTAACAGAGCAATTGCGTGGAGTTTTTGCCACTAATTTTTAGTTTGTCCTAGTGTATCTCCTACCACAATAATTTTTATTTGGTTTGAATTAAAGTTAATTCTGTTATAATGATTTAATATGATTTTCAGGTGTATTATTATTCTCTATTAAAGATACGTTATTGGGTCCCATTTGTCACCAATCTGCATCTGTGATTCAATATTTTAACTTAACATGTTCTCCTCATAAAATATAAAACTGTGCCTACAAAGGGTCCACCTAGCTTTATGAGTTTTTTTAATGTAATACACCAAAAGAAAATGAAAGGACTAGATATAACTGGTTTTAACACTGACGGATTGTTGAAATTGTATATATTCTATATGTGTTAAGTACCACCTTTTATTAAAGTCTTATTCTGATCATTTTTGTGACATGGAAATGACCCTGTGTCTTCAAAGGCTATGCCAACAGAACATAATTTTTGACAGATTCTTCTGAGCTGGAAAAACTTCAAGCTATGGGTCAAGTGATGGATTTGATGTCTTTATATCTGCACTGCAAGCATCAACCTGGATTAATTGAGAAAACTTCATCATTGAAGAACTAGGATATTTGTGCTGATTTATTTTTACAAGTCACTAAGCCATTTATTAAGTCATGGATGGGATTGTTATATATGTCAGTGGAGGGAGTGCCTCCACAATGAAATCTCAGACACTTCAAGTATTTAAGCCTGTCAAAAGGGTTATCTCAAGGAATAGCTTATTTAGTATGCCTTTCAGGGAACAACTCAAGGCAATTAGGTGGTTCTAGAGCACTGGACTGGGTTCAGGAAGATCTGAATTCAAATCTAGCCTCAGACATTTCCTAGCTCTATGACGCTTGCCAAGTCACTAAACTTATGTTTGACTCAGTTTTCTCATCTGTAAAATGGGCTTAATTCTTCCTAGGGTTTTGGCTAGGAGAAATAAGGTAATATCTGTAAAATATTTTGTGTGCTTTAAATTGCTAGGTAAATATTAGTGTTATCATCCTACTCGTCATTATTATACCAATTGGTGTAGAGGAAAAGCCACCAAATTTGAAGTCAGAGGACTAGGTTTAAATTCTAACTAAGCTACTTAATATCTTGGACAAGTGACTTCAACTCATTGGGCCTCAGTTTCTTTCCTCATGTATAATATGAGAGGGCTATGCCGGATGACTTCTAAGGTCACTTTCCACTCTAGATCTATAATGCTCTGAAATAAAATCTCAATAAGCTTTGAAAGTAATCTGTCAGGAACGTAGCTGTGGCTGCACCTGAACACAATGGGCATGATAATAAACAAAACAATGAAAATTAATATATTGGGTCATGTAAAAGCTTGGCTTTGGTGACATTTTTTTTAATCACAGAATTAATTTCTTCTTGGGAAGCAATTTGTTTATGCTGCTTGTGTGAAGTCAAATTCTAATGATTTTGAATAGTCCAAAATGATTCTTCTCAAATGGGTTACTTACCAAATAGAGAAAAGAGCATAGGGTCATAATCATAGTAAGGGCTACAAAGCACATGTCTTAGTCATGAGACTGATGGACTTGGACTCTGGACCACTTGAATTCAAATCCTACCTCTGACTCTTCATAGCTACATGACTCTGAGTAAGTCACTGAACCACCATGTATCTCCAGCAACTCTGTGACCTCCCATCAAAGAGGGTTGTGATCTGAGATTGTAGAGAGAATTTCTACACTGGGAGTTCCCTTTGTTGATCAAAGTAGATCTTTTGAGGGTTTGTAAATATAGTAAGTAATAATTACAATATCACTAAATTTAAGCATCAGAGTAGAGAATTGTTGAACATAGCACAAAGGAATGCATAATACAAATGCATAAAAAGCGGGCTAATAATAAAAAATAATAATACATAGTAAGAATAAAATACATTAAATATTAGCTTAATTATTTTTCAGACTATCCCTTAAGAGGAGATAGAAGTTTATAAACTAAAACCACACTGGACAAAACATAGACCAATTTATTTTTGAAAATGAGACTAAGTGGATCTTTTAAATCCCTAAATTTCATAAAACTTTTTACAAGATAAATATAGCATATCATACACTTTTCCCACAGAACTAAATAACATCCCAAAGGATTGGTAGTAATTGAAGTAACTAATCTGAAACGACCACAATACAAGACTCTGCTTGGTTCTAATTTACCCACTATATACACTGGTAAAGTAGCTACTCTGGGTCAGCTAGGTGGCACAGGGAGTAGAGCACCAGCTTTGGAGTCAGGAGGACCTAAGTTCAAATCCAGCCTCAGACACTTGACCCTTTTACTAGCTGTGTGACATTGGGCAAGTTACTTAACCCCAATTGCCTTTTTCCCCCCTCAGCCTGACATCCCTTTAACTTGACCCTGGGGTGACTATGAGCAGATGATCTTGGTTCCCTTCTAATTCCAAAGTTCTTTTTCCAGACATCTCATTACAACCAACATAACTAAAATGCACAGTGTAAAGAGTTCACTCTACCATGAATCCAACCCCACTTTTGTCTTTTTTGGAGGGGGGAAGGCAGGGCAATTGGGGTTAAGTGACTTGCCCAAGGTCACACAGCTAGTGTGTCAAGTGTCTGAGGCTAGATTTGAACTCAGGTCCTCCTGACTCTAGGGCCGGGGCTCTACTCACTCCCAACCCCACTTTGATCGTCCTCCTCCTGCTACCCCCACTAGTTACGCCATTGTATTTATGAGCTGCATGAGCCCAAGTGAAGTCACTGAATAATAACCAACACTTCACAGATATGGTCTCATTTAAGTCACATAATAGCACTGTTTTGTAGTTACTTCTGGTATTACTGTCATCTCCATTTTACAGATGAAGAAGCTGAGACTCAGGTCAGAGAAGTGCCTGGTGGGTGAGAGGCAGAATTTAAAGCCAGATCTTTCTGACCAGCACTCTATTCCATTATACCACCCTGCCTCTTAACTTCTGTGGGCCTCAGTTTCCTCACCTATTTTAAAGGGGATAACAATGTCTGTCCTGTTTATCTGACCAATCTGTTGTGAGGAGAACGCTTTGTAAAGTAATACATACTTACATAAAGGGGAGTTACAATACAAAGGCAGCATGGCTTATTAATAGTAATAATAATAATCTCTAGCATTTATGTAACACTTTAAGATTTGCAAAGTGCTTTAGAAGCAGTACATCATTCAGGGCAGCTAGGTGGCACCGTGAATAGAGCACCAGCCCTGGAGGCAGCAGGACCTGAGTTCAAATCCGGTCTCAGACACTTGATAATAATAGCTGTGTGACCTTGGACAAGTCACTTAACCCCAATTGCCTGGCCCTCCCCCCTCCAAAAAAAACCACAGACAAAACAGAAATAGTACATCCTATGATTCTCACAACCCTTGGAGGTAGGTGTTCTTAATCCCATTTTACAGATGAGCGAACTGAAACAGACAGAGGTTAAGTGACTTGTCCAGGGTCACACAGATAGTAAGAATTTGCGAATAGATTTGAACTCAGGTCTTCCTGATTCCAGGTCCAGCACTCTAATTGTCTCGCTGCCTAGTAGAAAGAAAACTTGCCTTAAAGTCAGTCAGTCTTTCATTGCCTCCTCTGACCCTTCATTGTTGTAACAATCTCAAAGAGATTGTTACACAGCCTCTCTGAG
Organism: Trichosurus vulpecula; assembly: GCF_011100635.1. Taxonomy (NCBI): domain Eukaryota; kingdom Metazoa; phylum Chordata; class Mammalia; order Diprotodontia; family Phalangeridae; genus Trichosurus; species Trichosurus vulpecula. The sequence goes on along the minus strand of NC_050573.1, from coordinate 511,233,746 downwards.
CCTGTTTCCTTATCTGTAAAAGGGAAATAAACTTGGACTAGTTGTTCCACCTACTCCACCTAGATTTCAAGCCCAGGTTCCTGGGAGGATGATGGTAACAGTAATAGGGAAGTTAGGAAGAGGGGAGAACTTGGGGGGAAAGACAATGGGTTCAGTTTTGGAAATGAGTTTAAGATGTCTATGGAACATTCAGTTAAAGATGTCTAATAGGTAGTTGGAGGCAAGGCAAGACTGGAGATCAGAAAAGAAGTTGGGACTAGATAAGAATATTTGAGCATTGTCAGCATCATGCTGTGAACAAATGTGAGCTAATAGTGGAGGCCGGAGCATCAAAAAATTTTAGACAACAAAAAAGAAAAACATTTCTTAAGGGCCCACTGGGTGCTGCTTAGATGCTTAGGAGTTCGAAAGTATAAATAGAAAAGGCATTAATTATCTCTATAGTCTCTATCTTATCTAAAACTTACTTCCGGATGGGAAGGACCATCTCACCTGATCATATCCTGAATAGGGGTCCCCCTAAACATGACTATCCAGCTATTATTTGAGAGACAGTGATAGGGAGCTCATTACTTCCTGAATCAGCCCACTTCACTTTAGGAGAATACTAAATGTTTGGGATGTTTTATTCATGTCAAGTCTAAAACTGCCTCCCTGCAACTTCTACCCATTATTCTAACGCTATCTGGGACCAAGTACAACAACTCTAATCCTTCTTAGAAACCATAGCCCTTCAAATACTTTTAGACAAGTACCAACTCTTCTCCACATTAAACGTCTCAAGTTCCTTTACCTGATCGCTCAATTCATGGTTTCTAGTTTCTGAATATATGATTTCTAAGTCACAGGGATGGGAACCTGCAGCCACAAGGCCACATGTAGACCTCTAGGTCCTCAAGTGTGCCCCTTTGACTGAATCCAAACTTTAAATTGTTCTGTGAAGTCTGGATTCCATCAAAGGGCCACACTTGAGGGCCTAGAGGGCCACACGTGGCCTCGAGGCCGCAGGTTGCCCACCCCTGCCTGATCGCCCTCCTCTGGATGTAGACCTTCATGAAATATGGTGTACCTAACTGAATCCAATAACCCAAAGGCTTGTGACAGAGCTAGGAATTGAATCTAGGTCTTCCTACTGTACAACTCCTGTCCTGCACACTATTCCACTATCAACGTAGCATAAAAGTGAATGAGGTTTGTTTTTTACCACAATGGATACTGTTGACACCTATTGAGCTTGCAGTGAACCAATCAATAAGCATTTAATCAGCAACTAACTATGTGGCAAACACTTTGCTAGTCAGTCAATCAGGCAATAGACATTTATTGAGCCCACTATGCCAGGCTCACTGCCATGCTACTATTCCTACTGTGTGCCAGGCACTGTGCTAAATGTTGAGAATTCAAAAAAAGGTAAAAGACAGCTCATCTCCTCAAGTAGCTCACAATCTAATAAGGGAGAGAACATACAACCATGAGCAAACAAGCCACACACAGGATATATTGGAAATAATCAACAGAGACAAAAAAATTAAGAGAGATTGGAAAAGGCTCCTGATAAAAGATAGACTTTTATCTGGTCCTTGAAGAAGACTAGAGGTAGAAACGAGAAGAGAGAGCATTCTAGGCATGGAGGACAGGCAGTGAAAATTCTCAACAACACATCAGGAAATAGAGTATATTGTTCAAGGAATAGCAAGAAGGCCAGTATCACTGGATCACAGAATGGTGAGAAGGGGAGGAGAAGAGGGGGATGAGTAAGAAGACTGGAAATATGGGGCAGGGAGCAGGAATTTTAAAGGGCCTTGAATACCAAACAGAGGTTTTTATATTTGATCCTAGAGGTGATACAGAACCACTGGAATTTCTTGAGTAGATGAGTGATATGGTCAGAAATATCACTTCATCACCTCAACAGAGGATGGACTATAGGGAGGAAAAACTTGAGGCAGGGGGACCAACCAGGCAACTACTGCAAGAGTCCAGCACAAGGTGATGAGTGGCTGGGCAACAGGGTGATCACAGTGTCAGAGAGGAGAAGGGTGCATATGCTCTAGCATATGTTACAAAAGTAATGATGTCACAAAGGTAAAATTGACAGCACAGGCTTCACAACAGATTAGATACAGGAGTAAGAGTGAGTGGTCAAAAATTACACCTAGATTTCAAGCCTAGGTGCCTGGGAGGATGATGGTAACAGTAATAGAGGAGTTAGGAAGATGGGAGAACTTGGGGAGAAAGACAATGGGTTCAGTTTTGGAAATGAGTTTAAGATGTCTATGGAACATTCAGTTAAAGATGTCTGATAGGCAGTTGGAAGCAAGGCAAGACTGGAGATCAGAAAAGAAGCTGGGACTGGATAAGAATATTTGAGCATCATCAGCAAAGAGATTATAATTAAATCTGTGGGAACTGATGAGATCATCACATGAAGTTCTATAGAGGGAGAAGAGAAAAGGCCCAGGACAAAACCCTGAGGGATATCCATAGTTATGAGGCATGACCTGGATGAAGATCCAGCAAAGGAGACTGAAGAGGAGTTGTCAGTTAAATAGATGGAGAACCAGGAGACAGTGTCAAGAAGAGGGTGATTGACAGTGTTAAGGGCCAACACAAAAGTGAAAGTCTCTACACTCAATGAGCTTTCATTCTACAGTCTATAAAGATAACTAGATCTTTTTTTTATACAACCTATTATCTAACTGAAACTTCCCCATACTATACCTCCACAGTTTATTTTTTGAGCCCGAGTGTAGGACTTTATATTTGTTTCTATTAAATGTCAGAGTATTAAATTCTACTATCATTCTAGTGTGCTGAGATCTGTTTTAGGTTTTGATTATATCCTCCAATACATAAACCATCCCTATCAGTTTTGTGTCGATTGCAAATTTGATAAATATATCAACTATGCCTCCATTCAAATCATAGAAAAAACTTGAGCAGTAAAGGGCCAAGGAGAGATATCTGCAACATTCCAATGGAGACTTCCCTTCAAGTTAATTAGTTACCATAATATTAATCTTTACTCTATGGGCCCAGGCATTATTGGTTCCAAATCTCTTCAACCATACTATGATCCACACTTCTTCATCTTGTCCACAAGAATATCATGAGTGACTATCAAATGCCTTCCTGAAATCTAGACATACTATGCCTATAGCAATACCACTAATCAACCTTGATGGTGACCCTATGAAAAAGGAAGTTAGTCTGACATGACTGGCTCATGATGAACCCATGCTCCTAGTGAATAACAGTAAATAACAGTAAGGAAAAATAAAAGTATTGAGGAAGAGATAGTTTCTAAAATTCTGAGTTGGAATCATAGATCTTACCAAAGTATATTATTTTACATACATTGAAAATACACATACTTTTCAATAACCGTAGTAGCAAGAAGACCTCGAAGAACTTTTTTTTTCAGGAACAGTGGTTGATCATAATGTCTTATATGGAAATTTAAGCTGAGACAGCATTAAAAACTTCTGAAAATTTGAGAGATTAGCATCTTGCCATTAGTTAGGAGACATCTTTTCAAAGTCAAAATTACTACTGTATTATAAAAAGGAGAGAGAGAGAGAGAGAGAGAGAGAGAGAGAGAGAGTGCACATGTCCCTCCTGCCAGTCTCACAGATAACCTAGTCTCTGAATTAACCAAGAAGATTGAGGCCATCTGATAGAAATCCCCCCATCATCTCCTCTCTTTCATTCCTCATAACTTCTCATGAACATTGCCTTTCCACTGGTCACAGAAGTGATTTCTCTGCTTCTTTCTTACTAAGATTGATCCCTCCACCATGGTTCTATTCTGTCTCCTGTGAGACCTTATTTCAGTAGTCATCCCTTGTCTCTCATGAACCTTCATAAAGCTCTTTTCGTTACCATGGACTCCTTTCCATCTTCCCATAAACATGCTCAGGTCTTCCTAACCCTAAAATAAGTCTTCCCTTTCCACAGATAGAGAGATAGGCTGATAGATGATAAATAAATAAATAATAGATTGATAGATAATACATAAATGATGGGTGTATTGCTCGATTAACAGAAAAAAATGAATTGGTGGATAATAAACAGATAATTAGATAGATAGACAGATAGATAGATAGATAGACAGATAAGTAAACTGAGCATTTATCAAGTGCTTACTAGGAGCCAGGAACTATGCATAGCTCTAGGTATAGAAATGTAAGAAAACAATATGGCTCCTACTTTCAAGAAGCTTACATTTTAACAAGGCAAGATATAACATAAAGATGAGGTGGAAAGCAGTTGGGAGAGGGGAACGAAAAGCTGCTAAGAAGATGGAGCAATGTGGAGATTGAGCTGAGCTGGGAATGATCCTCAGCCAGGGACTAACCAATCAGATTAACCTTTCTATTCCATCCAGCTAATGTCCCATCTCTCTCTTTCCTTTCACTGATAAGTTTCTTGGAAAAACTCATTGACTCTTCACTCTCTCCTTAATCCTTTGCAATTAAACTTCTTCCCCAACCTGTCAGACCTCCCCTCACAAAAGTCAATAATGGCATATTAATCACCAAGTCTAATTTCTTTTCAGGGATCATCCCCAGCTTTTGACATTCTCATCTGCCTCCTTCTACTGGATACCTCCTTTCTGCTAGTTCTCTTCTCTGTTGCTTTGCTCTTTATCCTCTTCTCAAACTTTTAATGTATTAACCAAAGTTCTATACTAGACTTTCTCCTGCTATACGAGACACTCTCTCGTATACTAAATTGTTCTTTAACTATTACAGGATTCAATCACCATCTCTATACAGATCTTCCATTCTTGCCTTCTTCTGTGTTCCATATCCACATCTCCAACTGCCTACAAGACAAGGGAGGAAAAAGATTCAAAAGAAAATAATGATCTAGTCCAACCTATTAAGAAGAGACTTGTGAAGATGGAGTAAAGGCAGGGATTCACCTGAGCTCTCCCAAACTCCCCTCCAAACAACATTAAAATAATGCCTCAAAACAAATTCTGGAGCAGCAGAGCCAAGAAAAGGAGAATGAAACAATATTCCATCCCAAGACAACTTAGAAAGTCCAAGAAAAGTCTGTCTCATTGAGGTAAGAGTGGAGTGCAGTCCAGCATGGCTCCCACCCCAGCAAACCAGCAGCAGTTCTTGTGACAGCAGTTTCAGGAGATTCCAGCCCACAGATAGTAAAGGGGTCAAAAAACTGCTTAAAAGGAGCTAACAAGAAACCCTTTGCTGGTCAAGGGTGCAGGGCTCTGTTACATTGCCCACACATGGTTGTGGGCTACAGTCCCAGAGTGAAGAGGAAGACTAGCAGGAGTAGGGACCATGTTCACAATTCACCGGGTGGAAAAGAGTGCTTGTGGTCACTCACAGCCCAAAGCACAGGCCATAAAAGCATTACCCATACCTCTCCTTAGATCATACCACCTTGGAAGAACTGAAACTTACAGAGCCCCAGAACTAGCTCTGAACACAGCAGTACAAAAATCCTGAAGTTTGGTACAGTGCCCCCTCTACCCAGAAGAGAGCCCAACTATAATATAAAGTTAAAAGATAGGGAAAAGGCTGTAAAAATAAACAAACATCAAAAAAGAACCCAACCATAGAAAGTTACTATGATGACAGAGAAGGTCAAAACACAGACTCAGAAGGAGACAATAAAATCAAAGAAGCTGTGTGCAAAGCCTCAAACAAAAATGTGAGTTGGTCTCAGGTTGTGGAAGTGCTCAAAAAGGATTTTAAAAATCAGATAAGAGAGGCAAAGGAAAAATGGGGAAAGGAAATGAAAGTGATGCAAGAAAGAATCAACAATTCAGAAAAGGAGGCACAAAAAAATACTGAAGAAAGCAGCACCTTGAAAAAGCTCAGGTAAAAGAGGCACAAAAATCCGCTGAAGAAAAGTATTCCTTAAAAACAGAATTGGTCAAATGGAAAAAGAGGTACAAAAATTTACCAAAGAAAAGAAAATTACAATTGGCCAAATGGAAAAGGAGGTATAAAAGCTCATTGAAAAAAAAATTCCTTAAAAATTAGTATTTGCCAAGTGGAAGCTCCATGAGATAGCAAGAAACAATAAAACAAAATCAAAATAATGAAAACATAAAAGAAAATATGAAGTATCTCATTGGAAAAACAACTGAGCTGGAAAATAGACTTGAGAGATAATTTTGAAATTATTAAGCTACCTGAAAGCCTTGATTGAAAAAAGGAGCCTGGACATCACATTTCAAGAAATTATTGAGGAAATCTGCCCTGCTATCCTAGAACTAGAGAGTAAAATAGAAATTGAAAGTATCTGTTACTCATGTCCTGAAAGAGATCCCAAAATGAAAACTCCCAGGAATGTCATAGCCAAATTCCAGAGTTTCCAGGCCAAGGAGAAAATATTTCAAGCAGCCAAAAAGAAACAATTCAAAAATCATGGATCCACCATCAGGATCACACAAGATTTAGCAGCTTCTACATTACAAGATCAGAGGACTTGGAATATGATATTCTGGAAGGCAAAGGAGCTGAGATTACAATCAAGAATCACCTACCCAGCAAAACTGAGTATGATTCTTCAGGGGAAAAATGGATATTTAATGAAATTGAGGGCTTTCAAGCATTCCTGATGAAAACACCAGAGGTGAATAGGAAGAGATTTAATCAAATGCTTTTTAATTTTGAAAATCAAATACATGAAGATTATGGGACCATAGCTGTAAAGCAACAAGGGTCTCCAGATATCCTTCTACGAATAAAGAAACTGGGGCCCAGAGAGGTCAGTGATTTGCCAGTAATTACACAGTTGATTAGTGGCAGAGCTGGGATTTGAATTCAGGTCTAGTACTCTTTGTACCCTACCACAGGGCCTCTCAAAACACTGGTTGTAAAGCTGCTACTTCTAGAGGGAAATAATTTCTTGTAGTGAAGAATGTTGACTAAACAACAGGTTAAAGAGAGAAGCTACTGAATCTTCTTGACAGGATAAATATTCATAGAAACACACATCTGGAGAAAGAGATCCAGGAGATTCTCTTATGTGTATACATATTTGAGTATATCTGTAGCCTGAAAGGGAATAAGAAGAATATTACATGTTAAGTACTGACTTACTATATTAATTGTAAAGGGGGGAGGGGAAGAACAGTGAATCCTAGGCAGAAAACTTGAAATGTGGACAGAGGGTACTTTGAACTATCAATGGGTTATATTTCATCTTGGACCACTCTGGCAAATAGGAGCGAGCTTGGAGGAGGATGGCTTGTCAAGCAGACTTTGAATTTCTGGCAAATAGCTCCCTTTACATTTCATTTCAAAGGCCTAATTATGTCTGCATAAATAAATAAACGGTGCTCCACAGCTTGATGCACAGCCATTTGTCATATTTAAATAATGGCATCCAAAGTAAATCCCCATTAACATTGTTTAACTTTAATTCTTTGGGAGATTTACTGCTCAAGTGATTAAAAACTGGATTGATTTATTACACTACAATTTAAATGAGACAACAAAACAAATAAAAAGCAGGGTATCAAGACTTAAAAAGTACAACTAGCCCAGCTGGCTTCACCATGAAAAGCAGCTGAAACAGGCGATAGGGCAGGGGCTCAGTAGGGCTCTGGCTTTCCAATCAGATAGCTTGGGTGTAGGTACAGAGAGAGTGAGCAGAGAATTGCAGTTATGGGGCAAAAAAAATTTTACAAATTGCTTGCACCCACCTTCTGAAGAAAGCGTTCTCAAAGCAATTCTTTCCACCTGTAAATTTTTGCCACTAAACCTTTGTAATGCAAAAATTTTGAGTGTGTGTTGGAGGGAGAAAGGGATTGCTATATGTACACAGAACTGGATGCAATTTTATGGCTATTTTTAAAAAAGAAAGGAAAAGGAGAAGCTGAGATGTCTTTACGTAGAGTAAAAAAAACTGCAAAAGTTGATGGTAATGTGTTTTAGGGCTCCCGTAACTCAATTTTTAGAATGAAGTATATTGTATTTATAAGTAAATAAATAAATGACAGAGTTATCTGATTTTTTTCCAGATTTTGCCAGTCTTCGTCATAAATTATCAAGATAGAGAAATAGCTTGGTTTTAGTGCTGTCAAATTCGTCTGCTTCCTTCATGGGTAAAATAGTTTTAATCCTTGATCTTTATTCTGTTCAAAATCAAGGCAGTTCAGCCACACAAAGCGAAAGTGAGTCTGATACAGATACTGCAGAAGACCAGAAATGTGGTATTTGATGCCAACCAGCCATTAAGCTCTTCCTCTTTAGGGAGGTTTAGGTATGTCGCAAATATAGAGGACGTGACCCAGAGTAAACTTGGACAACTTACCAAAGTTAAAAGATGAGGCCTTTGTTTTGGGACTTGGCATTTACATATGATGGCTATTTTTCTTTTTTTACCACTTGAGAACTAAGCCTCAACCAACAGACTAATCAAAAAGCATTTTAAGTACCTACTATGTTTAAGATACTATACTACTGTGAGCTAGGAGACAAAGACAAAAATGAAACAGTTCCTGCCTCAAGAAGCTTACCTTCTATCACAGAATACACATAAGTAAATACGAAATATCAGCAAAGTAAATATTAAATGAGGAGGGACAGCATTAATGTCTGGAGAAATCAGGAAAGGCCTCAAGCAAGCTGTAGTGCTTAAGCTAAGCTTTGAAGGGAACTAGAGACTCTAAGAGTCCAGGACAAGGAGAAAGTAGCTTCTGGGCAGGGGCAGGTAAGTAGTATGGTGTATAAAGTGGCTGGGCCTGAAGCCAGAAAGACTCATCTTCATGGGTTCAAATCTGGCCTCAGATACTTTCTAGCTATAAGCAGACCCTGGCCAAGTCACTTAGCCCTGTTTACCTAAGTTCCTCATCTGCAAAGTGAACTGGAGAAGGAAATAGCAAACCACTCTGATATCTTTGCCAAGAAAACCCCAAATGGGGTAACAGAGTCAGACACAACTGAAAAAACAACCAAACAGCAAGCCTCTAGGAATGAGACAGACCTCCTATAGACAGACCCAAAGGGGAAAATGCTGCATAAAAAAAATTGCAAGTTGGTCCATCTGGTCAGAACACAGAGTAATGGACAGGGTGTCCCTAAAGTCTGGACACATAGGAAATCTCATTAACATCTTATTAACTGTTTCACCGAAGACTCTGTGTTGTTCAGTGACTTCTTTTTCTGGGGTGTGCTAAAGGAGAAGGTGTACTCAATGAAAATAACAGATGCAACACACTTGATTGAACGCATAAAGAGTGAATGTGCTAAAATTGACGGCAACATGAAGTTACGCATCAAGTTCACGTGAATCTTGCAAAGCGCATCAACCTTTGCATCACAGGTGATGGAAATCATGTTGAAGATGTCATTTGTTAATATTCCAATTAAATAAAATGTTGTTGAAAATTTCATTCATTTTATTTCTTGAAAATATGCATTTTTGTCTATGTGTCCAGATTTTAGGAACACCCTGTATAATAAACTTACAAAGATAGGATGAAGCCAGATTGTAAAGGTCTTGAAATGGAAGACAGAGGATTTTGTATTCTATTCAACAGAGAGAAACACCATCAGAAGTATACTTTAGAAATATTGCTTTGGATGAGTTAGAGAGGAGAGTCTTAGAGTAGGAAAGAATTTTAGGAGATCATTGCAATAGTCTAGGAGAGCAGAGATAAGGGCTTGGACTAGGGAGATGGCTGGCTGAGTGTAGGGTTGTTGCAGACATAGAATCAACAAGATCTGGTAATTGATTGGGTATAGGGACCGAGGACTGGGAAAGGTCAAGGATAACTTTGAACTGGGAGACTGGAAAAATCATGGTATCTTTGAAAGAAATAGAGAAGTTAGAGAAAGGAATAGGTTTGGGGAGGAAAGATAATGACTTTTTTTTTGGTCATGTTGAGTTAAAAATGTCTATAGAATATATTGCCAGTGGGAAATATCCATTAGAAAATTGATGATGCAGAACCAGAGGCAGACAAGGGCTGAATCTGGGGGTCACCTACAGAGATAATAACTGAACCTCTGAGAGCTGTCAGTTCCATAAAAATGCTCCAAATATTGTGACTGTCATATAGTAGGTGCTTAACAAATTCTTGCTAATTAAACCAAAAGAGCACAAAGTAAAATGAGATTTGGCAATGATACAATTCATTTTCTTGATTTAAATGGCTAAAATGACAGTAAAAGACCATGTCAGAGCCTGAATTGTCTAGCTCAACTACACACATAACTGCTTACACATGGGCTGCTAGGTGACACGGTGGATAGACTACTAGACCTGGAGTCAGAAAGACCAGAAATCAAATGCATCTTCAAACACTGTGTGACACTAAACAAGTCACTTAATCTCTGTCTGCCTCAGTTTCTTCTTCTGGGGAACCTACCTCTCAGGGTGAAGATAAATGAGATAATATTTTAAAATGCTTTGCAAACCTTAAAGCACTATATAAATGGTATCTATTATTATTATTAAGTAAAAAATTGCTAAATCTCTGATTCACAGAGTTCTCTGTAGACAGCACGATAAATGCATACTGTTTCATTATTACTACTGTGCTGTTATGGTAGATGGTTCAAACTGGAGGTTTACAATGGAACATTTCTTTTCTTTTCTTTTTTTTTTTTTGCTGGGTGGGGGGAAGGCAGGGCAATTGGGGTTAAGTGACGTGCCCAAGGTCACACAGCTAGTAAGTGTGTCAAGTGTCTGGGGCCACATTTGAACTCAGGTCCTCTTGACTCCAGCGCCAGTGCTCTACTCACTGCACCACCTAGCTGCCCTTACAATGGAACATTTCTGCACCAATGTCACAACAGAAAGAGACGTGTGTTCTGATATGTTAGTGTCCAGCATCGCTGACTTTGTATACTGTACTGAAGCAATAACACTACCTTCACTGTCTGACCTTACTCTATTCATTCCTTTTTGGTGTGGCTTTTTCATGGGGATTATAATTACAGTCACTATCTTCCACTTTCAAAGCATAAATTTTTACAGTATTTCAAGGCTTCAAAATTACTTTCTCTCTACCTACTCATCCCCATATACAGTAACTGAACTCCCACGAGTGAATCACCTCCCAAAACTGTCATTTCTCTTTTATCAGCCATTTTATAACCAAAGTCTTCAGATCCCAGACATATCCAGAAAACCTTTTACTACTTTTGCCAGGAGAGTGGGGAACCAAAGAGCCTAAAGAGGAATATTTAGCACATTTGAAATATTTCTTAGAGGAATGAGACTTGTATCTACTAGATGGGGAGCAAGAAAAATCTGCTGTCTGGTGACGTTACTGAAACAAATATGGGAAGAAGGAAGGCAACACTAATGAAAATAATACAGCATACTGTAATATATTTATTCAGTACACTGAGACCCCAAGGATCCCAGAGATATTTTACAACATTTATTTATGTTGGAATCACTTTATCTACCACCAAAATGTAGCTTCCTCTAGGATTAGTATATTCAGTAGCTGTGTGATGATGCAAGATACAAAAGCTAGACAGTGAAAAAGACAGGAGAAATTGAAAGTGCAGGACAAAATTAAAATGAAATATTATCTTACCATTCTTCGCTCAACTCTACATTAAATAAATTTCATGGATCCTGAAGTAACCAAATTACTTCCTGGTCCCATTAACTGAGGCACTGATAGAGTCATGACTCAAAGGGAAGAACCAAGTGCCAAATAGTGAAGCATCAGCGTCCACTTTAGATGTGGTCTCTTTCACTGAGATGCCACACTAAAAACTTGTGAAATGAAACACAGAAGAATAAATACAGAACAGGAAGCATGACATAGTAGTAGAGTATCTTGGGGTCAGAAAGATACGAATTCAAGTTCTGCCCCAGACATGGGCTACTATGTGACTCAATGCTCCCAAACAACTTTCTAACCACAAGCTACAAAGGAGTTTCTCATTACAATAGAGTTCCCCACAATGATAAATAACAAATTAAGGCTTTTTTTTTAAGGACAAAAGGGAAAGGACAACAGATGGCAAAAGGAATAAAAGTCAAATGGAGATAGGATGTAGAATAGTCACCAGAAGGGAGAGTGGAAGGAATGGGACAAGGTTCGAATATCCATGCACAAAAAAATTACTGCAAGAAAAAGAACTAATTATGGAAATAATCCTTCCTATAATAAGAAAAATTACTATATGCAAAAATCATGGGATCATTAAATCTGGACAAAACCTTAGAAATCCAACTTCTCTATTTTATAGAGGAAAGCTTTGAGGCCCAAAGAAGGAAGGTGACAATATCATACAGGAAGTAAAATGGTAGAACCAGTATTGAAAACTACTTATAAACTACCATATCCATTATGCATATGATGACCCTGAAAGAAAAGTATCTCAAGTAACCTACTTGTGATAATTGTGTTTGAACAGAGTCAAGACTATTAAATTCTTAAAACCCACTCAGTCCTATGTCCCCATCTATACACCACATTTCATACATGGAAAGCTTGCTATTTTCATCTTTACAAAATAGTTAGCCAGAATAAACTTACACTTAAAAAGATGAAAAATATTCTAAATTAATCAAAAAGTATTTATTGAGTGTATACTACGTACAAAGCATGGTTCAAAAAAACTGCAGGAAAAAAGACTACATTTTTATATGAAATAATAAATAAAGTTTGAAATACTGTCAAATAAGCTAAAACATAAACGCTCTGTTTTTAAAGCATTAGAATTAGTCACCTAGCTTAACATTGGTACAACTCCAGATTAATTAATTAAAATATATTTTAATTTTAAATGTCCCCTCTTAGTTTTCCACAATTTACAAACAAGAGACATTTTTAATGCATCAGTCATTTCAGGAGAGATTCTTTGGTGACAATGACATTCTAAGAAAAATTACAGACTGCTAGAAAGGGAAGCTCAGGAATATCAATTGACTCTAAAGCATATTTTTAAGGTCCCCCAAAAGACAGCTTTCTTTCTAGTCCACCAACCTCAGTTCTAATCTCCAGTCCACAAACAGTTGCATTCCTATCATTCCAGGAAAGGTGGGGGGAGTTGAGGAGGGAGGAAGATTCAGGCCAAGAAAAGGTTCTGGTCATTGTAGGGGAAGTGCGGGTCCTTCTAAAAGCCTAGTTGATCCATAAGGTGTTATAGAATACAGACCTTTGAGTGATACCACTCTTTGCTGGTAGTGAGGTATATATTCCTCACCAACTTGGCAACACAGACCAATGGATATCTCTTTTTGTTTTCTCTACATCTTTCTTCCCTTCCTGGTTTTCTATCCATTCTTCCCATATCTCCTCATCTCCAACTGCTATCACCTATTTCCCAGTTCCAGAATCCATTTCTTTTAAATGACTCCTTCTTCTCACCTACCCCATTCTACCTTTCTCCCCATCCCTTCTTTAAATTCCTTAAATGTCACTTCATTGCTTGTGCTTGATCATTCTTTCTAATCACTTTTTTAAAATGAAAAATGCCTCCTTTTCATATTCATTTACCTAGTTATAGTCATACGTATACACAAGCATGAGCAACATGAACACAGACATGCTCTCTCACTCTCTCTCTCTCAAAACTAGCCATAGTTAACCTATGATTCTCATTGATTAACCAATTCTCATTGCTTCCTAAAATTAGCAATAGACACTACAGAAAGTAATAACTAGGAAGTATTACAAAACCTTCCTTTCCAGGACAGTTGTGTATTACATCCTACTACTCAAGCCACTGAGACAAAAAAAGTAAACATTTGCTTCACACATAGAAATTCAATGCTTGTACCTTTAAGTTGACCTTTTCTATGCTTTCCCATGTTCATCTTTACAAAACTATATTCTCTTTTCTCATACTCCCCTCCTAGATCCCATTTTTACTCCCCCTGCTACCCTAGACCATATTCTTCTGAGACACAGTTGTTACGTTTAGCAAAACTTTACATGTCAAACCAAAGACATTCCAATTTTGGAGTGTCTTATATGGTGCCCTATGCACAGCACCCTATAAGTACTTATTGACTGACAACACATGTAATGAATAAACTGTGCTTTCTTTTTTTTAAAACATAGGTAGTCCTCAAAATTGAGGGGGGAGGAGAGAGAAAGCTAGAGAGATATCCTTGTCCTAGTCCCTATCTTTCTTAATGAGGTGGATGATCAGGTTTCATCTTAACTTTAAGCACTTAGTTTCATTGGCTTAAAGAGATAAGCCTTTCAATGCTAAACTTTCACCATTGTTATAGTTTACAGTGACTAATGAGTGAATATAAAATCAGATCTCCAATCTTCTTCCCACCCATTAAGCCTCCACCTAAGTACTCTCCAACATTTACACAACTGTCAGATTAATCTTCCTTGTGCACTCATCTGAGCGTGTCACTGCTCCATGCCATTTAATAGTTCCCCATTGCCTACTGAGTAAATGAACTTTAACACTCAGCCTCAGTTTACTCAAATAAGGAGAGTATTGACTCATTAAAAGAATCAAGTGAAACAAAGTATGTGAAAATACTTTGTAAACAGTAAAGTGCAATATGAAGATGAGGCAACCCTATTATTATCCTTCCACTGCACCTGCCACAATATTCTATACATGGGAGGTGCTAAACAAATGTAATTGATCAATTTCCCCCTCAGCTCCCCATTCCACCTCCATTCCCCATTCCACTTCATTATCTTTACTGGAAACTAAAGAGGATGCCCAGAATGACCATCTATCTGTCTTTTTCCTGCTTCATACACAGCAGAAACTCATAAAGTACCCTAATGACTTTGTTTATAACTTATGATGGCATCTTTGGTATTATTGAGATGTATGAAAGATCTGAGCACTTAAGGGGGTAGTCAAAAAAAGTACATTAAAATGTACCTTTATAGTTATTTAGAAAACACTATTCCTCTACCTCATGCGGAATATGATTTAGAACTAGAAAGAACCAGATCAAGACCCATACAGGTGAAGCGACTTGCCAAGGTCACACAATGAACAAGTAAAAAGCTGAGATTGGAACACAATCCTCTCATGCCAGTGTTTCAGGATTACAGTCTTGAGGTCTTCAAAGCAAAGATGCACAGAAAAAAGATTGTAGAACACCCTTATTCTGATTCTGCCTAGGAAAACTAGAGTGGTTAGAATGCCAATTTGTTTACTGCTGTTTATTTAATGTGTCCTTAAAACATCTCTGCACATTAGGCCATGAAAATTTCCATAATGTCAAGCTCCTACCTTCTTCTCCTCCAACACTGGGAAAATGCCAGAAATAAAAGTTAACTCAAATGTTCTACTGCCCTCTGGCAGAAGTCAATACTGGCCGTGAACTAGCCATTAGGGCTATTTCAAGGACAGAAGCTTTCTCACAAGAACTCAGCTCTCTCAAATGCTAAATGAAAAGAGTGTTTCCTGTTCTCCCTGGAGAACCCTATACAGTTCTTAATTAAAAAACTATATGATTCCTAAGATATTTCTAAGCCTGATCCAAATTGAAAGGAAATATTGGCTTGCTAAGCTTCAATTCAATTTAATAAATATTTATTTAGCATCTATTATGTCTCAGGAACAGTGCTAGAAGCTGGGTATACAAACAAAAAAGATAGTTCCCACCTTCAAGAGGCTTACAATCTAACAGAAGAAGATGGTGGGGGCGGGGAGTAGAGAGCATCTTATTCTGTGGAGTTGAAACAAAACAGAGCTATAGATGGAAAGTGGGCTGTAGGCTTTACAAAAATTAGATACCAAAAGTTCAAGTGTCCTTGGAGGGCCCAAGTAAAGTGCAATAGGCCCAGATAAGAAGTGCTATAAGCAAGGAATTCAGAAAAAATCAGCACATTTTGATTTCATAGCTAGAGGCCTTTACTAATTGGATGTATGGAACAAAAGACTTGGGCAGTTGTAGAGAAGATGACAAGAAAAGTCTAATAACAGAGGTCATCTCATGGAGGGCATGCTCAGAATTGCCCTTCCTGACAGTAAACTACATGGGAACTTTGGTAAATTAGTACTTAAAGGATTTGACATTTTAGCAAACTCTGGAGTAGTTCCCTGTTCTTCTCCAAAAGTTGGGGGGGGGGGAGTGGAGGAGTAGAAGAGTGGAGGGTAAAAAGCAAAGCTCTGCTTCAGTTAAAAGAGACAGTTTCCAGTTTTGCTTCCTCACTCTGATACTACTCCAGGCAGCATTATTTAACTCTGTCTTTCAGAAAAGGAGTATCTAAACTAAGATGCATGTGTCCAGGCTAGGAAATGACTCACCTTACAAGTCTGAGTGATCCAGATGCTCTGGGTCCCATTAGGTTGGAGCAAAATGGTAGCAGAGGAAGAGTCTCCAACAAGTACTATAGCCCATAAAGAGGGTGGTTACTGATTGGCTCAAGTCAGTCATTTTACCAATAGACACATACTGGGAGTTGTTTAGACAGGGCAGAGTTAGAGTGAAATATAAAATATCTAATTAGCAGTCCTATAAATAGATTTATATTCTGATGAGTTTTTTTAATTTAATTTATTTAATATATTTAGTTTTCAGCATTGATTTTCACAAGAGTTTGAACTACAAATTTCTCCCCATTTCTACCCTCTCCCCCATTCCAAGATGGCATATATTCTGGTTGCCCTGTTCCCCAGTCAGCCCTCCCTTCTGTTACCCCACTCCCCTCCCATCCCCTTTTCCCTTCCTTTCTTGTAGGGTAAGATAAATTTCTGCACCCCATTGCCTGTGTACCTTATTTTCTAGTTGCATGCAAAAACATTTTTTTTTTTGTTTTTGAACATCTGTTTTTAAAAACTTTGAGTTCCAAATTCTCTCCCCTCTTCCCTTCCCACCCACCCTCCCTAAGAAGTCAAGCAATTCAACATAGGCCACATGCGTATCATTATGTATAACCCTTCCACAATACTCATGTTGTGAAAGACTAACTATATTTTGCTCCTTCCTAACCTATCCCCCTTTATCCAATTTTCTCCCTTGACCCTGTCCCTTTTCAAAAGTGTTTGTTTTTGATTACCTCCTCCCCCATCTGCCCTCCCTTCTATCATCCCCCCTTTTTTATCTTCTTCCTCCTTCTTTCCTGTGGGGTAAGATACCCAGTTGAGTGTGTATGGTATTCCCTCCTCAGGTCAAATCTGATGAGAGCAAGATTCACTCATTCCCCCTCACCTGCCTTCTCTTCTCTTCCTACAGAACTGCTTTTTCTTGCCACTTTTATGCAAAATAATTTACCCCATTCTATCCTTCCTTTTCTCCCTCTCTCAATATATTCCTCTCTCATCCCTTAATTTGATTTTATTTCTTTTAGATATCATCCCTTCATCTTCAACTCACCCTGTGCCCTCTCTCTCTCTCTCTCTCTCTCTCTCTCTCTCTCTCTCTCTATATATATATATATATATATATATATACACATACATATATACACACATACACCCACATATATACATATATATACATACACATATATATATATATATATATATATATATGTGCATAGTCCCTTCAGCTACCCTAATACTGAGGTCTCATGAATCATACCCATCATCTTTCCATGTAGGAATGTAAACAAAACAGTTCAACTTTAGTAAGTCCCTTGCAATTTCTTTTTCTTGATTACCTTTTCATGCTTCTCTTGATTCTTGTGTTTGAAAGTCAAATTTTCTATTTAGCTCTGGTCTTTTCACTGAGAAAGCTTGAAAGTCCTCTACTTTATTGAAAATCCATATTTTGCCTTGGAGCATGATACTCAGTTTTGCTGGGTAGGTGATTCTTGGTTTTAATCCTAGCTCAATTGACCTCCGGAATATCGTAGTTCAAGCCTTTCGATCCCTTAATGTAGAAGCTGCCAGATCTTGGATTATTCTGATTGTGTTTCCACAATACTCAAATTGTTTCTTTCTGGCTGCTTGCAATATTTTCTCCTTGATCTGGGAGCTCTGGAATTTGGCAACAATATTCCTAGGATATTTCTTTTGGGGATCTATTTGAGGAGGCAATCTGTGGATTCTTTCAATTTCTATTTTGCCCTGTGGCTCTAGAATGTAAGGGCAGTTCTCCTGGATAATTTCTTGAAAGATGATATCTAGGCTCTTTTTTTGATCATGGCTTTCAGGTAGTCCAATACTTTTTTAAATTATCTCTCCTGGATCTATTTTCCAAGTCAGTGGTTTTTCCTATGAGATATTTCACATTGTCTTCTACTTTTTCATTCCTTTGGTTCTGTTTTATAATATCTTGATTTCTCATTAAGTCACTAGCTTCCACTTGCTCCAATCTAATTTTTAAGATAGTATTTTCTTCAGTGGTCTTTTGGACCTCCTTTTCCATTTGACTAATTCTGCCTTTCAAGGCATTCTTCTCCTCATTGGCTTTTTGGAGCTCTTTTGCCATTTGAGTTAGTCTATTTTTTAAGGTGTTGTTTTCTTCAGTATATTTTTCAGTATTTTTTTGGTTCTCCTTTAGCAAGTCATTGACTTGTTTTTCATGGTTTTCTTGCATCATTCTCATTTCTCTTCCCAATTTTTCCTCTACTTCTCTAACTTGCTTTTCCAAATCCTTTTTGAGCTCTTCCATGGCCTGAGACCAGTTCATGTTTTTCTTGGAGGCTTTTGTTGTAGGCTCTTTGACTTTGTTGACTTCTTCTGGCTGTATGTTTTGGTCTTCTTTGTCACCAAAGAAAGATTCCAAAGTGTGAGACTGAATCTGGGGGTGTTTTCGCTGCCTGGCCATGTTCCCAGCCAACTTACTTGACCCTTGAGTTTTTCAGCGGGCTATGACTGCTTGTAGAGTAGAGAGTACTATGTTCCAAGCTTGAGGGGATGCGCTGCCACACCAGCACTCCTCCTTCCCCAAGAACCCCCAACCTGGACTGGACTTAGATCTTCAGCAGGCTCTTCACTCCTACTCTGATCTGCCACTTAATTCCTCCCACCAGGTGGTCCTGGGGCCGGAAGCAACTGCAGCTGCAGTTCTGTAGCTGCTGCACCTCCGCTGCCCCTGGGGCAGTGACCAAAGTGTGAACTCCTTCTTTCACTCTGTCCCCAGCAGTTTTTCCCACTAACCTTCTCTGTTGTCTTTGGTGTTTGTGGGTTGAAAAGTCTTGTAACTGCCACAGTTCACTCATTCAGGGCGCTAGGGCCTTCTCTGTCTGGCTCCTGGTCTGGTTGGTCCTCGAGGCTCACGCTGGGTTCTGCTCCACTCCACTCTGCTCCCCTCCCAGCTCCGTGCACAATAGACCTCACCCAGCAACCATCCAGGCTGTCCTAGGCTGGAGCCCTGCTTCCCTCTGCTGTTTTGTGGGTTCTGCCTATTCTGATGATTTTTAAGTATTATCCTCCCAGAAAATTATCACAGTCATTATAAGTTACTGAATCCTATTGTAATTCTTTCAGTTAATATATTCTGTGATTCTTTTATGTTTAGCATTTCTTTCGTGTGTATGAATGACCTGTTCCACACTTGATTTGCATTCAGAACCTTTTTACTTCCAGCTTTCTAAGGAATTCCTAGACACAAGCTATAGTAAATTTGCCACCTGGATGCTATGTAGGAGTCTAAAGAGTTGAAGAGGAGAACAAAGAGCCTAACTCTCCTCTCATCAGAGTCTAGGTTCTCAAGGACTAACTCAAGTTCAAGATGCCTACCTGCTTACAGAACAGGGAGTTGGTGCAGTACTCCAGCTCCTTTGGTCTCTGCAATGATTCTTAATGTTAGAAGCTGATGAAAAAGAATGAGGAAATTGCCAGCTAGTAGAGAGTGTTATTGGGAAGTTAGATGGCTCAGTGGAAAGAGTGCCAGTTCTTGAGTCAAGAAGACTCATCTTCCTGAGTTCAAATCTGGTTTCACACATTTATCACCCATGTGACCCTGAGCAAGTCACTTAACTTGGTTTGCCTCAATTTCTTCATCTATAAAATGAGCTGGAGAAGGAAATGGCAAACTCCTCAAATCTCTTTGCCAAAAAAAAAACCCAAAATAAGGTCATGAAAAATTGTATTCAACTGAACAGCAACAAGAGAGTATTATTCTGGTAAATGAATTTCAAGGGCCAAAAATATTAGTTTGCATAGACAACTTCTAAACTTTCTGGATGTTTTGATAATTATATGTTAGCTTGGTTGTGATCACATGACATATAAGGTTATTTCTACAAATTTTTCTATAGAATTTGAGGTATTAGGAATAAGATTTTCATATAAATTTCAGAGAAATTTATACAAAAATTCATACAAATTTCATACAAATTGTTACTTTAGTAACAATGTAAAGAATCCTACACCAACATGTCTTGATTTTTTTCAAGTTTTGTTGTTTGTTTGTCTTTAACTGGTTTCATTGGTTTGATCTTTAGCCAGAAAGTTTAAACATCACAGAACATATCCCCTTAATAAAAGAATTTGTTCTTTAAACTTGGACTCAGTCAAAAGGCCACACCCAAAGACCTAGAAGGCCACATGTACCCTGAAGGCCAAAGTTTGCCCAGCCCTGACCTAAAGTGAAAGCTTTTGTGAATAGCAAAAAAAAAAAAAATTCTTGATGTATATTAAAAAGTTTGGATGTCATTTTGATGTTCTGTAATGAACAACATTGTTAACTGCCTGAGTATGCTTCTAAGACATTTGTTTCCTTTAGTGACTCTAGATCTGGTTTGGGAGAAATTAATACAAGACACAGTAACTTTAGGAAACAAATTTCTACCACTGTGAAAATTGATGGATGCTATCCTGGCTGTGATTTGTAAAACAACTCTTCTTGTCCACCATGTTTTTAAAAAACCTAAGGTGGTTAAATAAATAAATAAAGTTAATACATGAGTTATCCACATAGAGGTGACTTATAATTCAAATAGAATTAACTATAAAGGCAAGTGCTTTGAAAAACAATCAAGGCCTTATGTTTGGTGCTGTCACTACACACTACATTTATTGGGAATTTCATCACTGTGTGGAGGAAGTTAGTTCCAGGCTAAAATTTGGACAGATGGAAAACTCCCCTGGAACATAACATTCAAGACAACGATCTTTTGCTGAACTTCAAGGAACTTTTACCAGCTTCCTTACTTCTGTATAGTTCCATTAATACTCTCTTGTATACTGCAGGGCAAACTAAATGTCATTTTATGGTGATATAAGTAGCAGCAGAGCTAGTCTAAGTTTTCTGCCAGCCTCCCTTCCACAAATATTTCAACAGGCACAATTCAATAAAATTACTATTTCAAAAGCTACATTTTATACAGTTGGTATTATTTTAAGACCAAATAAGAGGGGAAAGGGTGTTGTTATGTTTATTTGAGTATGTCAACAAGTCAAGTGCCTACTATGTGCCAGCACTGTGCTAAATTCTGGGATTGAAAAGAAAAGCAAAAATACAATCCCTGCTCTCAAGTTGCTTACAGTCTAATGGGAAAGGCAGCATGCAAACAACTATGTAAGAGAAAGATATAGACAGGAGACATTGGGAATAACCTCATAATGAAGACAATGAAATTAAAGATGAATGAGAAAGGCTTCTTGTAGGAGGCGAGACTCTAGCTAAGACTTTAAAGAAGCCAAGGAAAGCAGGAAGTAAAGATGAGGAGAGAGAGAAAGAGAGAGAGAGAGAGAGACAAGAGAGAGGCAGAAAGTTCTAGGCATGGTAGATGGCCAGTGAAAATGCCAGGAATCACACACACACAAAAAGAAAATGCCAGGAATCAGGAAATGGAGACTTCTAAGTCTTTTCCAGCTCTAAATTTATGATCTCACACAACTGCCACTAGTGCTAACTATGGCATTAGGCCACGTGCAAACTGTAGAACAACCTCACAGCATCTTCTAGTGTTAGAGAGGCCTTGGATTATTTAATTCACTCTCTTTGGTTTACTGCTAACAAAACTGAGACCCAGAAAAGAAAAAAAATGACTATTATTACACAACTACTATGTATGTGTGTATATGTGTATGTAAGGTCGTTGAGGACTGGTGATGGCCTGGGATGCAGTGAACAACCTTGGTGTCTTCAATGTCTGACCAAACTCTTAAGCACTCCACAGTGCCTACTTTAGCTGCCTTCATGGCAGTTGAAACAAATTACTCTCATCTGCCCATTCCATTGGAGGAAGTCTTCACAAGCTTGGAGTAAGCATCTCCCCTAACTCACCAACAGGCTTAAGGCCTGTTGGTTACCCTCAACCAAGTATAGCCCATCTGCCAAAATGGTTTATTGGCATATGGCCACTATGCATGCTTCTTGGAGCCACAGGTGAGAGTTGAGTGCCAGGTGGACACTAAAGGGAGACGAGCAGCCCTGAAAAGAGCTCAGCAAGCCTTCACACCAGAGGTGCTAGTCCTCCCTGAATACCCCATAAGGTATTGTACCTTAAAGGTATTGCCCTTTCACATGGCATAGTTTGTTGCTGAGTTAAGCCTATTCAAAGTTCTAAGAGAAGCAATCATTCTGATGTAGAGTTCTGAGATGTTTATCTTGAATGCAACAAGCTGTTATATACTGGAGTGATATGAACATTAGAATTATTTTGTGATTATGGGACAACTGTAATTTATAATAATTATAGACAGAATATGGAGATTTAGTTACTCACTAAGATAGAATCTAGGAGAGGATCTAGAATCTGAACCCAAAAATGAGAGAGAGAGAGAGAGAGAGAGAGAGAAACATTTCAGAAGTTCATCAGCTAAGAAGTTTGAAACTAGAAATGTTGCATATTACATGTGTTGTTGAGGAGTAAAAGCCAGCTAAGCAGAGGAACAGCTTGGAAACAAAGAATCAGAAAAATTGCCCATCCGATTGGCCGAGATGCCATGCTCAGTGAGGTGTTAGTTAAGTAGAGTTAGATCAACTCAACTTAGAAGCAGAAGCATCCATGTAACACAGAAGCTACATTCATCAAGAAACTTTTATGGAGAATTCCCGAGACAAAAAGAGGATACTAAAGTTTGTAGTTCCAGAGTTGTGAGTTATCCCCAAGCACATGGGTTTTCCTCACTCATGTGTCTCCTTAACAAGTTCTTATTAGTGTGGGCCCACACTCCCCCAATAATACATTGGTGGGGGGAGTGTAATCCAACTTTATGTGTGGATTGTGATGCATTTAGTATTCCTGACTTTGTTTTAATATATGAAAACCTGGCATTTTTTATTATTTATTTTTCTCTTGTTAAAAAAAAGCCATTGTGATTAAGATCTAAGCACGTCATTATTGTAAGTGGCTGGTCTTTGTAAATGGAAATGCATCATTTGAGGCTCAAGAGAAATACTGGCAAGTAGGGGAATGTATCTCCCCACACACAACAAGGTTAACCCTAGACTGGCCCTTATGAGAGCAGATTGGAAAAAATAAGCCAGCCCTGTAAGGAAGTAGGTGTCCTCATATTCTATGTAAGATAGATAGGCCAACCCTACACACTCTGATGTTAATGGGATATGAAGATCTTCCCTGCCCATTAAGGGAAGCTTGCTTAGGGGCGCTTACTTGTAGGAAGGCTTTCACACATTTTGGTACTAAGTTGATTAGGCACTGAGTCACAACGGTTGTGATGCCTTCTGGCTCTGAGAAGTATATGTATATACTCTGAGTTGGTATTTTGCTTTGGGGGTTCTCTTATGAGAGAACTGAACAGTCAAGACTGAATAGCCAAGACTGAATAGCCATATGTTCAGATCCCTCCAACTGCTCAGATGTAAAGGCTCTCTCAATCCAGTGGTATATGTAAAATATATAGCAATATTGCTTTGATTCAAGCAGTCATAGCCCTGTCTGCTAATCTAACTTCTCTGCTTGTATTTTTTCTGTATTTTCTTTGCTCATATTTTCTCTGAAGTTCAGGGGACTGACTTTTCTCCTGAACTAGTAAATGTAATTAAAGAAGATTGTTGACCCCTTTAAAGTTGCTTTCCTTTAAAAGCAGATTAAAGAACCTGTGTTAGCAGGCCATTCTAGGCATGCTAGGGTGCTTACTGCTACACACACCCATTCATATATCCCTATTCACACAGCTAAAGTCCTCCCCACTCACCTATCTTCTAAAACTGATGGCTTGGGGCAGCTAGGTGGCACAGTGAGTAGAGCACTGGCCCTGGAGTCAGGAGGACCTGAGCTCAAATCTGGCCTCAGACATTTGACACATGTACTAGCTGTGTGACCTTGGGCAAGTCACTTAACCCCAACTGCCCTGCCAAAAACCAAAAATTAAATAAATAAAATAAAATAAAATTGATCACTTGAGGTCAGTCCTCAGGTAGATTTGCAAGTATAGATGTATTATGAACCATTGTGTCATTTTAACCTTTCTCCCACTATAAAAATAAACATAAATTATATGTAATATATATAAATAATATAAAAATAGCAAATATTAAGCCTAATAGTACCCAACCACATCTATTGAATAAACATTTGCTGAACACCCATCATTGCTTGAGGTTATGAAAAAGGTAACAAATACCCTCATTCTTGGGGAGATTGATTATAGATGATACAGAATCCTCAATTTTCTTCCTTCTGCTTCCTTTTGCCTTCTTCCGCTTTTTTCTTTGTACCTCTGCCAAAGTTTTTTCAAGAATAAAGAGGTTAAATTTAAATAAAAGGCAGCACATGTAATGGAAGGAGCATTGGATTAAGTTCTAGATGACCATCATTAATTGTATAGCCTTATCCTCTCTAGGCCTCAGTGTCTTTTGTCTACAATGAAATAAGCAGTATTTGTACTGGCTACCTTGCAGAACTATTATGAAAAAGCTTCAAAGTGCTATTATAGAAATGTGATTTGTTATGTATATGTCTATTTTGCCTTTTGTGACTAGGTCTGGTAAATCTGGTCAACATAAATGACAAGATATGGCACAAAATGAGCCACAATGATATACTTCTGAAAGAACAGAAATTAACATTTTCCCCTTTAAAAAATCTGTCATGGGTAATGATCCAAAAGTTTAGGAAGATCTGTGTATTTCAATTCTCTATACTCTGTCTATCCTCTTTAACATAAATGTTCCGAGGTTGGCTATCCACCCTCTCAACATTCATGAGTGCACTCCTACCACCACGTGCACACACAAACCACAAATACCCACTTCACTGTAAATTCTAAAGCTACCCAAGAAATTTAACCAAAGGTGGATTAAAGGTGGAAGCAGAACAAACACTAGGACTAATACCAAAAGTCAGATGAAGCCAGATGCAGGGTCTGAGAACATTTGGTAACTATTTGGGATTGAAATAAAAACTAAGGATCAAGCTAAGAGAGGGACTAATAGTCCTATTAGGCAAAGCACATCACTGAGTTATTCATTTCCTTCCTTGCCATACCCTCTATCATGCTCACTATAGGACTGAGGAGTTCATTCAAGGGATCAGATACAGAGCTTGTGACACACACTGGCCAAACCAAACTGCCCAGGCCCCAGTGAGGCATCACAGTAGTGGAAATTGCATTCAACCAGTTGTTTAAACACTGGGGGAAATATCCAGGCTCAGATACTTACTGTGACAAAGGCAACTTTCTTACTTTGAGCAAGTCACAACCTCTCTGAGCCTCAGTTTCCTCATCTGTAAAATGGGGGGAGGAGAAGGAGAAGGAAGAGGAGGGGGAGAGGTAAGAAGAAGGAGAAGGGCTATAGAGTGAAACACAACTGATTTGGAAAGTACTCTAACAAAAAACCCGTACAATATTAACAAAATACATCACTCTAAAGTCACTAAGATTAATACTCCCTCACCAAAAAAGGAGAAAAGGGATTGTCTATAGACATCCTTAGAGCACATGATAAAGAGGTCAAGAACCTACAGAAATAATTTAGAATAAATGAACATCGCTTCACCTAGAAATAATAAAGAACGATAACAAGTACATACAATCAGATTTGGCTAATGTAACTGAAATTGGTTTCTCTGGGATTAAGCCTATGAAATGGCTAAGATCCAAAACCAGAATAAATAGTCTTTCCATGGGCAACAACTGCATGAATATGGTAAATAATATATTAACAAAGAAGCATCAAAAACATGACTGAGGTTTATATAGGTATAGGTTTGTTTTTGGAAACACAGGTATTTATGATGGCAATTCTAGAACCAGGTTATCACCCCCTAGAAATTACTAAAAGGTTATCCTTCAAGAGCCCAGACTTAGTGATCGATGTAGATAATGAAAGGAAGTGGCAGAAACTTTGCAACACATCACTGCATGCTGTAGAAATTTAGCACCTACTTGAAAAAACTATCAAAACATAACTTGGTGGCTAAAAGTATATACATCAGAAATTCACCTTCTGTCACAGACTGACAGACAACAAATCTCCACACTATGAATATAGACCTCAAAATATTCTGTCAAACTTTACCAATAAACTGCATTGAACCCTTGCCACAGAAAGAACTGTCATTCACAAAGGCATGATATTGATCCAGAAAAATTGAAAAAAGTTTTAAATTTCTGTCACCATGCCAAGTACTCATAATCTCCAAGCTATATGAAATGAAAAACTTTTAAAATATAAAAACCTAGAAGAGGAGATCAAAATCATGTGAGAACACAATGAGGGACATATCACCCCTGTTGTCCTCTCTGCTATTGGAATTTTGACATAGCTATGTCAGTGAACCTACAGAGGTTGAACTTACACCCTAATACTTTCATTCAACCAATAGAATAAGTAATTTTATCATCTCGTGCAATAGACGACCATCCATTAAAAGATTTTTTTAAAGCTGGATAGTGTCTTGCTCTAGGACTATTTCCATTTGAACACCATTGAAAAAGACATCATTAACAAGATGATACTAACAATACTAGTATTAGCTACCTCACAAGAGTTCTGTTTAGCCCTAGGAGTCAGTACTAAGAGCAATGGATGAGACTCAAAGAAATACTTTACGCTCAAAATCAGGAGGAGCTTCCTAACAATTAGAACTATCCAAAGCGGCATGGTTCACTGCGGGTTATTTTGCAAAGGCTTCATAGCCACTTGTCAGGTATGTTGCATAGGGAATCCTTTTTCAGTTACAAGTTGGGCTAAAAAGCTTCTAATGTCCTTCCATTTCTGAGATTCTGGGATTCCATGCTGTGAAGAAAGTGTTTTGTAAAGCTTAAAGCACTTTCAGAATAGGAGTGATTTACATGAGCCTAACAAATATTTAATGAATTAGTTTCTTATATCAAAATGAGGATGCATAAACAGCTTTGATGAGTTTCACAAATCCTTAGCCCTGAGATTTCAGAAATCCAGGCGGTGCCAGACCAGAAATTTCCTCTACGATATGCCCCAACAAGTGGTCAAACAGCCTCTGCTTGAAAGATCTGCTTTTTTAAAGGAAAGTATTTATTTTTCTTCATTCACAAGTGTTTAAATGTAGGTCATTTTATGATGATTTGATTCTGGCAGTTATGTTGATCAGGGTATGTTGATCAGGATTCTACAGTCTCTAAACATAGATTATCATTTAGATTGTCAATTTTCCAATTTAAAAAAAAAAAACTAAGATTAAGCTGAATATCTCTAACGCTAATATATAATCATTTATTTGTGTAAATATATGTACATATACAGTCACATGCACTTTTTTATGTAGAGTGGTAAAGGTGGTGCTAGGTTGATTTGTTGTCATTTAATATTTATTGCCCATTTGCAATGTGCTAGGCACTGAAATGTTTTCTTATGCAAAATTCAATATTTGGTGTCAAACCCACCAAATATATTGCTCCTGGCTTGGGGTCCATGTACAAAAGAACTGCAGATTTTAGATTTTGCTCTTGGTTTTTTTTTCTAGTCACAATACTAAGTCCTATCCCCACATTTCTGACTCTCATGTCAGCTTTCTTTGTGAGTAAATCAAAGACTACTCAAATATGAGCTCTGGAAGGGACCTTAGGAGACCATCTAACGCAACCACCTCATTTCCCAGATGAGGAAACTGAGAGCCAGAGAAATGAAAGAACTCACCTATGAATTTCTCTTATTTAAAAGTTAGGGTTATGAGCAAGTACAGCATTTTAATCTAAAGTCTCTTTTCATCATCTAATTTAATCTGATTTTAATAAGAAAAGCCAGACAGTAATTTTTCTGAAAGATTCCTTCTATATTCTATAATTCTGATATGCATTTATTCATTGTTAAGTACAATATCAACTGAACTTGTTAAACACAAATATATTTTAATTCTGAATGATTGAGTCCCAATCAAATGCTATATGTCATTAACTCTAGTACTTTAGTGTCTAGGTGAAATGAATCTTTAATTCCAGATAATCTCACAGATGAATTGTGAAAGTCTTTACATGTGTGTGCACTAGAGTGCACTAGAGACTTATAAATCTTTCCTATTAGTATATATAAATAATTCTCATTATAAATATTTTCCTACTAATAAATACTTTCCCATTAATCCTTATAATCTTATCATGTTATCTCCTTTACACAAAGAGAAACTGAGGTAGAAGAGTTAAGTGAATTCCCAGAAGTCACACAGATAAATAGTCCCTAGACCTGGTACTCAAACTGATGAGAAATTTACTTTTAAGACAATACCACTTCCAGTTTCAAAAAGTACTTTAAAGGAGATAAAGTTCCCACTTTACTAATATTGTCTGTGTTTCAAAAAGAAAACAGAAATTCTTCCTGTACTCTATAGGGATCATTAGAATATTCCCAATAGCCAGCAAAAACACTCGGTTCTTATCAAAACATGCTGGAAAATGTCTGAGAATACCAGAACTACTTCTGTGTTATCAGTACATCTGAAGGCCTAGAATTTCCAAAGAGAAAAGATACATAGATGCGATGATAGTACTAGACATAAAATCAAAATCTATCCATGACTGACCCACTTAAACTTATTTTCAGATGATATTATGGAAATATTACCATTTATAGGTGTGTGGGGGTTTTTTAAGTTGTTTTCTGCTTCAGGGAACTAGTGGTACTAGTTTAGGCAGCTGTGGTTTAACAGAAAGATATGAAATCAGAAGGCCTGAGTTCAAACCTAGGCTCTGCTATTTACTGTTGTGCTATGATGAGCAAGCCACTTAGCTTTTCCAAGCCTCTTTCTCTAATTTATTATATGGGGATAATGATGCTCGGACACACACTTGTTGTGAAAATCAAAGGGCATAATGGATTTAAAGTATATTGTAAACACAAAATCATATATAAATGTCATCTCTCCTTATTAGTAGTCAAATTATGGTGCAATATTGGCACATATATTCAGTTAAAAAAATCCATGTGGAGCCTCTCCACTTTTCAGACATTATATATGTCAAATATTTAATCCTAGGATGCGTTCTCTTTTTATGCTGAGCGTGCTTGCTTCTAGATTTTGCCCAGACCTCCAGCACCCCACTAACACCCAACTGGTTTTACATTTTATATAACAGAAACTAATTTTAACAATAGTCTGAATCAAGCATAATTAAAAAGATGAATTACACAGACACTCTCACCCCCCCAAAAAAAGGATATAACATACTCCGAAACCAAATACAAATAAATGATTTGGGGCTCTCTGTCATTTGAGATCTTCCATGCCACAGCTCCCTTCCATTAGAATGGATAATCAAGAATTAACACTAATTACTATTTGTGCTTTGAAAAAACTAAGAATGCCCAAGTGGGCTAACAATAGTTATTTCTCAGGGCTTTACCAGACACAGAAAACATGGCTTGATTACATTTAATTTGATTCCAATTAAAAAACCCTTAAGAAGTTCCTATTGAATTAGATTACACCAAGCATTCCTGCAGAAGACACTTCATTATCTGAGGCAGTTTCAATTTACAGTCCTCACATAGGAAGGAAAACCCTGTTTGCTTGAGGAGAATAAGCTTCATCTCAGTATTTCATTATTGGGGATATTGTGGCTCTTTGGTTATTAGTTAAACATGCAGGTACTCCTAGGAAAAACTCTGCATTGAGGGGTGCCTCATATGGGACTAAAACTAGAAATGCTATGAAAAACCACAGTACAATCAGAGGCAGCCTTAGGGAATCGTACACATGGATTTAGCTGAGAAAGCCAGGAGAGACCGTGAAATAAAGCAAGTCTTCATATTTTACTAGAGACATGCAAATGATCCTTACTCAACATGATAGATAGTGCAGGTCCCTGGTTTTGACAATACTTAAGAAAAGAAAGTAAACTCCTAGGATCCTAAGATAACAGATAGCTAAATAAATACAGCCACTGTAATGCCATGTAGATTTCAGTTCCCCCTCCTTCTTTAAAACAGAAAACACAGTCTCACACAGTGATAATGTGTACATTCTTATTCAAGGTGTTCTAAAAATTGTCTCTTGGTACTAACATAATCAGTATTGAAGAACTCTCCAACTCAGAGTCCCCAGTTTATGATGGCTTCTCAAAGGTGAAAAATGCTCATGGGAAAATGATGATGTAAGAATAGAAGCAAAGTAAAAGTACTTATTCAGATGACCTAATAAGACTAAACTTATGGAGAACCAGTCTTGGGTAAGCGTAAACTATGTGGTTCATTTGAAATTGCCAGAATTCAGCCTACTATGTGTCTTGGATACAATAGACACCCAGTACACATCTGTTGAATTAAATGTTTAGTATGCCCATCCCTGATTTTTTTCTCACAACTGCAAGGGACCCTGTGGTTTGTGGTTAGTGATTAAGCACTGAGTAGATGTATCATATGGTTATAAGTATAGAAAAAACCTATAGCATTTCAAGCATTTCATGTTGTAACAATGTGTTTATTATACTTTGTAGAAATCATTGATCAAAAATCAACTTACTCTACAATATATCTATTAGTTAATTAGAACTCTAAGGAACAACAAAAAAACACATTATTGACTTTTAGATCTTCAATCAAATAAATATTTACTACTGTAATTTGCAAAAATTATTTCCTTTCAATTTGGGGCACAAAGAGAAAGTGTGCTACTAACTTCACTGAATACTGCAGTCATCAACAAACACAAATTATGGTCAATGTAAAAAAAAAAAACTTTACACATGTAACGACAATCTACAAATATCCTTGTCTCTTCTGCAGGTCTCTTTTACAGATACGGTGCTTTATGACTGTAAACTTATTTTAATGCACAACTGACCTTGAGACAGAGCACAGCAGAACCATAGATGTGTGACCTAGTTTAGTGACCAGTGGCTATAGATATCAGAGAATGTGCTTGCTGTCAATGATCACTGCTGAAACCTGTCTATACCACACCAGAACAATCAATTTTGTAAATGATTGCAATAATCAAGGAAATTGCCTAATTTATAAATCCTTGCATACAGCATTTTAATGGATCCCTACATTTTAATGCTGATGCTGCCAGAGCTAAATGAATTGTTGTCCAGTCTGTCATTACACAAAATGATAAAAGCATTCAGTCTGGTTAGGCAACTACATCTCATGGATATTCAGGGCCTCAGTACATAATCAGTCATTAGTGACTTCTGTGAAAATTTTGCCTCACTAAAGCTTCAGGAATGGTAAAAGGGAGGGGTTTGGGTGCTCCCATCTTTACAGAAATTTTTCATTACACTCTTGGAATCTACAAATATGACAATGCTGAAGCTCTGCTTTTCCCTGAATCATTATATTTTTGACACATCCCCTCTTCGCTTTCTTTGAGAGACCCCATATTTTTTCCCTTTTTTTCTCTGTGTAATACTGCCCCATTTAAAAAAAAAAAACAAACTACACTCCACAGCCAGCATACTTTACTACTCTGAACTTACAAATCATGAATCACGACCATGAGGATACAGTTAGAATCGCTACCCTGTGAGGGGGATGTGCTCTTGCTAACAGGTAAGTCTATATAATCCACACTGAAAGTGGCTCTACGATCTTAGCTCTTTTCATAAACCCCGTTACACACAAATTGCTATTCTCGGTTAAACCTTAAGCAATTGATTTCAGCCAATAGTGTTCTGTCAGTCCTTTACTTACTGCTCAATCTCACTAACCTGACATTTATGGTGTACTGATTGGCCTCTGTCAGTGGTGGTGGTTGTAAATTCACTTTGAAAAGCTTTGTGTTAACAGCCTTCAACCAAGCTCCGAGAAGAGTACGAACAGGCAGCCTGACAATTGCTCGACCTCCTGCCCTTATTACAGTGAGTAAATCAGGCTTTGAGCCATTAGGCTGGAGCCTGAGGCCTACACAAAAAGGATTGACATGACTAAAGGTCAACCTCTGTCACACATGTATGTGTAACAATTTGGATAATGGAATTCTGTAACTTATCTGAGAAAGGTGGCAAATACTTATAAGGAAAGAGTGTATGCTGCTCTGGATTTTCTGGCTTTTATGCTAAGTAGTTATACAAGAGTCTGTATTTCTTGTGTAAATACACAAAGAATGTCTGAACTCATGAAATCTTAGAGTATATAAAATCCACCCAAAAAAAGTGGGGGGGGGAGGGAAGGTGCTCAAAGCAGTTCTGTGAAATACGTAGCATGCCAAAGAATGATTTCTTTCCCATGCTAACCACTGTGTACTTTAATTTGGTATATGCCATCTGATTTGTTATGGATGCACTACCACACATAAATACAAACTGTATTTGCCATAGTGTACGCCATCTTGCATAGTAGTTGTTTGGGATATCTTCGTTCAATATTTCACTTTATGCACGAATTATTAAACCATGGTCTTGAAGACCAAATTTATCATAATGTCCCACAAGATATGTGATTTATAGGTAATAAAAATACTATTTTTCAAGCAATTAAAATGAGACTAAGTTACAGAATGATATAAGTCAAGACACCTGATGTTTCAGTTTCTAGACAATTCATACCCCTGTGCTTCATTTCTCTCATGTGATCTGGCTTTTAAGGTTCATCTATCTAAGAACTTTCGATTTTTGGTTCTTATTTTAATTTTGGGATTGTACTTCTAAGTCAATGTGGGTAACAGGATAAATGTACAAGATATGACATAGTGGGAATGGGGTGGAGAAGAAACCATGGTCATGGACCCTGAAATATACGTATAAGAGCTTTTCTTCACAAAGGCAAAATGCTATCTAATAAGCAACTACCAAAAAATACACAATATTAATTGGCTAATCTACCTTGAATACCTCAGGATTTATAATGTCTGCAATTAAAGTTCACACATATTAAAGTTTACTAAATTAAGTCTCCAAATAAGTTTCTCTATCTTTTTTTTTTAAGAAAAGAAGACAAATAATTTTTTTCTCTTAAAAGAAATCAGAAATACTAAATCTATTATTCAGTATTTGGTTTGCTAGGGCATTCTAGGCAGGGTTAAGTGTATAAACTAAAAGCATGTGAATAGTTTAATTCTAGCTATTTTATTTAAAGGTACACTTCTAAATGTCCAATTTATATTATTAATATTTTTAACACAATACTGGAAATCTTTCCAAAAGGCAGCAGATGGTTTTACAGTCCATGTAAAACTACAAAATGCTCACTCTATCAAACAGGCACCAATGAAAAAGACATCTTCTCCTCAAATGAGGCAAAGCCAAAAATCTGCACCAGCTGTTACTTTGCATAATTTAAAATGCAATAGTAACATTACTATGGTTTACCTTTAAGAAACAAATTATTTGAATTTCACGAACATGCCATATTTGAAATTCGGCTGACAGGTATCCTAGAATATTAAATATTGAATTGCAGAAAAACATTTTTTTTACTTTAGTATAAGCTGTGGCAGCAACATAATTCTATCTTCTGGCATTTTGATGAATCAAGCAACTACAATGCAGAGTCTTTGAATCTATACAGTTACCTAGCCTATCACTGAAACAAGTTTTTCAGTTCAAGATTTTATCTATGCACAGATTCATGCTTGTGGGCACAGTCCTGTGTATGGAATCTGGCAATTTGAGTAAATCTATATAGTATATGTAAAATGTAAAGAAGTCGTTTTCCTTTATTCAATTATTACTTAAAACTGCCACTTAAGCAGCAGTTTAAAAAAAAAAACCTTGCTACTATTTACCATAGACATACATGCTAAAGTGTTTTTTTATTAAGATATTAACCTAAGTTAATGGACAATGATGAAAAATGCACCATTAACTTAAAAGTAAAACTCAAGTCAAAATTTTTTGTCACTAAGTCAAATCATAAATAATACTACAAACTAATCGTCCATATGATCTCAGTTTTCTGAAGAAAAGATGAAGTTTCTCCCATATCATGGATGAAAATAAAATATTCGAATCTGCCCAACCAACATGAAGGATTTTGCAAAACTGAATCTTTCCCTGGAACTCTGATTGAAATTTTAATAAACTCCAACTTCATTTAAGTTACCAGAATAATTCTTCATTTTTGAAAAGAAGTGCAATTTATTTTTCCAGTTGTTGCTAAAATGTCTTGTCAAGCTCGACTTCTGGGTTGAAAAGCTTCAGCTATACTAGCCTATCTTAATCAGAAATTTCATTTTAAACTTCTGGATTTTAGTCCAATAGAATTTTAAGTGTGCCCTGTGTACATTCCAAAAGTCTGGTCTTATTAAATTCTGATGTTAAGCAGAAAGGGGAAACCATGTGCAACCAGATTAATTTATCCCTAGGGGAAAAGGACACATTAATAATTGAGATAATGTTTTCATATATGTTGAAATCAAATGTGCCCTTTCCACTTCTTCATTAGAAAACACATTAGGGAAAAATTATCTCACTCTCATCAATAAGACCTAATTGCTGAGAAAGTCTCTATTTTCTTTATTAAAAAAAATTGGAAAGAGTGTTCCTATTCCTTCCAAATGTCCACAAATGTTATCATACATTCAAGTATTGTTGGAATAAATGCCTATGTTACCAAAGTGAATGTTTACTTAATTCACCCTGGACTATTTTTGTTTTAAACAGCCTGAGTTTATAATATTTTTTTTAAAATACCAGCAAACCCTGAGGCTGATTGAAATGAGTCAAAGTGAAAAAGAAAACTGGGGTGACTAATATTTTGGCTTTATGAAGAATTAATCTCTCTAAACTACAAGAAGTTGTCCTGGCCTTTTTCTAAAAAAACAAAAAAAAAACCTAAGAATGCCTCATGATCTTTCATAGTTGTGAAAACATGTTGTGAGGTAATGGAATGGTATTTAATATACTCTGAATGGCTATACATTCAAAGAGTGTTGGTTATCGGCAAAGAAAATATAAAGTGCATGATAGGAGCTCTCTAGCAAACTAACCAAACAGGTTTCTAATATTTATTTATGGCAAGGAAAGTGGTTCATTTATTTACTACAACCAGGAAAACAAGAAAATTAAAAACATGAGTGCCCGATATGAATTTGAATGTTTGTACAATAAGCAATCATTCTGTATAAAAAGTACAACCATGTTGAAAACAATGAACTGTAAATTGAAACAAAAATCCATCAACTACTTGGTACCAGTGTAGGAAAAATATTAGAAATCCATTTGCAGTACTGAAATAAAGATAAGTTACCCCCAGAACATCCATCAGGACTTAAATATTGAGCTACTAATTTAAAGACATTTTCTCATCTGCAATCGACTTTGAAAAATATGCAGAAAGGAATTAATTATACTTATGACTTAAATGAGACAATCACGAGAAGATACATACATATATAAAGTTCATATTTTGTAAATATGTGTGTATTAATGTTGACCTGCTGGGAGGAAAGGCATTTTAAAAGAATATGTTCAAAAATGGGTTATTATATCATGAGTCATAAAGCACTTAGTGTCAGAATTTCTTTTTTGCCTACAGATACATACTGATTACTTTTTAAAATAGTTTTAAGTATATTACGTGTGACATTCCAGGCCTGAAAGAAAAAACCTAAAATTTGAAGAATAAAGCCAAAATTTGAGATTTTTCTGGTATTAAATATAACTTGATTTAGATACCCAGCAATTTTCAGAAAATGCCTTAGGATGACATGTATCTGCCATATTTTAAGTGATTAAGAAAAATTTTACAACTACTATTAATTGGATGTAATTTTAAGTCTGTCATTACTATGAATGTTATAAATATCTATCAATAGTCTATTATCTATTCACAATATACATTGGAATACTATCCGATCTTTGTAGTATAGTCCTTTTTATAGGTTTTCATTGCTTCCCTGAGATATTTTGCACAACTGTAAAGCCACCATAATCAAAATTTCACAGATATCCACAACCTCATAACAGTATCTGAAACATTCATGTTCTTACTGTCCCAAACAACTATACCAACTTTGCTATTGTGAAAGAAGTAAATAAGTTGCCCAAACATCTATGAACTCAGCACTTCCGGCCTATAGTTAGATCACAAACACATACAACTTTTATATCATACGCAGAACTGTTTCTCCAAATCCAGTATCTAGTACCTAGTAAGATTAAAGATACAGATGAAATGTTCCTCAATGTCTCTGTTAAAATGCTTTCTACTGTACACAAAATAAGACTTTTTTTTTACAAAATTCAACAAATAATTATTAAACACCTATATTGCTAACTATACTCTGCTATTGCTTAGATTTCCAAATGTGTGATATCTTTACTTGGAACACCCAGATGTTCGAGTCTTGTATAAAAACAATAAATGTCTCTTCTATACGGGATTTTCTTATGTTCACAGTTTTGCCCTCTGTCTTACTGGAAATAGAAGCCCTAAATTTAAGGCATAAATAATAGTATTCAGGTTTGCCATTTTCAGAAAGAGGTAAACCTGTATAATTAAGTTATTATGACTGCAAAAGTTTTGAGACCTTAGAAAACTCTTGGCAAACCTCTAACTATATAGTATCATCATTCTTGTGATGTCACAATATCATTGAAAGTACTGGAAAGTACTTTTGTCATCTTTAAGGAAAACTTGAGTTCACTAAGATTAGGAACCAGAACCAAAAAGGAAATGTTTCAAATCCAGATAATTGGATGATTTTCCCCTTAATGTCAGTTTTTATTTCGCAATAGCTTCTTTACCTAGCCCAATTTATCTTCCTCCTTTCCTTCTTTCCCCAAAGAATTTCTTCGAAAGAAGTAATTTTAATATTGTTTGTAGTAATAACAACACAAAGTGTCCCAAAACTCTTGATTCGATTTTCAACTATTGAAGCTTAAAATAGCACTTTTGAGATACTCTGTAGTTGGTAACCTAAACTCTTTTTTTAAATTTTGTTTAAATTCTAAAACCTATAGTGAAATGTTAAAAATGTAAAAAATTGTCTCCAACAATAGTTTAAGGTTGTAACTTAACCAAGAATTTTTTCCCATGATGCTACAGTACGTGTGACCCAGCTGTTGATGATCCAGACACAAACTAAACCTCCCCCACTTTTTACAGCAAGGTCTTTACACAGGCCTTTTCTCATGGACCTAGCTCTATGGAGACAGCTAGCTCAAACATGCTATTCCTGTTAACTCTGGGTAGAACATTTTTAACACACAGGTGCAAGTTTTTGTGGATAAGATGGACTATTTAGGCCACAATCTACTTGGTTAAGATAAAACAGCATGTACTGTAACCTGTCATCTTGACAGGCCGCCCTGCCAAGTTAAATGTGTAAGCAGCTGCAGCAATCTGCTCCATATTACACCAAGGAGGTTCAGCCTTCAGGTACCTGCCAAATTGGCCAGCAAAGTTAGAGTAACTTCTATTGCCCCACCATCCCTCTGCTTCTATAAGGGTGCATCCAACAAATCGCACAATATCTATTCCTTTTCTTAAATTTCACAGTACCTCCGGCAACATGACAAACAATAGTAAAGTTAGTGATGTAAGATTGGAAACTTCTAGAGGGCAGGGACTGGGTCTTATCTTTTGCTCTCTTCCAGGGTCTGGGGTAGGGCTGTATTACAGTAAAAAGCCCTGTGGTAAGGAGATGTAAATTTGAATACTGGCTCTAACAATTCATAGGATCACAAATTTTGATGATCTAGATGGGATCTTCTAGCTCATCTTGTTTAAGTAAATAACTGCCTTTATTTTAC
Source organism: Trichosurus vulpecula (assembly GCF_011100635.1). Classification (NCBI taxonomy): domain Eukaryota; kingdom Metazoa; phylum Chordata; class Mammalia; order Diprotodontia; family Phalangeridae; genus Trichosurus; species Trichosurus vulpecula. Next base: position 511,195,878 of record NC_050573.1, on the reverse strand, counting down.
AGATAAGGAAACTGATTACTACATGATTATTGCTACAAATGTTTACTACAAAATCAGTGGTATAGCTAGGATTTGAATGGAGTCCTCTTACTCCAAATCAAGCACTGTATCAGACTACCTCTCTCGACTATCTCTCAAGCTTTGGCAAGTCATTTAATCTCTGAGAACCTCTATCTCTTTATCTATAAAAAGCGACTGATATTTGCAACCTACCTATCAGAAGGAAGGCTTTTGTAAATACTAAAGGTCTGTATAAATGCAAGTGATTATTGGATATAGAAGATATCAAATAAATAATTATTTATTAGGAAGGTTATCTAATGTCAATTTTCAGGAACTCATTCACTGTTACTCCCTATACCAGGGGTTCCCAACCTGGGGTGTGAGAAGCTTGTCAAGGGAATGTAAGATATTTGATAAATAACTATATTATCCTATAAATTATTCCAATATAATATTGTTAGCACAAAAAAAAAGTAAGGAGGAAGTCAGAAAGAGTGGTAGTGTTATGTTACATCTGAAAAATTAGAGGCAAATGAAGGCATCATTTCTACTGACCAAAACCAAATGAATAAGGCTTGAGTATGAAGCACTTTTCACGTTGCACTAGAAAAAAAATCAGTAGCTATGATTTCCAGTCAATGAAGTTACAAAATTTGGGATGTGCCCTTGGAGAAATATATCCTATTCTAATTAAATGTGCTCACAAGGTTTTAATTACTTTTATGACTATTCATCTCCATGAATTCCTATTCTCAATCCTGTTGTCAATCAAATTTAAAGCAAAAAACAAACTGGATGCCAAATATGATATGTGGGTTAACTATTCTATGAATAAAACTTCTGACTGACTCACAATTTCTTTTACTGTGTTCTGATAAACATGTAACATTTTAATGACTCAAAAAAAGTTATGTACAAAGTAGTTTTCTTTATGAAAAAAATCCCTTCATTTTGTTTCTTATGCGCATATACATGAAAAATTTCTAGAATTAACTTCTTTTCATTATGAATAGGAGGTACAAAAATGTTCATTGGAAGCCAAGCGATTCTCTAAAGAAAAAGGTTGGGAACCACTGCCTTAGACCTATCATTAGTAAGTTATTTTCTGTCCTACAACTAGGAGTCAGAAGACTTGGGATCTAGTCTTGGCTCTTTTGTCAAGAGCCAAGTCTTGGGCAAGTCACCTCTCTTTAGCTTCCTCATTTGTCAAATGAGGGGATGGATGATTGCTAAGGCCCCTTCCAGCTCTAACATTCTCTGTCTCTTGAGGGAAGAGCAGAAGGCCTGGAACTGCCAGTCTTAGATGGCCAACTCAGGAAACCTATTCTGCATCCTTTCCATGCCTATTGTGTCGCAGTAGGAGTGATCCCACTGAGATCAATTCCATTCAATTAACTATAGACAACTTTTAGACAAGAAGAAACAAATCAGCCAAGTTAGAGAGGAGCCTTAAAGCTTACCTCCCAGAGATGCTGGGTGTTTCTGACAGCTCCCGCCTGCACTTTTTCTGGGGGGAGAAGCACTCCCTGAAACGGTCCGATCCAGGTGCCCTGCTGGATCCTCTGTGCAGCGCAGATACCATACGCCAGGCCTGGAACGGTGCTGGTGCACAGACACACTTCCCGAGGCAGGTCTCGAAGCCACTCGGGCATCTCTGGCGGGGGCGCGGCGGCGGCCGTGCTGCTGGTACCCACCAGCCGGCGAAGGGAGTGCAGGGGGCCGTGCATGGGGCATTCACCATTACGGTTGTCAGCGCACATGTCGCAACCTGCCGAGTGAAAAGAAGGGCCGTGGGGATAGGGAAAGGAGAGACACGTGGAGAAAGAGAAAGGTTTAACAAGGAAGGCGAGTGTGCTTATTCATCCCTATCCACCCCTACCTCCACCCCCACCCCCACCATCCCTGCCAAAAGATTTGACAGTTCTGTCCTGGGGCACGCTGCATTGGAAATGGTGCACCCCCTCCCTCTTCTTCCCCAAGGGAAGACTTGGGCCCCTTCTCTTTGTGACCGTGAAGGCCTTGAGGTGGCCCTAAACCTGATCAGCTTCTGGATTAAATTCGGCGTAAAGGGACCCTCGGTGATCTAAAAACCAAGTGCCCACAAGGAAATACTGGCTGCGCTTAAAAGTCATTCGCACTGTAGGCCTTGCCTGTGGCATCTTCCTAACTGTGGTGTCAAAGCTGGTTTTGACTCTCCGTCTTCTTTTCTTTCTTTATCTCCCTCTAATCTCCTTTTCTCTCTCCTTTTCCTTTCTTTCCCCCCCCCCTCTTCTTCCCTTTTCTCCCCCCCCCCTTCCTTTTCCTCCCGACTTTTCCCAGAGTTAGAAGTGGCATTACATGTTTCTGCCGACGTTGCTTAATTGCACTTTTAAGAACCTTAGAAATATTTCCCCTGGAGTTAGTGATATACAGTAAAATTGATCACCGTCCAGACTAGAACTTTTAAGTTTTAGGGTTGTTTTTTTTTTTAAGCTTTGAAGCTGATTCCTCTTACAAGCCCAAATATCTCCACAAGGAGGGGGTGGGGGAAAGGCCCTGAAGAACCCCATTTGACCGCTCAGTCATCATTTTTGCTGCCCAATAAAAGGTCCTCAGCCTGGGGAAACCCGTCTGTCAAACAACTTGGCATTCAGAAATAGAACTCCAAGAACTAAAAAGCGCTAGTCTGCTTTTGGTTAGTTCTTTCTGGCCCTCTAGGTTAGTATTCCCGTAGTTGACGGGGAAAAAAGTCACCGCTGTCAATAGTGGGGTCATTGTAGGAGTATTCTTATACTTGTTAGTGAGTCCTCGGCTTCGTGTGAAACACTTGGACGGGGCATTGTTAGAGGAAGAAATATCTGACCTGTTAAACCCTTTAGGCTTAAAGGAAACGTTGCGTTTTGTGTTGTTGATGTTGGTTTTTTTAACCTATTGGACTTCTTTTTTCTTTGTTTTCCTAACCTCCCGAAACTAGGTAAAGAAATTAAATGTCCCAAGGCATTATGCGAAGGTGGGATACTTTTTTTCACCTGGAAAAAAAAATCAACTACAGTTGCTGTCACCGCTACGGCCACATACTCCCACTGGAGCCCTCCTGGAGGAGTGGAAAAAGGTAGTCCATAGGCGTTACATGAGTTGTCTTTCTTCCAAAGGGATATTGCAGAAGGGAAGAAGGAGGCAAGGGGAAGATAATTTCAGGCTAGAGATGAAGCAGAGAGCACCAAAAACCTCACTGTTTGGATCCCTTCCGTATCACTCCGCCACCCGCCCCCCTCGACTGGAGCCCTGGAGATTTTGCAAGCAACCTCTAGACCAGCCCAGTTGGGAGCAAGTAGGCACAGGCGGCTGGGGCCGCCTTGTCTCCAGCGAGAACCCTGTGGTTATTAATGGGCTTCGCGGAGACGTGTGGTCTGCTAGCCCCCTCTGCTTCCCGACCTCCTGGGCACAGGAGAGCCCAGCCCCTAGGGCCAGCCAGCTCCAAGCCTTCCTTATCCTGTCTCTGGTTTTCCTGGAATACTGCTAGTCAAGTCCTCCCACCTCCATCCATACCCTGGTCCCACCTTTCACTGAGGCAGCAGAAAGACAGGGCTTCCCACCCAGAAATCATCGACAGACTGCCCATAGAATGCCATGAAACTTAAGCCGCTGCTAACCTGGAGGGTAACAAACTGAATTCAGGAGCTGTTCCAGAGTTCTGAGCCCCCGAATAAACATCCTACATCTTAACTTGCCCACTTTTCAAGCGCGTAGGAGAACAAAGCTGATTTTCCAAGCCTGTCTGCATAGCCTTCCTCATGAGAGGTGAACTTGCACCGCGCCCTCCCCCCCTCCCCAGCACAAAATAAGCTCCGAGCAATTTGATGTCACCATCCTTTATCCTCAGAGCTCAATGTGTGAGCTCAGGCCAGTTCCACTCCTACTCTGAGTTTCCTAATTTGTAAAATTAGCTTTCCTATTTTGTAAAATGAGGATAATAAAACTTTGTACTACTTCCCAGAGCTGTGTTAAAGATCAGATGAGTCATTCTAGCACTTTGTAAACCTTTAAGCACTGTTTTATATACCAGCTCCTATTATTTCTCCTTTTTTGAAGGAGTCAGCTAGCACTCTTGGGCAGCTCCTGGGTTCTTAACCGTCTGTGCTAGATGAAGCTACTATGGGGACCCAACAAGCTCACAAGCACATGGGGCAGTTCACAGTTTCCCTCTGGGTCACTTTTCTTTGGGAAGCAACAGCACACAGGTTCTGGTCAAAGGACTTAAATGCTCTTCTTTAAGACTGAGACTATACAACAATTACTGAAATTCACAGTAATACAAGTCTCCCCCCCCCACCCCAGTAATTTGTAACAAAATAAATCCTGCATGGTTAATATTGTTTTCAATGTTCTTGCAGTTGAATTCACATTTTCATTTATTTGTCAAGGAACTTCTGTTCTTACTCTTCCTGTCACTAAGTGTGTTTGGGGGTGGGGTGGGGAGAGGGGCGTGGTAAATAGGGATTGTTTCAATTTTGTATTTGTTTATCCAGAGCCTACCACAGTCCTTGGCACTTAGTAGGTGCTTAATAAATGGACTAATCATCTTAAAAGGATTAAACAAATTTAAAAGGCCTCTGACTTACAGCTGCTCAGCTAAAATGTACAATGGGGTCCCTTTCCTCAAACTTTCATTCCTGCAAAAAACAGTTTGAAGGGATAATTCATTAATTCTACATAGAAACTGCTGTTTTCTTAGGGTTTCTTCTCTTCTTTAAATGGAAATAAGTTTACATCATGGGGGCTGGAGTTATTTATATCTCTCAGGGACTTCTCAGCAGAAATACCTTCCTCTCAGTCAGTCATTCTCAGTGTAAAATAGGTTATGTGGCTCTGCTTGGGGCCCAGGTTTTACCAAAAGGGAAGCAGAAAATAGAATTCCTCCTCCTATCTCATTGGGCCAACAATATCTCATATTCTGCCTCAGGTGATTGATGGAGAAAACTAAAACATGAGTGATCACATTCAGAAGGAAGAGATGAGCACTGTGTCAACATAGTAGGTAAACAAGAAATCTAAAAAAATGGGGTAAAAAGTTTAGGAAATCTTTGTGTCCAAAACCAAGACTCAATAGAATGAAAATATTTCATCTGAATAACTATTTTGGGGGCTGTTGAAAAGACTGCAGTCTGATTGGGTCACAGGGATCCTTTTGCCTCATTCCCACAATCTTATGTTTGGAAAGATTAAAATAAAAATATGAATGGGAAAATAAATAGATAACATTCATAAATTTTTTTTATTACCCAGCATCTGAAGCTCTTTCAGCACCTTAGCAAAAAATAGCTAAAAAACAAATGACAATAAGCAAAGGCAATTTGCCCATGAAAATAAAAATAAATCACCCAAGGGAGTTACTTAGATGACTTTCCCTTTCTGGTTCACTCAATAAGGCTATGTTGAAGGCAAGAATATTTAGTATTCCCTCCCCAGACATTGTGAACCACTGTCAGTAGACACATTTAGTGCAGGAGACACATTTTTTTTCACTTCCAACACAGCTACTACCACATTATCTTAGGATTGTAGGATCATAGATTTAGACCTGAGAAAGACATTAGTCCAGGAGTGGGGAACTTGCAGCCTCAAGGCCACATGTGATCTTCTAGGTCCTTGGGTGCAGCCTTTTGACTGAGTTCAAGTTTTACAGAACAAATCCTTGGATTCAGTCAAAGGGCTGCACTTGAGGACCTTGAGGGACACAAGTTCCCCACCCCTGATCTAATCCAATGTCCTCATTTCTCAGGCAAGGAAACTGAGACCCAGAGAAAGGAAGTGCTCACAGTTGCTGAGATAGTAAGCTAGAGGTGAGGAAATGGTGTTTGAACCCAGATCCTTTGACTCCAGAGCCAGTACCTTTTCCACTGTATCTCACTGATGCATAAAATAATTTGAAAAGCTATGTACTTCAGCTACCAACCAAGAGACTTAAAGGAGATTTAAATACATATTTTAAATACATTTAAATACATATTTTAAATACATGATAACATACACATACATGCCACAGCTCCAAGAAGCACTCCACAGAGAGAGAGAGCATGTTTTATGGGAAGAGTGTTAGAAACCCAGCTTTGATATTCCTTATCTGACTTTGAGAGTCACTTAACTTCTTGGAGCTTCTTCTTCTTCAACTATAAAATTGGGACAAAAATGCTTCTCCTACCCACCTCACCTGGTTGATCTGGGTAAAGTGTTTTGTAAATCTTAAAGTGCTAGAGAAATGTAGGTTATTATTATATCTTCAATACATTGTACTTCTGTGTCATGTCACATGTACACATTCTGTACATTACTGTGTGACATGTGATGGAAACAATAATGGGATTTTGCAGATGGAGAAACTGAAGCTCCTGAGAATTGGAAAGTGTCATAATCAGTCAGTAAGACAGCCAGTTTTCATTTACTATATCTACAACGCATAAAGATATATACCTTTACTGTCATTTATTTTATATACATATATATTATATATACATATCGGGGGGTGCAAAAAAAAGCTGTCCAGAAGGACCTAAGTCCAAGACCTGAATGTGAAACATATTGACTGTGTGACCCTGGACAAGTCACTTAACATTTCAGTGCTCTAGGTAAATCACCAAAACTATAAATCACAAAGAAGTTGTCTATTTGCATTGATGGAGGGGCACTCCTCATATAAGAATTCCCTATAGCAGTGAAACTACAGTTCACATCCCTATCCCTAGAGCTCTATATTGTATAGTAGGATTGGGGTGGAGGGGGACTTTGGCCAACTACTATAAAAATGCATGAAGATGTATTTTATTTTCTCATGTTACAAAACCTCTTCAGTTGTTGAAGATATTTTAACTTCACCTTTTACCTCAAAGTATTAAAATAATTTTATGATACATGATTTTTAAATGAAATTGCTAATTATCTATTTTGAACAAATAGAGATTATGGGAAGAAATGGTGTATCCACATGTTTGCAGGCATACCATCTGTGAAGACCCATAGGAAAGCTTAGGGGAAAATCAGTAAGCTTTGCATACTTCTTCTAGGAAAGCATGATATGCTGAAATAAATATATTCTCATTTATGGAAATGATAACAAAGATAGAAAGGTATCTCTAAAATTAGGGAGGTGGTGGACATAAAAACATTATCAACAAAGTTTCCTTGACTTTGAAAGATGGTGGGGCATTTCTATATATTCTCTCAATACAGTACCTTGAAAGGCACTTTAACCCAAAGATGTTTCTTTGGTAAGAGTTCCTAGCCATGGAGCTCATGGCCCTGCTTCTGTCTAGAATATGTCTTTTGTTTAATGATCTAGTGCAGAGTGCCTCTCACAGCCATAGTACCAAGATCATTAATATAAGGGTCATAACGATCACCTCTACATAACACCAAACAAACCCAAATGTACACAAAGATACTTTGGAAAAGTGGCCATGTTTTTGGCTTGTTTCCTTGTTTAAACTTGCATTTCCTATCACTTCAAAAATGTGGGGTTTTGTTGGGGTTTTGTTGTTGTTGTCGTTTTACTGTGTTCATTACCAAGCTGACTGAAAATCTTGCTATGTGATTAAGAGAAGATTCTCTTTACAAGAGGTGAACTTTCCCTCATTGTAAGCTTCTTTGTCTCCACTACGACCTTCAATTTCCTTAACTTATTGTCTCCCTTAGATGTTGAAGCAAGGTTAATTAATAAGCATTAATGGAAATGAATGAATGACAGGTCCCAAGAGAACAGGACAAAAAGCACCAGCCTGAGTGAGGACCTCAGCTTTGTCGGCTGCAAGCTATAGATCTTATGTGGCTGTTTTAGGTACACTCTATCAGTAGCCCAGTAGCCTCAGTGTCTCACAGTCTCTGCAAGCCAGACCCAGCAGGATCCAGGAGCCATCCAGTCTCTCAGATCCTCTCCTAGACCTTAGATGTTCCTTTACAGATACCCAGCATTGTTGGCCCAGCAAAAGCTCCAGGCATGCAGCCGAGTGGCAGCCACTGCTCTGCGCCAGGGAGAAACAAAGAGAAACAGGCGGAGAGACAGAGACAGAGACAGAGTGATAGAGTAAGAGAGATAGAGAGACTTCAGTGTCTCTACTAGGTGGATAATGGGGCATAGGCTGTATGTGTGTACACTGTGTGTATGAGAATTCCACATATCATCTCTGTGTGTGTGTTTGTGTGTGTACTTGAAAGGGTATTCATTGTGTACTTGAATGGAGGATGGAGGGGAAAAGGTCATTGGAGAGAAGTAATTTGCCCCTTGGGAGCACTATACATTATAGTAGTCTTCCTCAGTCCCACTCTCAGCCGTCAATGCTTTCCCTTCCTCTTCATCATGTCACCTCTCCACTTTCCTGAGGTGGGGGGGGGCATTAAGAAGGAGGGACTAGTACCTTTCTATTAGCTATTTTCTTTTGGACTTTTGGATGCTATGCTCCTTGTTCAAGTTTGCGCCCCCATCACACATCACAACTTTCATTCTCCCTAGCTATCTCTTTCCCACTATCCCTTCCTCCATGGCTGACATCCTCCTTTGAATAAGCACAGTTCACTTCTATGAAGCTCAAATCAGAAATCATACAACAGAGCAGGTTATCCTGGGAAATAATGAGTGCTATGTCTTTGAAGAGGAAAAATGCATACACGAGGGTGGTTCAAACGGTCATTACTTTTCAAAGGATCTTTTGGAAAGGCTTTGAAAAACAATAAAACATGACCATACGCTAGGGGATAAAAGGGGGTTGTTCCTCCCTCAGAATGGCTTCGGGACAGCAAACTCACCCCTGATTATGCACATATGGATGTGAATATGTATATTTATGTATATGTACATAATGGGAGAGTGGCAGGAGATTTGGGAGAGAGAAAATGTTGGTTTTATTTGTCTTTGAATGACTATTAATAAATTAAATTTGAGTGAGAGTAGCCCAGGCTGAGAGAATATTGTGTGTAGATAAACCTTACTGCCCCCTGCCCCTAAGAGACCCCCATATACAATGTAGAGATGATGAATAGGAGCTGAGAGAGAAGATCGAAGCTGGGTCTGTGCTGGCTCTACTCTCTCCTACAAAACTATAGGGCAATTAATTGTGGCTTGTCCCCTCATCCTTCATCTCCTTGTGGCACATATCGATGGAGATTACTGCTGATGGACCATTTTATCACCTTAAATAAACAGTCACCACCTTTTCTAACCTCAACCTAATATATGGCTATATGTTCTGTTTAAGGATGCTGGATAACTAATGATATAAAATAGCTAAATCATATATGTTACCAGATCTTCTGGACACTCACACAAGAAGGAAGAAAAGAAAAATAGAACAACAGCAAAAATCAACAGCTTCAAATGCAGATGCCTGATACCAGGGGCCAGTCTCTCTTAAGCTAAATATACTCCTTCACCATTAATTGACTGGCATGCTGAGTATATACAAACTACTTGACTGGGTAACATTAGTTTTACCCAACAAATTTATTATGTAGCTGTTTGTTGCATCATGATTAAGAGTTATCAGCATGTCCATAGTGGAAGCTTTTTTCCCCTAAAGGTAAAAGAATAGGCTACAAAGTGATAAGAAAATAGTCGCACCTTTGGGGATCTTCTTACTCCTCTCCTGTCAACTTGGGCACTCAGTTTGACAAATAAGTGCTTGGTCTTATTTGCCTAACTTCTTTCTTGTCCCTCATCTCTACCCACAAAACAATCCCCACAATCACTCACACCCACCCGGAATTCAACTTTGCTGAAAGTCCATATTCTTCAAAGACAGTAGTGGGCAGAGAATAGGAGCGAAAACAAGTTTTTTTTTAAAAATCTCTTTAAAATTGCAAAGGTATCGGTGCTTAAACCACATGGCAATTTCTGAATTCCTTTTAAAAAACAAGATAAAACAAAAATTTGTGAATCAGCTAATTTACTCAGTTTAGGTACTAATAATGGGAAACCCTTTTCAAAGAGATAGCAACTTTTCTTTTTATGGTACTGATAGACAAAAAAAAAAATCAGCAAAAAAAAAAATCCTGAAACACTGAGTCACTGACAAGAGAAATAATGTAGAATTCAGGTTCTATTTATTTACAGTACAAATTTATTTTAAAATCAAAACAAAAGGGAAATATTGCAGGAGTTACAATTATAAGAGTCAGCAAGTCTCATTTAATAGAGACATACATAAAAACCTTACTTTAAAATGCATAAGCTTAAATGAATTATGAGTGTGTTATTTAAATAACAGTGGAAAAGTAATGAACTGATGTATGATTTATGCACTCAACTAGTAAAGACACAACAATTAAAAAAGGAGTTAGACAACATAGAAAATAGATGGGGTCAGTTGGTTGGATCGAAGCAGCTTTCAAATGTTTTGTGTGAACATAACAAACTTCTCATCTGTCACCCAAGGTGAGGTAGATTCTGATACCAAGCCTCAAAACTAAGGTGTTAATGACTCTCTGTCCTACGGAAAATCATCACCACTTGTTAATACAATTCAGAAAAGATATTTTTCTATGTGTATATACTTGGTTGTAAGGGGTGCAAATTATCGATTTTTTAAAAATCAACGATAGAAATGAAACAATGAACCGAAGCCTTCATATTGGTCAGAGCAGAGTTGTGGCATAACAGAACGGGAGAAAATCTGTCTACAAGAACTGTGTCCCTCACTCTGCCCTCTCACCCCACCTCTTCACACCCCAAACGTAGGCAATGTTCTAAAAGCTCCCCCTAAGTTTTCACGTGTTGCCTCGTCCTGAAAATCGCCTTTTCAATTAGCAGGCAAACCAACGCCCATAAGCCCTTCCAAGAAAGTACAGAAATAAAAAACAAAACAAAAACATTTGGCAGTCTTTGAGTTTCTTTAAGACAAACACCCCCTCCCCATTTAAAAGCAATCACTTCTCACTTCATCAGTGTAAAACACATTCCACTGTTTGAAATAACCACCTCACCCAGCTCAAGGAGCATCCTGAACCCGAACTTGGAAATCATGCCTCCCAAGTAACGACTACTCTAGTTAGATTGCCATTTTCTTCCTCAATTGCCCTTTAATTAGCGAGCTATCTGATGTGCTGTTTGTTCTAATAAAACGGTACTTTTCCCATTTCTCTTCTAGTTTCTGCCTCCACCCTTCCCTTTGCATTTAACAAGACTCGCTTTAAGATTCGTCCTTTCCATACTTTTAGCACAACCAAAGCAAGAAGTCACATTAGCACAATGTACAAACGCATTTTTTAAATGATAAATTTTCTTTGGCTTCAAGGAAAAGATATCTGGGCAATAAATATATTCAGTATCAACAGATTAATGGAGAATCTAAAACCCTACAGCATTTCCTTTTCTGGTGACTAGGTTTCCTCCTGGCGAAAGTGTATTAAGTTCCTGAATTGTCCACCAATAGAGTGTACAAGTACACTGTAGCAAACGTAGTCTAAGGAGTCAGTTCTTCCTAAAATTCTACTATAATTTTCTGAGATAAACTACAGGCTCCATGAAGCACTTAGCAGAGCACGATTATTATTCCATTTCACTTGCTCACCAGAAATGCTTTTTCTGAACCACTGTTTAATCTTTTAAAGGTTTATCTGACAGATTTTTAGAACTGCTTCGGAAAGGAGATATTTTCCTTAAGGAGTCTGGAGGGTGACCATAAGTGTATTTTGAATCAATTTAAGAGGATGTTATTTATGAGGCCAGACTTTCTGCACCCTTAAATTCAAGAGCTTTCAAATTCCAGAACAAAACTGGAGAGGGTTTTTTGTTTGTCTTGTTCATTTTGTTTCATCCTTTAAAACTTCTCTGAGAAGCAAGTCAGGAAAGAGGAGTTGGGTTGTTGGGTTTGGGTGTTGTTTTTTTTTTTTTTAATATTCATCATATAATCTCCCCACCTTTCCCCTAGCTATAGTCATAATTTACTTTCCCCTGACCAATATAATCAAATTTATGCACCCTAATACTAATCTAATTCCCATTTTACAATAGAAATTATGGGTTGGTTGCCTCTTCGAGCAGCTATTAAACAAATGGTTGTTTTATAACGAATTAAGAAGTTTCAGGTAAGAAGATGCTTCGAGAAATAACAGCTTATAAAATATAATAGTAAGGGAACTAGGAACAAGGTATTCAAACTTTTCTTAAACAGTAGAGAGGGAAATGAAATAGTAACTAAAGGAATGTTGACTTTAAAATCTCATACTGCTTTCAATTTGAGAACCTCTTAACTTATTCTTAATATTACGTCCGGACGTCACTGGCAGTATATTTAACACTTGTAAGATCTATGAACAGAAGTGTACCTTATTAAACTTCTGAGACCAACAGAAAGAAACTGATGTAAGTCAATATCCATCTTTGGTCATCACTTGAAATTCTACTGTAAAATCTCAAAAATGCTTTTTAAATTTAATTGTCTAGCCAGGAGTCATGGGTAAATTGGTTCTGACACTTAATTTGATCTACGACATAAATATCTGAGAGGTAAGGAAATGCTTTTTGTATTAAATTACAATGTCATACGTTTCACAAAATAAAACTGATAAACTTTTGGGTATTATTGACGCTACCAAGATCTGCAAGACTACCGAGGTGAGTGCAGGAAGGGGGCAGCCCCGAGCCCTAGTCGAGGAAATGAAAACTTTAGGGTTGCCTGTCTTATCTGAGAAGTAGATATTTTTCTTCTCTTCTTTTTTAATGATGAACTTCAAAATAATCCCTGCCCATTGCGTTTGCCACAGTTTAATCTAAGAGAAAAAAAAAACAGTTCTCAGAAATCTGTCTAAATGAAAAGCGGTTGCTTTCATCCCACTGCTGTCTCAAGGCCCCGAAATGAAGCTCCCGAACCACTAACACCAAGAACTTTGCGAGAACGGTCCGAATTTCCACCTTTCCCATGACAGCACAGGGGTCGCTAACCAACCACCACACTCCCGAACACACTCACCGCCCTCAACTCTTCCAGCCAACTCAGAGTTAGAAGAATCTGAACCCTCCAGCTTGGGTATAAGTGACAAGTCTTTCTCTCCCTCCTGTTGTTCTCCCATCCAATTCCAGCTCTATCTCCCAGATCCTATGTCTTTATCCCCGCAAAGTCCTGAAAGATGAGTTTTTTTGCCTGTCCCAAATACTCCGTACTCCACTCTAGAAGGGATAGCTGCTTTGGGTTCCAAGTGAAGGGAAAGGAAGCCATGGGAGAGTTCCCCGTTCAACACCATTACCCCCCCCCCCATCCCGTGCCAGAAAACTTTTACAATAGCATGACCAGGGAACCAGGGAATTGGGAGAGCCAGACTTTTCCCATTTCCTCCTCCCAGCCCGTTTTTAACCAGCGCACCCTCCAGAGATGGAATTAAGCCCTACGGGAGCGGGAGAAGGGGAGGGGTTAGAGAGGGCGCTACATACGGTTATTGGGGTCGCTGGTGTGCTGGTTGAGGGGTATGATCTCCATGCGCTGCTGTCCGTACAGGTAATAGTCCAGCTCCTCTGCTGTGCAGCGAAATCGAGGAACTCCCCTATCGCAGGCGGCGGCCCCGCTGCTACACTTAGAGCCGGAGCCCGAGCAGGAGCCGACGCACAAGTCCTTGCCCTGCAGAGCTCCCGAGGGTAGCACCTCGGAGCTGGAGAGCGGCGCGAATACCGGCAGCTGGGCCACGGGCAGGGCGGCCAGGCCGGCCAGGGAGGCGGCCGTGGCCGCGGAAGCGGCGGCGCACGACGAAGAGGCCGAGGCTGCGGTAGAGGTGGTCGAAGAAGCCGGAGTGGAGGAGGCGGAGGAGGCCGAAGAGGACAGGGAGGCAGGGCGCGGGCGGAAGCTGTCAACCACGGGCTCAGCGCGCTCGGGCGCCGGAGGCGGCAGGGGCAGCGGCGGCGGCTGGCCCAAGACGCCACCGCCGCCGCCCTTGAGCGGGGCGCTCTGCGGGAAGAGTTGCTGCCAGTGCTGCAAGTAGGCTGGGTCCACTTTCAGGAAGGACGAACCTCCGGGGTCTCTGGGCTTGAGCATGTCGGACGCCTGGAGTTGGGAGAAGAGGGGCGGAGAAGGGAAGAGAAGATTGAATCGAGTTTAGGGGGAGCGGTCAGACCGGGGAAAGGATGGCCAAAGCAGACGCTGGGGAGGAGAGGAGGAGGAAGGAGGAGGAGAGAGACCCAGCTAGGTACGGGTCCCAATCCCCCCTTGGCCAGTTCCAGAAAGGAGGACCGCAGGCTCAGAGTGCTCCGGAGAGAGAAAAGCCAAGGCTTCCAGAGTTCTGGGGAGAATCTTCCATAACTATATCAACTGCTCCAGCAACCTCCCTTCCCCATCCCCTCACCCCCACCACTTTCGTCGCCAACTCCGAAGCCACAGAAAGTTTGCTTCCAAATAGCGGAGCGAAGAGGGAAACCTAATTGCCAATTGGTGGGGTTTTTCAGACCATCCTCACCCTCCCTGGGTGCCCCCCAAAACTCTTTCCTAAGCTGAAGCCTTCCCTCTCTTCTCACCCTATACCCCACACCCCCGACCCAGAGGGAGGAAGCTGCGTTTCAGGAACTCTTCACTCTCACCAGACTGCCCACTAAACAGGGAGCCTTCAACCAGGTATTAGGAGTACCAGAGCCACCGGAACTCGGCAACTTAGGATCACTCAACACCCAGCGCAGGAAAAAGGGAGTCTCCTTCCCATTCCCATTATTCTCCCATCACCTCCCACCCCACGACGCACCCTCCCCCCCCCCTCCCCAATCCTTTACGCCCTTCTCCCAAGGGGCCTCGATTCCAGAATTTCAGCTTATACACCCCTCCCCCACCCCTTACCTGGGAACCGAGGGGTGCTGGACTTGGAAGTGGAGAGCTGGAGAGAGACGCCGTGTGTGTGTGTGTGTGTGTGTGTGTGTGTGTGTGTGTGTGTGTGTGGTTACATGCCCCAGAGCAGTCTCTGAAGATCGCGAGTCGCCAGGGGAAAGAATCGGAATGTGAGGTTGATCAAAGGGTAAAGGATCCTGGAAGCCAGCGGAGGGAGCAGTCGGAACTCTGAGCTGGAAGTGGCTGGGAGAGATCCCGGCAGCCTAGACCCGCCGTGGGGCTGCGCTTGGCAGCCACGTCCCGGCTCTTCTGCCTTGCTCTCTGGCAGCCTCCTTGCTGAACACGTGGGTTTTACGACAGCACAAAACACAAGTGTGTGTGTATATGTGTGTGTGCGCGCGCGCGTGTTTTAGTGGAAGAGAAATCGAGATAGAAAGACGCCGACAGAGGCACAGACACCCTACAGAGACAGACACAGAGAGGAAGGCAGACAGGCGGACGGACCAGGAACGAAGGAAGAAAGAGTCGAGATAGGAGGTTACCACTCCGTAGGATCCAGATGCTAGTCTGATGATCTCTCCCTTACACACCGTCTAACACCTCCAATTTTTATTTTATTTATTATTGACATCTCTCGTTCTGTTGATCACTCTTTCTTTCTATGATTTTTTTAAGGTGCCTTTTATTCCTTTATCTTGAAACAAGAAAAAATTAAGAAACGTAAAAGGAATCTCCACATGCCTATGTTTCCGACCTGGGAGCTGTGAACACAGACTCTGAGGATTTCCTGGGAACTTTTGCTCCCCCTCTTACCCTCCAACGCTTCCCCTGAAGTGTTAGAGTCAACTTGATGTTTGAGTCAACTTGTCTAGCCATGCATATTCTCTAAAAGAGAAATCCTCCCGGGAGAAAGTTCTATTGGATGGAAGGGGTGGCGACGATGCTTGAGAGAAACATTTAATAAAAAATAGATGCAGTTTTGATTTCAGGGTTTAGAAGCCTGGACACTCATTTTCTTCTAAAGGAACTATATCTTGCCCTGGAACTTATGTAATGTCACCGTCCTGTCTGCAAGGCTTTCTTTTACCTGAGAAAGTTATCACAGACTTTCTCCCCTTTATCTCTCTGACTACGTCTGTTTCACCTTTTGCTTGAATTCTTACGGTTTTCTCTCCTCTGGATCTCCTCTCTCTTTTCTCCCTCAAGCATTTCTTCATTCTTCTTCAGTTGTCTGGATTCACATTTTGGTGGCACAACTGTGCCTTTACACTTTTGATTCTACTTACCGTCTGTTCTCTCTGGCTTCTGGAGAGGTCCACTTCCAGAGAGCCAGGAGGAAGCAGCAATACCCGCTGTTTACAATCTGCCCCATTGGAGCATAGACCTCTTTCCAGAACTCAGGTTTCAAAAATCTACTCAAACGCACCAGGATGCATTTAGGTTGAAAACACGTTATATGCTGGAGCTTCTCACTCCACCACTCTCTCCCTTCTTTTTGCACTACCAGGATTTGGAATACGGGGATGTCTTCGAAAAGCACCAAGCTTTCCTCTTGTTTACTCCTTACATAGAGCAGATAAGAAAACAGAGGAAGCAATGTTTATCTTTAAAAACACACACACACCGCAACACAATTATTTGAAATCTTCTATGAGCCCTTTCATTTCCCACTTTGTGTTCCTTTTTCTACCCTTTCATTCATTCTAGCAGAGCCTGGGAAAAGTTGCTGTTTAGATTTTGTCTGCGTCTAACGCAGGACATTTTAACACAAATTTGAACAGAGCTCCTCTAAAAATGTTTTGACTGGCGTCATTTTGACAAGGTCATCCGTCATGTGCTGTGTAGATTGATAACACCTAAGCTGAAGTCAAACACCACTAGGAAAAAAACCCCCACGATTTTATGGGCTGTGAAGCTAACCATACAATCTAAGCTGTCTTTGATCAGCTTTAGTGTGTCAGATAGAAAGAATTTTCAGCCCTTTTCTCGACTAATCTAGCCTTAGAACTTCTGAAATGTTCTTATTCAGGCTCCGGGAGAAGACAGAAAGTCTCTTTCTCACACTTTCTCTGTCCAGTGCTGAGAAACAAGCTGAAGGGCTGCTTCCAAGCAAGAGAAGAACGATGCTGCCTCTCTGGGGTTTTAATTTGAATTCTCACGTTGTCATTGTAATATCATCAATTCTTCTCCGGCATTTGCCTCTGTCACTGTGGCCTTTCCAGCTCCCACTCTAAACATGCAAGCACTCTTGCCTTTCCACTCTACATCTTCCCCAAATTCCCCAAAGCCCGCCTTTTTCTCTACCAATTCATCACCTTTCAAAGTTTGAGAAGCTTCTGTGACCCCCATTCACTTTAGAATTTCTCGAAATGTGGGTTCGAAGTGTCTCTTATTGGGGCCAGGAACCTGAAATGATGCCCCATGTCTCCTACCTCCTCCTTCACCGTCTCATCACCGGGATAGCTCCCTGCCCCTCAACCTTGAAGTCATGCTTCTGTAGTGGTGGAACATCCAGAAGGAGACAACATATCTTCTTCTTAGCGCTGCAGAAAGGTGAGTGGAGGACAGAGGTAGGCTGATGTCCCCTGTGTTACAGATCTGTTCTAACATCATTGGAAAATTAAGGTAAATTACTTGCTCCTGAATTCAGCACTGAGAGAGGATGGGGCCAGAGCTTTCTGAGTTCTGGGTCTGGGAAATGAAGTGGAGGTAAGCAGGGGCAGTTTTGAGCTGAAGAAAGCTTTCAAGATAGTGTGTCTTCCCAGCTGCCCCACCCCACCCCCATCTGTAGGGTTACCCGTATTTAGGCATGGAAACAAGGGGGCCTTCCTGGACCATTTCACACAATTACAGAGGCAGACAGACTGATGGCAGCCTGAATGACTGGTGCATAAGAGAATAATAGTAAGTAGAAGAAAAGGAGAAAGTTTGAGAGCAAACCAAAGAGAAAAGAGTGAGGGTGGAATAGAGGCAAAAAAGAGATGAAAGAGAAACTCAACTAGGAGACCAGGTTGAAAACCCTTAGCACAGAGGAAAAGTCTTTGCTGGGAAGGAGTTACCTTTGAGAAGTGAGAGGCTGGGGAAGGAGAGGCACCCAATTCTATGTCAGTGTATCCCTGGTGTCAGTGCATTCTTACAAGACCTAGGTACTAGTCTCAGAGCCCTGAGTTATGAGAAATGAATTGAGGACTCTGAAGGAATGGCAGAGAGTGGCCAGACAAAAGTAGGATTTGATCATCTGGGACAAAACACCTCTGAATCAGTATCTCACCGCACCAGTCTAGTCCAATGTTTTCCTTCTGTATGGACCTTGAGATTTTGAGGCTTTCTGAACCTTGGCTTAGATTCTCACCTCACCTAACCTGTCTCTAGAGATGTACTTTATCATCATCATTACTGTTTTTCTCTCCTATCTTCTGTTCAAATATTCATCTATCATATTGCATGTAGTGGATGCTCTTGGTTCTTTTTCTTCTTTTCACTTTTATCCCCTCCTTCCCTCCTCTCATCAACCATGCCTCCCTTCCCCCCTTCTACATTCCCTTCTTTCTCTCACCCCCCCCATCATTATACAGAGAAAGACGATGGAAACAAATCACTTCACCGGCTCAGGAAGCGATCAAACCTTTATAAAAGTCCATGGCTTCCAAATCAATAGGCGAATATTTGCTGGGAATTTGTTCCAGAGGAATAAATAAGAAGTGTGAGTGTATTAAATGGAAGGGAGGACCTAGTGGTGTTTTTCTTCATTGATTAATGACCTCTAAAATAAAACATGCGGGAAGAGGAGCCAGGATCGATAAATTAACTACCCAAATTCATCATTTTCCCAGGGAAAAAATTAAAATAATCCCCAGGAAGCCAATTCTCCTGTTGTCTGGGTGTTGTGGAAAAGAGCTGGGGTTGAAGAGGAGAGGGGCTACCCGAGGCAGCTGAAAGGCGGTGAAGTGATTCTGTTGGGGAAAGCCTCTATCTGATTTCATTTGACATGCAATTAAAAAGTTTGCCTTTCATATTAATTAATTTCTCCTGATGAGGGAAGACAAATGGTCGGTTTCCCTTGACAGGAGTCCGATAAAGAATTCAGCAGCTTTTCTCCCTGCCCTAGGCCTCTCTTGGTTCTAGTTTTAAGGTCATGGGTGGCTGAGTTAATAATTCATTAATATAGACATTCTGAAAGGATTTGCAGATTCCCCCTGCAAATTCTTTTTTCAGGGAAGAGGAAAAAGAGAGGAAGGTAGAATTTAGGAATGAAGAAGGTAAGGAGAGAAGCGAAAGGGAAGGGAGAAAGGAAGGAGAGAATAAAGGAGGGAGTATCCTCCTCCCCATCCATATAAAAAACTTGGTTGAAGATGGGCATTCAAAGTGGAAAAGGAAATTCTCCCTCAAATATCCTCTTCTTTTCTATTCCTTTCAAAAGCCCCTTGAAGAGCAAAGATATCCAACTTTGTAGACCTACAATGAGCAAACAAAGGATGACTTGGGCTCAGTGGGATCCCCTTCATCTGGTTCCCCAAAGAATATTCTTCACAACTTTTAGAGGACTTTGAAATCCAGAATCAGAAAGAAATTTCTCTTTCCAAATGAGGAACTGGTATTATCCAAGGTAACCTCAGGTTCTCCTAAGAATTGCCTTAGAAACCAAATAAGAGCTGTCCAGAGTACGTTATTTTCTTTGCAAGAATGATGGTGTCCTAGGCTGTTGGACTGTTGACTATTTGAAGGAACATTTACAGAAATATCAAGAACTACAGTTTGGGGCATTTATAGATATTCTTATATTATTCTTATTCTGCTGTCTTTCTCTTTTTTTGACTGCAGTTGGCTCACAGTCCCATAACCAAGAAAGGGAAAAACCCATGATGAAGCAAACAATTACTGCCCTGAGAAATAGCCATTCATGACATACTGTTTTAGGAAGGGATTTAGTATGATCAGAGCCACCCTAAAACCACACTAACCATAACTGCATAGATATATGACCAAGTCACTTAATCTTTCTTAAGGCAAATCACTGAACTACCTTAATTTCTCTCTTGGAAAAAAATCAAGGATACTGACTTCTGCTCTGACCCTCCCTTAGCCATCATCCACCTTCCAAAGTATATAGTAAGAATCAAGGAGCTGAGTGAGGTGAGCGATGTTTCTTCTGAGAAAGAGGATATGTGTATGCAAATGTATGTTGAAAAAATTGTTTTTAATCACTGTTTAGCTTATCCATGGTTTTCTTAATGTCTCCTACTTACTTATTCCCACCTATTCCTAAAGTGGAAGAAAGAGAATGTAAAAGATCAGATGAGACATGTCAAAAGTTTTGGAGGTTACATAAGGAAGATGTATAGAAAAATTAGCACATCAAGTAAGGAAATGACTTTGTGGTGGTGACGCAGGAGTCACACCAGTTAGCATTCTAGTTGTCTCATTTACCGCCAATCGGATGTCCACTGGACCATATACATGTGGGTTTTTTTTTTCTTTTCTTGTTGTAGTGAAATTAACAATCAAAGTGCTGTTCTCTCCACATCTAATATCACAACACGCTGCAGTGAAAAATGAAGTTTTCCTTCATTTTGTTGAACTAAGTACTACCCTGGAAGTTAGAAACTAATATCAATCTATCTTCTTACCACTTTTTCTCAGTCTCTGGAAAGAGTGTCAGCAACGAGATTTTGCTGCTATGGACAGCACCTGTTCCCTTGAATTGTGCTTGACCCTACAACTCATTTCACCCTGGCCACCCAACAGCTGTCACTCAAACAATGACTTCAAGGCACTACAGACCTGATTTGGATGTGAACTACTGACCTAGAGGTGAAAGGCTCCACTGTCTATTACCAATCCCTAGTCACTTAATTCTCCCAGGAAATCCTTTAACTATATTCTTTGGTTTAGCAAACTATGATTTCCTTTTAAGACCTCAGGAGTTTGAAAAAAAAATCAAATGGCCCTTTTATTTCATGAAGAACTGATGTATAGCCAATTAACCATTTAAATATCTGCTTTTTAAAAAACAGTATGACAAGTAAAGGAAAAAATAATAATTGGGCAAGGGATGTACCCTTCATCACAAGATCTTGCCATTTTCCACCCCCTCCCTCTTCTCTTTGCCTCAATAATTTTATCATGATTTTAAGAAAGGATTTATTGGTCTAACACTAAAATCCATAAGTCAAAAGCAATCTACCAACCTATTAATTAATCAACCATTATTTGCTGAGCACTTATTATATGCAAGACACAATGCTGGGTATTATGAGAATATCAAAGTTGTACGAACTGCTTCTCAAGGAGGTCAAGATGTATTTGAGGACAAAAGGCATAGGTACAAAATCTTATTAAAGGAATGTCAAATGAATGAATAGTACAGGCAGAAAATGTTATGAGTTCAAAAATCATTATTGGCCCAGATGGGTAGGGAATTTATTGCCTACATAACTTTTGACAAGTCATTTAACCTCTTTGGGCATCAGTTTTCTCAACTAGAAAATAAAAGATTTGGACTAGATGTCTCCCTAAAGTCCCCTTCATATTAAATTCTGATCCCATGACCCTATCATCCTGGAATTTGGATAAACAGAAATGAGAGAGCAAAGAGGTTAACTCTAGCTCTTGGGTAGAGTTCTAAAGGAAATGTACTCTAGCCTCCAGAAGAGCAGTAATGGCTGTGTGGACCATGTGTATAATAAAGAATTCCACCTCACCTCACTCCTGAATGAAGCTGGCAGCAGAATCCAGCAAAAAAGAATGCTATACCCAGGTCCAGAGGACCTGAATTTGAACCTGGATCTGTCACTTTGGCATTTCTGTCATCTTGGGCCACATCCCTTCCCCAGGACCCAGTTTTCTCATGTGTAAAATGAATTGATTGTAATAAGTCATCTCTAAGACCTCTTGTTCAGTTGTTTTTCAGTTGTGCTTGACTCTTTGCAATCCCATTTGGGGTTTTCTTGGCAAAGATACTGGAGTGGCTTATCATTTCCTTCTCCAGCTAATTTTACAGATAAGTAAACTGAGGCAAACAGAGTTAAGTGACTTTCCCAGGGTAACACAGCTAGTAAGTTTCTGAGTCTAGATTTGAACTCAAGAAGAAGCCAGTACTCTATCCACTAAGCCTCCTAGCTACCCAAGATCCCTCCTAGTTCTAAATTTATAACTTTTCTTTTTCAGAACAAAAATGACAGGATTTACTTATCACCTTTGCATAGAATCAATATATTCAAACCTTAAGATTTTTTACAGAGAATGATCTGCCCTGAAGTCCTGAAGTTTTACATTTGTGGTTAAAAGTCATCATAAGAACCATTGAAGGAAAGTGGAAAGGTCTAGAGAGAAATTATCAGATAAGGCTTCTAATACAAAGACAGGTCAATGGTATTAGCTCTTTGTTTTATAAATGGATTTTTAAATAATTGTTATATTGGAAGATTTTGAGGTGAGAAAATCCACTTCCCAAGCCCCATTTTAGCCCTACTATGGAACACTCTGATCCAAAATAAGGGAGGAAATGAAGTATCACAAAAAATCATTTATGATTTTTAGGATTTGAAATAATTAAAAATATTATGATAATTTGGGGGGTATAAGACATTAAATTTATAAAAATCTGCATAGCAATCAACTATTTAGAACCAATGAATAGAACCTTGTATAGCACCACTTCTGTGCTAGCTCCCCAAAACTCAATGCTCAGGTTGGCAGATAGGGTTCCCATGGGGATTATTATAACCTTGTTTCAAAGGATACTCTCTTGATCTGAACTCCTAAATCTAAAACTCATGAACCTGCATTGGTGAGCTTACTTAAATAGCCATTCAGTAGACAAAATTAAATCAAGGCAAAGGCATTTGCTAAGATAACATAGTAAGAATAGTAGCTAAAAACATAAGCCTGGGACACACTATTCCACAATACACACCTCAGTTTTAAGAGTGGGTATAAACTTAGAGTACATTGGTAGTAAGGCACACTTGTCAGGAACACGTGTGGCCAAGGTAACTCAAGCCAGTGCTTCAAGGTCTTCATGTGAATGAATGAATGAAAAAAACATTTTAAAAATAACTTACTATGTCCCAAGCACTCTGCTAAGTGGAGGAGATAAAAATACAAAAGCAAAAACAGTCCTTGCCTGTAAGGAACTTACCTTCCAATGACGGAAACATAACTCCCTGGTGGTCAAGAAGGGGTACTTTGGGGGCATCTAGTTGGTGCAGTGAGTAGAGCACCAGCCCTGGAGTCAGGAGGACCTGAGTTCAAATGTGGCCTCAGACACTTGACACACTAGCTGTGTGACCTTGGGCAAGTCACTTAACCTCAATTGCCCTTCCTTCCCCCCTCCAAAAAATGAAACGAAACAAAAAAAGAGGTACTTTGTTCCATAAAGTTAGTGAGATGATGGATGGGTCTACAGGGAGTGAATTGATACATCCCCTCCAGGAAGACTGTGGAACTGATGTGAACAAATAGTTCCTGGTTTCAAACTTGAAGCGAGGTTGGGGTGGGGTGGGGTGAGGCGGGGTGAGAGAAAAAGGATATAAGCAAGGTGATGTGATGGTTATGCAGGAGGTGGTCAGAGAGAGAGAGAGAACAGAAGGAAGTGAATCATAGTTGAGCCTTTCCTGGAATAGTGTTCTGGGAGAGGCAATTATCAATCAGGAGTAAAAGACTCCAAGGCAGAGTTCCTTCAGATCATGATTTCTGGTGTGGATGGTGAGGCAGTTAGTGAGGAAGTTGGAGAGGAGGGAATGAGTCTTTTCTCTTCTCATAGTATTCTCAGGCTGTTCTCCCTTGGGTTATTCGGGTCACTCAGCTGGATTCCCTAGGTCTATTCCTCCCTGCAGCTTGAATCTAATGCCGTGGTTAGGTCTCTTGAATTAAGAATAAAAATAATAGCTAGCACTTATATAGCACTTTGAGGTTTGCAAAGTGTTTTTACAAATATTATCTCAACTCTCTGCTGCCAGATATCACATACCTGGACACATTCCTGCTTCTTGCCAAGCACTTTTTCGTGTCTTTACTTGTCTCTGTTACATAGTGGATGTAGTGTCTCCTCCTGGATGGGTGACTCCAATGCAAGGTGCTTTGACCAATAAAAGAAAGGAAGAAAAAATTCTTTCTCTCTCTCCTATCTACCCCTAGTACTTTCTGATGGAGATGTGGAGGTCATACTGTCACACTCCACACAGCTGTTCCTTGCCTCCAATACTCCAAAGGGTGTCAGGCTTAGTTTTTTAAAGGACATCAAGGGCATGGCCTATCTTTAGACAAAAAAAATGGCAAATCACCTTTCCAATTCCATCAGAGAACTTGGTCATATTTTGTAAAGAGAGTAGGCATGTCTCAAAACTCTTTAAAGAAAAACCGAGTTTTTAGAGATGTTTTCTATTTCTCATAACACCATAGTTATCCCAAGTATCCCTGCCCTCCTCTTCTTAAAGAGCTATCCCAGATTAAAAGTAATACTTTTTAGAAAGGAAAAAAAGCACAATTTGTTTTCTGAAAACATTGAAAAAAAGTATGAAAATATATGTAATGTGTAACATCTGTGGACCTCTCACCTCCATGAAGGGGTAAGTTAGAGGCCTCTTCTCCTACTCTTCATTCAAATCCTACTTCATCTTTATAATTTTGTGACATTTACTTTTGATTTTTTTATGTAGTGTTGTTTTTTTCCGTTTACATTGTTGTAGTTACTACTATGTATGTTGTTTTCTTGGCTCTGCTTACTATATTCTGCATCAGTTCATAAAAACCTTTCCATGCTTCTCTGTGTTCATCATATTCTTACAGCACAGTAATATTCCAATACATTCATGTACTACAATATTATAGCCTGATGGGCATATACTTTGTTTCCAATTCTTAGCTGTCACAAAAAGTGCTGCTATAAATATCTTGGAGTACATGGAGACTTTTTTCTTATTGATATCTTCCTTAAAATACAAAGTTATCAATAGAGTCTCTGGTTCAAAAAACATGGACATTTTGGTCACTTTCTTGCATAATTCCAAAATGCTTTCCAAAATGGTTTTACCATTTCACAGTCCCACCAATAATGTGTCAGTATATCTATCCTTCCACACAACTCCTCTAACATTGACTGTGACTTTTTGTCATTTTTGTCAATTTGCAGGATGCATGGTGAAACCTTAGGGTTGTTTTGATTTGCATTTCACTTATTATAAGTGATTTGGGGCATTGCTGTGATTGTGACTATTTCACAGTCTTTCGAGAACTGTTTGTTCATACCTTTATTCATTTATCTATTGGGGAATGGCTATTAGTGTGTGTATGTGTGTGTGTGTGTGTGTGTGTGTGTGTGTGTATGGGTGCACGTGTGTACCTGGAAAATGGCTTTTAGTGTACCTATCCTTCTACACAACTCCTCTGAAATTGACTGTTTGCCACTTTTCATCATTCTTGTCAATTTACGGTGTGTGAGATAAAACCTCAGAGTTGTTTTGGGGAATGATTCTGTGGGGGGGGGGGGTAGGAGGGGCTGGGTGTCTGTGTGTGTATGTGTATGTGGGGGTATGTAGACACACACAGCCATTCCCCAATAGATAAATATATTTTATATGTTATATATTCTGATAAGGGTATCCAAGAAATAGATAGATAGATAGATAGATAGATCTAGTTATCTTGTTAGATATATTTGATACAAGGATTTTTTGTCATTCAATCAACTTCTCTTCTTATGCTAATTGATTTTGTCTGTACAGAAGCTCTTCAGTTTCATGTAATCAAAGTTATCTGTTTTACCTTTCATAATTGCTTTTATTTATTGTTTGATTAAGAATACATCTTCTGCCCATAGCTGTGAGAGGTATATGATGTTTCTCTTCTAATTTTTTTAATAAAAGGATCTTTAATAGTAAGGGTCACATATTCATTTAGAATGTATTGTGTAATATGGTGTGAGGTGTTGCTCTAAGCCTAATTTATGCTAGACTGATTTCCAGTTTAACAGCAGTTTTTTTTATCATATACGGAATTTTTCCCTGGGCAATTTACATTTTCCACCTTATTAAATATTGGGTTATTGAGTTCTATTCTTCCTGAAGGTCCCATGTCTAGTCTTTTCTATTGATCCATCTCCATTCTTTAACCAGTGCCAGATGGTTTTGATGACAGTTGCTTTAAAATATAGTTTGAGATCTGGAAGTGCTATTCCCTATTTGTCCCTACTTCTTTTCATCATTTCACTTAATAATCTAGATCTTTTGTTTTTTTCCAAATGAATTTCTTTTATTATTCTATGAAGTTTTGTAAATTATCCTCTAGGTAATTTGCTTGGTATGATATTAAAAGGATTAATTAATTTTGGTAGCACTGTCATTTTTATTATGTTGATACACCATGTCTCACCATGAGCACTGAATATTTCTTCAGCTATTTAAATTGTTCCTTCTTTCTTTAAAGAACATATTGTATTTGAAGCTATACAAGTGTTTTGTGTGTTTTGGGGGTCAGTTCCCAAATGTTTTATGGATTTTGCAGTTACTTAGAATGGGATTTCCCTTTCTGTTATTGTTTCTTGTGTGTTTTTTAAAAAATTATTATATGG
Source organism: Trichosurus vulpecula (assembly GCF_011100635.1). Classification (NCBI taxonomy): domain Eukaryota; kingdom Metazoa; phylum Chordata; class Mammalia; order Diprotodontia; family Phalangeridae; genus Trichosurus; species Trichosurus vulpecula. Next base: position 511,169,541 of record NC_050573.1, on the reverse strand, counting down.
AAATGCTGTGGATCTTTGAGGAATTGTTTTGTACCCTGCAACTTTCCTGAAGCTATTCATTATCTCAATTATTATCTTTACTCATTTGCTTGGATTTTCCAAGTAAACCATCCAATCAGCAGCAAACAGGGATAGTTTTATCTCCTCTTTATTTATCTTTATTCCTGTAATTTTTTCTCTTCTCTTATTCCTATTGTTAACATTTCCAAAACTATATCAAGTAATTATGGAGAGAGTGGGCACCCTTGCTTCACTCCTATATTTATTGTAAAAGGGTCTGGTGTATCCCTGTTGTACATGATGCTTGCTTTTGGTTTTAGATGGAAGCTTTTTATGATATTAAAAAAGGATCCCTCCATGACTACACTTTGTAGGATTTTTAGCATAAAACTGTTATATTTTGTAAAATTCTTTCTCTGCATCTGTTGAGATAGTAATGTGGTTTGGAATATGTTGAGCATTTTAATATGATTAATTATGTTGCTTGTTTTCTTAATGGTGAACCATCCTTGCATCTCTGGCATAATTTCCACTTGGTCAAAATGAATGACTTCTTTATCACAATAGTCTGTTAGAATTGTATTTACAATTTTTGAGTCAATGTTCATTATTTACGCTGTCCTATAGTTTTCTTTCTGTATTTTATCTTTCTCTGGCTTAGGTATAAAGAGTATATTTCTCTCATAAAAAGATTCTGTAAGGGTGTTTTTCTTTCTCAGTTTTTGAGAATAATTTGTGAAAGATGGATACTAACTATTCTCTAAAAGTTTGATAGAATTCACCTGTGGATCTATCAGGAGCAAGAGGTTTTTGGTTTTGTTTTGTTTTTTTTTTAGTCATTGCTTTACAACTAGAATATATTTCCTTTGGATCATTTAAGATATCTATCTGGTTTTCCGATAGTTTCTTCCCTTATTTTGTGTGTGTCCGCAGTTTGGCATATGATGACATAATATGTTCTGATTATTCTATTTGTATCTTCTAGTTTTGCTGTGATTTCAACTTGCTCATTTGATATTTTATTATTTGATTTTTCTGCTCTTTTTTATCATTTTTGTCCAGGGTTCATAAATTTTATTAGTTTTTTCAAAGAAAGAGCTTTTAATTTTATTTTTCATTTCTATGGGGTTTTTTGTTTTCAGTTTTCCTATTTCCCTTCTAATTCTTAAAACGTCTCTTGTGCTGATTTTATATTTATTTATTTGATAGGTTTCTAATTTTTATATGCATATTCAATTCATTATTTCTCCTTTTCCATTTTGTTGATGTATATTTGTAAGGATATGACTTTTCTCCTGAGGATTGCTTTTGCTATATCTCAGAAATTTTTGGTATGTTATTTCATCATTATCATTTTCTTTTACTTAGTTATTAATTGTTTCTATTATTTTTTGGCCCACTCATTGTTAAGCCTCTATTTGGATCTATGTCTTTTCTTGGTGGTCTCTGAACCAATATCTGTTTTGTTGTGTTATGTTATGAAAAGGATTAATGATTTCTGTCTTTTTACATTTGTTTGCATATCTCTATGCCCTAGTACATGGTCATTTTTTTAAAGTTCTATGAGGTCCTGATAAATATGTATATTCTTTGTTGTCTCATGTAGAAGATGTCATAAGTCTTTTAGTTCTTGTTTCTCCAGCAATTTGTTTAGTTCCTCTTTTTACTCTTTGTGTTAAATTTATCCAAAGCTGAGACTGATATTGAAGTTTCTTGTCACTATTGTGTTAATAGCTATGTATCTTCTTGTAGCTCAGATAATGCTTCCTTTATTAATTTGGATGTTAAAGCATTTGGAATGTATAAATTTATTGCTGATATTGGTTTCTTATTTATGATTCCTTTCAGCATGAAATAGTTGATTTGTTTATCCCATTTTATTTTTTTAAATGTTTGTTTTTGCTTTGTTAGTATGATGGCAGCTCCTACATGTTTGCATTCACTTGACACATGGTTAAAACAGTTTTTTTTAATCCCCTGTTTTATTTTGTCTTTTTTTTTAAAAATGTTTCTTATAAGCAACAGATCATAGGAATTTTTTCAATCAGTTACTTTTTCATTTTATTGGATTGTTTAATCCATTCACATTTAAAAGTTAGGCTCATATGTCCAAAGGGCTATAAAACTGTGTATACCCTTTGGTCCAACAATACTACTGTTAGTTCTATATCCCAAAGACATAAAAAAGGGAGGGGGGAGGACCTATATGTACAAAGATATTTATAGTAGGGGCAGCTAGGTGGTGTAGTGAGTAGAGCACTAGCCCTGAAGTCAGGAGGACCTGAGTTCAAATCCAGCCTCAGATATTTGACACATTTACTAGCTGTGTGACCTTGGGCAAGTCACTTAACCAATTGCCCTGCCCCCAAAAAAAGATATTTATAGTAGTTCTTTTTGTGGTGGCTAAGAATTGGAAGTCAAAGGGATGCCCATCAATTGGGGAATGGCTAAACAAGATGTAGTAGATGATTGTAATGGAATATTATTGTGCTATAAGAAATGACAAGCAAGATGATTTCAGATAAACCTGGAAAGACTTATATGAACTGATACAAAGTGAAGTGAGCAGAACCAGAACATTATACACAATAACAGCAATATTGTATGATGAAGAACCGTGAACGACTTACCTATTCACAGCAATACAATGATCCAAGAATGTCCCAAAAGACTAATGATAAAGCATACTATCTGCCTCCAGAAAAAGAACTGATATTGTTTGAATACAGAATGAAGCATGACATTTTTCACTTTCTTTCTTTTTCTTATATTTCAGTCTTCTTGTACAAAATGACTAATGTGGAAATGTTTTACATGATTGGACCTGCATAACCTATGTCTGATTGCTTACCATCTCAGGAAGGGTTAGGGAAGGGAGGGATGAAGGGATAGAATTTGGAACTCAAAACTTTTTTTTTTAAAGTTAAGAAATTGTTTCAATATGTAATTGGAGAGAAAATTTTAAAAATGTTTTCTAAAAAGAGTTAGGTTCATATTTTCTTCCATTTGTCTCTTATTTTTCAGGTTATGATTTTTCTCTTATCTTCTGTAGACCCAGAATTGTGTTCTTTTACTTTAATCTTTTTTTAAGGTAGCCCCTTGAGGTGAGCTTCTTAATTCTCTCTTCCCTTCACCCCTGATCCCCTACCCTAGTTTGTTACCCCTTTCCTGTTGGAGTTTTGCTTATTAGTTCTTATTTCTCTCTTGCTTTTATCTGGTTATTTAATTCTTCAATCCTTTTTCTTCTCAATTAGATAGATTTCCCCTTCTTGTTAATAAGTTTTATAAATTTAATTTTTTTGCTCCCCTTTCCAAAAAAAGAATTTCTCTTACTTTCTCAATATTCATCCTTTCTTTCTGACTGCTCTAGATCCTCATTCTCTGATTCATGACCCCTATAATTATCTATTCTCTCTCTTTTCTCTGTATATTTCATGCAATCAAAGTTTCCATTCTAGGCTATCCCTTCTAGGTATGTTCTGCCACCACCTTGTAAGGCTTTCCCCATGGGTTTTCCTTTTTCCTCACTTTTACATTGTTCCTTGCTCCCAGAATAATGATGCTACTGCATGGTAGAGTGCTTCCTCCACCATATCCTTGATTATACAGACCATTTATAAGTTCCCTTGGTTACCTTTCTCCTACATTTGCGTCAAAATTTCCTCCCTGGGTACAAGCTCTCCCAATACCTCAGGTACCAATTGCCCCAGAGGTTCCAACTCCCTGCCTCTCAATGTAGAACATGTAGACTTTTCAAGCAACAAATCTACCAGGTATCCAGTGTAAAGTCCCCATCCCCTTCACAGATCATCTCTATTTACCCAGAGTAGCATTCATCAATGAAATCCCCTCCCAGAACCAAAGTAAATTCTCTTTCCTACCCCCCACTTTGCAATCTTCCCCCCTGCCCTCTTCACCTACTCCTCTGTAGGCTCTTCTCTTTCTGGGACCACAGAGGTCACACATTCTTCTCCTCATTGGCTTTTTGGAGCTCTTTTGCCATTTGGGTTAGTCTATTTTTTAAGGTCTTATTTTCTTCAGTATTTTTTTGGGTCTCCTTTAGCAAGTCATTGACTTGTTTTTCAGGATTTTCTTGTATCACTCTCATTTCTCTTCCCAATTTTTCCTCTACTTCTCTTACTTGATTTTCCAAATCCTTTTTGAGCTCCTCCATGGCCTGAGACCAATTCATATTTTTCTTGGAGGCTTTTTATGTAGGCTCTTTGACTTTGTTGACTTCTTCTGGCTGTATGTTTTGATCATCTTTGTCACCAAAAAAAAAAAAAAAAAAAGATTCTATAGTCTGAATCCTTTTATGCTGCTTGCTCATCTTCCCAGCCCATTACTTGATTTTTGGCTTTTTGTTTGTTTTCAGATTGGAGAGTGCTTTGTCTCAAGCTTCAGGGGTTTTGTGCTGCTGTTTTCAGAGCTAATTCTACTCTGAGGTGATATGAGGCTCCTCTCCTGACCTTTGCTATGGTCTATGAGTGCAAGCATTCCTTTCTGCCATGTAACTACCTCTCCACAGTCACCACAAGCTCTGCCACACCAGCACTCCTCCTCCCCAAAGAACCACCAACCAGGACCATGACCCAGATCCAAGCATGGAAAAGCAAGAGAACACTGCCTCTGCACCAGCAAAGCAATCTTTGCACTCCTGCTCTGATCCGCCACTTGATTCTTCCCACCAGGTGGGCCAGGGGCTCCAGAAGCAGCCACAGCTGGAGCTCTAAAAGCAGCCACCAGAGCTTCCTGTTGCTGCCTCCCACCTCCCCTGAGGCTGGGGTTGGACTGGGCACTTCCCTCACCCAGATCCAGCAGTTTTCCCACTGACCTATTCCGTTGTCTTTGGTGTTCGTGGGTTGAGAAGTCTGGTAACTGCCACAGCTCAGTGATTCATGGCCCTGAGGCCTGCTGTGCCTGATCTACTGCTGGCCTGGTCTGCCATGGCGCAGCCCACATTGGGCTGTGCTTTGCTCCCAGTACGGTGCAATAGACCCTTCTCAGCAACCATCCAGGCCATCTTGGGCTGGAGACTTGTTTCCCTCTGTTATTTCGTGGGTTCTATAGCTCTAGAATTTGTTTAGAGCCATTTTTACAGGTGTTTGGAGGGATTTGGGGGAGTGCTTAAGTGAGTCCCTGTTTTCCAGCTGCCGTCTTGGCTCTGCTTCCCTGTATCGATTCCTCATATGTCAGAAATGAGACCTTTTTCAGAGAAATTTGCTGCAATGATTTTTTCCTTCAAATTTTAACTACATTAGATTTGTTTGTAGAAAATATTTCCAATTTCATATAATCAAAATTATTCATTTCATTTTCTGTGATCTTTTCTATTACTTGTTCGATCATAAACTCTTCCCTTAGTCATAGATCTAAATGGTAATTTCTCCATGACTTCTCTAATTTGCTTATGATATCACCTTTTATGTGTGTCCATTTGGATTGATTTTGGTATATGGTATGAGATGTTGGTCTATACCCAGTTTCTGTTAAACTTCTTTCCAGCTTTCACAGTAATCTTTGTCAAATAATGAGTCCTTACTCCAATAACCAGGTTTTTTGAGTTTGTCAAGCCCTATGCTGTTGTGTTTGCTTGCTTCTATATGTTGTATATCCAATCTCATATATATATATATATATATATTTGACTTATTTTTGACCAGTACTAAATCATTTTAATAATTACTCCCTTGTAGTGTAGTTTGAGATCAAGTATTGATAGATCTATTTCCTTCACATTTTTATGATTGCATTTAAGATTCTAGCCCTTTTGTCCTTTTGTATGAATTTTGTTATTTTTTAGCTCTATAAAATCATTCTTTGGCAGTTTGATTAGTACAGGCACTGCATAAGTAGATTAATTTAGATATTTTTGTCATATGTATATTGACTCTACCTGCACATAAGCAATTAATGTTTCTCAAATTATGTATGTCTTTAATTCTCTAAAATGTTTTATAGTGGTATTCATATATATCCTATATGTGTGTTGGTAGATGTACTCCCAAATATTTTATAGCTTTGGTAGTTAATTTGAATGGAATGCATCTTTCTATCTCTTCCTGCTGGGTTTTGTTGGTAATATTCAGAAATGCTTATGGTTTATGTGGATTTATGTAACATCCTGAAACTTTGAATTTGTTTCAATTAATTTTTGTTTGATTCCTTAGGGTTTTCTAAGCAATTGACCATGTCATCTGCAAAAGGAGATAATTTTATTTCCTCTTTGCCTATGCTTATTTTTAAGTTTCTTTTTCTTGTCTATTACTAGAGCTAGCATTTGTAGAACTATGTTGAAGAGTAATTGTGATAGTAAGCATCCATTGCAAAGTTTCTAACTTTCCTCCATTAAATATGTTTGCTTTTGGTTTTTGATAGTTATTTACTACATTAAAGACAGGTCTATTTATTTTTGTGTTTTCTGTTGGTTTTTAACAGGAATGGTTACTTGTCAAAAATCCTTTTCAGCATGTATTGATATAATTATGTGGTTTCTAGTATTTACATTATTAACATGATTTATTATGTTTATAACTTTCCCTATGTCGAACCAATTCTTCATTCCTGTTAAAACTCCAACTTGGTCATGGTATAGAATCTTTCTAATAGGTTATTGCAACCTATTTGCTAATATTTTAATAAGAAAACCTTTTCGCATCAATATACATTAGAGATTTTGGCCTACAAATTTTTTCTCTGCTTTTTCTCCTTCTTGTTTAGGTATCAAGATCATATTTGTATTTCAGAACAGATACTGACAGGGTGTGTTCTTTTATTATTATTACAAAACATTTGTGTAATATTCAAGTTAATTGTTCTTGGAATGTTTTATAGACTTCACTTAGAAATCTATCTGATCCTTGATTTTTTTTTTCTTTGAGAGTTTTTTTATAACTTCTTCAATTTCTCTTTATGCCATTTCTTCTTTTGTTAATCTAGGTATTTATTTTTTATAAATATTCATCCATTTCTTGTAAATTATAAGGTTTTTGGCATATAATTGGAGAAAATATATTTAGATAATTTCTTTGACTTCCTTTTCAGGTGTTTTGAGTTCTGTTTTTCATTTTTGATGTAAGTAGTTCGATTTTCTTTTCTCTTTCTGAATAAGATTGTTAATTTAGTTTATTAGTTTTTGTAAAAGCTCTATATTAATTATCAGTGCAATGGGTTTTTTGGCTTTCTCTGAAACATATTTTTACGCCATTTCCCTCCATGTCCAATTTTTCATTGAAATCAGCTGATGAACCAGAGCATTGAACCGGGAATTAGGAAGACCTGTGTTAAAATCTAGCCCCAGACACTTACTAACTGCATAACTCTGAGCAAGTAACTTAATCTCTATTTGCCTCAGTTTCCTCATTTGCAAAATGCATAAAAAGATGATGATAGCACCTACTTCCCAGGGTTGTTGTGAGGATCATCTCAATATGCTATATAAATACTAGTTACTGTTGTTACTTACTATATTTGAAGGATCATACTTAGCTGTCCATAGAATTTCACTGCCTCTTGATACAATGCAATAGATGTTGACGAATATTATTATTTTCAGAGTGGTCTTTTTACAAATCCTTATCATGAGCATTGAAATATGAGATAACCAAGGTCCCACAAAATGATGTTTCTTGTTGCCTTTGGATATATGACAAAAAACAGTTTTTTTTATTTGCCACCACAAGTATCTGTAAGCTCTCTTTATATTTGTCATTTCCTTTTGAGTCCATCCACTAGGTCATAATAGCTCTTATTTAGGGTATCAACAGCTAATTTTATATTTGGATCTACGGTTAATGTCTAATGGCTTTATGATTCTGAGCTCCTTTTTCTTTTACTCTGCCACTATAACAGCAGAAATGGAAGGGGGCTACTCTGAGTTATGGAACATTACAATCTCTGAAGAATTAAAGTGGAAGATCGCTTAAAGAGCAATGTAGAGGTTCATGGTAGGTAAGAGCCAGCAGGAGTCAACACAATATAACCAAGGAATTATGCAAAAGAAATTATAATTTTTTAAAAAATGACCTGGTCACATTGCAAAGAGCAATAAATAATGGACAGTCAATGTTCTCCATTTGATCTTCCCAATGATAAGAGATTGCAAGGAATGTACCCAGCATTCAGGTGCATCCTTTGTAGCAAATATAAATAATAACATGGACAAGTAGGATCAGACTCAGCCTCCGTAAACAAAAAAGTACAATTTACCACTCAAACAAGAGTGGTAATCCCCACAAAACAGTCCAAAGTAAGGAAGGCTTCAGTGCCTTTGTTTGAGGCTGGAAAAACTCTCCTACCTGAGTTTTTAACTGTTTCCCAGGAACTGGCTGTGACTTATGGCTAGGCCTCCTGTAGTTCCATTGTATGGTCTTGGCCTTACCACTGCCAAGACACTCCAGTCACCATCCAGTGAAACTTCACCCACTAAACTGGTGGAAAGTAGGGATTGTCTTTTAACTTTTTTGTATCCCTAGAACTTAGCATAATTCCTGGCACATGGTAGCTGCTTAAGAAATGTTTATTGATTAACTAGCAAGAGTAACATAAAATAGATTGTGAACCACATGATTAGATAGAATATCCACATTGATCACATCAAAAATCCATTAGAGTCTTGGAATATGCTTCTGTATAGATATATGCTTTCCAGAATCACTCAGGAATGAGCAGAACAGTTTAGGAAACTGTCTAAGTTAATGGAATTTTGAGAATTTTAGTTGAGTATCATTATTCCTCAGCCATCTTCCTCTCCTCTCCTCTCTTCTCCTCTCTTCTCCCTCTCCTCTCCTCTCTTCTCCCTCTCATCTCCTCTTTCCCTCCTCTCCCTCTCCTCTTCCCCTCCTCTCCCTCTCCTCTCCCCCTCCTCTCCCCCTCCACTCCTCTCTCCTCTCCCTCTCCTCACCCTCTTCTCTCCCCTCCTTTCCTCTCCTCTCCCCCTCCTCTCCTCTCCTCTACCTCTCTTCTCCCTCTCCTCTCCCTCTCCTCTCCTCTCCCCATTCTCTCCTCTCCACTCCCCCTCCTCTCTATCTCCTCTCCTCCCCCTCTCCTCTCCCCCTCTTCACCCTCTCCTCTTTCTCTCTTCTCCTGTCCCTCTCCTATCTCTTCTCCCTCTCCTCTCCCTCTTCTCTCCTCTCCCTCTCCTTTCCTCTCCTCTCCCCCTCCTCTCCCCCTCCTCTCCCCCTCCTCTCTTCTCCCTCTCCTCTTCCTCTCTTCTCCTTCTCCTCTTCCTCTCTTCTCCTGTCCCTCTCCTCTCTATCTCTTCTCCCTCTCCTTTTCTCTCCTCTCCCTCTCCTTTTCTCTCCTTTCCCCCTCCTTTCCTTTCCTCTCCCCCTCCTTTCCTCTCCTCTTCCCCTCCTCTCTTCTCCCTCTCCTCTCCCCCTCTCTTCTCCCTCTCCTCTTCCTCTCTTCTCCTTCTCCTCTTCCTCTCCTTTCCTGTCCCTCTCCTCTCCATCTCTTCTCCCTCTCCTCTCCCTCTCCTTTCCTCTCCTTTCCTCTCCTCTCCCCCTCTTTCTCCTCTCCTCACTCCCCTTACCTGAGGGTCCTCTGCCAAAGGGAATGTACATTCGATGGCTGAAAGCTGTCTCATTACCTTGGGGTTTACTGGCTAGATTTCTTTCTCAAAGACCAAATCTTAAACCCAATTCACTATGGAGCTCATAGATTGGGCAACAATAGCTCCCTGCTCTCCAAGCACAGAGTGAATGTAAATAGTAAATAGTAACTGTTCCTCTTTTGACCAGGAACTCTGAGGGTCTTCCCCTCTCAGTTTGATTTTTTTTTTATTAAAGGGGCCATCCCTTGACTAACTTCTTGAAGAGGCCTATTCACTGAATGGGTCTTACCTCACTCGGAGTGAGAACCTGAAAAGACCTTAGCCTAAAAGACCCAGGGTCTCCCACTGCATCCTGGGCCATCTCCAGTTACCCTGATGAACATCTGGCCACTGGACCCAAATGGCTCTGGAAGAGAACGTGAAGCTAATGACCTTGCACAGCACTCCCTCACTCAAATAAAAGTCAATTGCCAGTCATGTCATCATTTCCCTGATGTCGTGGCCCTCTTCAAGAATGAAGGACAAACACACATATTTCCTCAGCTACCAACCCCCCCCCCATCTAATCAGTCACCAATGTTCCTTATTTAACTATGAGTTCCCTGATGGTCTGGAACTTGTATTAATCTTTGAAATTCCCTTAGCATTTAGCACACTCCTTTGCACATAGTAGCAATTCAGTAAGAATTTAACAAAATTTGTTGAATTCTGTCAACTCTTCTTTTGAAGTATCACTAGCAACTCTCCACTCCTTCCTATTCCCATTGCTACCAACCTACCTAGTTCAGGACTGTATCATTGCCATGAGGAGGAACTATAGGAAAGAGATTCAAGATGAATTTTGAAGCATTCACTTAGGGCATGACCATAGTAGGGGAAGAAGAGACTTCCTATGTATTTAATTAATTCCTATTCATAGTTATCTGTAAAATTCCTGCTAACTAGGTGCTAAATTCAGTTGTTTCTATGCTTCAGAAGAAATTCAAGCAAAGCAGCATTCTCTAAACTTTGGAATCCAGGGGCAAAGCCCCAGTCTTCTCCTGTTTACATCTATGACTTACCTCCATAAGCTCTTTGGTCAAAAACTAGGTAAATGTTTGCTTCATATAGCTCCACAGAAAATTTGTTGGCATAGGACATTGAGAAAAACTCTTTGTCATAAAACCACAATGAGCTGAAAGGGACTGCTTTAAGTCAGCTAGAAGTAACTACTACCTCTAGACAATTATGTATTTCTTAGGGATCTCCCCTATCACTTAGGAGTTTGTTTATGGACTTATATCCCTTCTTGTATTTTGTTGTTATTTGTATTAACATTGCCCTGTGTTTAGACAGCACTTTGTAACCCGTCAACGTGCTTTCATATATGCTATATCTCATTTGATCTTCATATACACACGAAACCCTGTCAGGCAGATTGATAAAGTATTATCGTCCTCATTCTACAGATGGACAAACTGAAGTAGAGAGAAGTTATGCAATGTGTCCAAAGTGGCAGAACAAGGACCTGAACTTAGATCTTCTCAGTCCAAGACCAGTGACCTTTCCTCTATGACATACTGTCTCTCTAGCTCTTGGAGCACATGACTTGTGGCTTATTTCTCAAAGCAAAGTACCTCTTAAGTGCTTCATAAATATTATAGTTGTTTAATAAATATTTTGAATAAATGAATGTATAGATTTCTCATGACAGAGATCCTAAAATAACTCTGGAATTTCTGAGGGCAGATTTTTTGGGAAAGTGTGACAAACTGGAACAAACATTGGACTGGTAGTCAAACAAGCTGAATCAAGTTTCTGCTCTCCTACTTTCTTGTTATATGACCCTGGGCATGTCATTTAATCTGTCTTAGTCTTAGTTTTCTTTTCTATGAGAGGTTTGACCTAAGATGATCTCTAAGATCTCATCCAGTTCTGACACCCTGTGATGTAAATAGTAGATAACTCTCTAGTTAGATATTAATATAACTATCAAAATTACTCCTATAACTTTATTAAAATAACTCTAAATACTTTGAACTTTTTTCTATCAAACTTTAACATATAAAGATTTGGACTGCAAAATATTTCCCTATGTTTCCATAGAAAACCAGTCTTTCAAATTTTAGAGAAGGATTAAATATCTTTATCTGGTAAAAACCATGTAGCTTTTCTTGAGTGCGGATTTTTTTTTTACTCATGCCAGTCATGTCAACTCCACAGTGCGCCTCTTGTATTATAAACCGCACAACCCCTTGGGGACAATCTACTAACCTCAACTATGCTCTGCAATTGCACAAAAGTGTGTTCCCTTCTCTAAGGAAGTGTGCTTATTTATAGTAAAAAACACTGAAAATGTTCAAACACATCCAGGAATGTCTCCTGTATGTACCCTGTTTGCTTACCAATGAAGAATTTATTTTAAACAGTTTCCTCTTTCAAGCACTCAAGCAACTGGGTGTGCCAAACAGGAGTGGGGTGGGGGGGAAGCAATTGGATTAAACTTTAGGTTTCTCTTCTGTATGGATGAAGTGTAATGCTGCTCTATAAAGGAAGAGTAGTCTTCTGTTCCAATCCTTTCAATCAAGCAGACCTAATCATTAACTTACAAGACCTTTTAAAAAAAAACCCAAAGAATCAGAAATTCCACTTCTTTTGAAATATGATTTAGTCTAAATACTTTTCTCATCAATGAAGTTGTTGGTTTTGTTTTGTTGGGTTTTGTTGGGGTTTTTTTTTTTGGAGATAGAATGTGCATAGTGGATAGAGGGTTGGTTCTGAAGTGAGTTCAAGTTCAAATCCTGCCTCTGATATGTACTCACTATATGATCATAGTAAGTGACTTTACCTTTCCATGTCCCAGAAAATTCTAAGATAATGTTATAAATGAGTTGTGGATCTGCCTCAGTGGAAGGAGCTACCCAAATCAATGAAATCTTGCTTCACTTTAGTTTTCCTTTTTCAATTGCCTTCTTTGGAAAAGAACACATACAGCATCCCTTCATTTACCTTTCTCACAAAACCCAGCTCAAGTGCTAAGGTCTCTATGAACACTTCTTTCATTGCTTCAGGCTTTTATAATCTCACTTGCCTCTCGTTGACTTTAATATTCGTTTGACTGTTACCTACAGTACCTTTTCTGGCTATTAATCTTTTTAATTGAATTTTTTTATTTCAAAACATCATACAAAATCCCCAACTCACTCAGAATTTAGATCTCCAAAATAGTTAAACAGAACAACATGAGAGTAATTAACTAATTATTAAGCCAATTTTGAACTTTACTAGATTTTTTCAATGAAAAGATAGTTATGTGTTATAAGTTGATAATACCAGCATCCATTATTTTTATTCAAATTTTGTTGCAGTTTAAAGTTGTGTTCATTTATATAGTTGTGGTAATGGCATATATTATCATATTGTCTCTGCTTTGTTCATTTCACATCCCTTCATGCAAGGTCTTTCCATATTTCTTTGAGTGTTCATATTTATCATTTCCTATCACATAGGAAAATCCTACTACACTCATGTACACAATTTGTTTAGCCACTCACCTGCCATTGGGTACATAGTTTGTTTCTAACAGTTTGTTATATGAAAAAGAAATGTTGCTACTAACATTTTCATACCAGTAGGACTTTTGTGGGCTATCTCAACAGAAAATAAAACTGAGTCAAAAGTTATGAACAATTTTGTAATTTTTTTGCATAATTCCATATTATTTTCCAAAATACTTTAATCACATCAAAGTTCCCCTAGAAGCAAATTAATATGCCTGTTTTAACAAATCTTTTCTAGCAATGACTTTTTTCTCCAACTTGATGAGGTCAGAGATCTTCTAAATTTGCAATTTTCCCACTATGAGTGATTTCAAGCATTGTATTTTATTGTTGTTGAAAGATTGTGCTGATTCTTTTGAAAACTTCAAGTCACTTGATGACATCTATGGGGAAACAGCTCTTAATCTTATCAAGTTGCGTCAATTTCCTTTGGTTTTTGTATGACAGAGTTTGTCACAGCTGTTTCACAAATCTTGTAGCACTATATTTTATAAACTCAAGAACTCCAACTATAATGAGTAAGGACACACTTTTAAAACAAACTTTTAATGAGAAAAATCTCCAAATATATAAATAGTTAAAGGATATGAAAAGGCAGTTCTTAAGAAATGTAAATTATCAAGAAAGAAGGAAAATGCTCTAATTCAATAATACAAGAGAAAGGACAATTAAAACACCTCTGAGATTCTACCATACATCTATTCAATTGGCAAAGATGACAAAAAGAGACAATATCAATTGTTGGAAAGGTTAAGGGAGGACCCTCACTCTAGGAACTACCGTTCTTTACTGCTCCCCTCCCTAGAGAGTAATCTCTTGTACTAAAGAAAAAAAAAGAGATGAAGGTGATGTTGGTGGGAAATGGTTCAACAAAACCAACCTGTAATTTACTTTCACTGCTTTGTCTCTCCTTGGTTTAGATATTATAACCATATTTGTATCATGGAATGAATTATTTATGGTGCTTTCTATTTCTGGAAAGTTCATTTTATATAGGGGTGAATTATTTTAGACATTTGGTAGAATTAACTTGTGAGTTCATTTGGGCCTAATTTTTTTTAACGTATGTAACAAATCCTACACTATAGTTCTAAAAATTCCCTACTAGCCAGTGTTTAACTCTGAACTTCTTTCTAGCCTTTTCTGTGAATTTCATAATGTTTTGTTGATGGTTTTTCTTTCTTTTTCTTTGGCATTACTATCACAACATTTTTCTTCCCCTCATTCCCATTGACTTTCTCTCCCTCAAAAAAAAAAAGCCTTCTCCTGTACCACATAAGTATAGTCATGCAAAACAAACCCACACATTGTCTGTACATTAAAACATATGTCTCATTCTGTATTTCATCACCTCTCTGCAGAGGTGGAAAACGTGACTCTTCATGGGTTTTTGCAGTTGTGAAGTTACGTTGATCTGAGTTTGTAAATCTTCCAAAGTTGATTTCTTGTACAATGTCATTTTCATTATATAACTTATTCTAGTTATTCTCATTCCATTCTACATCAGTTTATATAAATCTTTCCAGTTTTCTTTGAATCTATCCTTTTCGTAATTTCTTATTGCACAATAATATATTCCATTGCATTCATATAATTTCTATTACATTCACATAAATTGTTCAGCTGAACAGATGCCTTCCCTTAGTGTCTAGTCCTTTGCTGCAACAAAAAATAAAACTATAGTTATTTTTGTACATATGGCTCATTCCCTCCCCCTCCCTTTTTTTTTTAACTCTTTAGAGTACAAACCTAAAAGTAGTATCACTGAATAAAAGAGTATCCGGCTTACTGAATTTGGGGACATACTCTAGTTCCAAATTACTTTCTAGAATGGCTGGACCCCAAAAAAGGAAATTTATGGAATATACATGGGCAAAGAAGATGAAAAATCATCTCTATTTGAAGTTAATTTAATGCTTTTACTTAGAGAATCCCAAGGATTCAATGAAACAAATTCATCAAAACAAATTTGGTAAAGTAGAAAGTTATAAAGCTAATCCAACATCAGCTTTTTTTGTAAATTGCTAACAAAAGACAAAAAGAAGAGGTAGAAAAAGAAATTCCATTTGAAATAATTACAGAATGCTTTAAATATCTTGGCTTTAATCTACAAATATACTCTTGGGACTTAATAACTATAATAAAACTATAAAATATTATTTGTAAGAATGGAAAATTATGTTGTTTTTGTTGGACCTAGACATTGTAATAAAAATGAAGATACTACCTAAATTGACTTATAAATATATTGCCGTAATCATGCTACAAAGAGATTATTTTATGGAATCAGACAAAATACATTAGAAAGAACAAAAGTTCAAGTCTCTCAAGGGAAATAATGAAAAAAGTAAGGATGAATGTGGTAGAGTATTACCAGAACTCAAACCATATTATAAATCATTAATCATAAAAACTATTTGGTATTCATTTAATAATATAAAAACTGATCAATGGAATAAACTAGGGAAATAAGAACCAGAAGAAATAAAATATAATAACTTAGAATTTGGTGAAGCCAGAAGTACTTACTATATTGTAAGGTTTCATTATTTGACAAGGATTGCTGCAAAAGCTAGAAAGCAGTTTGGCAGAAATTGTGTTTAGATTGCATATTACAGCACGTATAACAAATGGGTACATGACTTAAATATGAAGTCATACCATATAAAAATTATAGGAGAATGTAGGGAGGTACTTTGCACAATAGGTAGAAGGAGAATTCTTAAAAGGGATAGAGGTGACAATAAAAGGTAAAATAGATAATGTTGATTACTTGAAATTTTAAAGCTCTTCATTGGACAAAATCAATGCAACTAGAATAAGAATAGATGCTGTAAAGTGTGGAAAATATTCATAGCAAATATCACTGATAATCGTTGTCTATCCAAGATATATAGGGGATTGGTACAAATATATAAGAATAAGTGCCATTCCTCAACAAGATAAGTGGATGAAAGATATAAACAGGCAGTTTTCAAATGAAGACATAAAAGTGATAAACAATAATATGAAAAAATGCTCTAAATTGCTACCAACAGAAAGGAAAATTAAAATAGTTCTCAGAATTTACTTCACACCCGTCAGTTTTGTCAAAGATGACAAAAAACATTCATCTTAGTCATCTTCAGTAAGGTATTCAAGAGATTTAGAAAAGCATTCATACTATTTTATGTCCAAACCTTTGGTGGACCTACTCCAATGGAATCAGTCCAACCATTTTGGAGAGTAACTTATCATTTTACTGGAAAAGTCATGCATATATACATACATAGATATACACACATATGTATATATATGTGTGTGTGTGTACATATATATATATATACTCTTTGATCCAGCATTACCACAACTAGACTGAAATGCTAAGGTCAAAGACAGGGTGAAAGGCCCCATATACACAAAAATATAATGTATTTAGAGCAGCTTTTTCTGTAATAACAAGGGACTGAAAACAAAGTATATACTCATAGATTGGAGAATCACTAAATAATGGTATATGAATATAATAGAATATTATTGCGTTATAAGATACGATAAATATAAAGAATTTGGGGAAACTTAGGAAGACTCATGTGAACTGATACAGAGAGCAACAGGGAGATTTATACAATAATACCAGCAGTCAGCACTTATATGGCACTTCAAAGTTTCTAAAACACTTTTAAAATATCCCATTTTTATCCTTGCAACAATCCCGGGAGATAGGTGCTATTATTATCCCTGTTGTAATGATGAGGAAACTGAGACAGTGGTTAAGTGATTTCCCTATGGCCACATAGTTAGTAAGCATCCAAGACTGAATTTGAACTCAGGTCTTTCTAGTTTTGAGTCTGTGACCTATTCCCTCATCTCTTCTAGGAATGGGTTGTAGTAGAAGCTTCCCAGTTCTATCTCCTTTCATGGGCCAGCTCAGATATAGGGCTTAACTTTCTCATTTCTGCTTTTCTCTTTCTCCTCCCTCCTTTTGGGTAAGGGGAAATTTTGTCTAAGGCGACTAGGCCACACTCTCCCTCACTCTCCCTGACTTTCTTGCCAGAGTTTAGGATAAGAGATTTTAATCAGCCTCACTTTATATTACAACAAGAGACATCATTCTAGGGGCAAAAGAAAAGCCACAGTTACTGTTTTAAATTCTACTTTGGAGAAATTAGTAAAATAACTTAGCTTTTGAGCCCCAAAGATTTCCTCCAACTATAAACCAGGGAGCTGAGGTCTCTATCCTGTATGAAATTCTGTGTAAAGGTTAAGTGGCTTGCCTGGGGTCATAGAACTAGGAAGTTGTCTGAGACCAGATTTGAACTCAGATCTTCCTAACTCCAGGCCCTGCACACTATCCATTGCACCATATGATAAGTAAAACAGGACAATACCTATTCAACCATATATTTTATGAGAAGGAAACAGAATTTTATATATGTATATATATATATATATATATATATACACACACACACATATATATATGTAAAGCATAACAAAAAAAAAAACACCAAAAGCAAATTCCAGCTAATGCCCAATTATAAGAATGAGTGTTGGATAGAGAGAAACCTAATTCATTTTCTGTAGGTCCTCAGAGAATGGATCATCACTTCCTGACAAGAGAGTTCCTTTTGTGTGGAGGCTAACTGCTGAGCTAGGCTTAGGTTCCTGGGACCGTGTCCTTGAACGCACACTACCAGACATCCTCAGGGACCTGACTTCCTTAACTACCATTCAGTTTCTAAGTTCTCCCTCTGCTGTGGCTGCCCCTCCATACTAGTCAGTAAGTCAATGAGGTTTTTTTATTAAGCACTTACGGTGTCCCAAGGCACTGTGTTCCACGTCTTACATGTTGACTTCCTCTCATCTGGCACATATTCATTCATTCGTAAGGCATTTATTTAATAAGCACCTGCTATGTACACATTGCAGCACAGTGGATAGAGAACAGAACTCCTGAATTCAAATGCCACTTCGGACAGTCACTAGTTAAGCAACCCTGGTCAAGTCAATTAACCTTTCTGTGCCTCAGTCAACTCCCTAAGTTTACCTACTAAGTCACAAATAGGGTGCAATATTTGTATATGGATTTGTATATGTATCTACCCCACAACAAAATAACATTGTCTTGACATATTGATGAATGCACACATGGGGTATATATGTTGCCTGTGTAGGTTGTGTGTATGTCCATATGGGTTATCTAAATGAAGCTTATGGAAAGGCTTTGCCCACTCCTTTCCAAAAAAATATTTTATTTCCTACCTGGAAGGGAGCAGAATGGGCCATGAGGTTATCCATTTTCCTCCCCTGAGACAGGAGATACAAGACTAGAATTATATCTATTGGCTCCCCTAAATATTGCTAGTTTAGGGGAAATATTTTCGTTCTTAATGTCAAACTTTCCTGGTTCCTATAACTTAAGGAAGAAGGTGGGGACTTGGAGCAGGGGGAGGCTCAACTTTATGTCATCAGGATTGGGTCTTTTCCATCAAATGCAGTTCCACAAAAGATCATCAAAAATTGTGAATAGCAAATAAATCCATTTATCCAAGCAGATGGCAAACAGAATTCAGAGATCTTATAAGATTAGGTTACGGCAGTCAATACACATAAGGAATGAGCTCTTCCATTTCATACCTCATTCTTAGGAATGAGGCATTTTTGCTCAATCAAGAGAGAATCTCCAATCTCACCTAAGGAGAAATTCTTTGAGTCTTTGGGGAGGCAAACTAGAAATGAGAGGCATAATGAAGCATTTGTTCCTCTACATGTCTGCTACCTCCCAAAGGCTGTTTTCTTAATCCCTGGGTTTCTCTCCCAAGTGGTTCCAGAACCATATGTGTCCTCTCTTGAATCAAGAAACAAAAAGGTTTCTCCTCTTCCAAGTTGTAGTCCCAACTCTGCACCTCATGTAGGCATGTAGTATAGTCATCATTTTCTCCCCCAATGAAAGTCTTATTCAAGTGTTCCAGCTTGAGCCCAGAGTTATATACGAAGCACTATAAAAAGGAGATAGGAAGTTTAGATAAGACCCAGTTACTGCCCTCATGGAACTTACCACCTAAAAAGAGAATAAGATATAAATACAAATAATTGTAAAATATGTTATTCCGTGATAAGTATGTTAGAGAGTTGAGAAACAAAATACAACCTAAAAAGGATGGTTGTTATTTTACTTGGGGAGGAGCTTATGTCTCAACACACCTCCCATTTTTAACATTTGCATTTGGCCTTAAAGAATGAGTTAAATTCAACAGGCAAAGAGGAGAGAAGACATCCCAAGCCTAAGAAATAATATAAGCAAAAGCAAGGAAGGAGAAGAATTCTTAGTGTGTTTGGGGTTACAGAAGAGTAGGTCATTTTGACTGAAATGTTCAGCATAGGGAGGGGAGTAATATCAGACAAGCCTACAAAAGCACAGTAGAACCAGATTGTGAAGAAGCTTTAAGGACAGTCAAAGGAATCTTAATGTACCCATCAAATGCATTCTGTTAAATTATGAGGACCACCACGCACAGAAGAATGTGGGCTCAAAAAAAGAGTCTCACATTCCATCCACCCACCCCCAAAGACCATAGATCTAGAACTGGGAAGGACTTCAGAGGCCATTTTCTTCAGTTCTATCATTATAAAGATAAAGAAACTGACATCCGAGTTTAAGTGATTCGACCAAGCAACTTGACACAAATAGTAGTCTAGTGATAGAATATAGACCTATATAGGTCATAGCCAGTGATCTTTCCGTTGCACTATGATATAACTCA
The DNA here is from genome assembly GCF_011100635.1 of Trichosurus vulpecula. Lineage (NCBI taxonomy): Eukaryota > Metazoa > Chordata > Mammalia > Diprotodontia > Phalangeridae > Trichosurus > Trichosurus vulpecula. Next base: position 511,149,703 of record NC_050573.1, on the reverse strand, counting down.
GCTGAATTTTTTTTAAAACACATTTATTAGTACCTATTTTGTTCCAGGCATTGTTCTAAACATGGGGGGCACAAAAAGGAAAAACTGAAACAGTTCTGATACTAAAACAGCTTACATTCTGAAATTTTTAAGATTTACTATTGGCTATTTAAACCTTCAAAATGAGATCTCTGTTGAAAATAGGAAAGTTCAGAGTATCACTTACTAAGTTTGCAAAGGCCAATGGCTAAGTTCAGTCAAACATTCCAATTTAGGCTAATCTAACTGCTAGCACCTTCTCTACGGGAAATATGAATGAAATTAAGTACAATTATGAACACTTCTTTTTTTAGGACAGTATAATCTCAGTTTAATTTATTTCATAGTTATAGAACACTATGGTTTTAGCATAATAAAATTGAGCTTGTGGCTTACCACAAGCTCAATGGAAAGATGAATAGTAGATATAAATAAGATACAGTATATTACCAATGATAATTTGCACATAAAAATAGCATAAAAGATACCATCATGGACATGCATGATAGTAAAAAGTGAGGGGCTGGTAATATACCAAGAGTGAGGGCTAACAGATGAACAGACAAGTACTACAAGGGTATGGAGGTAATATTGAACAAAACAACCAAAGGAAGGCATTCAAGACATTGGGTAGAGTCTTTAAAGAGGATTTCTTTTTGTAAAGTCCTTTAAACTATGACTGCCATGATTTATTTCATAATGTCTGGTATATGGTTTCCATAACAGTATAGCAGAGTTAGAGATCATAGTTTGAAAGCAGTAAAATTCATAAAGATTAGGAATGCATATTTGGGGAGCAGCTGAAATGTGAAATAGACTGTCTGAAGTATTTAAATGATTAATTTGATGATTTCAAGAACTCTGAACCACAGTGCTGTAGCTTATTCCAATGACTTCTGTCTTATCTTTAAGCTTGTTACTGATATTTCATAATAGGACCTAGTCTAGCCCCAGAAAATTAACTGCAGGCCCCTCTTATGAATGTGGAACAAGCTAGTATATGAAGTCCTGAAAAGACTCAAAGTGAATGTTAATTCATTGTATGGAGACTCTTTTAAGAGAATATTAAGTTTAATAAAAAAAAAACCCTGAAGTTATGAACAACTTGGCACCTTTGTTTTTTGTAGACTGTAAAGCCTGTGCAGAGGTGTTTCTCAAGGTCATAATACACAGTCAACTTGAAAAATGAAAAACAGAAGCCCAATGCTAACTCCATAGTTAGACAGGTAATTACTACTTTACCTTACTTCTTCCTCAGCTTTTATTAGTAGGTCTTGAAGACTTTGCTCTTCTTTGAGACCAACCAGTTTGTGCCTAAAGTAAACATTTCTTACAGTTGTTTCTATGCTCTGTGTCAGACTCAAATAGAGATGGATCCCTGAGGGCCACATCTTGGCTTAGAAAACCAAAAATCAACATTATGCATATTGTATTTTTATTTATTTTGTTAAACATTTCCTAACTATATTTTAATCTTGTTCAGGTCTCATTCAGGAGTTTTGCTGTTGCAACCATGGGGCAGCAAGTTTGATATTTCTGCTAGGATTTAATGCATGTAAGCCAAAGGGGGAAATATGGAGTTGCTACTGTCCACAACTAGATGGTTTAACCCTAAATTTTCTTTTAATGTCCAATAATATTTTCATGCCAGCATTACCTTCTAGATTCTTAATGTTGAGAAACTAAGCAAAACAAAGAAAGGAGCATGAAGAATGTCTTTTTCTTTCTGTTAACATACAAGTTGATTTTATTCAAATGACTAAATTTTATAACCATGAATATGTTTTTGTTATAGCATATATGTTTTCAGGATGAGTTGGAGCTTATCCCACTGCTAAAATGGACTCAAAAGCAATTACAAAAGGAATTGCTGAAAGACTTTGTAACTAGATATTGGTAACCACTAAAATTGCTGCTGAAAGCCAAGATCTTCAATCATATATCCCACTAAAAAGGAACTTTTGCTCCTTTGGAGTTTGAAGCAAAAGGTCAGGGTAATTGTACTACCAATCTCTCCCCTGTAAAAAAAAAAAAAAAAGGATTTGCTACTCCAGAGAGAAGAGGTTGTGCTTCATGGAAAAAATAGACTATTCATTGATCTCTTATGGCCCAACCTGATGAATGTCTTTCAGAGGAAACTGGTAATGGTTTAGCAGAGAATATCAAATGTACTGATACCTAAGATTTGGAATAGTCAGTTGTCCTTACTCTTACCTATCTTTACAACTCTCCAGTTGTAATATTTACAAAAATTAGAAATTATTGTAGGTATAGTATATCATAGGTACAGTAGGTATAGTACATAATAAGATGTATTGGGTTGAACAACAAATAGCATATGAACTCTCCAGATGAGTTATGCCTAAAATGGAACAACCAGTATATAGATTCATAATATTCATTTTGTAGTAAGTATAGATAATTAATTACTAATAGGATCAAATGATAAGCAGACTAATGTGATTTTTAAGTTCTAATTGTGCCTAAATTGGACCACCTTTATCTCTTTTAACCTCTTTTTATTATGAATATGGAGCTTTCTACATTTTACTTTAACATAGAAAGTATAAAAAAAATCATGACAGTTTTGTCCACAAAAGTGGGATATGAGCAGCCCAGTCTCATCAAGGACATCACTGTGTGGCAGTTCCTGCTTATCAATCTAGAGGAAGCTAATGGGCAGTTTGTGTGAGGGGTCAGCACTGAAGCCCTGACCCAACAGATTGACAAGATCATTGACTTTCCCCAACTCAAGGGATCCTACCCTGACCCCATGCTCTTCTTCAGTGGTACTAACTCCAAATTCATCCAGCCTAGTTATCACCCCAAGTTCAAGCATCTCTTCCCTAAAGTTCAGATCCTGTCTGTCCCAAGGGCTGGATACTGGATCTATAGCAACCAAACCCAAAATGTCCTGGCTAGTGTTTGAGGCTTCCTGTCCTAGCAGTTAGTTATTCCCTCTCTCACCATCCCCACCAGCTCAAAAACACTCAGAGAACTCTGGGGACCAGGGGATGTCTTCTGCTGGTGAAGAAGAAAGCTCAGGACCCAATCTCCTGTCCATTTCAGAGGGGGCACCCCTCTGTTTCAGACTTTAACAAATAAAACTATTCCCAGCCACTTCCTCCAGCAATAATCAAATGAATGAATGAAATTTTAAAAATCATACCCTTCTGGCTACTGTCCAGAAGAATTTAACTGTGAGAGACCTAAGAATACTTTGTTTCTATCCCTTCTGTTGCTTTCTGTGCCCCTGTTCAAGCAAATGTCCCAACCCCATCATTGCACTTGATACATTGAAATAGCACTTCTCTTTGCCATATTAGTTTTTTGTGATGACTGTAAAATGCAGAGGGAGCCATATTTGTAGTAAACTCATTGAATTAATATATTTTTCAACTGAGTGAATACATCCTAAAGAACAAAAAGAGAAGCAGAATGAGATCTTGGAAATAGTGAACATAGATTGTGTTTCATCTTGGTTTGTGCTTAGAACCAAAGGGGAAGAAATATGGAAACATACCTGTTAAAGCACATTTGTTTCTCTTTAAAATATTGATTTGTAGTATTATCCCAGTGTCCTTGTTTAAATCAAAATGCCAATAAATAACATCCCTGATTTCTTTCTTATAAAGAACCTAATCTTTTTTTGTAATAGCAGACAAAGAAGTTCAAGAAGAAATCTCTCTGAAAACTAAGAAACTTGCTTGTGGTCAGCAAGTGGAAAGTACCTTTTTAATTCAAGTAAAAGAAGGATTTCTTGAGTTCATAGCTGATCAGAGTAAAAGGGGAATCCTTAAGGAGATCATCACCCAAAGAAAATATCCTATAGTTTTGTCCTGGACTGAGGGCTGTGAGTCTTTTGTTACACCTTGGACTTGAAACTTGAAGGAAGGCAATGAAGCAGGATGAAAACAAAAAAGGAGAGCATTCAGGGCTTGAGGGACAGCCAGTAAAAACACACACAGTTGGGAGATGGAGAGCCTTGTGTGAAGAATAGAAAGGACAGTTTCAATGAATTGTAGAGTATGTGAAAACCTGTAAGGTGTGAGAAGATTAGAAAGGTAGGGAAGGGCCAAGTTATGAAGTGCTTCAAAAGCAAAACAGAGCATGTTATAATTGATTCTGGAGGCAATAGAGAGCCATTCTATTCAATAGAGAAGTTAATTGAATGGGGAGGAGTGGGTTGACATGGTCAAATCTATACTTTAGGAGGATTAGTTTGGTAAATGAGTGAAGTATGCACTGGAGTAGGGAGAGATTTGAGGCAGGGGAGCGGGAGGGGGCCAACCAAAAGGCTATTGCAGTAGTCCAAGTGTCAGGCAGCTAGGTATTGCAGTGGATAGAGCACTGGGCTCGGAATCAGGAAGCTTCATGAGTTCAAATCTGGCCTCAGACACTTACTAGCTGTGTGAATCACCTGTTTGCCTCAGTTTCTCATCTGGAAAGTGAGCTGAAGAAGAAAATGGTGAAACACTCCAGTATCTTTGCCAAGAAACCCCCAAGCGGGGTCATGATGAGTTGGACATGACTGAAACAACTCAACAACAGGTGATGAGTGCAGTGCCAGAGGAGAGAAGGAAGAATATGAGAAGTAATGAAGGTAGAATAAGATTTAGCAACTGACAGGATACGGGGGATTAGAAAAGAATAAGGAATTAAGGATGACACTTTAGGCTGTGAGCCTATGGGCCTGAGAGGACAGTAATGACCTTCACAGTAATAGAGAGGAAGAGGGGAGGGTTTGGGGGTAAAAAAATTAGTTAATTTGTGGATATACTAAGTTTAAGTTTAAATTGGATATCCACGTAGAGATGTGAACGTGGAGGTCAGAAGAGAGATTATAGCTATATATGTAAATCTAAGAATCATCTGGATATAAATGTTAATTGAATCTATAGAAACTGATGAGATTATCAAGTAAAATAATATAAAGAAAAAAGAGAAGAGAGCCCTGGACAGAGCATTGGGGCATACCCATGACTAGTCAGTGTAACCTGGATAAAAATACAACAAAAGACAAAGGAGGGGTTTGATAGGTAGGAGGGGAACCAGGAGATAGCAGTGGAATGAAAATCTAGAGAGAATGGTGCATCAAGAAGAGGAGGGTGATTGCAGCATTAAAAGTTGTAGAGAGGCCAAGAAGAATAAGGAATGAGAAAAGGCCATTTGATTTGGCAATTAAGAGATCAGTGGTGACTTTGGACAGAGCAGTTTCAGTTGAATAATGAGGTCAGAAGCCAGATTGTAAAGAATTAAGATAGAAGGGAGGAAGTAGTGGTACTGATTGACCTTCTAAAAGAATTTAGTGATAAAATTGAGGTGAAATATAGGATAATTGTTCATGGATATAGCCAACAAAGATCTTCCGAATTATATATTTAATAGACAAATGTTTACCTGGACTCAAATGGCCCTATAGCACCTAGAATCATAATCCTTGTTAGCCAATCTTGAGCTGATAGGGAAACATTAAAATCCTAGGATTTTTCACCCCCTCCATGAATTACACTACAGATCTAAAAGCAGAGATAACAGATAACAACTTGTTCCTCTCCAATCAACATTATTGGAATCCCCCCCCCCAAAAAAAAGAAGAGAGAAGTTGAAAGTCACTTTGGGAGCTCAATCTGGATACAGATTTAGGGGATCACAGCTCTGCCTCCCACCTCAAGTTTTCCCAAAGCTTCAATTAGGTATTTAGAATATTCTCTGATCAATCTCATTTGGACGTGTAAGTCTTGTGTATAGGGTTTTTTCTTTCTTTTCTCTTCTCTATAAGAGATATTACAACATAATCATTCATTGATATCAGGTTTTGGAATTGAAATGGACAGGAGAAACTGATTAAGTCTCTTTCTCATTTTATAACTCCTAGAGCTCATGCTCAAAACTCACATTCAAATTGCTACAGTGAGTGGCCCTAATTTACCACTCAACATGTGACTTCAATTCGATGTGGTTTAGAAATACAGATCAAACTTCATCCAGTGCTTATTCTACCAACAGACCAAACAAGAATTATAAATCAGTACCAAAATATTCAATGGAAATGGAATAGTATGTTGATAATTAAATCAATGAGCATTTATTAATCACTGTGCTAGGTAATGGAGATACTAAGGCAAAAAAAATTTAAATCCTTACTCTCAAGGAGTTACATTCTAATGGAGAACATAATGTATATGTACATGTGTATCTGTAACAAATATAAATAGAATAAATATCAAAAACATCAGGTAATTAAATACTGGAGGCAGCTAGATGACTCAGTGAAGAAAGCCCTGGGCCTGGAGTCAGGAAGACCTGAGTTGAAATCCAGCCTCGGACACTTACTAGCTGTGTAACCCTAGACAAGTCACTTAACCTCTGTTTCAGTTTACTCATCTGTGAAACAGGGAAATGATAGCACTTAGCTCCTAAGATTGTTGTGAGGCTAAAAATGGGATAATATTTGAAAGCACTTTGTAAATATGGTGATGGTGGTGACGGTGGTGACGGTGGTGATGGTGGTGGTGGTCGTGGTGGTGATGGTGGTTGTTAATAGAGAGTCACTCTAGTTACTGATTAGGTGAATAACATGGCCAGCTCTTTGCAGCTGTATGAAGGATATATTGGAGTGGGGAGCTGAGACAGGGAGATCAATTTGGAAGCCATTCCAATTATTCAGGTGAGAGGTCATGATGGCTTGAATTCTGGTAGTGGCTGTATGAGCAGTGAAAAGGAGTCAAATATGAGAGATGTTGTGGAAGTAGAAATGACAGCATTTGCCAATTGATTGTATTTGTATACGTGGGGTGAGGGAGACTGAAGAATCAAGGATAACACGTAGGTAATGAATCTGGAAGACTGGAAAATAGTAGAACCCTTGCAAGAAATGGAAAAATTTGGTAGGGATGTGGTTTGGGGGGTAGGGAAAAAGAGAAGATAATGAATTCTATTTTGAACATACTGAGTTTTAGATGTCTCTGGGATATTCTGCTCAAAATGTCCAATAGGTAATTAGCGATGTGGGACTGGAGCTCAGGAGAGAGACTAGAGATGGATATATAGATCTGTGGGTCATTTATGTATAGAAATGAGAATGAAATCCATGAGAGCTGAAGAGGTCACCAAGAGAGATGGATAAAAGAAGATAAGATGAAATAGAAATTTCTCTTTTTTACTTTTAAAGCCTTTCGTATACTGTTCTTAACTTATCTTTCCAGTCTTATTGTACATTATTCTCATTTCCACACTCTACTTTTCAGTCAAATCTCACCTCAGGAGACATAAGAGAAGAAGGCCCATGAAACCCACAGTTAGAGGAAATGAGAAGGGAACCAGATTTTATTAAGAATCCACTATGTGCCAGTCACTGTGCTAAATGTTTTATGAATATGATCTCAAATAACAGTAAACATAAGAAATCAAATTACATAAATAATAAAATAGTAAACTAATAGTAAAAATACACATGCAGTAGGATCATTCTTAGCCTCCATACACAAAAATGTTCAATTTCCCACAAACTCACACATCAGTGTGGAAGGGGACAAATTCTCACTAAACACTCCAAGGTAAGAAAGTCTTCTGTTCCATTTGCCTTATGCTCTCAAGAACTCCTATGCCAGTGCTGGAGACATCGGGTAAGTAATGAAGTAAATAAACTGTAGCTCTTGCCTTAGTATTCTGATCAGTGGACCAGCAGCGTGACCATCATCACCACAGGGAAGCTTTACTCAGCTGAATCAAAGATGTGTTCCTGCTGAATATCCTTCCTTGGCTGTAGTTAGGTAAATATCCTTTAGTTCATTGTTAGGTGGCCCATGAATCTCATTTCAGTCCAATCTGGATCCTCAGGTACTAGCCTGTTCTGCAATATTTTCCAGCTGTTCTCTGCTATTGAGTTGCTATTTACTTCTTATATTTGCTCTTCTCTGTCCCCTAAGCTGACATTTCTGAAGTTCTATCCCTCTGCTGCTTATTGCTGTTACTGACTTACTTTTACCATATTTCAAGGAGAGAACGATTGGATATTAACCAAAAAGTAAAGAAAAGAAACAGAAAGAAACTAGGAAAAGAATTGCAAGATAACCATGGTTCAAGAAAATTTTCTTTGAATTTAAGCTGGTAGGTGAGATAATCTAATGCTCAACTCTCCAATGGGAAAAAAATATAAAATGCACCAAGTAAATGGGTCATGTGTAAGCATTTAATTGTATATGTCATTCAGTAGAGTTATATGTACTTGAAACTTGGTACAAATTGCATAATGGAACTATACTAAGTTTATCAGACACATAGGTCCCACTGAGGTACATTTTATACAGAGTCTCATAGAATTGTACATTGTTGCTGTTCAGTCATTTTTCAGTCATGTCCCACTCTTTATGGCCCCATTTGGGATTTTCTTGACAAAGATATTGGAGTGGTTTGCTATTTCCTTCTCCAGCTCATTTTATAGGTGAGGGAACTGAGGCAAAAAGGGTTAAATGACTTACTCAGGGTCACACAGCAAGTATCTGAGACCAGATCTGAACTCAAGAAAACTAGCTTGTGAGAAAATTATGTCAAAGGTTATTTCTGAGCTGTAACTGCTTATGGGTTACCTTTCTTTGTTTCTAATCCGGTAACTTCAGAAGCAGAGAGTAACATTCTATATTCTTTTAACTTTAAGGTTGTATTCCTTGTCAGTAAAGCTGTTATTTTTAAAAGAAGAAAAAAGCAGGAATAATAGAAATATCACAGTCTGCCTATAAACTTAGGTCACCCTCTGTCACCAATGCTTGCAGTGTCCATGGGGAAGAGTGAACACATATTTGTAGAAGTCTAGCAGGGAGACATGAATGGGGAAATTCTTGTGAAACTCATAAATATGGATTGTAGGCCTTGATATCCTTCCTCCCCTCAGGAACAATCTGCACCCCATTTCTAGTTGTTTTCCTTCTGGTTCTGACTGCAATTCTGCTGGCCAGGGCCATTCTTCTTCTGATCTTGAGCAGATGAAGCAATAATAAGCTCTTTTTTAGCTCACAGCTACACCTAAGAGGGCTATGAGAAAAATGTTATTATATATTAGCAAACAGTATATGAACGTTGCACTTGTTCAGTCAGGGAATGGTAAAAATTCCTCAAGTTGCTCTCTGGGCAATGAAGATGAGCTCACTCAACAGAATTCTGCTTTTTCCAAATAACTTCTAGAAATGCAAAGACTCTTCTCCAATAAGCACATATGACAATAAAAAAACATGATCAAGCCTACATCTCCCATTATATTTCTCTGTCTCTCAAAACATAAAGAGCAGTAGATAACAATGAGTCACCTCAGAGACGAACCCTGCTCAGGCTACAGATAGCACTAGAAAGGGTTATGCTCAGACAGCTCTATACACAGCACCAGGATTCAATTCTCTTCCAGTTCACACAGCTATTGAAAAGCTCTCTCAGATGACCCAGTCTTTCTCCAGCTAGTCAACAGATAGTATCTTTCTTCTAATCAGCAGGCTCCCAGCAAAGTAACTGAAGAAACCAGTTATTAGCAATCAGTTGTCAGCTAGAAGCAACTTCTCTTATTCTTTTCTATGTCTTCTCTTTAATTCTACTTTTGTGGCTTCTCCTACATTCAGCTCATTCTCCTGTTTCTTCTTTTGGGTATTTCTTCGTATAGCTTCTCATGAGCAGTGATCCTATCTCTAACTTATGATGTTAAATTCTACAATTCCACCTTTCTTTTAGAAATGGTGCCAGCAACCTTATATTACCTTTCATAGACTCCATACAGATATTTGATTTATAATTTCTCGGAAGGTTATATTTCAAAATTCTAAAAATGGTGACATATGGAAAAGCTGATTGACCACAAATCCCTAAAGCCATTTCTTTGTCTTAAAATAAGTACTCAGTGCATTCATCTGAGGGCCAATTCTCTATCTGGTCATCAGAATAGTCTGAGCATCTTTTATCTGAAATTTTATTTGAAAGATTGTTCCTTTTCAAGGTAATTCTTATCAGTTTTCCTTATAGAAATGTTCTTTTTTGGCCCTTTTTACAACAAAAATACCCACATACAAAAGAGGCAGTACCTCACATTAGTATATTAGTACCTTTGTTATCTATGCCTTCCTTTTTTTATTCTTGAAAATGTAGAAATAGCCAAAATCCAGAGCTTCAAGATCAAGGGGAAATACTATTAGCAGCCAGAAAGAAATAACTCAAATACCATGGAGTCACAGTCAGGATCATACAAGATTTAGCAGCTATCCCTATAAAGAAACAGAGGCCTTGGAATCTGGTCTTCCAGAAGGCAAAGAAACTAGTACCATAACCAAGAATAATTTACTCAGCAAACCTAACTATAATCCTATCGGAGTGATGGAGGAGGGGGGGAATGGATATTTAATAAAATACAAGGACTTTTAAGCATTCCTAATGAAAAGACCAGAGGTGAATAGAAAATTTGACATTCAAACTACAAGAGTCGAAAGAAGCATAAAAGGGTAAATTTGAGTGAGAAATCATAAAGGATTTAACAATGTTAAACTGTTTACATTTCCAAGGGGAGGTGATACATATAATCCCTAAGAACGTTATCATCATTAGGGCAGTTAGTCATCTGTTTAGAGGGCATGAGTGTGAGTTTATTATGTTTGGATTACTTTAAAAGAAGAACGGAATGGTGAAAAAGAGAGATCCACTGGGAGAAGGAGAAGGGGGGAGAAGAATGGGGGAAATTATCTCATATGAAAAAGGAATGCAAGGAAGAATTTTTACAGGGCAGGGGAAAATTGGGGTGGAGGAGCAGGCAACACTTGAGCCTCACTCTCATCTGAACTGGTTCAAGGAGGGAAGAATAGACACACATACAGACACACACACACACACACACACACACATACACACACAGAGTTCAGTATAGAAATTCATTTTTCCCAATAGGAAAGTATAAGGGAAGGAGATAAAATAAAGAGGTGGGGGAAAGTGATAAGAACAAGGAGCGATTTAGAAAGGCAGTGGTCTGCAACAAAATAGACTTTTAAGAAGGTGATAAGGCAAAAAAAAGAAAAAGATAAATAAAAGAGAATGGGTTGGAGGGAAATTAGCAATCACAACAATGAATATGAATAAGATGAACTCACCCATAAAACAGAAGAGGATAGCAGAATAGACTAGAAACCAGAATCCAACAATATGTTGTTTACAAGAGATGAACTTGAAACAGAAAGATATACAAAGAGTTAAAAATAAGGGTCTGGAGTAGAATCTATTATGCTTCAGTTGAAATTTTTTAAAAAGGCAGTAGTAGCAATCATGATCTCAGAAAAGGAAAAAGCAAAAACAGACCAAATTAAAAGAGATATTAACAGAAACTGCATTTTGCTTAAAAAAAAAAACACCATAGACAATGAATTCATATCAGTACTGAATATATAAGATCCAAATAGCATAGCATCCAAATTCTTGAAGGAAAAGTTAAATGAATTACAGAAGGAAATAGAGAGTAAAACTGTATTAGTGGAGGAACTCAATTTATCTCTCTCAGACCTAGATAAATCTAACTACAAAACAAACCAGATAGAATTTAAGGAGATGAATAAAATCTCAGAAAATTTAAATATAATAAACCTCTGAACAATATTGAAGGAATAGGAAGGGCCATGCCTATTTTTCAACTGTACATGACACCTCCAAAAAACTGACCACATATAAAAATAAAATACCCACCAATAAATATAGAAAAGTAGAATTATTAAGTGTACTTTTTTAGGGCTATAATGCAATAAAAATTACCTTCAATAAAGGGCTATGGAAGAATACATTAAAAATTAGTTGAGAAGTATCCAAAGAGATAGAAGAAAAAGGAAAAGGACCGATACGTACAAAAATATTTATAGCGACTCTTTTGTGGTGGCAAAGACTTGGACATTGAGGGAATGCTCATCACTTGGAGAATGGCTGAACAAGTTGTGCCATATGATTGTGATGGAGTACTATTGTGCTGATGATAAGGGGGATGGTATCAGTAAAATATGGGAAGACCTATATGAACTGATGCAAAGAGAATTTAGCTTAACCAAGACATCATTATACACAGCAACAGTAATATTGTGATGATAATCAACTGTGAAAGACTTAGTTACTCTGATCAACACAATGACCCAAGATAATTCCAAAGGGCTTGTGATGAAAAAAATGCTATCCACCAACACAGAGAGAGAATTGATGAACTGTGAGTGCAAATTGAAATACAATTTTCATGTGCTCTTTATTTCTCTTGCTTTTTTTCAATAAGGTTAACATGGAAATGCATTTTTGCATGATTTCACATAAATAATTGCTTGCCTTCTCAGTGAATGGGAGAAAGGTAGAAGGAAAAGAGAGAATTTGGAACTGAAAAATTTTTTAAATGTTAAAAAAACAAATAATAGATTTAAAAACAGGAAAAAGCAAAATGTTCAAAATAAATTGGGAAATAAATAATCTAACCCTAAAAAATGAATGGGTTGAAGAACAAATCATAGATACAATCAATAATTTCATTAAACATAATATCAAGAATGAGACAATGTACCAAAATTTGTGGTACAGCCAAAGCAGTACTCAGGCAGAAATTTATATCTCTAAATTGTTACATCAATAAAAGAGAAAAAGAGCAAGTCAATAAATTGGGCATGCAACTAAAAAAAACCTTGAAAAACAATAAATTTAAAATTCCCAATTAAAGACAAAACTAGAAATCCTAAAAATCAAAGGAGAGATTAATAAAATTGAAAGTAAAAAAAAACATTGAACTAATAAATAAAAGTAGGAACTGATTCTATGGGGAAAAAAACAATAAAATAGATAGCCATTGGCTAATTGGAATTTTTAAAAAAAGAAAGAAGAAATCTAAATTACAAATATCAAAAATGAAAATGGTGAATATACAACCAATGAAGATAAAATTAAAGTAATTATTAGACAATTTTTTGCCCAACTTTATGCCAATAAAACTGACAACCTAAATGAAATGGATGGATGTTTACAAAAATATAAATTTCTCAAATTAACATAAAAGAAAAGAAAATATTTAAATAACTCTTTCTTAGAAAAAGAAACTGAACAATTCATAAATGAGCTCCCTAAGGAAAAAAAAACTAGGATCAGATGGATTTACAAGTAAACTCTGCCAAAAAAATTAAAGAACAATTAATTCTCATACTACACAAACTGTTTGGAACAAATGGGTAAAGAAAGAGTCAGGCAGCTAGGTGGCGCAGTGAGTAGAGTCAGGAGGACCTGAGTTCAAATTTGACCTCAGACACTTGACACACTAGCTGTGTGATCTTGGGCAAGTCACTTAATCCCAATTGCCCTGCCTTCCCCCCTCCAAAAAAAAAAAAGAAGTCCTACCAAATTCCTTCAATGACATAAATATAGTTTTGATACCTAAATCAGAGACAGCAAATATATATATAGACCAATTTCCCTAATGAATATTAGTGCAAAAATTTTAAATAAAATTTAAAAATTCTGCATTTTAAATAAAATGCAGAAATATATCATGAACATCATAAAATTTAACCAGGTGGGATTTATACCAGGAATGTAGGGCTGGTTCAATATTAGGAAAAATATGTACATAATTAACCATATCAATAAGAAAGTTTATCATTATATCAACAGATATAGAAAAACCTTTGGATATAATACAACACCCACTCCTATTAAAACACTAGAAAATATAGGAATAAAAAAGTTTTTTTTTAAAAAATAAGTAATGTATGTCTAAAAACAAGAGCAAGCATTGTCTGTAACAGGGATAAACCAGAAGCCTTCCCAATAAGCTCAAGAGAGAAGCAAGGATATCTATTGTCACCATTATTATTCAATATTGTACTAGAAATACTAGCTATGGAAATAAAACAAGCAAGAGAAATTAAAGAAATAAACATACTTTTTGCAGGTATATGATAGTATACCTAAAGAACTCTACAGAATCAATTAAAAAGAGTTGAAATAATTAACAAAGTTTCAGGATATTGAATAAATGAATAAAATAAACGCGTATAAATGTTCAGCATTTCTATATACCACCAAAAATCCAGTAGGAAGAGATAGAAAAATTATATTTAAAATAACTGCAGAGAATATAAAATATTTGGGTGTGTACCTGCCAAGACACACGCGAGAACTATATGAACACTATTTAAAAAAGAAAAATACTCCACACAAATAGAGACAGATCCAAACAATTAGATGAATATTAATTGCTCATCAGAAGGCTGAGCGAATATAACGAAATGACAATACTACCTATATTAATTTGCTTATTTAGTGTCATTGTTGTGTTTGTCCTTCATTTTCAAAGAGGATCATGACATCAGGGAAATGATGACATGACTTGTAGTTGACTTTGATTTGAGTGAGAAAGGGCTGTGCAAGGTCACCAGCCTCACTTTATCCTCCAGAGCCATCTGGATCCAGTGACCTGATATTCATCAGGTTGACTGGAATTGACCCAGGATGCAATGGGAGACCCTAGCCCTTTGAGGCAAAGGCCTTTTCATGTGCTCACCTAGAATAAGATAACTCCCATTCAGTGAATAGACCTCTTTAAGAAGTGAGTGAAGGGATGGCCCCTTTAATTAGAAAAAAAAAAAGGGAAAAAAATCAAGCTGGTAGGAAAAGAACCTCTGGGTTGCTGTTCCAAAGAGAAATAGTTACCATTGACATTGACTCTAAGCCAGGAGGGCCCAAAATGCAGCCATTAAGTGGAGCTTCTGCAGGGACCTATTCATGAGCTTCAGAGTGAACTGGGTCATACCAAACTGTCAAAGAATTACTTTATAGAGCTAGAAAAAATAATAATGAAATTCATTGAAGGAACAAAAGATTGAGAATATCAAGAAATTCAATGGGGGTGAAATGTGAAGGAAGGGATCCTAGCAGTACCAGGTCTCAAACTATATTACAACATGGTAATCATAAAACAATTTGGTACTAGGTAAGAAATAGTAGTAGATCAATGGAATAGGTTAGATACACAATATACAGAAACAAATGAGCACAATAACCTAGTGCCTGATAGACCTACAGATCTCAGCTACTGGGGCAAGAACTTACTATTTGCCAAAAACTATTGGGAAAAAATGGAAAGTGGTCTGGTAGAAACTACGAAAAGATCAACATCTCACAAAATATACCATGATAAGCTGAAAATGAGTACATGATTTGGACATAAAGAGTAATGCCATAAACAAATTAGGAGAGCACAGAAAAAGTTACCTGTCAGATCACTGGACAGGAGAAGAGTTCATAACCAAACGAGAAATAGAATTAGAGAAGGAAAAATGGATAATTTTGATTACACAAAGTTAGAAAAAGTTTTACACAAAAAAACCCAATGTAGCCAAAAGAAGAAGGAATGCAGGAAATAGGAAATGTTGATAGCAAATTTCTCTTATAAAGGTCTCATTTATCAAACACATAGGGAACTGAGCCAGATTTCTAAACATTAAAAAATAAAACAGGAACCATTCCACAATTGGTAAATGGTCAAAGGATATGACCAAGTTTTCAGAAGAGGAAATCAAAGTTATCAATAGTCATATAAAAATGCTCTAAATCACTATTAGAGAAATACAAATGAAAACAACTCCTAAGTACCACCCCATACCCATCAGATTGGCTAAGATGACAGAAAATGAACCTGACAAATGCTGGAGCAGATGTAGGAAAAGAGGTACATTAATATACTGTTGGTGGAGCTGGGAACTAATCCTACCTTTCTGGAGAACAATTTTTGAACTAGATGCAAACAGCTATAAGGCTATGGATACCATTTGGCTGCTACTAGGTCTATACTCCAAAGAGATCAAAGAAAAAATTAAAGTGCCCATATGTGCAAAATCATTTATAGCACCTCTTTTTGGAAATTGAGAGGATACCCATTAATTGGGGAATGGTTGAATAAGTTGTGTGATGGAATAAGTGACTGTGATGGAATACTATTGTGCTGTAAGAAACGGTGAAGGGGATAGTTTCAGATAAACCTGGGAAGACTTCTATGACCTGATGCAAAGTGACGTGAACAGAACCAAGAGAGCAATTTACACAGTAACAGTAATATTGTAATAATAGTCAACTATGAAAAACTTAGCCACTCTAATTAACACAATGGTCCATGACAATTTCAAAAGGCTCATGATGAAAAATGCTATCCACATCCAAAGAGGGAACTGATGGACTCTGAGTGCAGATTGGAGAATATTTTTTTCCTCTCTATTTTTCTTGCTTTCCTTTTTGGCAACACAGCTAATGGGAAAATATGTTTTATGACTTCATATGTATAATGGGTATTTTATTTCTTGCTTTCCCAATGGGTGGGGTAGGGAGTGGATAGCAGGAGAGAGTGAGGAACTGAAAATAAAATTTTTAAATTAAAAAGGAAAAATAATACATACAATATATATATATGACAGGTTGTTAGTAGGTTCAAAAAAGATAATGCATGTAAAGCACTTTGTAAATCTTAAATCTGAGTCAACATTATGTCCCAAAACATGTCCCAAAAGTCTTAGTGCAATTTTAAGATTTAATAGCTTGGAATTGGTTAGTTTTATAAAGTAGATAACGAGTTTCTGATACAGATCTCAAAGTCGGAACAAAGGACAGAATATAATTGTTTTGGAGGACTTCAACTTTGCAGATATTTGCCTGAGAAATCGGGAATATCTGAGAAATTCTTGACTTGGATTCTTTCTCGTTCATCCTTCAGAAAGTAAAGAGCACAATGAAGACACCTCCCCTGGCTTTGAATCAATCTCCTGCCTCTTGCACCAATTTGTCCCACCTATAAATCCACTTTATTGATTTGGTTAACTATCTAATTATTCAAATTACTTTTCTTACTTACCTTGCTTTGCCTTGCCCACTACCTCTACTTATCATTCTTGAGTCTATCTCCTCAAGTTCTATCCCCTAATACTCTTTGGTCCTCTTAAATCCTCCTTAATCCTTTAATATTTGCCCAAACTGTCCTTGATCCTGCTTTTCTTAACCACTCCAAATTATAATATTGTCAGTGTGGGCCTGGAAATTGTTCTCCAAATTTTCCTCAATTTCTTCCAAGTTTTGCCTAATTTCTCCTCTCCAAAATCAACCTCTGGTATACTTTATTAGTCCAAACCCCTCTATATATAAAGCATATCTATATGCTTTCCTTCTCTTTTTTATACAGTTTAAGTACTTCTGTCTTCTCCTGCTCTGTCTCCCACAAAAGACTGAACAGATCTGGGGGTTTTAGTGAATGCAAACTCAATAACTAGTTAGCAGTATATTAGAAGCCAAAAAAAAAAAGCTGATGGGAAGTCAAAATGCATTAAGAGGAGTATAACGTTCAGGAAAAGGGAGGTGATAGCTCCCAATGTATTCTGTCATCATCAAACCACAACTGGAGTACCAATGTTCCATTCTGGGCATCATGTTTTTAAAAGTACACTGATAAGCTAGACTGTGCAAAGGATGGCAACTTTGAGTGTGAAGAGCCTTGATTCCATGATATATGAGGACTAGTTGAATGAATTAAGTATTCTTTGGCTAGAGAAGAGGTGGGGAGAGGGAATGTCATAATGGTCTTTGAGTATGTAAAGGGCTGTCATGTGAAGAAGGGATTAGACTTGTTTTGTTTTGACCTTAGAGTGTAGAAGCAAGAGTAATGGGTAAAAGCTACAAAAAGACAAATCCAGGATTGATGCCAGGAAAATTTTCCTTACACTTAAAGCTGTCCAGAAATGATTACATTTCTGTAATAAATAAATAAACAAACAAATGAATTAAGTGATGGCCTCCCTCTCCTTGAAATATGGATCCCAATTTGTTAGGTGTATGGGTTGGAGTAGATGGTGAGGGAAATGTTTGTGTACTATGACGGGGGGAGGGGTGGTCAGCTGGGAACAGAGGGTAGTATATGGCATCATATTCATAGCCCCTCTCAATTTGAATCACAGAATTTCAGAGTTAGAGAAGATCTCAATCGACATCTAGTCCAATTCATATATGTGTATGTATGTATGTATGTATGTCTAGGTATACACAGATGTGTGTTTTTATGTCCATTTGCATAAATATTATACATGTGTATATATACATATTTATGTATTTATACATATATATATATGATCAAGGCCTATCATAGACTCATTAATCATACACAACAGCACTATTCTATGTCTAGATCACCTAGTAGCTATCTGTCATTCAAACAAGGTCTGATACAGATGACTATCAATGACAGTAGAGTGAACCAAAATGCATCCTTCCGTAATGGCAAAAGCAATCAATACAGCAAGGAATTTTTGCAGAAGTGACAGCTATATCAAACCTAGCACAGCAGGCAACCTCTGAGAGAAATCAGCTCTTCTAATGAAGGAACAAGAGCCTGTGTAATTTTGGTGAACTCATCATTCTTCTGAAAGGAGTGATGTGGAGATAAGAGCCTCTTCCTAGCAGAGAACCTGGCTGACTTGAGGTCAAAAAGGTGGGATGTTCCAGACCCAATCGCATCTAAGCAATGACCACAGAATTGGAGCATTCAAGCTGTTTCTCTCTCCAATGCATTTGACTGTGGAAACTCAATCACATCCAGAAATGAATCAATTTCCTTTGCCTGTGTCCTTAAATTTGATGAATGGAGCCTTTACTTGAAGCTACTGAAGCTGCTATTCATCCCAGCTGGATCACTAAACCCAACGTTGTTCTTGGACTTAATTCTGGTGGATATGACTTGGGAGATTTTTCATTTTAACTGTGTAAGACAAAATCACTCCCCAAATGACTCTGCATTTGAACTATTTTCGTCCCTTATACCCTACAGTTTTTTCCATGTTAGTGACTAGCAGGGACTTCAATCTGCTTGTTGCCTGGTGAAAAGGATAAATCTAGCAGATGGTTTTTGTATTATGTCATTCCCCCAATGGCTGCTGATTTGCCAACTTAGTATTGCAAATTTAATTGCATGACACTTAAAAGCAGTCTCTTTATAAATACTTTTATATTCACAAATATTTGGCCATATGAAAATATCTAATATATGATGATAGTGAAGAAATATATTAAATACTGGATAAAATTGTATGGAGGACCACAGAATCATAGAATTTAAGAGCTGTGTGACAAAGAAGAATTGTAATGTGGCAGAAGTTAAGTTTATTCCAAACTTCAATCTTCTCATCCACAAAAATGGATAAGATCTATGACTATATCAACTTTACCAAGACATTGTGAGAGAAAGGATATATGAAATGCCACATTGGAAAGCACTTTTTAGGAAAAGAAATGTTATTTAAAGTCAATATATAGTTTTATTACTTCCCTAATGGTAACCTCTCCCTAACCTTAGGATGCCATCTTTTCCATCCTGGTAGATATCAGGCAAGTCACCTTATATGTTCCAGTTAAGCTTTTTTTCAGGCATTCTTCTGCACAAATGCAGAATTTGATCTAATCCTCATGATTCACTCAACAAAAAAACTGTGAAATATCTCAAGTTCTCCATTGCTTTGCCAAGGATTCTACATGAGAACTCAAGTCATCATAATAGTTACTAAGATTTGATTTTTCTTTATTTTGATGGCTCTTTGGTCATATTGGTAAACAACTTTGACAGTAAAGAAGACTTTTTCCTATTATTTAGACAGCAAAAAATATTATGACCACCTAAGAATACTAACCTTTTCTTGGACCTCGGTTCCTTTTCCTCAAAACAAAAAGAATCAGAGATTTGATTTGACATTTTAATTCAATTATAATTTAAAAGTAAGAAAATATAACAACAAAAATTACACCCTTAGTGAATAACTAGACTTTTCTTGGATTATAAAACTTCATAGCTGGAAGAAACCTTAGCAATCACACAATCGAATTCATTTATTTTACGTGTAAAAGTCAACTGAGAAAATCAATGAAAATATCCCTTCTCTCCTCCCCTCCACCCCTGCACACACACACATATGAAGGAAGTTGACATTAGTGATAAAACATCTTGATTATTTACTGAATATGAACAAGTCCTGAACAACATCCTAGTTGCTACAGGAAATCTGTTTAGATTGGTTGAGGGACTTGCGCATGCCTCTGGGGGGCTTGTATAAAACCATGGAATTGAATTTTGAGTACGTGGTAGTGAAGGGAAGAGAACTTGACTCAAGAAGTGGGTGGGGGGAGTCTGAGGAGAGAGAGGAGCAGATCCCTGGGTCTCAGCCTAGGTCTCATCTCAGCCCATTCCCCGCCCCCCTCCCACCTTAGTCAAAGAAGGATCTCATGAGCTTTAAAAGGCCTGGATAATTGCAGATGTCCTATCTACCATCAGCTTCTTGGGAATGTCCTTGGAGCTGCTGAGCACAGTGCCCCTGCTAAAAGTCAAGTATAGACTGGACAATCCACATTTCTACAAAGGATCCAGAAGCAAAAAAAAAGACTACACTTTATTTTTATTCTTAAACTTGAATCTACTCTTCCCCATATTCTGTATGAAATTGTGAGAGAATGTCACAGACTTTGGGAGGAAAGTTTTGTTCCAGCTAGTCTTACTATGCTATCTTAGTAATTACCTCTTTCTGAAAGCTAATTACATATGGCTGACTAACATTAAGTAGTAACCATAGTGGGACGCACACTTGGTAGGAGCTCATGAGCAATATAATATTAGAAATATTAGAAAAATAACTCTCAACTCCTCAGGACTATCCCTAAAGTCCTCTGGGGACCAGATTTGTCAGAGGGAGTAGGAATTGGGATAGTTACTACTAGTCTCTATCCCATAAAGATCATAAAAAAGAAAAAAGATCTACATATACAAAAATATTTATAGCAGCTCTTTTTTGTGGTGGCAAAGAATTGGAAATTGAGGAAATGCCTATCAATTGGAGAATGGCTGAACAAGCTGTGGCATATGAATGGAATGGAATACTATGGTGCTTTAAGAAATGATGAGTGAGCAGACTTCAGAAAAACCTGGAAAGATTTATATGAACTGATGCTGAGTGAAATGAGCAGAGCCAGAACATTGTACAGAGTAACAGCAACCAATTGATAGACTTAGCTCATTTTAGCAATGCAATGATCTAAGACAATTCCAAAAGACTCATAATGGAGAATGCTATCATCGTCCAGAGAAAGAACTATGGTGTCTGAATGCAGATCAAAGCAGACTATTTTCTCTTTTTTTGTTTTTTCTTTCTCAAGGTTTTTCCCTTTTCCTTCCCTTTTCTGATTCTTCTTCCACAACATGGCTAATGTGGAAGTATGTTTACATGTATAACCTATATCAGATTGCATGTTGTCTTGGGGAAGGGGGAGGGGAAGGAGGGAAAAAAATTTGGAACTAAAAATCTTATAAAAATGAATTTTGAAAACTATATTTACATGTAATTAGAGAAAATAAAATTCTTTTGGGTGGGGGAAGGAATTGGAATAGTTGCCCTGGAGCCTGGACTACATTCTAATAGATGGAAAGACGAGGGGGGCGGGGCGGGGAGAGAATTTATTAAGTACCTACTATGTGTTGTGTACTGTGCTAAGTACTAAGAATATAATTGCAAGAAAACAAGTTGGTCCATACTCTCAGGGAGCTTACATTCTACTAGAGGAAGATAAAAAATAAAGAGAAGTTGGGAAAAGATAGGGGGAACAAAATTGCTGGTGAGGTGGTGGAGCAGTTTCCAAAGTGAACAGAGCTGAGAGAGCATGGCTAAGGCACTTAATGAAATAGTGATGGGTCCAGGTACTCAGCAATCAGGAGAGGAGACTCCAGAGTTGAGGACACTGAGAATTTGAGAGGTGAAGCAACTTGCTGAAGATCATAGTTAAGTCACAAGCAGAAAAACAAACCCAGGTCTTCTGACTCTCTATCCAATATCTTCTACATCACACAACGAAAAACACCCACCTCAAGTTCTTTTACAGGGTTTCTCTGGGTGGGAGAAAAATCCCAATATTAATAATGAATAATATTAAAATAATAAATAAATAATAAAAATTAATAATAAAATCCTAATATTACCGTATTTGAGGAGATTGGGTATCAACTAATATTCTACTGTCTCCAATGCTAGTATTCTTCCCCATTTGGAAGTTCCATTAATCAACACTGAATTGCAAGGCCAGGCACCAGATGTAATTTGGTCATTTTATGACTTCATACCATTAGGACCTTGCCCTTGGGTGTCATTATTTGCCAAACAACCCCTACAGCACTTGCAAGCCCAGAGGCTGAAGTGGCGCCATGAAATGGTTAAAGGAGGAAGGATTGCAATCATTACTTCAATTACTCAAAGTTCTATTAAATAATAGAACAACAAGGAATAGTCACAGGGTACATTCAGAGACTTCAGTAACTGCTGCATTTCAAGAAGGCTGGTGGTATTTATTTTATTTAACAAAAGATAAAAGAACATGTTCTGAAAATTTTTATTTGACCTTAATCAAATACTTCTACTCTCAGCCTTAGTTTCCTCCTCTGTATATAGCTGGACATTGGAAATTAATATCAACTGGAGGTTATAAAGTTCTTCATGCCTGATTATATGAGCTTTTGGGAGTCAAGGCAATATATCTATTCCTGAAAAGACAGAAATCTCCCTCCATAGGAGAGAGTCAAAATCTTGTGATAATCAAGAAGTAAGCAATGCACTCAAGTAAGATGTGACTTTGGAGGAGTAGAGAAACCAGACAAGTGGCAGGGGCATTGCCGCTGCCATTGCCACAATCAGGGTTTGACCCATGTGGAGGCCATATGGGAGCTGTCTTAGTTTGTTGAGAACAGTACTGGTAATACTTCTCTCCTCAGTTTCTCTTCTCTCCTTATCCCAACCCCAACCCTAGGGAGAGTATCTATTCCAAAACTTATTTCTGTGTCTTTAAATCTTATATTTTAGATTGCTGTTCACCTAACCTCTCTACAGTAAAAAAAACAAACAAAAAACTGCTGCAGTTAATCCAAATGCATGAGTGTATGAATGCATGCATGTATGTATGTATGTGTGTGTATATATGTATATATACATATTATATATATATATATGTGTGTGTGTGTGTGTGTCTATGTCTGTGTGTAGCTGTCTTTCTTGGTCACCAGGGTGTTCCCAAGCTAGGGGCTCAAAACAAACTAAGATTTTTTATTAAAAGCACGTTATTAAACTCCCCAAAATCAGAGCTCTAAACCAATCAGTAGTGCTAATGGGAGAAAACAGGTTTGGTAGGAAGAAGCTTTTTCTCTATTCCTTCTGAGTCAATTGTCCTCTCATGGTTCCCTTCCTCTGTTGTTTCTTCCAGAATACTCAAAGAATATCTTCTTCCCCAGGAAGGATATTGTGAAGACATTAACTAAGGGGAAAGTTCTGCCCATTGGGATGTCTGAAAGGAGGAGGCCCTAAATGAGGGGAGGGTCTATTCAAAAGGAGTAATGAACTCCAAACCTCAGACAGCGTGTATATGAAAAATACACATATATGGAAAGAGGAAGAGAGAGAGACAGAGGCAGAGAGAGAGAGAGAGACAGAGAGACAGAGACAGAGACAAAAGTTGTTCATCCTTCATTTTCAAAGAGGACCAATGACATGATATCTCAACTCCCAAGTGAATTGGGTTTAAGTGAGGCAAGGTTGCACAAAGTCATCATCCTCACTCTCATTTCCAGAGTCATTAAAGTCCAGTGGTAACAGCCTGGGATGCAGTAGATGACCTTGGCATCTTCAATGTTTGACCAAGCTCTAAGCTCTCCACAGTACCTACTTCAGCCACCTTCATGGCTACTGAAGCAAATTGTTCTCATCCACCCATTCCACTGGAGGAAGTCTTCACAAGTTTAGGGTAGACACCCCTCTAATTCACTGATGAGTTTGAGAGTTATCAGTTACCCTCAACATGGTTTAGCCTGCCTGTTAAGATGGTTTACCGAGGTGTGGCCACTGAGCCCCCATTCTTTAAACCTCCCATCTTGTAAAATACTACTCCCTAGAATTCTCCCCTAGTGATGCCATGGTGCAGTAGGCTCAAGTGAAAGCTGGGAGGTAGAATGCTGAGAGCTCTGCTTTCTCAGCCCCCAAATACTATGGGAAATGAAGTCCAAATATCAGTCATGCCTGCTATGATATTTTTTAAAATGTGTATTATATTAGAAATTAACTATAGGCCCAGCTAGGTGGCATGGTAGATACAGTGCTGGAGTTGGAATCAGAAAGATCTGAGTGTGAATCCTGCTTCTGAGATCTGTGACCCTGGGCAAGTCATTTAACCTATCTCGGCCTCAGGTTTTTTATCTGGAAAATAGGGACAATGAGAGCACATAATGTGATGACTGAATTGTGTGGAATACCAAGTGAGATCATGTATGTAAGGATATGTTGAAACTAAAGTGACATGTAAATGTGATGAGGAGGAAGAGGAGGTTATTACTGTAGATCATGGATACATGAAAATGAAATGCTACCCTAGACTGCCTTTAGACAGGCATAGTACCCAGAAGAAGGAAAGAAATAATTCTCCTATCATCTTCCTTTGTCAGACTCCATCTTAAATGCTATGTTTACTTCTGGGTCTCACATTTTTTTTTTACACCACTTACACATAGGAATCTTTATATGCAAACCGAAACCATGGAAATTAGTTATTGAAAGACAGATACTATTTAATCTGTCTAATAACCTAGAAGTTAACACACTTAATTTCATTTTAATTTTTAAAAGTGTTATTCATGTTCTTTGTAGGAATGTCAACAAAACAGTTCACCTTTAGTAAGTCACTTGCAATTTCTTTTTCTTGTTCTTTTTCTTGATTACCTTTTCATGCTTCTCTTGATTCTTGTGTTTGAAAGTCAAATTTTCTATTTCAGTTCTGGTCTTTTCACTGAGAAAGCTTGAAAGTCATCTATTTTATTGAAAATCCATATTTTGCCTTGGAGCATGATACTCAGTTTTGCTGGGTAGGTGATTCTAGGTTTTAATCCTAGCTCCATTGACCTCCGGAATATCGTATTCCAAGCCCTTCGATCTCTTAATGTAGAGGCTGCCAGATCTTAGGTTATTCTGATTGGGTTTCCACAATACTCAAATTGTTTCTTTCTGGCTGCTTGCAGTATTTTCTCCTTGATCTGGAAGCTCTGGAATTTGGTGACAATATTCCTGGGAGATTTCTTTTTGGGATCTACTTGAGGAGGTGATCGATGGATTCTTTCAATTTCTATTTTGCCCTGTGGCTCTAGAATATCAGGGCAGTTCTCCTTGATAATTTCTTGAAAGATGATATCTAGACTCTTTTTTTGATCATGGCTTTCAGGTAGTCCAATAATTTTTAAATTATCTCTCCTGGATCTATTTTCCAGGTCAGTGGTTTTTCCAATGAGATATTTCACATTATCTTCCATTTTTTCATTCCTTTGGTTCTGTTTTATAATATCTTGATTTCTCATAAAATCAAATTCCTAATTCCTCCCACCAGGTGGGCCTGGAGTCGGAAGTAACAACAGCTGTAGCTGCCCCACCTCCGCTGCCCCCATGGCTGGAAGCCAAACCATGAACTCTTTCTACTCCCGCAGCTTTTCCCACTAACCTTCTCCGCAGTCTTTGGTGTTTGTGGGTTAAGAAGTCTGGTAACTGCCACAGCTCACTGATTCAGGGCGCTAGGGCCCCCTCTGCCCGGCTTCTGGTGTGCATGGTCCACGCCGCCCACGCTGGACTCTGCTCCACTCCGTTCCTAGCTCCCAGCTCCCAGCTCCGTGTGGGATAGACCTCACCCAGAGACCATCCGGGCTGTCCTGGGCTGGAGCCCTGCTTCCCTCTGCTGTTTTGTGGGTTCTGCCATTCTGGAATTGGTTCAGAGCCATTTTTTATAGGTTTTTGGAGGGACTCAGTACGGAGCTCATACTAGTTCCTGCTTACCAGCTGCCATCTTGGCTCCGCCCCTGGGTCTCACATTTTAAGGAGGTTTTAGACAAACTGATAAACATCCAGAAGAGCTGGAATAAGCTTGTGAAATGACTAGAAGTTTCCTGCTATGAGAGAATTCCTTTTAAAAAGTGGGGAATTTTAGCCTGGGGAAGAGAAAACTTAAAAGGATTATTGATATATTCAAGTATTTGAAGGACTCTCATGAAAGAGGGATACAATCTATTCTGCTTGCCTCCAAAAGCAGAAACAATTGATAGAAATGCAGAAATAGACTTAGTGTAGGTAGAAATTCCTAATAAATGGAAATGCTCCCAAATTGAAAAAGTAATCTCAGAAAGTAGTGAAAGACTAGCTGATTACTTGAAGGTATTACAGAGGGTAGTCCTATTCAGTTATGATTTATAACCAGAAATCAGAAGGCTCCTAAAGTCTCTTCCAACTCCAAGTCTAAACTTTATTGTTTTATATTCAATATTTGTCTCTCTTCATATGATTAATATTCTCCTGGTCCTGATCACTTCACTTTGTATCAGTTCATGTAAGTCTTTCCAGGTTTTTTTTAAATCATCCTGTTTGTCATTTCTTATAGCACGATAATATTCCATTATACTCATGTACCACAACTTGTTCAGCTATTCCCCAGTTGATGGGAATCCTCTCAATTTCCAATTCTTAGTTACCATGAAAAAGCTGCTATAAATACTTTTGCACAAATGGGTCCTTTTCCCTTTTGCTATCTCTTTGGGATACAAAGTATTTTTTAAATAAGGGAGACATACATATTTGTTAGAGGCAGTGAAGGAACCAGTAGATAAGGAGAAGTTGAAAGATTAGAGTGATGGATGGAAATGACAATGAGGATAATCTGCTACAGATGAGATTGGATCAAGGGTCCATTTCAAGGATTTGGCCTTGGCAAGGAGAAGGCTCACCTCATCAGATGTTGTAGGATTTGCAGGAGAGGAGGAAATAGTAAAGAAGGATGTAAAGGGGTTATTAGACAAGAAAGAAGGGAAAAGAAAGAGCTCAAGAAGAATGGCCTCAATTTTTTTTGGAAGTACTCAGCAAAGACCTCAGCTGAGAATGTTGAGGAGAGGTACCGTGGGAGAATTGAGAAGAGGTCTGAAACAGCTGTTGTGGAGAGCAGGATAGAGAATCAATTAGCAAAAAGTAAAAGAATTGCCTTGCAAGAGTCCAGTTGAGATTGGATAATATAGATTGTCATGGAGCCAGTCAGCACTGTTGGTATAATGTCCCCTTCAATTCCATTAAGCAGCATAGTTGAATAGGAGCAGAGAAGGAGAATGATAGGAGTAACCCAGGGTTGGGATTTGGCAAAATATCAGCAGCAGTAGTATAAGGGAGCAAGGCATGTAAGAGTCAAAGATATTGTGCAGAGTGAATTGGTTCCCTAAGGGAGCCATTGGGGAAGGTGGAGTAGAGGTGTGGTCTAGCAAAGTACTGAGGGGTGGAAGATCATGGTGAGGACAAAGAGGAGATTTAAGAGGAGTAAGTCATAGAGAGGGATCAAATGCTAAAAAAGTATAATCAGATAATGATGTTTGGGTTATATCTAATAGTAATTGGCATTTATTTAGTATTTAAGTGTTTCCAAAGCATTTTACTTACATTATTTAATTTGATACATTACAGCTATGTGAGAGAGGTATAATACTCATTATTGTTCCCATGTTACAGATGTAAAAACTGAGGCTTAATGACATTAGATGAACAACAGTGCCCAGGGTCACACAGAGAGGTACCAAAGTTGAGACTGGAACTCAGAGTATTTATAGCATACTATCCACTCAATACTCCTTGCTGACATATGAAGTGTGCACTATAAAATGGTACCAGATTTCAATTTCAACTCCTGTAAAATTGCCATGGATTTTTAATGTAATTTTTAAAAGCCTTGTTTCACAAGCTTTTGTTTTTTTTTAAATCCAATCCCATTCTATGATAATATAAACTATATTTTGCTGGAAGCTGAGAATGGGAAATAGGAATCTTTTCCTCCTGAGCAAGAGAAATGGAGAGCCATGGAGAATTGGAAAGAAGCTCTCTTAAAAGAAATGCATCAAAATAAGTAATCAGTCATCAAAGAATGGCTAAGCTATGTAACAAGGGATAACAAGTAATGGAATATTATTACATAAGAAATGACAAATATGAAGGATTTTTAGAAATGCATGGGAAGATACATGTGTGTGTGAATATATATATGCATTTCCAAATACATACATACATACATGCATACGTGTGTGTATATATATGTGTATATATATGTGTGTATATATATATATATATTTAGAGAGAGAGAGAGAGAGCTAGGAAAACACTCTACACAACCACTATCACAATGAAAAAGAAAGAACAAAATAAACAAAAAAAGCAACTGAACATTGTATAATACTGACCATTCTTGACCTTAGGAAATAATTAAGAAAAGGCACCTCTCTTGGCTCTCTCTCTCTTTCTCTCTGTTGCACACACACACACACACACACACACACACACACACTCACACATAAAATTTTTCTTAGTCTTTTATTCTTTCTTAGTCTTTTA
This sequence comes from Trichosurus vulpecula, assembly GCF_011100635.1. Classification (NCBI taxonomy): domain Eukaryota; kingdom Metazoa; phylum Chordata; class Mammalia; order Diprotodontia; family Phalangeridae; genus Trichosurus; species Trichosurus vulpecula. The sequence continues at coordinate 511,121,210 of NC_050573.1, read as the reverse complement.
TTCTTCTCTGTCCTTTCTTCAACCATCACAGTTAATAGTTTCTCCAGAAGGACAGTTAAACTTTCACTTCCCTCACAGATGCCTCATAAAGTGACAGTTAAACTGTCACTCTAATATTCCATTGCTTCTTAAAGATACAGTGGCAGTATCTATAGTCTCTGTGGAGACTATAGAAGTTTTTGAAGAGCTATTGAAGTTTTGTATATAACTCTCTCTTCATATATATATATATGTATGTATAAATATATATGTATATGCATATGCATACATATATGTATGTATGTATATATCCATATACACATAGGGATATATTGATACACACATGCATGCATACATACACATGTTGTTTAGTCATTTCAGCCATGTCTGACTCTTTAAGGCCCCTTTTTGGAAGGGTTTCTTGGCAGAGATACTAGAATGGTGTGCCATGTCCTTCTCCAGCTCATTTTACAGATAAGGAACTGAGGCAAATGGGGTTAACTGATTTGTCCAGGGTCTACTTACAGCCAGTGAGTGTCTCAGGCTGGATTTGAACACTTGAAGATGAGCCCTTCTGATTCCAAGCCCTGTGCTCTATCCACTGTGCCACCTAGCTGACATGCATACATGCATGCATACACACCTACATACATACATACATAGATACATACATACATACATGTGTGTCTTGACTAGTCATTAGTCATGTATGCCTCTTGAAATTGGTAAATGTTTTACTTTCGTCTTTGTATTGCTAATACCTAGCATAGACACTCTCATATAGTATACACTTGTAGATTGACTAATCAGAACTGAAAATAAGATACATGAAGATAGTATTGATAAAATGAAAAGCAATCATATCTCTCTCAAGAAATAATTAGAAAGAAGTAACATTTTGCCTCATAGGACTTGGATCATATGAGATAATTTATGTTAAACATTTTTATACCATAAAGCTCTTCACAAATATGTGTGTGAGAAAAATGATGCATCATTGCATCTTGAATTCCATTAAGATTCAGTCAGTTAGCCAACTACTGTTTGAATCTCTGCCTCCCACAATGTAGAAAATAGCAACAAAACTTGTGAGAACTGATGCAGAATGAAGAAATAAAAACCAGGAGAACAACGACTGCGATAATATAAATGAAAACAACCATAAATGACATCAGAAATCAGATTAAGTAGACTTCCAATCTGGAATACAGAGAATTAATAATATACTTCCATTCTCTCAGCAGAGAGGTGGTGGACAATGGGTTCAGATAGGCAAGCACAATCTGCACTATCAGACACAGTCACTGAATCAGTTTGTTTTTCTTTATAGATTTTCTTTGTAACGAGTCACTCAATAATCATTTATTAAGTGCTTACTATGTATCAGGGACTGTGCCTAAGCCCTTTGGATACCAAGAAAGGCAAAAGTCAGCCCCTTCCCGTGTGGAGATGGGGAATATTGGGAAGATTCATTGTTGTCTTTTTAAGTACCAATAAAATATAAAATATAGCACCTTGAACACAAATTAAAAATTCTTGAGGATGGGGGTGGAAATTAGCAAGGATGAGGACAGAAAGTCAGCAAAACATTCCAAGAGAGAGTAGTTGTTCTCTAGCTTCTAAAATAAGCCTAATCTTTGTCAAGGCCCCTAGTCAAGTCCCTCAGCTACTGGCAAAAACACTTAAACTTGGGGCAGCTAGGTGGTGCAGTGAGTAGAACACCAGTTCTGGAATCAGGAGGACCTGAGTTCAAATCTGGCCTCAGACACTCGACACACTTACTAGCTGTGCGACCTTGGGCAAGTCACTTAACCCCAATTGCCCTGCCCCAGCAGAAAGGAAAAAAAAAGAAAAAGAAAAATACTTAGACTGTGTGATATATAGGATATTAGAGTAGTCTAACAGAAAAAGAGCTGGATAGAAAGAAAGCAGAACTAGTTCCTATTCCTTCTTTTGCCATTAAGTAGAAGAACAGTGTGGAAAAGAGCCGTGGTTTTGTCACTTTGTGTGACCTTGATCAAGCCAGATCAGACATGTTCAGCTATCTGAGATTAAGTTTTCCCAATTATAAAATAAGGATAATAATACTCAATTCTCCTACCTCTTGGAATTTTGTTGTATCAGATGAGATGATGCATGGAAACTGCTTTGTGAAATCTTAAACTTGCAAAGCTAAGCTATTATCTTGAGGAAGTAATTTCACATCTCTGGGCCTCAGTTTCTTCATTTGTAAAATTAAAGAATTGTACTAAATGAAGGTTCTCAACTTGGGATCTGAGGGCCCTTAGTTAGATTACAGGGTATCCACGAACATGGAGGGGGAAAATTACATCTTAATTTTCACTAAACTCTAAATGAAATTTAGCATTTCCTTTAGTTATTTTATTTTTAATTTTATTTTGAGTTCCCATTCTCTCCTTCCCTCCAGCTCCTTCCCCACCCATTGAGAAGGTAAGTGATGTGACACCTAATGTACATGTGTCCTTCAATTATTTTAAACAATTATTCTCAGGAGGGGTTCAAAGGCTGCCAGACTCCAAAAGGGTCCATGACACACAAAAATATGCAGTCACCTGGACCCCTAAACTAGATGATCAGCAAAGCCCTTTCTACTACTAACATTCTGATTCTCAAAGTTGGAACAGGTGGGACTTGGAAATTTTTTTTTACATTTGAACTTTTCCACCATCACTCTTGTACACAGATTCCTTATGGAGAGGGCTGAAGGAAAAGGAAAAGTGTACACTTCAGAAAAGGGAGAATTAGAATGACCACTTTTAGTGCCTAATTTCGGAAAATGTCATGTGAGGTTTGGGGTTTTGGAGGAGTTAAACTAGTCTGTCAAATTCTATAAGCAATTGGTTAAATGAATTTAATATAACTGTTTATTTTTATCATAAAATAAAAATATAATTCTTAATTTCCCATATCATTTCCTCAAAGTGTCTGTAAAGATTTTAAATTTCATTTTCAATGGTGTCAGAGTTTCTGCACCATGCCATTAAAAGATAAACAGAAGACAGTACTATTCAAATGTCAATGGAAGCATGTTATATTAGAAATACTTGTAACATACATGTTTAAAGAGTGATTACCAATTCTGTTTTCACTGCCAAAATAATCTATTCCCTGAATTCACAGATTGGTGATAACTTGAACTTCATCTCATATTTCAATCTGATTTTATGGCAATGGATTATGATACAATAATGGCAAATAAAGCCTGAATTTACAAGACTAGTATCTTTCTACTCAGAGAAATATATTGCCAGGTTTCTCTAATGACCAGGCCTTTGACAATTAAAGAACATTGTTACATAAGCAATTGCTAATACTAATGGCCAGCATTAGCCATTGCTAACACTGGCTATCTTTCAACTTAAAGAAAAAACAAGAAATGATCCCAAGGAAGAGAGAAGCATTTCAGAAGCAAATCAAATGTTTGAGCTCATCTTCCTGCCTTGAGCAGCCCCTACAACTGACAAGAGAGAAGAGATGGTTGTGAGGGCAATCTGCCAGAGAAAATGGCATATGATTGATCAATCAAGTAATTATTAAGGGCCTATTGTGTGTCAGGAACTGTGCTGGGATGAAGGGTACCTTCATTTATTTATTTATTTATTCATTTATTTATTTATTTATTTATTTATTTATTTAACTGTCTACCTATTTATTTATTTATTTGTTTTGGAGAGGGGAAGGCAGGGCAATTGAGGTTAAGTGACTTGTCCAAGGTCACACAGCTAGTAAAGGTGTCAAGTGTCCGAGGCTGGATTTGAACTCAGCTCCTCCTGACTCCAGGGCTAGTGCTCTACTCACTACGCCACTTAGCTGCCCCAGGACGGGTACTTTTAGACAACTTGGCTTCATTAAGGAGAGTGCCACCTCATAATCAGAGACTGGAGTAAACTATAAGAACATTGGGATTAATGTTCAAGGGTTTTGTGATAAAGAGAAGAGGGGGAAAGGTGGGTCATAGAGACTGATATTGATTTTTTAGTCAAATAAGAGGCAAGATCCTCAGCTGACACAATGATTATTACTTATTAGCATGCCATGTGGCCATTATATAATTTACAACTAGAATGGCAATTGGTTCAACATTAGGAAAACTATAAACACAGTAATATATACACTCTAACCAAGTTGTGTTTACACTAGAGAAACAAAGTTTAATATTAGGAAAGCTGTAAATATAGTAATATATTCCATAATAGAGTATATTCCGTGTTAACTATGTTATATATTATGTATAGTACATTATATATAACATTTTTCATAGATAACATGGATAATACCTTTATTCACAGACATCATACTGTTCAGCAATGGGTAAGTGAAGGCTACTTGTCCTGCAAGGAGTTAATTGCGAAGAGGAAACTAGTGACTAGTCCCTGTAGACTACATACACTATGGAAACTCTTTCCAAAGTCACTGGCACCTATACATTTGAAAGACTAAAAGAAAATGTTTCAATATCCTTAGAAAAAAGGCTTGCATGAAAGATCTGTAATATAACTTCTCACAGGTGATCTTTTTCACTTTTGTATTTTCAGTTAGAAAACAATTTTTATTAGATTTTAAACTTATTGAAGATAATGACTATGTAATTATTCATCTTTCTATACCCAGTGCATAGAACAGTGCCTGGCATATTATAGGTCTTTAATAAATGAATTAAATTTTATGCAAAACAGTGAACTGAAAAATGGCCTCTAAATTTTTTTTTTATTTCACACCCACAATACATATCTATAAGGGGTTGACCAAGGGACCCTTGATTAACTGAGTGTTCCCAACCTACTTGATGAAATTACAGGATTTAAGGAGAAGAGACAATGAGGTGAATCATATTGCCTTCAGATCTGAGTGCTTGTATTCATACCTTTTAAAGAGTGTGAAACCTTGAATGGCTTGCACCCTAAGTGACCTTGTAAATGACCAAAAAAAGAACTGGGAGTAGTTGGTTCACCTCCTTCAGAATCTGATGGACCACTATAAAGTAAATGTAAAGAAGCTTACTTCTTTACTACTTTAGGAAGTGTGAAAAAGTTTCTCAATCAGCTTTATGAATTCATACGGGGGCTAGTCATTGGCTGGCTGAAGAATCAGCTATGCCCAGTATTTATCCTTCTTGACCTCTCTTCAGCATTTGGCCACACCATTCCCTTTTTCAACAACTCCAGTGGCTCCCCAATACCTTTGATCCTCTGGCATTTAAAGCCCTTCACAAACCAGCCAACCAACCGGACAACTTTTCCATCCTTATTTCATTTTATTCCCACACACAATATCATTCTTATTTTATGATCTAGCCAAATCAGATTTCTTACTGCACCTCTTATACAACATTCCATGTCGTAACTTTTCATTATCTTCCCTTATGCTTAGTATGCACGCCTTCCTTGCCTTTACCTCTTAGAATCCCTAGTTTCCTTCAGGGTTCACCTCAAGTGCCACCTTCTTCATGAAGCCTCATCAAGGTGTAGATCGGTGGTGTAATGTATAAAGTGTTGGATTTGGAATCAAGAAGACCAAAATTGTAATCCTTTCTAAGATATTTACCAGTTGTGGGACCTTGGGAAAATCACTTAACCTCTCTCAGAGAATGGGAACAGTAATAACATCTAACTCACAGAGCTGATTGAGGGGCAAATAATAAAATATGTGTGAAGCACTTTCTAAACCTTAAAGCACTGTATAAATGCTACATGTTATCATTTTTACATTATCTGATCTCCCTAGATGCTACTGCCTTTCCTTCAAATTATGTATCTATTTTGTGTGGAGCCATATATGAGCACATGCACATATATATAATATATAAAACATAGGTACATAGATGCCTATGTACATATACATACATTTTATCTTCCCTAGTTAGATTGTGAGCTCCTTGAAGACACAAACTATTTCAGTTTTGTCTTTGTGTTCTCAGTGTCTGACGCAGAGTAGAATGATTGCATGCCATTGATTGATTCCATGCAGTATGCTATATATTTTATTTTTTAATGTTTATTTTTAACATCCTTTTTTGAGTTCAAAATTCTCTTCCTCTCCAGCCCCTGCCCCACCCATTGAGAAGGCAAAGATGATACTCATTTTACATGTGAAATCATACAAAACATATTTACATATTAACCATGTTGCCCCCCCAAAAAAAAGAAAAATTAAGAAAACTAAAAAAAAATATGCTTCAATCTGCACTCAAAATTCATCAGTTCTCTCTCTAGAGGTGGAAAGCCATTTTCATTGTGAGTCCTTTGGAACTGTCATGTTTCACTGTAATAATCAGTGTAGCTAAGTTTTCCACAGTTGATCAGCATTGCAATTTTGTTATTACTGTGTACAGTGTTCTCCTATGTTTCACTTTGCATCAGTTCATATATGTCTTCCCAGGTTTTTCTGAAACCATTCCTTTCATTATTTCTAACAGCATAATAGTATTCCATCAAAATCATATACCACAACTTATTTAGCCATTCCTCAGTTATTGGGCATCCCCTCAATTTCCAATTCTTTGCCTCAACAAAAAAGAGGTGCTATAATTAATTTTTTAAAATATGTCTTTTTTCTTTTCCTTTGGTCTCTTTGAGATACAGCCCTAGTAGTGGTATCTCTGGGTCAAGGGGCATGTATAGCCCTTTGGGAATAGTTCTAAATTACTCTACAGAATGGTTGGACCAGTTTACTACTCCACTAACAATGCATTGATGTACCTATTTTCCCACACACAGCCCAGCATTTGTCATTTTCCTTTTCTATCATGTTAGCCAATCTGATAGGTATGAGGTGGTACCTCAGAGTTATTTTAATTTGAATTTCTCTATTACTGATTTAGAGAATTTTTCAAATTATCGATAACTGATTTCTTCTTCTGAAGACTGCCTACTCATATCTTCTGACCATTTACCAATTGGGGAGTGTCTCTTATTTTTATAAATTTGACTCATTTCACTACATATTTGAGATACAAGGTCTTTATCAGAGAAACTTGCTGTAAAATCCGCCCCCCACCCCCGCATCCTACTTTCCTTCTAATTTTGGCTGCACTTGGTTTTATTTGTATGAAAATGTTATAATTTTATGTAATAAAAATTATCTATAAGATTTCCTGTGATCCTCTCTATCTTTTCTTTGGTCATAAACTCTTTGCCTATCCATAGATCTGACAGATAAATTTTTCCATGCTCCTCTAATTTGCCTATGTTATCATTCTTTATATCTAAATCATGTACCCATTTTACCTTATCTTGGCATATGGTGTGAGATGTTGGTCTACTCCTCATTTCTGCCAGACTGCTTTCCAGTTTTCCTGGCAGTTTTTTTTTGTCAAATAGTGAGTTCTTGTCCCAAAAACTTAGATCTTTGAGTTTATCAGACACCAAGTTACTATAATCATTGTAATGTATTTTAGAGGTAAAACTATCTTATAATGAAGTCCTGATGGTATTTCCAAAATTATATTTCTTGAGATGACATCCAGATTATACTTAATTGAATTCTAAAATGAATAATGATTTCTATTGAGGTTCTCTCTCCACAAAGTTTTATTCCAATATCTCATCATAGTATTGAGTTGATCCAAGTTTCATAAAGGTTAGCAATCAAAGTATCAACTCTAGAAGGTTCTACTATGCTGCAAGAATTTGAGAGGATAGTCCAGGAAGCAGACTATGTCTGCTTTCTAAGAACTAGCCTAACTAATAGACTGGCCACTTTGTGATGAATTTTTTAGCCACAGCAACCCATGAAATAAAGAAAAACACAATGCCTCTCAAACCTTTTCAGCCTTTTTGTTTCTGTAGTAATGGTGTCAGAGTGACAGAAAGAGGGGAAGATTATGACACAAATCTCATTTTTAGACTATCTATAAATATTAACTTAGTTGTTGGTACTCCAAATGTGAGATCTTTATTTGAAGGTCAATGAGTGGACAGAAACATTACTGTTATTAATAAGACCAGAAGACAAAAAGAAGATGAAACTGAAAGGAAAGAATAGCTTATAGGTTTTGCTTAGAGAGAGAAGATGCTGTTTTTATCCTGAATCCAAAGGCATCTGAAACCATAATTTTTATTTTTTCATTTTGTATTGCTATGTTCATGTTAAGTATTTGCAAAAAAAATGAAAATAAACATAGGTTATATAGAAATAGCTATTGCATAGAAAAAAAGAGGTAGAAAATATCTATGAAGAACTTTATGACACCCCCCAAAATAAATCAAAATATACTTTGCTACATAGTGACTTTACCCCTCTCTCAAGGGAGAATGTAGAAAAATATGGTGGAAAATGTGATTCAGGAGTCAGGAATGAGAGAGCCTATATATCACTAATTCTTTCTCTGAGAAAAGAATCAGCAAGCACTAAATTACATTTTTGAGTGAAATTCTTTTTATTGTAACAGAAAACAACTTGTTATTGATGTGGAAATAATTCTTTAATCAGCAGTCTATGTACTGTCAGACCATGAACTTGTTAGGGCAAAGATCAAAATTAATACAAAGCTAAAAGTACACAAAAAATGAGGAAAAGATAGGGTGTGCAATTAAAACAACTCCAACCTGTCCTAGTCAACTATGTTATTGATGCTGAAAAATGACAAATGGATGGAGGAAGAAACATCCATTGATTATAACAATTTTATAGAGAAATTTAACTGATGTACATCAATTGAAGGGGAACAAAAGAGCCTAAAAAACCTCATTATTCAGGAAACACTTGCTTACTTGCCAGCATGGAGATATAGAAGCCAAATATGCAGGTTCAGAATGTCAATACTGAGTTAGAAAATACGCTCATTTATAAAATCACACAAATGGATTGGAAGCAGCATCAGTGGGATAATCTACATCCAAGTAACAGCACTCCATAAGCCCTCCCACAGCAGCCTCCCAGTCTGCACAAATCTCCTACTAAAACCCACCACTTCCAATAGTTGTGCCACCATAGCTTAGTGGGGCAGGAATTTGGCAGCCTCGAGGAAAACCTGAAGAGTTCTCAAATGAATTTGCCTTCTAACATCAATGAAAATATGGAAAAAAGTCTTCTGGATCCCCACCATGAATCTAGACAAAACATCTCCTTGAGGAAAGGAACTATCTTTTGCTTCTTTTTATATCCCCATCATTTATCACAGTGCCTGGGTAATTTTGTTGTTGTTGTTAGTAGGCACTTAATAAATATTTATTGATTGACCAATTAAATCAATTGACACATACAAGCACTCCATATTTGCAGATACCCCCAAAATATTAACAGAAGTTATGGAACTAAAATACACAGCACTAGAGAGAAGAACAGCACATAATCTGAAGAAAGAGACAATGTTATACCGTGAAAATAAGGACAGGATTTTGAGACAAAGGATCAAGAGTGACCACTCAGCATGAAAAATACAAGCATCATGAAAAGAGTGGTGTCTTTTCCTTCCATCTGCTACTTTATTTCCCTGATGTTGAATTGAAGATTTATATTTGAAGATGTTTAGCTACCTTAACCAGTAACTTCCAGACCAAGGTCGATGGGAGTCCTACGTCTTCAAGCAACAGGGTTCCATATTTGAGCATTAGGGAAAGTTAATTGAAGAAACTCCTTGATCTTGTAATGGTTCCTATGACTTGTATCCATTTGTACTGAAAATACTGAGGTTTTAGCTCGATTGAATAGGAAAAGACACCTATATTCATTCCTAAGGAATCTTCTTATTGAGTATATCTGAGTGATTTATATTTCTTGTCTACACCAATAGATTATGAGAGCTAGACCAGTACTAAAGAGTACATATTAACTTTCCTATCCTGTTCATGAGATATCCCCAATTTTGGTGAAATTTAGAAACTTCTAGTTTTGCCTAAATATTGATATTTATTTCAACAAATGAATAATATTGATAATAAAATATTATATACTTAGAATGGCAAATGATCATAGACTATTACCCACACCAGTAAGCATTTACCAGAGTTGTTACTAAATGATTTTCCTAAGTTCTACTGCATGTGCTTCCTGGATATATGTGAAAATAGAAAAGGAAAAGTAGAAAAAGCCCTCTTCTTGAGGGCAGAAGGTCAAGACTTATTTTCTCTTAAATTGCTGTGTTAATAATATATTTCTAATATGTTAAATTCCACCCAACCCACACCCAGTTTTCTGCTTAAGGCCTTTGTCCAGCTCAACTTTCCAAATCAATTCCACTCTAAGGAGGACTGAGACTAATCAAACAACTGGAAATGGCGGGGGGAAGTCTTTGTCAATTCTTCAGAGGTGTATTTAGTTCATGAGAAAATTGTATTAACAGCCAAAATAACAGTATCAAATAGAGATCTTAAATAATCTAATCTTTAAAGAAGAAAAAATACTAGTTGTAGAGAAACTACAAAGGGTTAGGGGGAGGACTTTTAGTCCTAATGATCTGCATAATTCTGTCAATTTTTTTAAAAACAATTAGTACATGTACTATACAAATTATTCTCAAAATGTGAGGAAGAATGCACTCTACCAAAGTTCTTTTTTTATTCCTATTAATTTGTGCTTAGTTTTCAACATTCACTTCCACAAGATTGTGAGCTCCAAATTTTTTCCTTATCTCTCCCCTCCCCCCACCCCAAAGTGCATTCTGATTACCCCTTCCCCCAATCTGCCCTTTCTTCTATCACCTCCCCACCCCGCCCATCCTCCTCCTTTCTATTTTCCTGTAGGGCAAGATAGATTTCTATATCACATTGCCTGCATATCTTATTTCCCAGTTGCATGTAAAAACAATTTTTAACATTTACTTTTAAAACTTTGAGTTCCATATTTTCTCCCTTTCTCCCTCCCCACCTCATTGAGAAGTCAAGCAATTAGATGTAGGTTATACATGTGTCATCATGCAAAATACTTCCATAATAGTCATGTTATGAAAGATTAACTGTATTCCCCACCATCCTATCCTGCCCTCCATTCATTCTGTTCTCTTCTTTGACCCTGTCCCTCCTCAAAAGTGTTTGCTTCTGATTACCTCCTCCTCCCTTCTATCACCCCCCCTTTATTCCCTTCCCCCCTACTTTCCTGTAGGGTAAAACAGATTTTCATACCTAATTGCGTGTGTATCTTATTCCCTCCTTAAGCCAAATCTGATGAGAGCAAGTTTCACTCATTCCCTCACCTCCTCCCTCTTCCTCTCCAATGTAAAAGCTTTTTCTTGCCTCTTTTATGTGAGATAATTTACCCCATTCTACTTCTCCCTTTCTTCTTCTCCCAGTACATTCTTCTCTCACCCCTTAATTTTATTTTTTAGATATCATTCCTTCATATTCAACTGACCCCTCCAACTACCCAAATACTGAGAAAGGTCTCATGAGTTATAAATATCATTTTCCATATAGGAATGTAAATAATTCAACTTTAAAAAGTCCCTTATGGTTTCTCTTTCCTGTTTACCTTTTTATGTTTCTTTTGAGTCTTGCATTTGAAAGTCAAATTTTCTATTCATCTCTGGTCTTTTCATCAAGAATGCTTGAAAGTCCTCTATTTCATTGAACACCCATTTTCTCCCTGAAGGATTATATTCAGCTTTGCTGGGTAAGTGATTCTTGGTTTTAATCCTACCTCCTTTGACCCCTGGAATATCATATTCCAAGCCCTTTGATCCCTTAATGTAGAATGCTAAATCTTGTGTTATCCTTCTCGTGTTTCCGCAATACTTGAATTGCTTCTTTTTAGCTACTTGCAATATTTTCTCCTTGACCTGGGAACTCTGGAACTTGGCTACACTATTCCTAGGAGTTTTCCTTTTGGGATCTCTTTCAGGACATGATTAGTGGATTCTTTCAATTTCTATTTTATCTTCTGGTTCTAGAATATCAGGGCAGTTTTCCTTAATAGTTTTCCTGAAAGATGAGGTCTAGGCTCTTTTTTGATTATGGCTTTCAGGTAGTCCAATAATTTTTAAAAGATCTCTCTTGGATCTATTTTCCAGGTCAGATGCTTTTCCAATGAGATATTTCACATTGTCTTCTATTTTTTTCATTCTTTTGGTTTTGTTTTATAATTTCTTGATTTTTCGTAAAGTCATTAGCTTCCACTTACTCCATTCTAATTTTTAAGGAATTATTTTCTTCAGTGGTCTTTTGGACCTCCTTTTCCATATGGCCAACCCTGCTTTTTAAGGCATTCTTCTCCTCATTGGCTTTTTAGACCTCTTTTACCATTTGTCCTAGTCTGTTTTTTCAGGTGTTATTTTCTTCAGCACTTTTCTGGGTGTCCTTTAGCAAGCTGTTGACTCATTTTTCATGAACTTCTTGCATCACTCTTATTTCTCTTCTCAATTTTTACTCTACTTCTCTTACTTGATTTTCCAAATCCTTTTTGAGCTTTTCCATGGCCTGAGACCACTTCATATTTTTTCTTGGAGGCTTTGGACGTAGGAGTTTTGACTTCTGTTGTCTTCTTCTGGTTTTATGTTTTGATCTTCCTTGCCACCAAAGTAAGATTCTATAATCTGATTTTTTCCCCACTGTTTGCTCATTTCCCAGCCAATTACTTGACTTTCTTTGTTAAGGTAGGATTCTGCTTCCAGGATGGATGCAAACTGTCCTAAGCTTCAAGGGTTTTGTATGGCTGTCTTCCCTGATACTTCTAGGTGATGGCATGCTTGGGTACTTGCACTTGGACCCCACCTCCAAGATCACATTTTTCCCTAGGCTCAAAAAACACTACCCCAGGGAGAGGGGAAGAGAGGGGAAGCTTACCTTGAATTGGAGAATGCCTGAGACCTCAGACTGTGCCCCGTACTGGGTGATGAAGAAATGATGCAGTTTGAGGGGGCAGTTCAGGAACCCCCCAAAGACCAGAATACTGGATAGGATCATCTAGAATGAATTCCCAGACTCAAGTATTCTTTAAGTTAGGGTGGCAAAGATTTATTGTTATGTTTTTCAGTGGACAAGAGCTCTTAAGGAACCTGCTGAGTGAGCAGAGCAGAACCAGGAGAACATTATACACAACCATAGATATATATGGATGCTGTGATGACTAACCCTGATAGACTTCATTCTTCTCAACAATACAAGGTGCAAAGACAACTCCAAAGGACTCATGATGAAGAGAGCTATCTACATCCAGAGAAAGAACTATGAAGTATGAATGCAGATTGAGGCACACTGTTTGCTCTTCTTTTTTCCCCTTTGTTTTTTTTTCTCTTTTGTTCATTTTTTTTTTGGTTTTGTTTCTTCTTTCCCCTGATTCACTCCATTGGTCATAATTCTTCTTTACAACTTGACTATTGTGTAAATAAGTTCAATGCGAAGTTTTATGTAGAAGATATATTGGACTCCATGCCATCTTGGGGATGGTGGGGGAAAGAAAATCTGGAACTGAAAATTATGTGGAACTGAGCATTGTAAACTAAAAATAAAAAATCTTAATTATAAAAAAATCTAACCCTTTGATCCATCTATATCACCTATATCCCCAAAGAAGGAGGGAAAGGACCTTTGTACACAAAAATATTTGTTGCAGCTCTTTTCATTGTAGACAAAAATTGAAAGCTAAGGGAACCTATTCCTCTTATTAAAAAATGACTTTAAAAATTACAGTGTATGAATATAATGGATTATTATTGTGCCATAAGAAACAGGGGCAATCAGCTGGAAGTCTCCTTTGTTGGTATGATGACTAAGAGGACATTTGTAATATTAATTAAGGTGGGACTTCTTTACTGTTTTCTCTTTTAGAATGCTAAAGTAATCAAATGCCTTTGATTAAGTCTTGCTAGGTGTGAAGCCCCAGGCCCACACCCTTTTGCTGATTAGATGTGAAGCCTTAGTGCCCTAAGAAGGGTATATAAACTCAGAGGTTAGCATTTTCTTTGGGGCTCTCACTCATTGGAAGAGTGTTAGTGTGGAGACTCGGGGTAGCCGCTGGAGGCCCCGGCTTTCAAAAAACCCAGATGTTGGTGCTTCTCTTTTTGATAACTATGTATGTGATGTCTTAATCGGTCAAAGCCTGTCTGTTGAATTGTGCTATTTGCTCTGTTTATATTGTCTCTGTTTGTAATTTCTGTTTGTATTTGCTCTGAAGTTCAGGGTGCTGGCTTTTTCTCCGGAACTAAGTGGATAATATGTGTATGTTTGATTAAACTGAGGTTGTTAACCCCTTAAAGTTGCTTTTAAATGATGCAGATTAAACTTAAAAGTGTGTCGTGTACTTCCCTCCTCCCCAACCACTCATCACCTAGTCAGTTGAATATTTGCCAGAAGACTGAATCACATTCCAGCAAAGAGACTACATTTCCCATGAGAGGAGACCGGTATCCAGAATTCTGGATCAAGAGGTTGAGCATCTTAGCCTTAGAATGGCTAAGTAGCTGCCAAAAAGGCAAGGGATAGGACAAGACCTCACAGCTTCAGACACAGAGTAACTTCCATCATGGCACATTGTCTCTATGATGAAATAATGCTTTAACCATGAGATCAAAGGACTAGTACTGTTACTTTGTTTTTGTGCTTTTAAAAGCACAGCCTCAATATGAAGGGCTATGAGTGACTTAGCCCTTGCTACCCTTAGAAAACTCAGGGAAGATTCATTGTCCTTAGGCAGAGTAATGTAAGTCTTTTGCTTGCTTGACTGTGTAATTTTTGATAACCCATTATCTGTTAACATTTATCTTTCTTAAAGAGTTCTATTAACTCCATTAAGCTGGACCTGTTTGAATGCATCGATTAATTATATGAATGACTGAGATGTATCAATCTACTCAAGGTCAATGCTCTCTCTTCCCTGCTTCCTGCACGTTGCCTTCTTCCCCCATGCTTTTGACTCAGTTTTCCCTAGGGATATAAAAAAGGTTTATTTGTATAGTTTATTGGAGAGATTCTTGTTACATAAACAACTTTTAGACTTTCAGTGAGTCATTCCCATATATGTAATACATGTAATCAATAAAATAAATATGCTTTGGTTCTGCTGTGGTAAAAAAAACTGGTGGCTATTTGCACAACAGTAGTTTGATTGCTTATAGCACAAATATGGCGCATTAATTTATGTGGTGTCATTTTTATTATATTGACATTGTCAAATCAAGGGCCATGAATATTACTCTCTGTAAAGCAAATTTTGTAAGTATTTTTATGTGTATCTTGAGTGTATCTTAGTAAGATGACTTTCTGGTAATTTGCACATTTTGCAGTTTTTTGAGTGGAATTTCTCTTTTTATCATTTCCTTTTGGTTTTTATTGTTGCTATATAGAAATGCTGATGATTTTGTGGATTTATTTTGTATTCTACTTTAATGATGCTATTAATCATCTCTTTGCTGATTATTTGGGGTTTTCTAAGCAAACCCTCATGTTGTCTGCAAATAGGGATAAATTTGTCTCCTCGTTGCAGATATTTATGACTTTAATTTCCTTCTCATGCCTCATTGCTATTATGAACATAAAACTATGTCAATAGTAAAAGGAGAGACTATATTTGTTATTTTAAATGGAGAAGTAATACTTTCTATACTTCTTCATTTAAAATAAGGCTAGCTTTTGGTTTTAGATATATGGTTTTATTGTATGGGGGAGGGGGTCCATGGCTTTTTCTGCTTATCTGCTAATATCGTGATTTTTGTTCTATTCTTTTTTAAAATCATTATTTATTTATTTAATATTTTTAGTTTTCAGCATTAATTTTCACAAGAGGTTGAATTTGAATTTTCTCCCCATTTCTACCCACCACCCCACTCCAAGATGGCATATATTCTGATTGCCCTGTTCCCCAGTCAACCCTCCCTTCTGTCATCCCACTTCCCCCCATCCCCTTTTCCCTTACTTTCTTGTAGGGCAAGATAGATTTTTATGCCCCATTGCCTGTATGTCTTATTTCCTAGTTTCATGAAAAAAAACTCTTTTTTTTGAACATCTGCTTTTAAAACTTTAAGTTCCAAATTCTCTTCCCTCTTCCCCCCCGACCCACCCTCCCTAAGAAGGCAAGCAATTCAACATAGGCCACATGTGCATCATTATGCAAAACCCTTCCATGATACTCATGTTGTGAAAGACTAACTATATTTTGCTCCTTCCTATCTTATCCCCCTTTATCTAATTTTCTCCCTTGACCCTGTCCCTTTTCAAAAGTGTTTGCTTTTGATTACCTCCTCTCCCTATCTGCCTTCCTTTCTATCATTCCCCCTTTTTTTTATCTCCTTCCTCCTTCTTTCCTGTGGGGTAAGATACCCAATTGAGTGTTTATGTTATTCCCTCCTCAGGTCAAATCTGATGCGAGCAAGATTCACTCATTCCCCCTCACCTGCCCCCTCTTCCCTCCCAACAGAACTGCTTTTTCTTGCCACTTTTGTGTGAGATAATTTACCCCATTCTATCTCTCCCTTTCTCCCTCTCTCAATATATTCCTCTCTCATCCCTTAATTTTATTTTTTTTTTTAGATATCATCCCTTCATATTCAACTCACCCTGTGCTGTCTGTACACACACACACACACACACACACACACACACACACACACGTATATTCCCTTCAGCTACCCTAATACTGAGGTCTCATGAATCATACACATCATCTTTCCATGTAGGAATGTAAACAAAACAGTTAGTAACAAAACAAAACTTTAGTAAGTCCCTTATGATTTCTCTTTCTTGTTTACCTGTTCATGCTTCTCTTGATTCTTGTGTTTGAAAGTCAAATTTTCTATTTAGCTCTGGTCTTTTCACTGAGAAAGCTTGAAAGTCCTCTATTTTGTGGAAAATCCATGTTTTACCTTGGAGCATGATACTCAGTTTTGCTGGGTAGGTGATTCTTGGTTTTAATCTAGCTCCATTGACCTCTGGAATATCACATTCCAAGCCCTTCGATCCCTTAATGTGGAAGTTGCTAGATCTTGGATTATTCTGATTGTGTTTCCACAATACTCAAATTGTTTCTTTCTGGCTGCTTGCAATATTTTCTCCTTGAACTGGGAGCTCTGGAATTTAGTGACAACATTCCAAGGAGTTTTCTTTTTGGGATTTTTGTCAGGAGGTGATGGGTGGATTCTTTCAATTTCTATTTTACCCTCTGGCTCTAGAATATCAGGGCAGTTCTCCTTGATAATTTCTTGAAAGATGATATCTAGACTCTTTTTTTGATCATGGCTTTCAGGTAGTGCAATAATTTTTAAATTATCTCTCCTGGATCTATTTTCCGGGTCAGTGGTTTTTCCAATGAGATATTTCACATTGTCTTCCATTTTTTCATTCCTTTGGTTCTGTTTTATAATATCTTGATTTCTCATCAAGTCACTAGCTTCCACTTGCTCCAATCTAATTTTTAAGGTAGTATTTTCTTCAGTGGTCTTTTGGACCTCCTTTTCCATTTGGCTAATTCTGCCTTTCAAGGCATTCTTCTTCTCATTGGCTTTTTGGAGCTCTTTTGCCATTTGAGTTAGTCTATTTTTTAAGGTGTTATTTTCTTCAGTATTTTTTTGGGTCCCCTTTAGCAAGTCATTGACTTGGTTTTCATGGTTTTCTCACATGACTCTCATTTCTCTTCCCATTTTTTCCTCTACTTCTCTGACTTGCTTTTCCAAATCCTTTTTGAGCTCTTCCATGGCCTGAGACCAGTTCATGTTTTTCTTGGAGGCTTTTGATGTAGGCTCTTTGACTTTGTTGACTTCTTCTGGCTGTATGTTTTGGTCTTCTTTGTCACCAAAAAAGATTCCAAAGTCTGAGACTGAATCTGGGTGCGTTTTTGCTGCCTGGCCATGTTCCCAGCCAACTACTTGACCTTTGAGTTTTTTATGGTTCTACAAGCATGACTGCTTGTAGAGTAGAGTTTACTTTGTCCCAAGCTTGAGGGGCTGCACTGTTGTTTTCAGAGCTATTTCTACACGGGAAGCTCTGCCACACCAGCACTTCTCCTCCCCCAAGAACCGCCAACCAGGACCTTGACTCAGATCTTAAGCAAGCTCTGCACTCCTGCTCGGATCTGCCACTTAATTCCTCCCACCAGGTAGTCTTGGGGCTGGAAGCAACTGCAGCTGTAGTTCTGTAGCTAAACCACCCCTGCTGTACCCGAGGGTGTCCAAACCTCAAACTCCTTCCACTCTGTCCCCAGCTTTTCCCACTAACCTTCTCTGTTGTCTTTGCTGTTTGTGGGTTGAGAAGTCTGGTAACTGCCACAGCTCACTGATTCAGGGGGCTAGGGCCTGTTTTGCCTGGCTCCCGGTCTGGTTGGTTCTGGTGCAGCCCAAGCTGGGCTCTGCTCTGCTCCACTCCCAGCTCCAGGGGATAGACCCTTCCCAGGACCATCCAGGCTTTCCTGGGCTGGAGCCCTGCTTCCCTCTGTTATTTAGTGGGTTCTGCAGTTCTCAAATTTGTTCAGAGACATTTTTATAGGTTTTTGGAGGGACCTGGGAGGGAGCTCATGCAAGTCCCTGATTTCTAGCTGCCATCTTATTGGGTCTCTATTCTTAATATGGTGAGTTTTAGTCATTGTTTTCTTAATGCTGATCCACTTTGCAACTATGATATAAATTCAGTTTGGTCACAGTGGAAAATTTGGGAACCTATTTTTAGTTTTTAAATTTTTTGCATCAATATTCATTGGCAGTATTGGTCTACTGTTTCCTCTTTCGGCTTTATCCCTCCTAGTTTGCATATTAAAACCATATTTGTATCATTAAAAGATTTTGGAAAAGTGCTTTGCTTCTCAATTACTGAAAATTATTTAAGTAGCATAGGTGTTAATTGCCCTTTAAATGTTTGGTAGAATATACTTCAAAATCTTTTTGGAGCAATGTTTTGTTTGTTTTCTTTTTTAGTTAACTGTAAGGTATGTCCAATTCCACTTTCTGGGATTAGTTAGTTTTTGGTCTCCTACCTGGTTTTGTTCATTTTAATTTTGGGTAAGTAGTCTTTCATTTCCTTTAAATTCTCAGTTTTACTACAGTATAACTGTGTATAACAGAAGCTGACAGACAGCAAACCTCACAGCTGCCTCCATCATTTCTTTTGTATTCCGCCCTGGTACAGAGTTCTGTATCCAGCCGGCTGTAAATAAATGCTTTTTCAGAGTATAAGCTCAGCAACAAAGGTATCTGACTACTTTGCCAACCAGGACTTCAAAGCACAGCCGCTGGAAAAGTGAGCAATCCTCCCTCGAGTCAAAAGCCATCCTTCCAGCGCAGGCCAGAACTTGAGAACAGAATCTGACTGAGTCTTCCCGCGTGTCCACCCACCCCCCGCCCCTGGCGCCCCCCAAGTTTGGGTACTGCCAGCTCAGAATGGGGCTTGCCTAATGCGCAGGCGCAAATTCTTATTCCGCCAAGCTCCATTTGTTGCTTACAGCTGCTCCTCTCAGCTTCCTCTTGCAAAATGCGCTCTCCCCGCACGCTGCTGTTGCTCCTCGCCCTGGGTCTGGGGCTCTGTGCCCTCGTGCATTCTTCAAGGACTGGGGGCGTCAGGAAAAGAGGACCGTCCGTGACCGCCAAGGTGACTGAGCAGTAAGAGCAGCAGATCCCCGCGCCCGTAGTTGAGAGAAAGTGCTTGCCCACCTCCTCCTCCCTTCTCCACTTTACTCCGATCCCTTGCTCCCCTCTCCCCGAAACTGCACCGCTTTACAGCTGCTAGACCTGGAACCCCCCGACCCGACCCTTTTTCTCCTTGGGCAAAGGAGCTGTCTCTCTCTTCTCTCCTTTTTGCAGCCCAGTGCAGAAAGGGAATATCATGGGGCTGTCCTGTCCCGAGAAAGAGGCGCTGCCAGCTGCAACAGGCCGGGCCCTGCCCTGGTCAGCTAAGTCTGGACGGGCGGGGTGAGCACAGCTGCATGAGCGTAGATCCCGCGGCTGATGTTGGTGCACCTACGCGAGAAGGTCAGGAGCTGCAGCATCCCGCAGCTTTGAGGCGAGGTCCCTTAGAGGTGGCTGTGGGTGACGAGTGGAGTTCTAGAAAGTGGAACGGGCAAAGCTAAGAGGTTGAAGGAAGGGGGGAGGTAGGTTTTGGAGTATGTGGGTTTTGGGAGGAAAAAATATGTGTGTGCACACAAGCACACACACACACACACACACACATTCATACATGCATATATGATTTGTATTTAGTTTGTGTGGCCTCCATCCTGTTAAACAAAAACCTATATTCACTAAAGCTACAATGCATACGTTGACACCGATATACTCCTCCTACTCCCCCGCCCCATGACTTTTTATGGGGAGCGGATTCCAAATCAGCTCAGCCTTTTCCACAGGAAGAACTCATTGCTAGTACTTCCTACAGCATTTCTGGGACCCAGGAACAAGAAAGGAAAAATAAGAACGAAGGCTAAAACTAACCTCACATAACTGGGAGGGTGCATATTACAGCAAAAATATTTGGTTCCAGGTCTTAACATGTCAGAGATCAGTTATGTCTCTTGTAATGTTTAGCTAAAGTGTAGCTCTTCATGGCTTGAGGCTATGGTTTGATTTTTCAGGCCACTTTTGCACAAAGGAATAAAATATGTCCCCATCTTACACTGTAGTCAATCAATTAGGAGGTATTTCTTAAGCTCTTACTCTGTGCTAGGTACTGTGCTCGGTTCTGGAGATACAAGTACAAAGAATGAAAGTCTTTTTGGTCTGGCATTTTCTTACAAATATTTGTCTGGTCATAACATAAGGTATGTGGGAAAGTGGTGATGGTGACAGTAGGAATAATATGGAATAATAATAAATAATAATAATTTGGAACAAGCCATGATCACTACTACAAATCTCAACAGAACCAAGAGTGTGATACAATCACAAAATTTTGGAGCTTGAAGGAAACTTACAGTGATCTAGTTCAACCCCTTTGCTTTACACGTAAGAAAGTTGAAGCTTAGAGAGGTGGTACCTGTGGTCATAACTAGAAAATAAGTCTTTTGTCTCTGCCTAGTGCTTTTTGCAAAGAATCAGAAAGGACCTCAAATGGGTATTCTAGTCCAATGTAACCCTTCAGGACAATTCCTTTTACTGTATCACCAATGGGGTTATTCAGCCTCTGCGAGAAGATCTATAGGGAGTAGCAGACACTCCTGACAGAGCCCATGCCACTTTCTGACGGTTCTAATTATTGTGAAGATTTCCCTTATATCAATTCAATTCGATAGTCATTAAGCCCCTACTAACTTAATCACTTACATATATGTAATAAATAATATTTGTATTGATATGTAATCACCTATCGATCACCTGTGTAAGGAACTGCAGGAAGTGGTGTACGTGCAAAAAATAGCTCCCTCAATGATCATACATTCTTTTTTTTTTTTTTGAGGTTATTGAGGTTAAGTGACTTGTACCACACAGCTAATATTCAAACTCAGGTTCTCCTGACTCCAGGGTCTATGCTCTGTCCACTTTGCTACATAGCTGCCCTCATCATCCATTCTCTCTCTCTCTCTCTCTCTCTCTCTCCTCTCTCTCTCTCTCTCTCTCTCTCTCTCTCTCTGCTTTTTTTAGAGGCGGGAAGGAGGGGCAATTGGGGTTAAGTGACTTGCTCGAGGTCACACAGCTAGTTAGTATGTCAAGTGTCCGAGTCTGGATTTGAACTCAGGTCCTCCTGACTCCAGGGCCAGTGCTCTACTCACTGCACCACCTAGCTGCCCCATGTATCATCCATTCTTAATGGAAGATGCAGCATGCACAAAAACTAAGCAAATATAAATGAAGACACAAAAGTACCACAATTCAGTACCAATGGAATCTGGAAAGGCTTGAGTTAATCCTCCAAGGAAGTTAAAGATTCTGAGGAATCTGTGAGGAGGGAACACATTTGTTTAGTCATTTCCCATACATTGCAGATTTGGAGGATAGCCTTTGCAAAGGGATAGACAAGAGGATGAAATGAGTTCAGGAAACAGCAAATAGGTCATTTGGACTGGAACAATATGAAGTAAATTTGGAAAGGTAAGTTGGAAGAAGACTGAAGGATTTTAAATGACCAGCTGAGGAATCTATGTTTTATCCTAGAGATAAGGAGCTACTGTAGCTTGATCCAGAGATGGACATGGTGGGGAGGTGGCATATCTGTACTTTAGGAATATTATTTTGGCATCTTTATGGCTGTGGAGTAGAGAAGGAAGAGATTAGGAGTAGTCCTGCTGTTTAAAAACACAGTCAAGCTATTGTAGTAATCCATCTCAGAGGTGATAAGGTCCTGAATTACAGCATTGTTCTTGTGAGTGTAGAAATGGAAGTGTATCCCAAAGATGTTGTGGATGGAAAACCAGTAAGACTTAATAACAGCTTGAAAGGGGGTGGGGAGAGTGTTAGAGTTGGGAGGAGAGGCTCAGGGTTTGAGAAGATTAAAGAGTAGAAGATGACTCTAAGAACCTGGTTGAGTAGGTGAATAGTGGTGCCTTTAACAGAAATATAAACTCTAATTGTCTACATCTTCCACCAGTTGCTTGTAATTCTGCCCTCTTACACGTGTCTTACACATGGCAGTCTTTTAGACACTTGAAGACAGTTATTATATACTGCTAAGCCTTCTCTTCCCCATGCCCTAAATGGCATGAATTCCTATCCCTTTAGCATCCTGTTTCTCCATCTTCAGTTGTACTGCTGTTTATTGTCTTTACTAAAATGTGGTGCCCAGAATGTAAAGCAGTTCTGTAGATGTGCTTTGACTGGCCAAGGTATTGCCTCTCAATATTGACTTTATGTAGATTGTTTTTGTCATTGGGTATAATGTTTTCCTTGCCCTGTACCACTTCATACAAGTCTTCCCAAGTTTCTCTGAATTATTTGTTGTTGTTCAATCCTCACAACACAATAATATCCCATTGTATTGCTTCACTACAGTTTTTTTGGTCATTCCAGTACTCAGGGCATATATTTTATTTCCAGCTTTTTATTATCACAAATAATGCTGCTATAAATATTTTTGAACATATGAATCTTTTGTTTGTATTAATATCCTCCCTGGAGTATAATCCTTATATTGGAATCTCTGGGTCAAAAACATGAATAGTTTAGTGAATTTGAAAATATAATTTCACATAGTTTTCACTAGCTATAAAAATATATAGGTTTTTGCTTCAGTGAGATGCTTAGTGTTTTTAGCACTGCAGTTTCCCAAAGGCAATGTAATCCATTATCTTCTTCCTGTTCAATTCTGTGGTATTTATGCCAACGAACCATTTTCATGAATTGTTAATCCAATTGCCAGTCATAATTTGAACAACAGGCTTTCTTTATCCACTTGGTGTTTCCTGTTTGGATTGTTAATATTAATTCTCTTGAGCCACTGTGAATCTCACTTAGGAAGTTCCTAGGCTTGATACAATCAGTACAGTATTATCTATAAATAGCACCTGGAAGGCCCTTCTATCTCAATGGAATTCTTCTATGTGGACTCTGTACCAGATATCTATCATAATAATGAAAATCATCTTTGGTGACAATGTCTTTTTATTTTCTACCTTTTTTGGTGTTAGTAATGAGAGGGTCATAAGACAGCTTTCTCTATTGTTGCATCTATCAAGGAAGCTTTTATGCTATTAAAATATGAATAGGAGACACCTTGTTGAAGAAGAGCCCTTAGGTCTGCTTTTGCTTTGCCATCTCGAATACTTAATCAACAAATAAGAAGCACATTTATACTATTTGCATTTTTTCAATCAGTTATGTCACTGTAGAGATGGAGTCTTCTGTAAACTATCATTTGTAAAAGCCTGCGCATTCCCTTCTCATAGTCATTGAGAATGCCCTTAATGTATTTCTAGAAAAATTCTAATAAACATTTTGTAGACTTAGGAAGTAGATATGTAAGTCCTCTTGGTAACCTTTTATATTTTTAATACTATTTTATTTTTCCCAATTGCATATACAAACAATTTTAACATTCTTTTTTTAAATTTTGAGTTTCAAATTCTTTCTTTCCCTTCCTCTCCTCCCCCCTCATTGACAAGACAAGCAATTTGATAGAGGTTATACATATGCAGTCATGCAAAACATATTTCCATATTACTCATGTTGTGAGAAAAAGCACAGACAAAATAAAAGCATGAAAAATAAAGGAAGTGAAAAATATTACGTTTTGATCTACATTCAGACTCCACCAGTTCTTTTTCTGGGGGCAGATAGCATTTTTCATCATGAGTCCTTTGGAATTGTCTTGGATCATCGTATTGCTGAGAATAGCTGAGTCATTAACAGTTAATCATCATACAATATTGCTATTACTGTGTATAATGTTCTTCTGGTTCTGTTCACTTCACTTTGCATTAGTTCATATAAGTCTTTCCAGGCTTTTCTAAGATCATCCTGCTCAATATTTCTTATAGCACAATCACATATCACAGTTTGTCAGCCATTCCCCAGCTGATGGGCATCCCCTCAATTTCCAAATTTTAGCTACCACAAAAAGAACTTCTGTAAATATCTTTGTACAAATAGGTCCTCCCCCCCCACCCCACCCCCGCCCCATACCACCTTTTAAAAAATCTCTTTGGAATACAGACCTAGTAGTGGTATTGCTGGATCAAAGGGTATGCACAGTTTTGTAGCTCTTTGGGCATAGTTCCAAATTGTTCTCCAGAATGGTTGGATCAGTTCACAACTCTACAAACATTAGTGTCCCAATTTTCCCATACACCTTCCAACAATTATCATTTTCTTTTTCTCTTATAGTCAATCTGGTAGGTATGAGGTAGTACCTCAGAGCTGTTTTAATTTTAATTTTTCTAATCAATAGTAATATAGAGTATTTTTTCATATGGTTATGGATAGCTTTGATTTCTTCATCTGAAAGCTGCCTGTTCATATCCTTTGACCATTTATTAACTGGGGAATGACTTGTATTCTTACACTGACTCACTTCTTTGTATATTTGAAAAATGAGGCCTTTACCAGAGATCCTTACTGTAAAGATTGTTTCCCAGATTTCTGCTTTCCTTACAATCTTGGTTGCATTGGTTTTGTTTGTACAAAATCTTTTAAATTTAATATAATCAGAATTATTCATTTTGTATCTCCTACTGCTCTCTATCTCTGTTTGATCATAAATTCTTTCTTTCTTCATAGATCTGACAGGTAAACTATTCCTTGCTCTCCTAATTTGGTTATAGTACCACCCTTTATGTCTAAATCATGTACCCATTTTGACTTTATCTTGTTATCTTGTGTAAGATGTTCATCTATACCTACTTTCTGCCATACTGTTTTCCTGGTGATTTTTTAAAAAGAAGTAATATCTACTATTTTCTTCAAAGCCCTCAAAATTACAGTCTAATAGGGGAGACAACATGCAAATGATGTAAGTTATATAGAGGACAAATAGAAAATAATTAAAGAGGGAAGATCCTGAAATTAAGAGGGGTTGAGGACAGCTTCCTGTAGAAAATGGGATTTTAGCTGAATTTTAAAGGAAATCAGGGAGGTCAGTAGGCGGAGTTGAAGAGGGAGAGCCTTCCAGACATGGGGGACAACCAAAGAAAATGCTTAGTCAAGAGATGCAGTGTCACTGGATCAAAGAGTATGGGTCAGGGAGTAAGGTGTAGGAAGAATGGAAAGGTAGGAGGGGGCTATGTTATGAAGGGCTTTGAATGCCAAACCTAACATTTTGTATTTAATACAGCCACTGGAATTTATTGAGTAGAGGGGTTGACGCTATCAACAAGAATGGAAACTGATTGGATGTGGAAGTATAGGGACGTTCAAGGATGATTCAAAAAGATAAACCTGATTGCCTAGAACATAGTAGGCACTTAATAAATGGTTATTAATTAATTAAGAATGGTGGTATGTGCTCAACTGAAATGAGGAAGTTTAGAGGGGAATGAGATGAGATAATTTTCTTTTTTGGACTTGTTGAATTTAGAATGTTGACATCCAGGCGGGGATTTCTGATTGGTGATATTAGGACTAGAATTCACTATCACATCCTAGTGTTTGAAGGGAATTTAGAGGCAATATAATCCAACCCTTTCATTTTATGGTGATGTATGAAGAGTCTGGGAGACATGATTTCTGGGAAATTAATCATTTTATTAATTATGGCTAGTGAAAAATTAATGAAAGGATGGTCATTTGGCTTTCTCTCATAAGCCAAAAGACCCCTCATGGAGCCCTCTTGACATGGACTGTTGGAAGAGTGGGTATTTCTGACAGGCAGAAATCAACTCTGATTAGTTAACAATTAATGAGAAAATGAATATTATAATGAAAGGTGGACCTATTCTAATGAAGGGCTGGAGGATATGACTTTGATTATGTGACTCTTACTCCTTTCTATCCAGACCACCCCCATCCTTGGACAATCTAGACAAAGGGATCTACCTCCACTCTAGCTTGCCTGAATAGAACACAAAGGGCTGGAATTTACCTAGATTAGATTATTTTTACTCTTTAATCAGAACTAAGCTTCCCCCGTTGGGTAGGGTCTCAACTAGATTGAGGAGAGTGTCAATCCAATCTCATTATCAGCCTTGTTATTCAGAGGATAATTTGACTTAGTAGAGAATAATGAAATGGGAAGGGAGAAAAATCTGGACCCCCCATTAATTGGTTATTAATATGAGAGAAATAATCATTTCTCTCATAGATTAGGAAATAAAATATGATGTATGACTTGTCCAACATAATGTATCTGTCTTTCCTTCCTTTCTAGTCACACCAGTTTAGGCCCTTAATGCTTCTTACCTCAACTGTTGAAGTAACAAAACCTGTGATGGGATTCAAATGAATTAACAACCGGTTCTCCATGGAACCCCAGCTGAGGCACCACCCCTGCCGCTAACAGCCGGTTTGTAGAACTTAACCTAAAAATTAGGTCCCTGTTCCACCTAACTTGTACAAACCAACTGAATCCCACCACTGAACAAAACTGGCCTTCCTGCCCTTAGTCCCATCCATTTTCTAATCTATCCTGCAAAACAGATGAATCTTTCTAAAACAGTGATAATTCATACCCTACCATAAGTACACGAATTCCTTCCCCACCATTCCAGGCCCTCAGTTATTTGGTTTCAGTCTGTCTAGTCTTAACTACTCTTTTACATATGCATTATGCTGTAATCCTTGAGCTCCAAATAGATAATAGTTTCCCAGCTTTGTGTTTTTGTTCCTACTACCTATAATATCTTTACATCTTCATTGTTGCAGATCTTATCCTTTTTCTCAAGGTCTAACCCAAATGTTACATCATCAATGATACTTCACTTACCTATCCAGACTGTAAAGGGTCTCTTCTTCCTCTGTATTCCTATATCATAGCAGCATGCAAATTAGTTGGGACAAAGTAAAAAATTATTGATATACTACACTATAAACTAGTGGTGTCATATTAAAAGAGAAACTGATTTTTAGAAAACCACAAATTAACATCATCTATGCTAATATAGAATTAACATTGTTCATGTTAATATCTGAGTTGTATTGAATTTTTACTTATTTTGTTCAACATTTCCTAATTATAATTTTGTCTGTTTGGGGGCACTTTTCAGGATTATTTGTTGTTTAGCACCTGTTTTTTTAACAGCTACAAATCTTACAATTTTTACATCTTTTAAAAACTTTTAATGTGCAATATATCCTTCTTTTGCTGCAATCACTTATATGATTTGGCATTGACTTTCCAAGATATTTGCAATATTCTTTAATTCTCCCTTGTAAAACCCCATTTTTATCACATTGGATATTATGTATATCTTTAACAAACAGTCCCTTTTTCTAATCCTTTCCTTGACTCTAGTCTATAGATTTTCAGTAGAGTTTAAATCAGGTGAGTTCCAGGCCACTGAAGCATGTTATCTCCATCTCTTGGATAAAGTCCTTAACTTTTTGTGACATGTGAGATGGTGCAAGGTTGGATTGCCATTTTCTAGCTCCCCTAGGGAATTTCTGTAATTTTAGAACAATTCTACTTTTTGTTATATCTATATTTTATCAGGGTTCATCATTTCCTCAATGGGGACAAAATTTGCAGGCCCATTGGAAGTAAAAAATCCCAACATTTTTAAAGTATATGTTTTACAGTCAAATTAAGATGCTCAGATCTGTCAGGCTCACCTGGACTTCTAACAATGGTTTGATATAGACTTGAATGAAAAATTGATTTTCTTCTGTAAAAATTACTTTTCCCCAAAGGTACTCAAGACTTTGTACTGTCTTAACCATAGAAAGTGTTTTCTTGATAACAGTCATTAAAAGCTAGGTTTTTTTTTTTTAAACTGGTCTTCTCCATGTTCTTCCAAATTCAACAAGCTGATACCATGCTATAGAGAAATGAAAACAATCCTCTAGCTGCTAGGTCCTTCTGAAGGTCTTTGTGTATTTGCTGTGGATTAGACAGTTTTGCCACCATAATTTGTCAGTTCTTGGTGTTTTTGGTTTTCTACCTCACCTTTGTGCTTCAGGACAACTGATATGTGTCATTGTGGGTTTAGATGATCCTTGAAATGCCACATCATTTGACATTGAAAAATCTTTAATAGTCATTGAAGTGTGCTCTTTAAGAACTACACCTTAAGCACTTTCCCTTGGTGTACTATCCTTTAAAATTTCCCATTTAAAACTCAACCAAAGGAAAGCTGGCACTCAACTGGGGGAGAACCAAGTAACGGTGGGAAGTCAGATCAATTTGGTACCATGTGGTGAAAGTCAGACATCCTGAATGAGCCTGTTATCAAAAGCACAAATATATGATCATTGCTTTCCTAAAATGAAACCATATTAAAATGACTCATCTCAAATAATTTGTAAATGATTTCAGTCTGTAGCATATATATGGTACTTATTAATATTAGCAGTTTATCTTTCTTTCCAGGTTGGGAACACTTCAACAACAGACACGATGTATTATGTGTCTTTGTAGTCCTACACAGCATCTTGTACACTGTTTCACACATGGTAGTTTTCTACAGGCTAATTTTCTAATCATGAAAAACAGAAAGTTGCTTTCCTACATCTAGTGAAATGGCCCACTGGTGCCTCCTCTTCTGAGACCTACTGTTCTGATAGGAGTTGAATGGGGAAAATGATACATTATTGACTTCTGAATTCCAAATAGATAAAAGGTAAGTAGTTGTCAGTTAAGAATTTCATATTCCTGAGGAGGAAAAGGTGGAGTTGTGGATAGACTGCTGCACTTGGAAGCAGGGGGATCTGGAGTTAAGTTGTGTTTCTGATTTTTCCTCGCTATACATGATCATGGACAAGTCACTTAACCTCTCTGAACCCCCAGGTGACTCTAAGGTATCTACTGCAGATGTTTGCTTCTCTGATTGGAGGAGGGAGTTCCTGACATACAGATGTTTGATGTATCCACACACATATACATATATACACATATGTGTGTATGTACATGTGTGTTTTGTATGTGTATTCCCAAGGATAGCTAAGGAGGTATGCTTAGCCTGTGGTACATACCACCTCTCACCAGAGGGAACTCAAGGTATCTGCAAAATTCTCTGTGAGCAAAATTCTCAGAGCAGTTGATTGTCACCCCTCAGATCTGGCCTTTTATGGCTGGTGGTGTTCTCTTACATCAGTGTAGGGTTTTATCTCAGTCATCCAATCATATCTCATGGCTCATTTTGCCCCTATCCCGCTGGTTTCTCCCATTCATTATATTCTTCAGTATGTTTCTCATTCAAGATCATTTGAAAAGATGTAACTATACAAAGGCTTTAACGAACATGGTGATAATAAATCAAAGCAAGCTGATTTCAGTTCACCCAATTTGCACCTTCATAATCTCAATCTCCAACTCAGTCCTGCTCCCCAAGTAACAAGGAGCAAAAAAATGAATTCATTTGTTTGCTCAGCCCCCAGCCAGTAACTGAGTA
The DNA here is from genome assembly GCF_011100635.1 of Trichosurus vulpecula. Lineage (NCBI taxonomy): Eukaryota > Metazoa > Chordata > Mammalia > Diprotodontia > Phalangeridae > Trichosurus > Trichosurus vulpecula. Next base: position 511,091,456 of record NC_050573.1, on the reverse strand, counting down.
AAGGGTTTGTTTTTTGTTTTGTTTGTTTTGTTCTGTTTTGTTTTACTCACAAACTGGCTAATAGTAAGATGTACTCTAATAAATGCAGAAATTTCAGGGCACCTAGTGATTTTTCTGAAGTCCACACACACTGGTTGCATCTTCCTGGGCAAGTGGGACAGAAAGATGCTAGCTTTGGGACTTCAGGCAGAATCTGAGACCTTGCTGGACTTGACAGTGCAAAGGCTATGCTCATATAGTATAACCTGAGAGTAATAAATTTAAAGTCTTCTGTGGCATGGTCTGGAATTCTATTAAGACACATCTCCAACACCGTTACCTTCTAAGCCTCAAACTATCTTCTCCCCCCACTTATCTGAGTTTTCTAGAGATAGCTCTGAGGGATTAGAGGAGTCTTTTCTAGTGTGATATTAATCTAGTTCACAAGCCCCCCAACAGAAGTTTTTGTTTCCCGTAATTATCCAGTGAGAATCAAGTAATTAGCCAGACTTAATTAGCTTTCAGTTAGGGGTATTTACTAAAATGCTATAGTAAGAACAAGCACTTAGGTGGCACAGTACATAGAGTGATGGTTCTGGAGTCAGTAAGACTCATCTTCCTGAGTTCAAATCTGGCCTTAGACACTTACTAGCTGTGTGAACCTGGGCAAGTCACTTAACCCCATTTGCCTCAGTTTTCTCATCCATAAAATGAGCTGGAGAAGGACATGGCAAACTACTTCAGTATCTTTGCCACAAAAACCAATGGGATCATAAAGAGACACAGCTGAAAATGACTGTACAATTCCCCCAAAAGACTGTGTGACACACACCAAAGTCTGTCCTACAAATGTATAGAGAGTCCATGGGAAAGTGGACTCAAACTTAAACACATATAGCAGAGTAGTAGCTCATCACTTCTGACTTCTGGGAGTCCCTCTCTCCCTTTTGTAGGCTACTCACAGTTTCCCCTAAGCATATTGTAGCTTTTATGCTCAGCACTTCATGGAATTCTGAACAGGTGTTTCCTCATTGAGTCCAGTCTTTTCTTGATTTCTCATGCAGATAGTGATTCCAGCCACTGCTGTCCCAGAAATGCTACTAGGATGCCAATAAAAAAAAGTCCAAATTCTTTGGTGCTTCAAAATTTACAGTCTTCTTTTCCCTCCTGACAAGGTAGCAGCAGAAGGGAAAGGCTAAGGCTGAGACTGAGCTGCTCCCCACCCCCCACCCCAAGTAATTTTCTGTAAGGGGCTTAGCTGGAAGATTTCCACCAGAAGCTTCTTGATGCCCAAATCTCTAGTCCCCGAACTGTCTCACTATTTTATAGATGGCCCACAAAGTAAGACTCAGTGTCCTCAATCAACTGGAACAATTGAGATGCGCTCCCCCAGTTAAGATATCAGAGGGAAACCTCACCACTTATTTAAGAAGTTTGGAGCAATTGATCAGCCAACTCAATGACCCCAACTCTTACACCAGCATGCCAGTCCCCCAGCTTTGGTTCTCTTAGCTTCTAAAAATCGAGTCTTCATAATCTCTCTTTTTGCTTTGAATTAAGTTAACTTACCTGGCTTACTCCAAGAATCCTACATTCTGCTCAGTCTCCTCGTCATACTTTAAAAAAAATTCTGTCCCTTCTTAGAAACTGCATCTATTTGTAAAATTGTCTTACACTAACAATATGGTTTTTTCTTAATTGTAGCTGGATTGCTGCTTCTGAAGGGCAGGATCTTCATTTTTCTGAGCTCTATAAAGCTATATATAAATAATAACTTTCCTGCTGCTTTGGCCATGTAAAAATTGTAAAATGCCACATAGAACACTAAATACCACATCATACTGTGACAGACGCACTGATGTATTGGCAGGAGCTCTTGTCTTGTAAGCAAAGCTTGACAGTCTTTACTTAGTGATTTTTCTAAACTGTAAGACATCTTTTTTCTTTGACAACCCTTCTTATATTTTTAAAGCCATCTTTCGAATGCTTTTTTTTTACACATTCACACAGTAAATTGGTTCATATAATCTAAACTCACTAATAGAATGCCCTTTGGCTCCTTGGCCTTTTCAAGCATTCTGTCTCCAAATCATGGTTACACTATGATTACATGAAAGAGTGTGTATTGTTTCATTTCAGATCCAACACTTAAAATGTCCAAAAAATGTATTAAGTCTAAAGAATGTCTTATCTCTAATAAAGCACCTTGTCAACTAATGTGTGTTTGTTTTCTTCTTAAAATGTTTAAAAGTAAGGCTAAATTCCATTTTTGTAAATTTGAAACCACTGAAAGCAAATTAATTGTGTAATTTGGGTAAATGGCTCAGGCTTTTTTTTTTTAAATTCTGAACTTAGGAAGCACCAAATAAAATTGCACTTCCATATACAAAATAGGACAGGAATAGAAGTGTACAAGAAACTTCAAATCTCTTTTACCTATACTTGCTTTTCCCTTTAAGTATATAATAAATTCAACATGAAACTTTTAAAGCTTCCCTGCTTGTCTGTTTCCTTGTTCTTTGCTGTGAGTTTTTTAAAACGTTTTAGTTGCCCTCTTTTTTTCATTTTTGGTAAAAGAAACACTTTTATTAGCTCCCCTCTCCTACCCATTCTCTGTTTCGACATATTCAACAGGTATATGGTTTTATCAACATATATGTGATTCCAAAGAAATGTCAGCTAAACTCTCAACAGTGTAATAGCATATGCTCTAGTATGGGCAAAGGACTGAGGATAAATGATAGCTGTGTTTGTATCAGGGAATGACCATCTAGTTCTGAAGGGTATGTTCTCATGGGCTCTTGTGAACCAAATGTCAGAAAATGCCCATTGAATGCCCATTGGGTTCTTGGCATTATTGGAAGCTACAAAAATAAAGAAATCTGTCCAGATGATAGCTGTGGGTGTTTTGCCTCTTTTTTCCTTCCTCAGCATTTTTCCCCTGCCAGTATTTGGAAATATCACCTTTGAAAACAGAAAATAACATCCAGATCTAAATTTCATTCTTGGAGTTCTGAAAACACAGTTTTAGCAAATACCTGTTTTGGTTCTATATGGCACCTCATACAATGTTCTCTGTGCATAGTAGGCACTTAATAAATGGTGAATTTACGAATAAGCAAATAAAAGAATGAATCAATACTATGACTGTGGTATGGCTGAATCTGAGTATTGAATGAGTCTTCAAGATCATTCATAAAATGAAATAGTCTAAAAAATGCCACGATTTTAAACTGCGTAGATTTTTGTAGATTATCAAAACTATGTATCCTCAAAGGACATTCCCTTTTTATATTATTGCTAAGCAAAATGTCTGTGTGTTTAACGCTGAGGTATAATTTTTATGCATTTTGCTCATGTGGTTCTTCTGTGTTATGTTTTTACTCTGCCTTTTAACATGTACAGGTCTACTTTGACATAAGAATTGGAGACAAAGACATAGGCAGAATTGTGATTGGCTTGTTTGGCAAAGTCGTACCCAAGACTGTGGAGAACTTCATTGCTCTGGCAACTGGAGAAGTACGTCTGGTTTATTTTATTTCAAACTATATACGAGTTGGGATTTTACTTCCACTATCTGAAGTAAAAATACGCCTTTGGGTAAATAGATGTTAACAAAGAAGCAAGTGACTCTGTTATTGGGTAGATCCTCCTTTTTAATTTTCGTGTTTTCCAGGCATTCTGGGTACCTTGGATTCCAGGAGTTAAGGCGATGGGGGGTGGGTGGAGCAAGGGGGAGAGAAAATCAAGGAAAGGAATTTGGAGTTTGAGTCATACTTATATTACTATTGGTCTGGCCTCCATAGCTTAGAATGTCATAAGATTACATACTTAGAGCTAGAAAGGGCCTTAGGAGTTATCTAGTCCAACTCCCTCACTTAACAAATAAGGAAACTGAAACCTGGAGAGAGGAGGAGATATGTCCAAGGTCACACAACTATCAAATAGCTGGGCTAGCTAGGGTCAGTTATTGGTTTTCTTTTCTTGATATATCATCGCAAGAATCTAGTTAGCTCATCTAGGTCTAGAGCCATTTTTTATTTCAGATATAACTCTGAATGCTAGGGTTTATCTATTCAGTAGTTTAAAACTATTGTATATGCAGTTGAAATTTTTCTCTTTAGAAAGGATATGGATACAAAGGAAGCAAATTTCATCGTGTGATCAAAGATTTCATGATTCAAGGAGGAGACTTTACTGCTGGAGATGGCACTGGAGGTAATTTTATCTTTTAAGCCTTTCCTACTCACCATAATATAAAAAAATTAGTTTTGCCTAAACCTGAATTCACAAACTTGCAATTGCCAATAACAATTGTTGTTCAAGCCAACATTCACACTAATTTTTCAAAATTAAATTTTATTTTATTTTCAGTAAGTTTTACCTTTTCTCTCCTCCTACTACAAACACACATAGTCAAGCACAACAAATTCCTGCATTGTCCTTGTCTGAAGGGAAAAAAAAAACCTTAATCTGAACTCTGAATCCACCTCTCAGGAGGTGGGAAGCTTGTTTCATCAGGAATCCTGTGAAGTCATAGTTGGTCACTATGTTGCCCAGAGTTCCTAAGTCTTTCAAAATTGTGTTTACAATATTGTTGTTATCGTATAAATTGTTCTCCTGGGTTCTGTTCATTTCATTCTGCATCAGTTTATACAAATCTTCCCAAGTTTCCCTGAAATCATCTATTTCCTCATATCTTATCAATTTTCTCATCATAGTCATATGTGGTAAGTTGTTCATCCATTCCCCAACTAATGGACATATCCTCAGTTTCTACTTCTTTGCCACCACAAAAAGAGCTGCTATAAATATTTTTGCATATATGGGTCTTTTTCTTCTTTCTTTTGAGCTTTTTGAGGTATAGACCTAGTATAGTTGATGGTCAAGATCAGAGACCAAAGTAGAAACTGTAATAGGTCAACAGGAACAGTGAGAATGGGGAATCAGAGCATCTCCATTGGTTCCCATCCAGTGTCCAGCATTACCTATAGAAATAAAGCAACAATGGTACAGACCAGGGTCTAGAGTTCTCCCTCCTACCAGACCATATGCTCCCTCCTAGGTGTAGTCACTTCTTTTCCCACCAGTCTTCATAGGTGGACTGTCTAGTAGACATGATCCACAATGTTCTCCCCAGTCCCATGGCTCCATATCTCAACTGGGAACTATTTATTCTCACCAACTGATTTCTAACAGATTGCTCCCCACTCCCTGCCTCATCTAGGCTCCCCTCTACATCTGTGACCATAGACCCTGATCCCACATAATCCGTTTGTTGATAAATGGTGACTGTAACCCCCTGGGAGATCTTCCCTAAGTGTTCCCTTTCTGTGTGGCAATGGAGTTGGCAAGAAGTGCAACTAGCTCTCACTTCCTTGGCTTCTTCTTGGGTAAAGTAGGGGCCAGTGGGTCTGGACCTGCACAGTGTGTTCATTTCCATGGCCAGTTTGAACATGGATCCATTGTGCTATTGAGGGAATTTGTTGGGTGCAGGCTTGACCAGGGAAGGGTCCCCTTAGGGAGACAGATACACAAGTGACATACAGCCATTGATTTTTAATTTTGGCCACTGTGAGGCTTATAGGGCTGTTTTTTCCCCTCCACTCCCCATCCTGGGTTGGACTTGATATTTCAACTAGTTTGACACTCTTCGGTGGAGGGCTTGCCACTACAACCCATTTGATAGGCCGGAAGGGTCCCAATATAATTGTGGCAGTCACTTGGGCACCACACAAGGTGGGACCTGGGCTTAAGCTTGTCCCTCACATATGGGCATTCTGGTGTTATAGTCACTTGGGCTGCAGAATTTAGGAAACTAATAAAATGTCTAATTCTCTCATCTGGCAATCGGATAGTTATTGGGACATGTGGCCTATGGTACCCTCAGAGGAAGGGCCAGCCTGGAGACTACTCCTCATCCCCACTATTGTTAGCTTGTTTTAAAGCGGGGTGGGGTGAGATCAGGATAGAGGGCAGATATCTGGGGTATATCTTCTTCCCCTACCTCAGAGAGAGGTAGACACAACAGAGTTGGTAGCCAGAGGCTTCAGTCTAACAGAGCTCAAACTTTCTAAAGTAGCTCCTCTTCCTCCAAGGTATTCAGAATCCCACTGCGATCTGTTCTAAAAGTGATTCCTTTCCCCCTTTCTAGATCCTCCTTTTCCCCATATTCATATTGGTTCCATTATTGCTGCCTCATTATTTTTCATGTCTTCTTGTCTCTAGACTGCCACATAAGAGTGAGGGGGTGGGCATGGGGTATCTGCTTCCCACTACCAGATTACCTGCCACCCCCTGCTTCACCTAGGGTCCCCTCTACTGTGGAGACCCCAGGTAAAGCTGGTAGTGACTTATCACTACCAGCTTTAGTTCTTAAAAGATCCTCTGCAACAGGTCCTAGTTTAAAATCAGAAATTGTCTTTATCATGGTCTTTTTACTTACATTTGTCATGAGAATGGCAGTATGAGATGACCAAGTCTAGTAACTCTTTACTTTCTTCTCCAAGGAGAACCCTTGAGTCATCTATTCACTTAAATGCAGCTTCCTCTATTTTCTGGTTTCTTTTATAGTGAGACTCAAAATTCAGACTGTGAGAGTTGGAAGGGACCTCAAAGCTAGTACAGTCTAGTACACACAACAAAAGGGATCCCTGCTATAATGTACCTGATAAGTAGTCATCCAGCTTTGTTTGGAGAGAGCCCAGGAGGTGGAACTTCTTGTGGTAGCCGCCCATTAGGCTTCTGGACAGGTCTAATTGTTGGGGAGTTTTTCTTTCCTGACATCAAGCCACATCGGCCTCTTTGTAACTGCTACTCATTGTTCCTGGCTCTGTATCCTTGGAACAAACAGAACACATCTGATTCCTCTTCCACATGATAGTCCTTCAAATACATGGACACAGCTATCATGTCCCTGCTGAGTATTTTATTCTTCTTAAAAGTTTTATTGATGTGTTTTGTTTTTACATTACAAACTTTTACAGATTACTTTCACTTTTTGAGAAATCTCATATCAAAAAAAGTAAAACAAGTAAGTAAAACTAATAATAGTGACCACATCCAAAAATGCATGCAACATTTCACATCCTCACTGATCTATTAAAAAAAAAAAGAAATCTCTCTCTCTCCCTTCTACCCTACTTCCACCCTACTGGAAAAAAAAAGAAAAGAAAAATGCATAGTCAAGCAAAATAAATTCCCTAAATGGCTATATACCTACCTACCTACATACATACATATATATTCAGTGCACATGTATGTGTGTGATACACGCACTTCATATTTCATTCTGTAATCTAAATCTGTTACTCTTCTGTAATGGATAGCATGTTTCATCATCAGACCTTTGAAGTCAGGAATGATCATTGTATAAACTTATGAAGAATGAAATGAATAGAACCAGGAGACCAATTTATATGATAATGATGTTGTAAAAACACAAGTGGGTGATTTCTTCTGCAGGCCAAGTATTCTAAATTCCTTCAATTAATCCTCCTATAATCTGGACTCAAGCCCATCATCATCCTCCCAGGCTCACAACCTAAGTATCATCCTTAGCTCACTATTGCTTATCCCACATAATCCAATCTGTTGTCAAGTTGTGTTGATTTTTCTTTTGCAGCACATATAACCTTTCCCTATTCTGACATTGTACTGTGCAGATCCTCATCTCCTCACAACTGGACTATTGCAATAGCCTTCTGGTGGGTCTCCCTGCCTCAAGTTTTTCCCCCACCCTAGTACATTCTCCTGTTAAACTGATCTTCCTAAAGTATAGGTCATACCCCCGTTCAATATCTTATCACCTCCAGAATCGAAAATAAAGTCCTCTGTTTGGCTTTTGAAACCCTTCATGACCTGGGCCCTTCCTATCCTTCCAGTCTCTTTATACCTTAGTTCCCTCCATGATTTCTTCAATCCAGTGATACTGGCTTACTACCGTTCTTCATATAAGACACTCCAGCTCCCAACTCTGGGCATTTTCACTGACTGTCCTTCCATATCTAAGATGCCCTCCTTCCTCATCCCTGCCTCCTGGCTTTCCTGGTTTCCTTCAAGGCTCAGCTAAAATCCCACCCTCTACAAGCTTCTTTTCCCAGCCCCTCTTAGTGCCAGTGCCTTCTCTTTGACAGTAGCTTCATTTTACCTTGTTTATGTCTTGGTTGCATGTAGTTTTTACATGTTGTCTCTACAGTTGGAATGTTAGCTCCTTGACGGCAGGGGCTATTTTTGCCTTTTTTTTTTTGTATCAGTGCTTAGCAGTAACCTGGCATATGGCTAGTGCTCAGTAAAGGTTTATAGCTGACTGACCATCCTCACAGCTCTCCTCTGAATGCTCTTTAGCTTATGAAAGTCTTTCTTAAGCTACAGTGCATACAACTGAACAAAACGTTCTAGAGGCAGTTTGACTGGAGCAGAGTGCTGAGGGACCAGCCCCTCCTTAGACATGGGAGTTTAGGCCTCTCAATATAGTCCAAAGTGTCATTTGCTTTCTTGGCTGCCACATTATACAGCTTCACTCACATTTCTGTGATTCTGTTTTTCTAGCAGTGTTGAACAGAAATCTAATATCTAAGTATCTAACAGTTAAATTAAAGCTTATAGATTATGTAAAAATTATGTGCTTCTTAGCATCCTCCCTCTAATTTTCCACTACTCTGCCACTAGAAGGAAGCCTCATTGGCCTAAGGGTAATATTTAATTTTTCTTTGCTTCATAACAGTAGTCAAGTAATTCATCACCTGGTAAGCAATCAACTGGTAATGGGCCTCTCTGCACTTAGCGAGGCTGCTTCTTGGAAAGCAGACACAGTTCATTCCAGGGACCATACTTGAAGCTTTCGCAGAGTACTACAACATAGGTTTCTGTGGCCATTCTGAGAACTTAAGTTCCTTTGTATGATATCTATATAGTGTTTTTTTTTACTTTTGAGAAAATGTGTTAAGTTCCAAACAAGTGACTTAAAAATGAATTTTACAATACAATCTATTGTCCCTTGCCCTCTCCAGTTGTTCGTACTGTCGCCTCCTGGCTTGGCTTCACACAGGGGTAGGTGACAGGTGCAAGGGCTCCTTTTGCTGACTTTCCACTTCTCTTTCCACCTCTCCCTTAGGGACATTTTATGAATCAGAGAGTCTCTCAGACTGAGGATAATTTAACATGAGGAAATCTAATTAAAGTTTTCATGTGCACAGACCTTGAACAGGGGTCAATTTCTTCCCTTGATTTTGAAAGTTCCCAGGCTACAGAATCTGAAAAGAAAATTAATAATCAGTTAAATATAGTATTAAATGCAGAAGGCATCCCGAAGGATTGAGAGTCATACAGAGGGCCTAACTATGAAATACAATACAATACAGCATCTAGCAGATGAGAAGTTGCAAGAGAAGACATGGGACACTGTTATTTAACTAGTATGCAAAGCAAAGAAATTTTGTCAATGTTATTAGATTATAGGCAGCATTGGGAAGTCTTAACAAGCATTCCATACTTAGTGCATCACTTAGAGGGAGAGCAGGCTCATCCTGAACAGTTTGCAAAAAGTTTTCAATTCACACTCTGATTTGATGTCAACTCAAGATGACAAACCATACCACACAGGATGATTTCAGTTACTTCAGAAGAATACCGAGTCATATGAGGATTAATAACATTCTAGCTGAAGGGAAAAATGAATTAAGTAATTATTTGGCAAATTTAATATATATTTTTTGCCCAGAATCCCCAACTTTGAAAATTTAAGTGATACCAAAACAAAATTAGATTAAATAATGAAAATCTATCAGAAGATACAACAGATTATTTAAGAACTATGCTGAAATACAAAACCAGGTTTATAATAAAGTGACAGTATCTTTCTTCTTGAAAGTAATGAGTGTCACCATATTCTATGACCAGATACATCCAGCAGGAGAATTCGCCAAAATTTTACAAAGGGCATACAAAAGCCCGTAAGAACCAGTTTCTTAATAATGTAGAAGATCTTCTAAATACTTTCAGATAAACAACAAAACATTTCGATCTAGACACCACATCCAAGAAAATTAAACAGGTTTATAGGACCATAGATTAGAAAAGGGACCTAGAAATCATCTAGTCCAACCTTTCATTTTACAGATGAAGAAATTAAGGTTCAATAAGATCAAGAGACTTACCCAAGATCACACAGGTAGCAAATGACAGAGATAGAATTTGAACCCAAGTCCTCTGACTCCATGCTGTAATAACAGTAACCTGGAATTAGCATCTTCTGAAGAAAGAATATGGCATTCTATTACTGAGATAGTTTTTCTAGCAAATGCAATTACTATCTGATTCATTCCTGAATTTTTCTTTTTCTTCCTCTTCCCCCTTTCTTAATCATATTCTTGTTCTCTTCTCTGCCAAAATCAATAAAGTTATAAACTGAAGAAACTTCTTCATTTCAACATGATCATTGAAGGCAATTAATTATCCATATCTACATTGAGAAAAATTCTGTGACGTGAACTAAATATTTTTAAACATGGATTTTTGGATAACTAATATTTAATGCTTCCTCTGCTTGGAAAAACTGCCTAGTTCTTCAGCTTAAAAGTCTTCAATGATTTCATTTTCTCTTGCTACTTTTTTTAAAAGTACAACTGAGGCCATAATGTTTAAATTAACTGTGTTGTACAAAATGGAACCCAACACAAAGATTTTTTTTTAATTTAGTAAAAAAAAGGGGGGGTAAAATTTATTTATAGTTTTCTTTGCTTTTTGATTGGGGGGATGTATGTTGTGTGTGTAATTTTTATTAACTAATGTTAAAAATTGATCTACACATAAAGAATTGTATATGCATTTTCATGTCTAAAGCATGGCTATTGATCATAAAATAAGAATCAGGTATCATTTGTTCTGAAACCAAACAAAAAAGAATCCAATAGTTTTATGTTGGTAACTCCCTATAGAGTGTACTTGACTTTCTCTCTAGTACATTCTATCAGAAAAAAAAAAATCCTTCCCTATATCATATATGTAGATATGTTGACCTTTATTTGCTTTTGTCTCTTACAGGTACTAGTATCTATGGAGACAACTTTCCAGATGAGAACTTTAAGCTCAAGCATTATGGCATTGGATGGGTCAGCATGGCAAATTCTGGACCAGATACCAATGGTTCTCAGTTCTTCATTACTGTGACCAAGCCTAGCTGGTTGGATGGAAAACATGTAGTATTTGGGAAAGTCATTGATGGAATGGTAATTGGAGAGTTTTTAAGCATTAAATTAATGAGTCATGTTAAATAATTTAATTTTAAATATGCTTTAACAGTAAATTTATCTACCTTGTTTGACTTTTTCTTGAAAAACTGATTAAATTGCAGATAATACTTTAATTGTGGAAAGTGATGGAGAAGTTGTAGTAGTTGAAGCTAAGGACAGTTGAGCACTTTGTGAGAAATAAAGAAATGAAAGGAAGAATGGAAGATGCATTGTAATGAAAGAATCTGCATTTTCATTTCAAAGACATGTTAGTAGCCTTGGCATCAAGTGTATAGACTAGTTTTTAAAAGTTATCTATTTAAAAAGTGAACATGAATGTGTTCAGCTGATTCAGATTCTTGGGAGTAGCTCACATTAAGGATGATTAATCTATTCATTTTATAACTCTTTATTTAGCACAGATTTATTCTAGCTGTAGTTGATGTTATTTACAGTGTACAGATCCAGTTCTAAGTGGGCAGATGAATTTTTTCAAATTACTTTCAGACATCCCATTGGTATCTCTTAGGAAATGCAATTATTTTGATGATTTTGCTTTGAAATTTGTTCCCTGTCCCATTACTTTATGTTTGCACTTAACTTGTAGTGTGCTTATTAAGCTACCATCCTGAGTTGAAGCCTCCTGTTAAGTCTCACATTGTGTTATGGCATGCAAGTAGAATTCACTCTGATGCAACCAAGTGTTTTTTTAATTGGAAAGCAAAAGGCAAATTTTTGTCAAGTGGGGGAATACCTGCCTATTTGCATTTGTGCTCTCTGAATTGAGGTGATGGCTTTGGTGATTTTTTTTTCCAAACTTTGGTTTGAATTAAATCAACCTTTCTCTCTACCCCTTTTTTCTAGGCTGTGGTGCACTCCATAGAACTCCAACAAACAGATGAGCATGACCGCCCACTTACAGACTGTGTGATTACAAATAGTGGCAAGATAAATGTAAAAGACCCTTTTGTGGTTGAAGTTAATGACTGGTAACAACTTGAAGAAGAGAACAAAACTGATGTTAACTCCCAGGGGAGACTTTGGGGTATTTAGAGTGACTTTTTTTTTTGTTCTTTATTTTTTCACAAAAATGCATAGCAAATTTGTTCAAGAACCAGGAAGCAGGAGCACAGATCAGGCAGAAAGAACTTTTAAAAAATTGTTCATTTCAGCAACTTGGCACTTAGAAGAGTGCCAAGAAAGAATAATAGAAATGTGGGCTTATCGCTAGTGCTACTTACTATGAAATTTTTGGTATAGAGACCTTTGTATGACACTAGAGTGTGGGGAAAGCCTATTAGAATGTTATGGGTTTTTTTTTAAGTCTATGTACAGATAAGCCAAAAAGATAACAACTACCATGCTGGCCTGGAGTGTTGTGTGCAAAAGTTATCAATGTGATATTTTAAAGCCCCATTGTTGGGTTTATATATAAGTACAAGTTCTTTCAGCTGAAGAATAAAATCAATGTATGTTACAGGGATTTTTTATAGGAATAAAAAGTTTGACAATTTGTACATTAAAAGTGTTATTAAACAGCTATTTTTGCTTTTCAAATTAGAAAATATTTAAGTGCCTCAAAATAATACAAAGAACACTCATTATTATTTATCTTCTAAAAAAGTGAGCCATTTTGCTTATACTGTATGCCAAAAATACTGGCACAACAGAATAACTTGAAGGAAACATGCTGACTGTTTCTACTAGTCTTGATCTACCCATTACAGATTTAGATAGTTTGTTAACGGAAAGGGCAAAAACAAAGGTAGCCGTGGGAGAAACACTGAAAAAACTAGCTCTACAGAGAAAAGACACTCAGAAAAAGTGTTTGATCTGAGTTGTTTTCTAGCATCAAAACTGCATGAGGGATTGGAAGTTAAAAGCTGAGAAACCCTGGTCCCTGGGACAAATATATATCGGCTAGCTATGGTTTGGTAGAAATGCAGATTTTGTTTTATCATTATGAGATAGATGTGAATTATCTCACTGAAGAGACCCTCTTTTGCACCAAAAGTCTAGCTAAAATTAAAATGGCTCACAGGATGGCACAGCAAAGTCCATAAGAGAGCTGAGCTCAGAGAAGAGCTGATATCTGGACAGATATCCGGTAAGATCTGAGAGGAGACCTCAGAGCTTGCACTTCCTGCTCCTCCCCACCTTTTCTCTTAAGTTTCCTCTGGTTTGACTAGCTCACCTGACCTGCACTCACACTGTCATGTCAGTGAAAGAATCAGAGGGGGTGGCAACTACCCAGAATATGCTGGTAAATATTTAACAACTGGCTGTCTGGGAAAAAAATATACTCACGACATATTTTTAAGTTTAAATTATTAACTTTTTCTCCATCACTTTCTCAGGCCTAGAGTCAGGGATGGGGAACCTGCGGCCTCAATGCCACATGTGGCCTTCTAGGTCCTTGGGTGTGGCTTTTTAACTGAGCTGGAGTTTTACACAACAAATCCTTTTATTAAGGGGATTTGTTCTGTGAAGTTTGGATTCAGTCAAAGGGCCACACTTGAGGGCCTAGAGGACCACGTATGGCCTTGAGGCTGCAAGTTCCCACCCCTGGTAGACAATTAACAGAACAATAAATCAAGCCTTAAATTGCAGTGTTTGCTGTTTTCTAAGTTATAAATGCTCGCAATGAAAATTGAATAATTGGCTCTGCTGATCTAGTTCAAATTGGTCTCAGTACACTCCTGCTACTGTCACAACTCACCCTTCCTGCCACAACTCCCTTGAACTTAGAGGATTCAAGAGTTAACTTTGGTGGAAGGAATACACTCCTACTATTGTATTCTGTATCTCCTGAGCCCCATCCAGTGTGCTTCAACTAATTTAACAAATAAAGCCAAGATGAATTCCAGTAATTCTTAATCAGAAACATTTGCTAAGCAGAAGGTAATTACTACTATCATTACTAAAAATGATAGAAATAACATTCCTGTTAGCCTGTAAACCAAGGACACACTATCCCATTGATACATACTGGACCAAACTTACTGTGGAGGGAACATGTGCTTGGGGCAGCTTACATAACTGGATTACTGGCCTTGATTTCTTTTTTTTTTTTTTTCATCAAGAAGAGACTGTACAATAGGTCACTGATGGGTAAGGCTACTTCTCTTCTATTTTCTGTTCTGGTCAGAGGTGCCTCTTTGCTGGCTTCTTCCTTTGTGCCATCTTCTATGGTGTGGAATTAGTGTTTTCCTTTTTTAGCAAAAGTAGAAACCCTAAGCCAAGGATCTACAGAGCTTTGCTAGGTCTGCCCCCATGATTAAGTTCTGAGGGATCTCCAGCTGTCATGCAATAGGTTGAAGTGCAAGTAAAACCTTTCCTCTTTCAGTCAGATCTTCTAAGTTCAGCTTTGTTCTTAGACCCATTCTAGTGAGTTCTTCTGAGCTCTGAGTATTCTGGAAGCCTAAGCTCAGCTCTCTCAGCGTCTCTCCAGTGTGATCATTCATTTCTACCTCATGGTGATAAACCAAAATCCACATTTCTAACATCTACAGTATAACTAGGTAACATATATTGTTCCAAGGTCACCAGATAGTTCTGGGGACCAGAATTTTGTAGCTATTAACTTAAAGCCCAAACAAAATCAATTTCCAAATTCAGTGATGGGAAATAAGAAACTTCAACCATCTTCACCATTTTCTCTGAGTGGCTACTGTTTTCACTGTTTCTTTGACAAGTGTCCTTGATTTCATCCTTTCCCATCAGCAAAACTATCCATATCTGCAAGGGGCATCCTTTCTATATGGGCGAGGGTGAGTCCATTTAGTATTTTGGGATTTTTACATGGTATAGCATTCTTTCAAAACTCCCTTGAATCGCTGAAAAGATGACATCACATATTCTAACCTTAGCCCTTTGATTTATGCATTATAATTATTGTACTTAATTATACTTTTAAATTTTTTAATTTATATGTAATGCCACCTCTAGCGTTCCCCCAACTCACATGCAAGTTAGGCTGACTATTCCAGGTTCAGGGCACTCTGTTGGTCTGTATTTCTAAAACTGCTGCGCATGTACTCGTATATTTGCCACTAACAGTATTCAATTTTATACACACAGCTTAAAATAAAGTCATTTTCTATACTGGCATATCATAAGCAGCAATAAGTATCCCTACCCCATAAACCTAGGTTACACTCTCACCCAGATAACAAAAGCATTGGTGGGGACTATGGCACCCACATAGGGTACACCAGGAGGAGCATCACACACATACGGAATACACAAGACCAAGACGGCTCACATCCCTGGCATTGCTGGGCCCTTTGTTTTTTTCACACACACCGCCCCCCCCCCCCCCCGCCCCATGATGTCTTCACACTATTTTGCTGCATGTATCACTCTACTAGGTTCCATGTCTCTGCTCAAGTCTCCATGAATTAACTCAACTCTGTACATGGACTCTCTGGGCCTACTTTCTACTGGGAATGGAGTCTACTACTAGGTAAGTTGCTCTGCCCAAGAGGTTATTTCCAATGGGAGAGGAAAACAGAGGAAAATCCTCCTTCTTCCCTTCTGCACTCTGGAGGAGGTGAAAATGGTTTCCTCTCAAGAGCTGGTTTATTCCTCCAGCTAGCTTTCTTCTTGACTGCCATAGATGACTGACTTGTTGTTGCTTTTTCAAGGCCCCAAGGAAATAGCTGAGTCTGCAGCTAACAAATGGCTAGCCATCTTAAAATTCTATGAAGTTAATAGAGAAATTTATCCACACCTCAGAAAAGTAAAAAAAAAATTCTTTACGCTTCCTTTATTCTCATCCTTTAAAGTCAGAAAGAGGTGAATCATTTTATAAGGTGCAAATGTACCAATTACAGGTTTGAATTCCTTGTAATCTGAATAATTACTCAGAGTGTGAGCTACTTAAGGCTTCACATTCTTTTCAAGTTCTGAATGCAACCACTTAAATTCTTAATACCTCATTGCCTCTGTTACCTGCCCTATTTTGTCCTCTATTTCAACAAGTAGAAGGGTTACAACAAAAAATTTGGATTAAAGTACAAGAAAATGGGTCAAATGTGAAAGGGTCCCATTCCACAGACTTGCCTATAGGGCTATAAACTCATGGGATTTGGGGGGACTTTAGAACACCACAAGCCCTCTGGAACTAAAATGGTTATTTTAACCTTAGTAGCCAGAAGGAAAGAGGAAAAACACCCTGGGAGCCTTTGTATGTACAATCAGTCCTGATCCCAGAATTGCTTAAAAAGATTTTAATTACAATCTAGAAAGGGAATAGGAAATACATGCAGAACACCTATGTATACTCTGACATAGAGTGCAGTTCCACCCATGCCTATATCTGGAAGCAGGGTCTGCAAGCACTCACATGTGTTGACACAAAGTGGGACAGATTGTACATGCTTAAAGGAATGGACCCTTATTGGCCAATCTCCCATTATACAGAATTCCCTTCAACAATATCCTCAGCAAGTGGTTATCCATGTAAAGACCTCTTGTAAGATGGAATTTTTCAACTCCTATAGCAATCCATTTTGATCATTGTGAAGAAGTCCTCCCTTGTACCAAGCCAAACTCTACATCCTGTAATATCCATCCATTAGCTATATCATCGGTTCTGGGATTAAGCAGGACAAATTGAATCCTTCACGTAAGAACTGAAGATGGCTACTGTGCCCATTCAGGTTACACATCCCTTGCTAAAAGTTCTCTTTAAATATTAAATATTCTTGCATCCTTCAAACAGTTCTCATATGGCATGGATTTCAGTTCACTCACTATAGTAGACACTCTCCTCTGGACTCACTCTAGGAAGCAAATACCTCTTCTAAAATGTGGCATCCACAACTGGACGCTACTCAGGGTAGGGCAGAGAACTCATGGTACTATCACCTCCAGTATGCTGGAAACTATACTTATATAAGACGACATTACCTTTTTAGTAGTCACATTACACAATGAACTCACATTAATCCCATAATCCACTGATACCCCCAATTCCCTCCTTTTTCCTTTCCCCTAAAATTCATATAGTTAAATTTTTTTAACTTATGTGTTAGGCTTTACATTCATTTCTATCGAGTTTCACCTTATTAGATTTTGCCTGGTTGACAGCTTAGCTTGCCTAGCTAATTAGCAGCATCTACTGTTTTATACCTTTATTGCTATCGTCTTAAGAGTTTAATTTGTGTTCTTTCTTCCTTGTCAGGATCCCATCTATTATTTCTAGGGAGGGAATGTACTTGGAAGAAAGCATCACAGACTTGGGGTGGAAGGAATGCTTTGTACCAGCTGTTCTTACTATACCACCTTAGTAAATATTCCTTTTAAAACTATTTAAGCCTGGTTGTCTAAATGATTCTTCACTAATAATATTGTTAAGCACACTAATGGGGGCTCAAGCTAATGGCATTAGAGGTTCACCGTTGGACCATGAGGAGGAAAATTAGTCTTGTTCCAGGTCCTGAGACTCATCTGTGAGAGTTGGAGTTGGAATGAGAATTCTCAGAACTTATATGGGCTATACATCAGTAAGTTTGTTGTTTTTTGTGTTTTTTTTTGCAGCCAAATTAAATTCAACAACAAACATTAATTGTATACCTACTATGTGTAAAGTTCTTTGCTAATACTGAGGATACAGATGTGGAAAATTGCCTGGTCCCTTGCCTAATAGGAATTAATAATACAAAAAGGGAAATCTGCTACATATACAACTATGCATGACCCAAGGTAAAATGTAACAGGGACAAAAGAAAAGTCTATATAAAGAAAATTTAGGGAGAGTGATCTCAACAAGGATCAAAATAATAATCACAGAAGTGGATGTAATCTAGACATGAGCAAATGTCCGAGTAAATACATGTAGGCGGGAAAATTCAGTATGACAGATCTAGTAATAGCTAGTACTCTGATATGACTGGAATGCAGGGTGCATGAAGGAGAGTACTGTGAAATAGGACTGGAAAGGTAAATTGGAAAACCTTCCCCTTCTGAAGAAGAGGAGGAATGCACTTCCCTCTATTTGTTGGAAATGTGAGGGACTATCAATTTGGAATGTTGAATGTCCAGTTGGCTGCTCTTGATATGTTGACTTTGCTTATGTAGTCTTTTGAACTAGTGGGTCCTTATTGCAGTACCCACTTGAATTGACAAATCAGGTCAACAGAAGTTCATAGCTAGTTACAGTCCCTTCTAAGGGTATCCTTAAGGGGCTGTGGGTTCTTCTTTAATGCTTTGGCTGAAGCACCCAGTCTAAGGTGTTCTCTCCTAGATCTACCACTAGTTACAGCCAGAATCTCCCTTATATGGTTTTGATTGTCCTAATGATTAGCTAGCTCCCCAGTATCATTTAACCAATCATCATTAGCTTTTACAAAAGGATATTTACAAAGAAGTTATAGAAAGAATAGATGTATAAACATTTCACCCCAACCTTTAGGAATACACACTCTCTTAAATCACTTCAATCCTTGGGCAGAATGGTCTCTCTGACCCAATCCATACCCTTCTCCAATCTATTCTCCATAGAGTTACCAGAGTGATTTCCTAAAATGCAAGTTTAGCCATGTAATTTGGGTAATCAATAAATTTCAGTGGCTCCTTATTTACTCTAAATACTATTTCATCCTTATCTTATCCTTTTTTATTTTCTATTTTAATGTAAGTTTTATAATTATATAATTATTAGTGGAGTAGTAGCTAACATGCATATATATATAAAACAAAATACATAATAATGTAATAATATCAAACACACAGTAGATATGGAATTAAAAATAAGCATATATACATATATATATATATATACACACATTGTAGGAACATGTTCAGATTTTTTTACTGATAGTAATATACAACCAAAAATATTGAAGACTACAGTTCTAGGCAATTTTTATTAAATATTTTTGTTTTATTATGAGCTTAAACACAAAATAAAATGTATAGTTCCATAGTAAGAGAACAGAAAAAGAGGATTACACATGAAACTGTGAGTCTCTGTGTACAGCATGCTTTTATTGTTAAATATATAAATATAGGCACAAAATATATTATATACTATATAAACATATAATAATGTTAACTATATAATAAATTCAACCTGTAACTTTCAATACTATCCTGATTGTGATTCATTATGGCCTTTTGTTTTCTGTGTTTAATATACTTCAATGACCCTCTTTAACTTTTTTTAAAATTATCCTATCCCTAATTCCTTTTACCCTCCCACCCACACCCCATGGAGGGGGGGCGGAGAAAAAAAAAACCAATGACAAATAAAGCCCTTGACACCAATATGAATAGCCAAACCAAATGCAACTCCTGAATTGTCCACAAATATATGCCTTATTCTGTATCTTGAGTGCATTAGCTCTGAAGGAGAGGGGTATAGTAATTTCTTGCAGTTCCTTCAATAAAACATGACTAGGAGTAAAGAAGGCAAGTGGTACAAGTAATTCAAGGTTAGAGTTCAGCAAGGGATAATTAACAATAGCTTGATAAGGGAGCAAGGGATTTGTGAAAAGAGAATAGTGTTGAATAGTGTTGACTTACAAAGAGGTCAAGATAGAGAAGGAAGGAGAATGAACCCAGATAAGAGTGATGATCTGGGAAAGAACTGAGGGGAAGACAGAATGGTGGTCATAGTGGAAATGAAGAACAGGAGTAGAGGTCATAAGGCATAAAAAAGAAAGATGGAACCATAAAACATGATAAATGAATTTCAGAGCTGGTGAACAATAAAAAAGGATAGTTGTGGGTGATGGCAAGACAAAAGGTATGACCACCTTTACATAGCTGAGGTGGAGTGGATGAGTAGATCATGTGAATTGTTTGAATAATTAGGAATGTGATATGCAGGCCTGATTCAAGCTGGTTCCTTATTAGTTTGGGTTTGATATTTGAATGAAATGAGACACTTGTATCACATGTCATTCTATAATTAACAAAAGAGGTTTATTTAGTCATAGCATAAAAATTATTGAAGAAGAATACTGCAGCACTTAGCTTGGGTTGATGTTATCCCTTATTCCCAGGGAACCAGGTCTGGTCAACAGGACAAGTTGTAGTGCCTTGTGTGACCTTGAGCCATTCAACAAATTGGAAAAGACCAATTCCAAATGGGTTAGCCTTTATATTTAGGTGACTGGGAAGATACCTCAATATGGCCTGAAGCCATCAGGAATTTGCATCAAACACAGCTTGAACCTTAGCCCCTAGGCTAATTACTCTTGGGAACAGATTTCTTTCCTTTTAGGGAAAGAAGTAGCCTAACCTATGAGAGGTGGAGAACAAAGGTGGATTAGTGATCTTATTACAGGCAAGTTAGGATATTTGAAGATGTATCAATACGAATGTTGAAGTTGCTTACTATGATGGTAAGGTAGCATGCTTGACCATCAGTCTTCTGGAATCCTGCTTGGTCATTACATTGATCAGTTATTAAGCCTTTCATACTTCCCCTCTGCCCACCCTCCATGCCCCTTATAATGTTGTAAGAAGGTGGCTTAATGAGTGAATCAATCTAATCACCTTACCCAAATTAATGCAAGTATCAAGATGCTAGGCCCTGATATATTCATCACATGAGAATGCATCTCAATTATTCACTAGATATGAACAAGGTCTGGACACCCTCCTAGGTTCCAGAGTAAGTATGAGGAGATTGGTTACCTCCTCTGAGGTTTGGGTAAAGCCATGGAACTAATTGGAACTAAGAGATTTGAGCTTTTAGCAGAAAAGCCACCCCTGAAAAGGAATTGATTAGGGAAGGGGGAAAAGGGCCTCAGCTTCAGTCTTGGTCTCTTCCCCTCCAATTCCCACCCCCACTTTGGATGGAGAAGGACCTCATAAGCTTTGGGGGTAGACTCATATAGCTCCTGTTAGTGTCTTGGTAGATAGACTCCCAAATATTTTTACATTCTATAGTTACTTTGAATGGAACTTCTGTTTATATCTCCTGCTGGATTTTGCTGGTAATATACGGAAATGCTGATTTATATGGATAGAATATGCTGAATACAAATTCAAGGATAGGATGAATAGAAATTCAAAGCTCTATGTAGAGCCCCTCACCCCACAAAAAAAGATACCATACCTAAAGGGAACATCTTTGGGATTCCAGCAGAAAGGACTTCTAGGAGCTATAAGATTATTTTTGCCACAAGTATTCTCTAAATTTAATCCCACTTTCCCCTGGATTCTGTAGGGGAGGGTATGTCACAGACTTTTGGGGGGGAATGTTTTATAGCAACTGTTCTTATTCTATCACCTTGGTAAATACCCCTTCCTAAAAGCCAATTAAGTCAGGCTAAATTATATCAACTGATAATAACAGCAGAGAGCACACTTGTAGAGAATCCTGTGTATTACAAGAGGCACCCTCATTCCCACAGTAATAATCCCAGACTCCTCAGGGGATATAGTGGCCATGCTTTGTCGACCCAGCTCACTAGTGTGGGTAGTATTTGAGACGGTTACCTCAGAGCATGTGCCATATTGTTCTTGCATAAATTGTTCTCCCAAGTCCTGCTCACTTCTGTCTGTATCAGTTCATAGAAATCTTCCCAGGTTTTCCTGAAACTGTTTCATCATTTTTTGTATCATAACAATATTCCATCATACTCAAATATCATAATTATTTATTGCCTAGCTGATGGACACCTCTTCAGGGTCTAAATTTTTGCCATAACAATAAGGATTGCTATGATTATTTGTGTTTATGTGGGTCATTTTGCTCTTTCTTTTTATCACTTTAGAAAATAGACCTAGTAGCAGTGTCACTGGGAAAAAAAAAGGATAGGAATGGTTCAGTGACTTTTGGGACATAATTCCAAATTGCTCTCATAAGCCATTCTGAAAATGGCTAGACCAATTCACAGATAATAACATGGAACATTTTTATTACATGGAATTTAAAAAGGTGTTGGACAAACAAAATCAATGCATTTATTTGCCTAATTTCCCACAGACCAACACTTACCATTTAAGTTTTTTCCAATCTTTGACATTCTGATGGGTGTGAAGTAGAACCTTAAAGTTGTTTGAATTTGCATTTCTCTTAATATTAGTGATTGAAAAGTTTTTTTTATATTGGCTATTGATAGTTTAGATTAATTCCTATGAAAACTGCCTGTACATATCCTTTGAAGAATGTTTATTGGGAAATAGCTCTTGTTCTAAGGAACTGAAATCTTTATGTATCTTGCATATGAGATATTTATCAGAGAAACTTGCTGCAAAGATTCTCTTTCCCACTGTCCAGTTTCCTGTTTCCCTTTTAATTTTAACTGTATTGGTTTTGTTTATGCAACACCTTTTTAATTCCAAGTAACAAAAATTGGCTTTTGTGGATTGCTCCTCTGATTTATATGACTTTTTATATCTGTTTTATATCTATTTGGAGCTTATTTTGGTATAAGATGTGAGACTAGTCTAGTTCCTGCCAGGCTGCTTTCCAGTTTTCCCAGCAGCTTTTGCCACAGCTTGGATCTTTGAGTTTATTGGACTCTGCTACTGTGTTCATTTGTTTCTACGTTTTGTACCCAATCTATTCCACAGATTGACCTCTCTATTTTTTATTCAATTTGTACAAGATTATTTTGAGGCTTCTAGTTGGATACCTTCTTTTTAATACTTTTTCATTATTTCCCTGAGATATTTGACATTTTGTTCCTCGAGATGAACTTTGTTATCATTGTTTCTAGCCCTACATTCTTTGGTAGTTTGTTATGATCCTAAATAGGTTAATTAGAATTGGTAGTATTGTTTACTACATTGACATGGCCTAACCATGAGCAATTAATAGCTCTGCAATTATTTAGATCTTTATTTCTGAAAAGAGTATTTTGTAGTTATATTCATATAATTCCTATTTATGTCTTAGTGGATGCCCAAATATTTTATATATTCTGTAGTGTTTTTTAATGAAACTTCCATTTCTGCCTCTTCCTGTGGGATTTGGATGGTAATATGCAGAAATATTGATTTGTTGGGATTTATTTTATATCCTGCAATTTTGTTTATTATTTCAGTTAATTTTTAGCTGACTGTTTTGGGTTCTTTAGATAGACCATCATCTGCAAAAAGTGAGAGTTTTGTTTCCTTTTTGCCTATGTTTATTCCCTTGATTTCCTTTTTTTTGTCTTATTGCTTCAGCAATAATTTCTAAATTGTAGTGGTGATAATGGACATCCTTGCCAAACCCCTGATCTTATTTGAAAGTCCTTTACCTTTTTTCCATAACATTGGTCTTACATAAATGCTACTTACCATATTAAGAAAAGGTCCATTTATGTTTCCTAATGCTGTTAAAAACCAATGTTGAATTTTTCAAGAGTTTTAAATGCATCTATTGATATGATCATGTGGTTTTTATTATTTTTGATATTGATACGGTCCATTGTGTTCATAGCATTACTTGATATTGGATCCACTTGAATCCCTGGTATGAATTAAAAAATGCTTATAGTATATAATCTGTCTTTTAGTTTTTTATTTTTATTTAATTTTTTGTGTTAATATTCATTAGAGATATTAGTCTTTTAAAAATTATTTGTTTTGTCTCTAGCTGGTTTAGGTGTCAAGATCATATCTATATCACAGGCATGGTTCGGAAGGATCCCTTCTTTTCCCATTTTAACAAAAAGTTTATGTAGTAATGGAAATAATGGAATATTTGATAGAAAACACCTGTAAATTCATCTGTTCCTGGGAGTATTTTCCTTGAGAGTTTGTCGCTTAATTTCTTTTTCCAATATGGGACTATTAAAATAATCTATTTTAATAGGCACTTTAAAAATTTTTGTAATTATTAATTCATTTCATTTAAATTATTGGTTTTCTTGCACATAACTCAGCAAAGTAGTTTCTGGTAGTTTCGTTTATTTCATATTCACTTGTAAATTCTCCTTTTTTCATTTTTGACACATTTATTTTTCCTTTGTCTTTCTTCACTCCACAAGCTGTTTATGTTTTATTACTTTAAAAAGTTACTAATTTCATTTTCTCCAAGTTTGTCATTCTCTCTTTTGGGTTTCAAAATTTCTACTTTAGTGTTTAGGTTTTGTGTTGCTTTTCTAGTTTTTTTTTTTAATTGCATTCCTAGTTCATTGATTTGTTCTTTTTTCTTCTGCTGATGAGAGTATAGACAAAGGATGCTTAATCTGGGTTCATGGATGGATTTCAAAGTATCTTTTTTTAACTCAATATAATTGATTTTCTTTGTAATCCTATTTATTTTTATGCATTTAAAGACATTATTGTTATGTTATGGAAATGCTTATTTTATTCCATAAATTAAAAAATTATTTTTAAAAAATACTCTGATAAGAGGTCCATGATATGTATCTAAACCCTTTAGATACATAAATTTCCTCTAAAAAATTGCTTTAGCTACATCCCACAAGTTCTAGTATGTTGTCTCATTACTGCCATTTTCTTTTATGAAATTTTCTACTGTTTTTGTGATTTGTTCTGTGATACATTAATTCTTGAGGCTTAAATTATGCAATCTTTAACTTTTCTTTAAAAGTCTTTTAATGAAGGGGTAACCAGGTGGTACAGTGGATACAGCACTGGCCCTAGAGTCTGGAGGACCTGAGTTCACATCTAGCCTGAGACACTTACTAGCGTGTGACCCTGGACAAATCACTCAACCCTGACTGCCTCCAAAGAAGTTTTTTGAAAGGTCTTTTAATGAATACAATTTTTGTTTCATTATGGTCAGCAAAGGATGTGTTTAGTGTTTCTATTTTCATATGTTTTTGTAAGGCTTTTACACCCCAAACTGGGGTCAATTTTTGTAAAGGCACCATTCCCAACTGTAAAATATGTAAACTTCTATTACCATTTAGTAATTATCAGATACCTATAACCTCCAACTTTTCTAAGGTTCTCTTCAGGTCCTTATCTTTTTTTGTTGTTGTTGTTGTCGTTGTTAGTTTTTCCTATGTCTGAAAGGGAGTACACCGACATTCCCCAATATTAAAGTTTTATTATTTTCCCCTGAAATCCTTATCTTTTTTTCCTTTAAATTTTTAGATGGTACACTTAGTAGCATATATTAAATATTGATATTGACTCATTATCTATTGGGACTTTAATCATATGGTAGTTTCTTTGCTTATCTCTTTATTGTGTCTTTTTATTGTTGCTTGTCCAAAATCATGGTTGTTATCTTTGCTTGAGTTTACCTGGAGCTTAACAGATTTTGTTCGAGACCCTTGCTGTTAGAATGATCTTTCAAGTGTTTCTTGCAAACAGCATATTATTACATTGTATTTTCCAATTCATTATACTATCCTCTTCCATTTTTTAGATGATGTCTTCCCATTCATTTTCACAGATGATTGTTAATTGTGTATTTTCCCCCATCCAGTCCTCTGATTTTCCTCTTTGCTCCCTGCTGCCCTCTTTACAAAGCAGATGGCAAATAACGAAGTTTCCTAAATACTTGTAATACATAACATTATGCAATGTTTCCACTTTATTGCCCGTCTTTGCTTACCTATCTCTGCCCCTAATCACGGGTTTTTACTTTCTTTTCTTCACGCTCCACCCTCCGACACTGGAGTTTATCTTGCTTACAAGTACTCAGTACTAACCTACCCTCCCTCTCACTTTCCCATGCCTCATTGAATTCAATGTGCTTCTACATTAAGTTCTGTGTTTTATCATCATTTTTTTGGTTCAGATGAAAGTGAGGTTCATGAGATGTTTCCACTCCTTCCTCCATGTTTCTATACTTTTTATCTCATGCACTCCTATCATGGGAGGTAGTAAATTCTCTCTCCTCTTTCTCCTTTCTTCCCCAATATATTCCCTTTTCACTTCTCGTTTCCTTCTCTTAAAGGCATAAAAATGGAACAAAACCACTTCTAGGTCCTCTGTTTTATTTAACTTTCTCTTTGACCCTTGCAAATATTAGAATTCTGAGGCGACACTTGTTTCTTATCACTCTATTAGAATGTAAACAATTCATCATTATATAGTCCTTTACAATTGATTGAATGTGTTTACCTTTCTAGGTTTCTCCTGATTCCTGAAGCACATGCATTTTACAGTTTCTACTTGCTTCTGGCCTTTTCATTAAGAATGCTTGCAAGTAATTTTTTTCATTAAAGTTCTATTATCTTTTGCCTTTGGGAACATTGCACTCTATGCTCTTCACTCCTTTATATATAGCTCCTAATTCTTGTGTGATCCTGACCTTGGTTCCTTGTTATTTGCACTCTTCTTTTGGCTATTTTTTTTTTCCTCTTTGATGTGGAAGTTCTTAATTTTGGTTATGATGTTAATAGGAATTTTCATTTTGGTAATTTCTTTCAGGAGGTGACTGATGGGTTTTATTTTCACATTGCTTTTTGGTTCTAATATATTTAGACAGTTTTCATTCATGATTCTTCGAATTATAGTATCTAGCCCCTCTTTTTTTGGTCATTATTTTCAGGTAGTCTGGTAAGTCTTAGATTATTTCTCCTTGACCTGTTTTCCAGGTCAATTTTCTGCAGTGGATAACACACATTTACTTCTAGTTTTTAATTTTGTGATTTGGGTTTTTTACTCATTTCTTGTTGTCTCATAGAATCTGATTTCAGTTCTTGGGTAAGCTTTACAATTGTCTGTTCCAAGCTCTTAACTCTCCTTGTCATTCTTTCCTCCAGCCTATCTTTGATTATAACATCATTTTTTGTAGATACTTTCATTTCTTCTAGGCATTCTTGTAGTATTTGTGACAGGGTATTCTTTTCTCTGAATTGCTGTATAGTTACTCTTTTTTGGATTTACCTTTTGGATTACTCTGTTTTTCTTCGTTGTCTTTGACATCTGTTTGTTCTTATTTCCAGCCTCAGTTTCTGGATTGGTTCTTTGTGTTTGAATCAGTTTGCCCCCTAGATGTGGTAGCTAATCTTAGGTCCTGCCTTCTGCAGGCATTTCTGTATTTTGGCTCAATATCCTGGCATCTCGACTTAGGTTTTAGTCATGGTCTTTCTCTGTCTCCTTATGCAGTTCTGAGCCTGATGGGCCTGATATGGAGAGACCTGCTGGGAGAGGGTAGGTGCTTCAGCTCTGAGGTGCTCCCTTGGTTGCTGTGCCCTGGGTGGGGTTGCCCAGATGCAAAGTTGCACTGGCTAGGATCTGGTATGGTCTTATTTCCTGTTCCATCTTGGACATGGTTGCCTCTGGGTTATTTGTGTGCTTCTCTGGCTCTGACTCCTACTGCAGACCTACTCAGGCTTTACCTTAAACCTACTCTGTCTTTCCTCTGCTTGGTTTCATCAGAATTCTGGCAGCCTTTTTGTGAAGTCCAAGAATAGATGGAGTAGGTTTTATAGCTGTTTCTCTTTAATTTTATTATTGTTCCTCCTGGTACATTATTGTAGTGTTACTGGGGTATTTGAGGGCATTCCATTGCCCTCTGGGTCCTAACACCATCATCCCACAATTCCAACAGTGACAAAGATTTTGAGTAGAATGACATGGTCTTGCTCAGCAGAAGTTTGTAATTTCACTGGTGGGATTTTGTTTCTTCAAGTCTTATATCTCTTATTAGTTTACTTACAATTCATGGCCTCAGACCACAGAATCTTACCTATTCTGTCTGAACTCCTTGAAGTCTGTTCTACCAATGTCTTGGGTCCACAAAAGTCTGCTTAGTATTCTCTCTTCTTATCTAAAACAAATCCTCAAACAGTATGGTTTGGTAACAGCAATATTATCTATCAATCATGCCAAACAATGTGTGAAAGATACAATACAAAGAGTGAAATAATCCCCACTCCCAAAGAGCTTACTTTCTAATTGGGCAGAAAAAACGTGTATGTAAGCATATAGAGAATAAATAAATACAAGATAGTCAAATGCAAGGTAGTTTGAGAAAGCAGGTATTAGTAGTTGGGAGGATCAGGAAAGGCTTCAAACAGAAGGTGGTGCTTGAACTGTATACAGGAATAAGAAAAGGACTTTGTAAGAGAGAAGGGAGCACTTTCTAGACCTGGACAGCCCATGAAGGCAGAGGCACAGGGATGGAAGACAGAATGTCGTGTGGGAGGAACAGAGAGGTGACCAGTTTGTTTGGGTGGCTGAAGCAGTCAGTAAGTATTTATTAAGTCCTTGCTATGTGCCAGGCATTCTGCTAAGTGCTGAGGGTACAAAGAAAGGCAAAACCAGTCTTTTGCCAATGGGGCAAGGTCTTAGGAAAATCTAGCCCAGAACCCCATGGTGGGTGAGACTCTGGCAGACAATATTGCTCATACCACATGTGGTCACAGCTTCCTAAGATTTGGTTATTATCACTTCAAGTTTCTCTTTATTGGCCAGAATCAGGATAAGAACAGTAGTTTGCCTTGTTTGTTTCTTTATCTTCTAGCTGATGAAATTTGTAGGCAAACCAAGAATTTATCAGCTGCTCTGCTTTTAATAGAAAGCTCTCCATTAGAAATGCAGGTGGTAAAAACACCCCATCATGGCAATATTTTCCTTGATAGGTATATGATCTTTAGCAAGAACTCATCATCAGCACCAAAATATTTATTGTTAACAACTGAAATTCACAATAGGAGATAAAATTTCAAAAAAAAAAAAAGAACTAATCATCCATTTTTTCTATCTGGCCTAGTTTATGTACCATATTCTCATTCTCCTTTCTATTTCTCATCCTTTACTTCTTTGCAGACTATTCATAACTAGCATTTAAAAATACCAGCTAACATTTATATGGTGCTTTAAGGTCTATAAAGTGCTTTATATGTTATCTTGTTGGATCCTCCCAACTACCCTGTGAAGAAGGTTCTATTTTCTCCAGTTTACATTTGCAGAAACCGAGGCAGGCAGAAATTAAGTAACTTATCCAGGATCACACAGTTAACAAATGTTTAAAGAAGGATTTAAACTGAAATCTCCCTGAGCTCAGGACCAGGGCTTTTCCCATTTTGCCACCTAGCTCTCCACCCTTTCCTCCTAGATACTCTCTTCTTTCTGGGCTTTTGTAACATCACTTCTCTTGGTTTTTCTCTGTCTGACTACTCCTCAATCTTCTTGGTCAGACCACTCTCCACGTTCCACCCCAACTGTGATGCTTCCCATGGCTCTTTTCTCTACATATTCTATGGATCTTATCAGCTCCCATGTATTCAAATATCATCTTTAGGCAGATGACTCCCCGATCTATACATCTGGCCCTAATCTCTCCCCTAAGCTCCAGTTTCCTTAGAGAAGATGAATGTGAGAATCTCAAGAAAACCACTACTGTTCCATATTTCAGTTAAACAGTCCCTGTCTTCAATCTTAGAGTTTCATTTCTCCCTTTGTATTCCTATTTACATATCTTAGGCACTTAACAAATGTTTATTGAATTGAACTGTAAGTGACCAAAACCTTCCTATCACTTTAATCTCAATAATACTGTTAATTCACCTTTGTGAACACTGGAAAACCTAGTTCTCCCAGGATTAGGTAGATTAAAAAAAAAAAAAAAAGCTTTGTTTTTGTGCTTCTGTGCCCAATGTGTATGATTCATAGGAAGAAAGAATGATCTGGTTTCTTTTTTTTTTTAAAGAAAAATCATCTTCTTGATAAACAGTTGAAGAATAAAAGCAAACTAATTCTATTTAAAACTGACTTAATTATCCTTGGAAGTTTTCCAGGTCTTCAAGAAATTTAGTGAAATTATCTGAAAATGATATTTTAGGTATGGGTTCATGGAGTTATTCAACTTCAAATGAATTTCCAGATTTTAAAAGAAATCGTGGGCTAATCATAGGAGATAAAATGGTCAAATCTGATTCTGTAACACTAAAAAGTTCTGTAAACAAAGTAAATACAATCAATGCATTTAGAATTAAAAGGGAAAAAATTAAAGGGGAAAAACTGTTTGCCACATGTTTCTCTGATAAAACTCTGATATGCAAGAAATAGAGAGAACTGATACAAACATATATGAACAAGAGCCTTTCATCATTAGATAAATGGTCAAAGGTTATGATCAAACAGTTCTCAAAAGAAAGGTGGGTTACCAACAATAGGAAAAAATGCAACAGATGACCAATCAGCAAAATGTTCATTCAAACAATTCTGAGTTTCTACTCATACCCATCAGATTAGCAAAGATTAAAAAACAAAGGGAAAAATGTTAATTATTTGAGGGACTGTGAAAGGACAGGTACATTAATGCACTAGAGCAGTGAAGTGGTCCAACCATTCTGGAAATTAGTTTAGAACTAGGTTCAGAAAGTCACTAAATTGTACATCGTACAATTATGCACTGCCAGGTTTATATCCCAAAGAGATCAAAGAAAGGGGGGAAACCGTTGTATACAAAAACATTTATAGCAGCATTTTTTGTTGTAGCAAAGAATTGGAAACAAAGTGGGTATCCATCAATTGGGAAATGGCTGAACGTATTATGATATATAAATCTAAAAACATTATTGTGCCATAAAATGATGAAATGGATGGATTCAAAGATGCCTGGGAAAAGCTGTACAAGCTGATACATACAGAATGAAATGAACAGAACTAAGACAATGACTATCACACGATATAGAAAAACCGAGAAAGATTAATAACCACAATCAAGTCAATGACTAATTATAACTCTAGAAGGTTGATAATGCACTATGCTTCCCATCTCTTGGTAGAGAAGCAATAATAATGATAATGACGACACAATAACAACAATAAACATTTATATAGCACTTTAAGGTTTGCAAAGTACCTTGCAATTGCCTCGTTTTATCCTTACAGCAAGCCTGGGAGGTAGGTGTTATTATCCTTTTAAAGATGCGAAAATTGAGGCAGACAGAGGTTAGCTGACTTGTCCAAGGCCACACAGGCAGTAATTGTCTAAATCTAGACTTGAATTCAGTTCTTCCTGACTTCAGGTTCAGTGCAATAGCAGCTTCACCACTCAGAGATAATGGATTGATGGAACAGAGGTAGAGAATCAGACATACGTTTTTCAGACATGAATATTGCGTGGATTTGTGTTGCTTGGCAATACTTATTTGTTCAAAGGAGAGCTTATATTTTTTCTTTTTGGGGGAGAGGGGAGAGTTGGTATGAAATGAGTAGGTAGAGATAATGAATCTTAAAACAAAGGGAAGAAAAAAAAAAGCATGGACAACTGCTGTGGGTCAGGATATTGGTAGAACTTAGGAGGTGTGAGTTAACTCCCCCTACATTCTCATAACACCAACTGGTCTGTTGCACAAAAGGAAACTGTTGTGCACAACTAGGGCAGCTGGGGTGAGATTTGCTTCTGGGTGGATTGATCTGGGACCCAACTGTAGATCCTTTGAGTAAAAAGAGGAAAGTTGTAATTTTTAGAATTTTGGCAGAGTTCCTGAAACTCTAGGGAACCTCCTTGCCAGCTGTTTTTGAACTTCCTGATGGTAGCTTTCATATCTTCCTGAACTGCTTTGAGAACTGATTTACCCGAGGGTATTGGGATATGATCTGCCCTGAGTGATCCACAGTACCAGATAAATAATACTGACCTGGGCAATAATTAAATAAAACTAAAAAGAGTAAAGAAAAGCAAGTAGAAGGAAATTTAAAAGAGGACACAGATAAGCAGGGCAGTGTTAGATCTACCATGCTGAATTTGAGTTACAAAAAAAAAGTTCTATATGATGAAAAAACCCAAATTTTACATGTCAGAAGTTCAGTTTCATATACAACATCTTTTTGTTTTTCTTGGCATATTAATACATTCCCATGCCCCTGAGAATTTAAACTTCTGATGACTTTGCAGATGGTGGGGAAGAGGAAAGTCTCTCCCAGGAGACTCCTCCACAAAATGCTCCTAAGCCTGGATTCTTCCAAATTTCAAATTCAAACTTGAACTGCTAAAATTCATCCAGCTATTTAAAGCCCCCAGGACTGGAGCTAGCTTATTTGTTCGACCAATCTTTTGGTTCCCTTCTTGACACATTCAAAACCATATAAAGGGTCACAGGGCATAGATGTATTATGTTTATAGGTTAAAATCTTATCATGTGTTATTCTATTCTGCGCTTATATCAAGTGGGGGTGGGAGATCATACTCCCCCTTCCACCTTACACTAGTACTTCTAAGTTTGTTATAAGTATAACCACAGGACAACCCCTTTTGCCTAGAATGGTTTTGGAGAGTGGGACTGTGTTGCTTTTATTTCTACTCTCCTATTTGTCCTTTTTATGTCCCTTCTCGATTATACAATCTACAAATTGCCTCAATTTCAGTGCCACTTATAATGAAAGGGAAATTAAGATTAATTCTGTCTAGAGCAAAAAGAACCAAAAATTGATTCAATACCATAATTGCTATAAGGGCTTTTGTATGGCACCCAGAATAAGATGAGTGATATTCAAGTTTACTGTTAAGAAACATTTATATTTAACTCAGGGAAAATCTGATGTCTGTAAAAGTTGTTAAACACTGGCACCTCATCAACAACCATTTATTGAACAACTGTACATGTTGTTAGGTAAAGAAAACATTAAAAACAAAACGAAACACAATTCTTGCTACCAAGTTACTTATAACTCAGTTGAGATAAAAATCATTGTACATATGTAAAGGAAAAACAGAAATAAAGTTCTAAAAGCCACTGCATAAGTAAAGCAATGATAAAGGGAAGATGAAGTTAAGGAGACAACGTTTTTGGAGGTGGGTCTCTAAATGAGTTCTGAAGGATAACAGCATATTTTTAATAAAAGGCTGAATAAATCTGAACAGGCAAAAGGGAATCACTATAAATTCCATTTTTTTCTTTTCCTTATTTTTTTAATTAATACTTCTGATTTTTATAGCATATTCATTTCCTAACATAGCTCTTAACCCTCTCCCACCTAGAAACAAAAAGAGGGAAAAATGAGTTCAGCAAAGCCAACATCGATCATGTTTAAGAGTATATGCTATTGCATAGATTCTACAGACTTAGACCCCATGTCTGCACCAAAGGGAGGAGGACATATTGTCTTACTTCTTCTCTAGGTTTAGCCTTGGTCATCATAATTATACATGGTTCAGCTTTATGTCCCTTTTCCTTTATATTGTTATAGCTACTGTAGATAGTTTTCCTGATTCTGCTAACTTTGCTTTGATTCAGTATGTCTTCCCATGCTTCTCTGAATTCTTCATACTTGTCATTTCTTATGATATAGTAATGCTCTATTATGGTTACGTACAGCTACTTGTTTAACCCTGCCCCCAAATGATGGACATTTACATTATTTTCCGTTCTTTCCTACCATTAAAAATGTAGCTATGAATATTTTGGTAAATTTGGGACATTTCTGTCTTTGACCATGTTGGAATACAGGCCTAGCATGGGAAAAACAAAAAACCTCTCATTACTAGGTCCTATTATACCCTTAAGTTATTGCCACATAACCTGCCTCCCTTTCATGGCCAAACTAGTGGTACAGTGCCAGGTCTGAAGTCAGGAAGACTTGAGTTTAAATCTCGTCTCAGAGACTAACTAGCTGTGTGATCTTGGCAAATCACTTAACTTGTGCTTGTCTCAGTTTCCTTATCTGTAAAATGCAGATAATAATAATAATATTACCTCCCAGGGTTGTTGTGAAGATCAAATGAAATCATAATTATAAAATGCTTAGCACAGTGCTCAGCACATAGAGCTATATAAATGTTAACAATTATTAACTATTGTTGAGCAATCAATTCCCTCTACTCTTACTCATTTCAATCTGGATTATAATCTCAACACTCAGCTGAAATAGCTATCTCCAAAGTCACCAGTGATCTCTTGATACTCAGTTTTCAACTTTCTCAACTTCTTTGAAGCACTTGGCGCTGCTGACCATCATCTCCTCTGGCTTTTCATGGCACTGTTCTCTTAGTTCTCTTACCTCTCTGACTATCCTTCTCAGTCTCCTTTGCTGAGTCATCATTCATAATATACCTCTCAATTGTGGGAATCTGTCCAGGACTCTCTTCTTTTCTCTCTCTATACAGTTACTCCTCCTTAGCTTCCATGGCTTTGTCATCTCTATGTTGATGATTACCAGATCCACATATCTAGCTCTAGTTGTGCATTTCCCTATGTCTATTGGACATATCAAAGAGGATGTCACCATAGCCAGCGTGGATACCACCTCTCTGAATACTAATTTTAATTTGCATTAATGTTTTCTCCATCACTTTCTTAAGTCTAGACAATCAACAAAACAACCAATCAAACCCTGATTTGTATGTGTATGCGATGTAAATTTTCCAAAGTGCCAAATCAGTTCTTAAACCAGTATGAGCTGCCATTAGCACCCTCCTGCACAGGCCTCTCAAATTTACCATCTCCAAAACTAAACTCATTATCTTTCATGCCAAACTTTCCCCTTTTGAACTTCTTTCCTTCTTTTAAGGACAACACCATGTTTCTAGTCTCCCAGGCTTACAACTTTGATGTTATCCTTTCCTCTTCACTCTCCCCACATATCCAATGTATTTGTCAAATCTTATTATTTCTACCTACATAGGGGGAGCAACGGTTGGCTTCTGGGTGCTGCAGTAGCTACTGGAACTGAGGAAGTCCTCTGCACAGACCTTTGGCATAACCCACCTGGTATTCTGCAGGCCTGGTGGTTTGAATTTTAAAAGGGTCTTGGGGTCAGGAAGGGACGCAGAAATGTTTCCCATTAAACTGTTGAAAGAAACTTCTAGTTCCACTTCAGACATGGTATTATTTTATAAACGTTTATTCCAGTATTATTTTTAAAAAACTAAATAGCAAAGTTATTTTAACAGGATTTTTATGGTTGACAAATGCCTATTGCATTTTAAACAATAAAATATGTTAACCTATTGGACTAGGTAAAATTTTAGATTTATCCTACAACTTATTTTGCATCTGCTTTTTTCTCTCTCAATTCACACAGATGCTACTCTAGTTCAGGCCCTGATAATGTCTCTCTTAGACCACTGAAATGGTGCCTTTGCCTTGTCTCCCTCTGCTGTAATCCATCTTCCGCATAGTTACTGAAGTGATTTTTCCCAGTTCCAAGTCCTGGCCATGGTACTCCCCTATTCAGCGAACTCTAATAGCTACGTATTGCATTCAGGATCACATATAAATTTTTTTGCTTTGGCTCTTAAAACCCTTTGTAACTTGTCCCCAGTATGCCTTCCCAGCCTTATAATCGATTATATTATACATTACTCCTGTTTTTGCTATTCCTTACGCATGACATTCTATCCCCTAATCTATGCTTTTGTACTGGATGTCCCCTCTGCCTAGAATGCATAATCTTAACTTTCCTCTCTTAGACTGTCTTATATTCTTCAAAATTCAGCTCAAGGCCTACCTTCCATGTGAAGTCTTTCTTCATTCACTAGTCTCCCTGGCCCCCACATTATATACTTTGTATATATTTAACATAAACATATATGTGTATATGTATGTAATCGATATCTATATCTATCTTTGGATAGAAGGTAAGTAGTAATTTCAATTTCTTGCGATTTCTATTCTTTGTTTGGTTAATTCTCTCCCCCTCCTACACATACCCATACAAATAATTTATCTTTTAATTGTTCTTATGATGAAAATTTTTATACGTAAATCAAGTATCCATTTGGAACTTATTATCGCATATAGTATGTGATACTGTTCTGAATCTTGTTTTTCAAACTACTTTCCAGTTCATCAAGGACTTATCATCAATAGCTAGTCCTTCCCCAAATAGTTTATATCCTGCGTTTATTAAACACTGAATTTGGGGGGTTCAATTGTTTCAGATTCTTGCTTGTGTGGTTTATTCCTGGTCTAGTTTTCTGTTTTTAACCAGAACCAAAAAGTTTTGATAACTGCTTAATAATTTGATGTTTGCAAGTACTATTCCCTTCCATGCCGCTTTTGTTTCTTCGTTATTTCCCCTGAGGTTCTGGACGTTATATTCTTCCAAATGCATTTCCTTATTATTTTGTCAAGCTTAATAAATTATCCCCTTGGAAGTACAGCATAGCTCTAAATCTGTAAATTTGGGTAGTACTTTCATTTTTATTATATTGATGCAGCCCAAACCTGGTAATGACTATCCCTCCAATTGTTTAATTCAGTTATTATTCCTTTAAATAGTATGATGTAATTATATTTATATATCTTAGCAGAGTACCTGGCCCAAAGTAAATTCTTAATAAATATTGGTTGGCTGACTGAAAAGATTTGTAGCCATTTGGATCGATGAGGAAGGTCAGAGGTTGAATTTAGGTAGGAAAAGTTTAATGAAATTCAGGAAGAAAATGCAGAATATGTGGAAAAGAACAATCTAAAGACTAGATTTCAAAAAGTTTCAGGAAAAGAAGCAAGAATTAAGATAAGAACTTGAACTGAATTAGAGAGAAAAAGAAATAAGAAGATGATTTTGAGAGGTTTGGATATGTGAGGAAGAACTGAACCTAAGTATAGAAGAGAAGAAATTTCAGAACACTTGAGGACAAGATGAAGAACAACTTGAGTTGAAGTTCTCAATCTGAAGAAAGAAAAGAATCAAGGAGTACAGACCTGAAGAAAATGATTAAAGGAAAATGAAAAGTTAAATGGAGTTTTTAAGATGAAGGAGATTAAAAAAACAGGTAAGTGAAACAAATTCACCATCTACTTTCGGTCCTATTTCATGCACTGAATGCCAATGGTGGAAATCACAATTAGATTAAATCTGATAAAAGCTTGTTATACAATCTCAAATAGGTCCTTATGGTGGCATGCCAGTCTTCTTATTCTTCCCTAATCGATTCTCTATTCCACTGTCCACCACATGTTCCAAATCTTCCTTTCTCTCAATTCACCTCTACTGGCCCTCCTCACAAAAGGTACTTGCCACATACTTTATGGAAAACAAAACAAAACAAAAAAAAAACCTGAGACTGTCTAGAGTTCTTACTTAGCCCTATTCTACACATCAAATCCCCTCAACAATCCCCCATTCTCCTCTTCTTTGCTCTAGCCCCTGGAGGTAGAAGTATCTCTTTTTGTCACCAAGCCCTCTTCTTGTGCTTTGTATCTCATCCCCTCATGTCTCTTCTGGTTTCCTGACCCTTCAATCTTCCCCACTCTCCACTAATACTGTCTCTCAATCTACTAGCTCCTTCCCTATAGTTTACAAAGACTTCCAAATCACCCTGATGCATAAAAAACAAGAATAACGCTTCAACATAATATACCCGTAAGCTATCACCCTAAATCTCTTTCCACAGCTAAACTAGAAAAAACTGATTACACTTGGTGTTTTTTCTGACCTCCCACTTATGACAAACCTTTACAATCTGGTTTTTTATCTCCTAACTCAACTGAAACTACTTTTCCCAATGATCTTCCTGTTGCTGTTCAGTTGTTTCAGTCATGTTTGAATCTTTGTAACTCCGTTTGGGGTTTTCTTGGTAAAGATACTAGAGGAAGGAGAAAACTTTCTATTTATATCTACCAAGCAAGATATAATAGTGAATAGCTATAATGAAGGAAGAAAAATGATTGAGATACCCAGAAGTTCATGAGAGGCAAAATGCAAGAAAGGAGCCTGTGGTGAGTCAATTACTCAACAAACAATAAACAAGCACTTACTGTTTGCCAAGCACTGAACTGACAGGGATACAAATACAGAATGTCTACTTAGCAAGCAGACACTCCAGGGGAGGAGACAAGTGCATAGATGAGTATATAAATATAAGGTGGCTCACAAGGGAGGGCACTAGCAACTGGGGAGAATAAGGAAAGCCTTCCCGTACAATATATCTTGAAGGAAAAGTGGGATTCTATACAGCATACATTGATGGTATATTCGAGATATGGGGTTAGCTAGTGCAAAAGGCACAGAGATCGGTGACTGAGTACAGTGTGTGAGGAACAGAGTTTGGCTATATCACAACGTCACTTGAGGCTGGGGCCAAGTTGTGAAGCTAAACAGAGGCTATGTTTTATCTTACAGGTTATAGAAAGTCACTGGAGTTGACTGCATAAAGAAATAGCATGCTTATATCTGTATTTAAGAAAAAATTATGATGGCAGTATGCAGAATGGAGTGGGAAGTAGCAGGAGACCAATTAGGAGGTTGCTGCAGTAATCTAGGCAAGAGGTGATGAAGGTCTGATTTAAGGTGGTACCTGTGTGAGGAGAGAGGATTTGGATGGGAGAGATGAGGCTCTATAACAGCAAGGTTTGAAAAGTGATTAGACATGTGGAGTGAGGAGAGTGAAAAGTAGAGGATAATGCTGAGGTTATGAAGTTGGGAGACTGAAAGGATATTGGTGATTTTGAAAGAAATATGGAAGTCTGAAAGAAATGAGGACTTTTGGGGGGAAAGATAACAACTTCTGTTTTGGATATATTGGATGTGAGATGTCTCTAGGACATCTATTTTGAAATATCCAAGAGGCAACTGGTAATGCGAAACTAAATATTAGAGGCAGCACTGGGAATGGATATACTGATCTGAGTCATCTAAAGAGAGACGATAATTAGCCACACAGGAGCTGATGAGGTTACTAAATGAGAGTGTAGATACAGAAGAGGGCGTA
The DNA here is from genome assembly GCF_011100635.1 of Trichosurus vulpecula. Lineage (NCBI taxonomy): Eukaryota > Metazoa > Chordata > Mammalia > Diprotodontia > Phalangeridae > Trichosurus > Trichosurus vulpecula. Next base: position 511,052,759 of record NC_050573.1, on the reverse strand, counting down.
GGACAGAAACTTGGGGAATGCTCACTGTTAGGGGGCATGATATGGATGATGAATCAGCAAAGACTTAGTAGGTCTGATCAGACAGGAAAGAAGACAACCAGGTCAGACAGGTATGATGAAAGCCCAGAGAGGGGAGAGCATCCAGGAAGAAAGGGTGGTCAACAGCATCAAATACAAGACATTGATCAAGAAGGATGAGGACTAAGAAAAAAAAGATTTTTACAATTAAGAGATGATTGGGAACTTTGGAGTAAGTAGTTTCGATTGAGCGAGGAAGCTGGAAGTCAGAATGTAAAGTGTTGAAGAGTGAATGAGAGGAGAGGAAGTGGAAGCAATGAGTGTAGACAGCTTTTTCAAGGAATTTAGTTGAGAAATGGAGAAGATAGCTTGAGGGTCTGGTGAAAGATTTTTAAGGATAAGGCAGACTCGGAAATGTTTGAAGGTAGTAAGAAAGGAACCAGTAGAAAGGGAGAGGCTGAAAAATGTCAGAAGGGATGACTGAGGTTACAATCTACTAGAGAGATAAGACCCATGACCTCAAATATTTCTATACGAATGTGTACAATTTAGACAACATGCAAAAAGAACCTGAGGTTCTAACACAAAGAGGTAAATTTCACTTCACAGGTATCACTAAGACTTTGTGGGAGGAAACCAATGTCTGTAATATGGCTCTGGAAGGGTATACTTTATTCAAAAGAAAATAGGATAGGTAAAAGGAATGAGGGATGAAGTAGTAGCATTATATATTCAGAAAATATACTCATGTGTGAGGAAATGTAGGAACCTGAGGGGAAGTAGTATGGTAGAGAACACTGGGTGAAGATGGAGTAACAGAAGTCATTTTGATATATGAATACACCATAGTTCAACTCAACAGAAAGAGGAAATAAATGAGAAACTCAAGAAAGAGATTATAAGCCCAGAACAGAATGCTGCTAGAAGAGGCATGTTGCTTAGTGGTGGCCACAGTATGGAAGTTAGGGGTATATGGAAGACATCATAGCTTCCCAGAGCTAGTATAGAAAGCTACCATCAAATTATCTCTTTTCTCTCCTAGTTTCCTTCTTCTCCTATTATTTCTATCTCATCTTTTTCTTTCTCTCCTCTTTTTCTCTATTGGTTTTTATTATCTCTCTCATTATTCCAAATATATTCCTTTCCATGACGGACTTTGACATATTTCCCAAATGAAACCCAGAAGTAGTAGAAAACTCTAAAGTGTAGGACATTTTACAGACATTTTTGTAATTTTAATTAAAATCTAGAGTTTATAATTAATTTAGGCTAACTGCAATTATAGTAATAAATAAAATCTATAAAGATACATTTGAGTTTATTTTTATAAAAAAGATTGCTTGGCCCCTGTGCTGCCATAGCTTCTTGGGACTTTATTTGTAAATCTGTCACTATGAGCAACTATTCTGTCCTTAGCACACAATAAGGTAACTTGACTCTTATTTTATACAAATGTTAATATATCTATAAAATACTATTCATATTTCAAGCAGAAAAGATCAACTCAAATATTTTCTTGTATCTTAAGTTTATTTTACAGCCCAGTATTCATTAATATACAAACTATTTTAGTAATATCTCCAGCATTGGAAAAGCCCTGTTATTCTAAGTGGATGCTATTTTACTACTTGGCAATACTACTTGTCTTCACCATGAAGCAGCATAAAATGCCCTTTGTATAATTTATCTTAAAAATGAAGGAAGGCCTTGAGTTTATGCAACTAGACTATTATTAGTAGTAGTGGAGTTCATTAGTTAGAATTCTAAATTTGTTTCTGCATACAATGCCACCCAGGAGCTTACTAAAACCAACCACCTTACAATGGAGTTGCTATTTAGTTTTCAGCTGAAATGTCCAAGTGCAGGTGGCAAGCATATATTCCTTTACTTTTCACCAATCAAATATGAATTGGATATGTTAAGGGGGGGGGCAGGGAGGGAGGATGGGGAGAGCCAATACAAATATGCTAATATTTTCAATTTACTCTCAATGTCCAGTTTAACCCCAATTTCTCACATTTATTTGTCCCAATGTTTCTGTGACAACCTTCCTTGGTGCCGGCTCTTCAGTATACACCTTTAGCCAGCTGGGAAAATCCCAAGGTAACAAGATTAGTGTATTGCAAAACCCAAACTAAACAAAGTTTGCAAAGTTATTCTGTCAGTCTCAGTTTGTCTCAGTCTTCAGTATGCGACCCTCATTTAACTTAAAGTGTTGCTGATGCAGACAAGAATTCCATTCATATACTGCACAAGAGCTTTTCAGGAGGCAACATTCGTAAGAAAGTTCTCTATAGGCCTCCTTTTTATGCGCTTCTAGGCAGGCTGCTATATCCTATTTCTTAAAAATTTTGCCTTTGCTTGACCCAAACCCCAAATTCAGTTTCTATTTTTAAAAAGCACAATTTTAAAGGAAACATACACTTCCCTGAATGTAGCTGGGACTATGAATTTTAGCAATGACTACAGCTATTATTTCACGGAGTTTAGGTAATTTGGGAGATATCAATTTCCTTGACTAAGACTTTGAAACTTGCTCCAGCTTCTTTAGCCACACAGGATTTCTACCTGGGCTGTAGATGAGGGTAAAATATCCCATGGAGAACTCCTTCAATAACTACATTTGGAAAATCATCTGAAAAACAAAAGAAAAAAACTTATTTCTTATGTGCACCAATACAACATTTTTTGGAAAAAACTAAACAAGGTAAGACTCACTATAATTTAAGAAACGGCATCCGTCTCCTGTTTATCCATGTTCAGGATGAGCTATTAGTAATGCTGTTTCAGCACTAAAGCCACTTTAGTTCAGCACTAGGCACTACATGAATGCGCCACCAGATTTGTAGCTTATTGATTTAAGGGATGTTCTAATACGTAATGCTGCTGGGCTCCAGCTCTTTATCTGAATCTTTTCTCACAAGGAAGATGGATTACACTGGCAATTCAATTTCTAACAAAATCTCAATATACTTGAAAGAATTCCAAGATTTCTACTGGGAATACTTCACTGCAGGTTTTCCATTGTGGTTTACAGCAGCATTTAGTCCAAGTCATTTTGAGGATGCTGGTGCTATCAAATAGGCTTCTTTAGAGCAATAAGATGCTATCCTGTCTTCCTAACTTAAAAGGGCAAATTTCCTAAAAAAGTCAACCTGTCATACTTGAAAAATCAGCCACATTTCCAGAGCAGATGCAAAGGAAACTCTGCTTCCCAAAGCAGGTAGGATCTAAATGGATTATGTGAATAAGGAAACTAAGCTATTAGCACTCAAGTTTCCATTTTAATCTATTCATACATATGGTACTCCATAGGAGATTGTGATGTAGGTGATTCAGGTATTATAACCCCCAATTTCACATATAAGGAAACATGACCTGCCTATGGTCACAAAAGTTAGATGTGGAACCAGGTCTCTCTGACCTCTCATCCTTGTACTCTGTCACTCTCAGAAAAGGTATGTCATTCACAGTAAAGAAATTAGGCCTCATGCTACCTGAAGAAGCACGATAATATTTGGAAATCAGTTCCTGATGGGAAGCTTAAAATTATTTTTTACTTTCCACCTCCATAGGATAACTGGATCAAATCATAACCCTGAACTGCGGATTTTTCAGTTCTGATCTGGTCAACCTATTCAGTATGCATAAAGGTACTAAGGAAAAAACCCTAACTTTAAGGGGCTTCATTCCAGCTGAAAAAAGTAAACTAAAAGTAGCATTGATGGTATTTGTCAGTCACTGAGTTCTCATTTCCATCAGAATTCTTTCATGCAGGAAGGATGGGAAAACAAAATCAGATTGAAACTTTTAGTTCTATGCCTATCTGTTTGTACCATGGGGTACAGAGGTAGATGTGTGTGTGTGTGTGTGTGTGTGTGTATGTGTGTGTGTGCGCGTGCATGCACGCGTGCACACATGCATGAGACACACATATACATATATATTTGAATTGGTAACAATCTGAGCTAATGGTTTTATTCTATTATAAAGTTTACAGTATATCTGTACAGAATATCTGTTTATAGACATACTCTAGTTATCAAGGTTTTTATACAGTTCAATAATTTTTATATGGACCCAATCTTCAAAATTCTTTTATCTTTTAACAACTAGCATAAAAATTGTTTTTAGGAGTGCTTTAATATTTAAGTGCTAAACTCTACGAATGAGTTCTAAAGACCACTTTTATAGATAAGCATTCCAGCATCATTACTACACTTTGCAAAAGAAGATATTCTATTCTAAAATAGGAAATGCTTTACCTAAATTGGCCCTTCAAAGGTTTTAAAATACCTAGAAAAAAATTAAAGCATATACCAAAAAGATATGACTTGAAAGCTTTTTAATCCAGAGAGAATATTCTCCTGATGACAGAATAATGTATAGTTGTTGGAATGTAGGTGGCACAGTATACTTGGATTTAGATAGTGGATTTGGAGTTAAATGATCTGAGTTCAAAACCTGTCTCAGGCATGTACTAGCCTCATGACCCCAGGCAAATCACTTAACCTGTCAGCCTCAGTTTATTCAACTGTAAAATGAAGATAATAGCACTGATCCCCCAGGGCTGTTGTGAAGATCAAATGAGATAATATTTATAAAGTGCTTTGCAAATTTGAAAGTACCACGTAAATTCTAATTATTGTTATTGTATATTCCATTAATATTTAAGGGTTAGTATGGTCGAGCTATTTCTCCATTCATTTTCTCCTGGCAAGATTTTAACAATAAATTTTGTTAAGGTAGAGCTGAACACTAAACTATGACACAGAAAAGTTTTACTTCGAATGCTGAAGATTTGAGTAGCCCTTTTTCCTGCTCACACTTCCGTAAGGTTAATGATGCTGGACATGCTGGAATATCCATCAGTAACAATATATTTTTAAGACCAAGAATTCTAATGATAATATTGTTAAATAAAACTATGAATAAATTTGTGATAGCTAAATAGCTAAATTTTCTGTTTTTGAGGCCTTCCATCATCTAGTCCAACATTACTGATTTCACCTCATTTTCTTCAACATGAACAAAGCAAGCACTTGCTAACAGACTTATTAATACTCCATACCCATTCCTGCCTTTTTTGCCTTTGTTTCACTTGTTCCCTCTTTTGGGAATGTCTTCATGATGCCTCTCTGCCAAGGTGAGTCCTACACTTTCTTCAAAGTCCAATACAAGTCTAACCTCACTCAAGAAACTGGACTACTCCAGTATGGAGTTATCTTTTCTTCTCCACAATGTTATAAAGCTTTTAGTCTGAACATTGTTAACATTTAGACCTAAACATAGCTGGAAGAAGCGTAGATAGAGATACTATTAAAGGTAAGATAGCAACAATTCTTTCTAGCTGGCCACCTGTCAGATATAGATTATGTCAAATAATACTAGCTAGTGAGTGTGTGTATACACACACACACATACACACATATATACATACATGCACATGTATACACATATATACATATAAAATATGTACATATATACAAAGGATCTTAAAGTTTGCAGAAATGCTGTGCATGTGACCTCAATTGATCCTCATAACAACTCTGTGAAGTAGGTGCTATTATTACCTGCATTTTACAGATGAAGGATTGGAGCTAAGAAAGGTTGACTGACTTGCTCGGGGTCACACAGCTAGTATGCATCTGAGGCTACATCCAAACTCAGGTCTTCCTAACTCCAAGTGCTCCCTATACTGTGCCACCTAACTATGCAAAAGACATTTTTATAATCCTCCAAACACTGGATTAGTACTCAGGAGACTTGGATTCTAGTTCTAGTTCTATCACTTAACTGGCATGTGCAACTGGGGCCAAGCCAAGCAATCTCTCAGCACTTCTAATTCATCATCTGAAAGATGGGAATAATTACATGTGTATTATTTACAGGGTTGTTGTATTAATATGAAAGAGCTTTGCAAACTGTAAAGTGCTATATTATTATTAAAGCATTTTAAGTGGACAGTTTGAAAATTTAAACAATTCCCGACACAGAGAAATGAATGAGGGCAATTATTTCTTCTGACAAATCCTCTTGAAATTGGTGGTGGTTTGTGATTAATATAATGAATTTTATCTAAAAAGGAATTCTTTAAAAAATAACCATAAAGACTATCAATGATGTGAAAATATTATCTAAATGGAAGGGGTACATTTGCAATATAGAGATTAAGCTATAGGAACAATGCATTTAAAAATAACTATATCTTTCTATTTCAAACTGAAAATGAAATTAGTCATAGTCAACCACAGGTAAAATAATATAATTATTTTCAGTTAATTGTTATATTTCACAATATTGTTGTTAGAGAAAAAAAATGACTTTCTCTTGAAAGAGCAGCCCCAATTTGTATTCTAAATGTCTGCTATACAAAAAGCACTACTTTATTGGCAGATTATTAGGCTCTGGACCAATGTCATTCTGTAAGTCCTGTATTAAAAACATGGTTTATGTGGTGCATGGTCAGATCAGTAAAGAGCTGTTAACACATGACAGGTTTGATTACCGTTGGCTGTAGGCAAGACATATGGATCCCTTAGGAACAGCAGCACTGGCTGGTGGGACAGTTTGCTGGAAAGGTCAAGAACAGGAATGTCAGCATCAAGGGAGAGTAAACAGAAAATACTACAAACTAGCTTTGAGGTGATCAAACTGCTATGCAATGATGTCAAGAAAGGTATTTTTATATATATACACATACATGCATATTATACATAACATAGACATATCTCCAGCTATGTAACAAGTTTAATTTTAGAAAGGTCAAACTAATATTGCCATGCCTATGCAGTTTGAAACAAACATACAATCTTTATTATAAACAAGTATTAAAAAGTTTAAAGGCAAAACACAACACCACAAAACTGTCTCTGTTGCAGCATAATTAACTGGCAAACCAGCATTTTTGTCAGCTGCATGTAATGATGTCAGGAATCTATACTCTTTCAGATATAGCTAATTATTTCAGTGTCTTTATTACAGGGACCAATAGTATGCTAAAACCACCAAGTATCAGGATACTGAAGTAAGTCATTAACATTTAAAATATTTAAGTAAATAATAGTCCTTCTATGAATTTACACAATACTTGATTAGCTCTCACCTAGACTCTTCAGATTCTGTTTCCTCGAAAGAGCTATAAAAATAAAAGCATGGAGAGACCAGATCATTGTCCATAAATTAAAGAATAACAGCATGCATCTGTAGAGCACTGAAGTAAGAGACCCCTTACACAGAATAAAGAATTTATCGAATACGTCTATGCTTTCAATAAACAGCTGAACCCTAAACAATGGAGTTTTCTTGAATTTCGTTTTTGCCTCTAACAGAATTACATGGAAATACTCTAGTTTTGTTACAAATTATGGCTTTGGGTCAAGAACAAACAGCTTCAAAATATTTTCTCTGTAAAGTTTTGGAGATACAATGATATATCTATGAACTCTTAAAAATATATTAACACACAGATTTCAACTTTCCAGTAAACTCTTGTATACCAATGCATTGGTGATACACACTAAATCATAACATGACTCTCGAAGAAAACCTATCTAGGTACTGGTTCTGAGGCATATTCCAAAGGCATAAAGTTGTGAAAGCCTCTGAGTAAATATGTAATTTGTTCAGTCTTCCCTCTGTTGATTACTGGAGAGGTTCAGGGAGATCATTCTGATTTAACAAAATTCCTTTTATAAAGAGTTATCCACTGGACATGGATTAATCAGAACAAATCTGTCTGCCCTGCTTGGATTTACAGAGACTTTGACAATTGGTTTTCTTTATAAATGATGGTTTAGGCCTGATGATGACTGACAGGTAGAGCTGGGTCACCCTACGGAGTATAGCTATATGGGCAGGAAGGTCACTTGTTGAAGAGAGGTTATATCAAGATAGTCAGTGAGAGTCACAGGGCCATAGACTTAGAGTCTGAAGGAGTCTTAAAAGTTATCAAGTCAAACTCCCTCATTTTAGAGATGAGGAAACTGAGGATGAAAGAGGTTAAATGATTTGCCCAGGGTCACAAAGCTATGAAGTATTTGGGTTGCTTCAAATATGATCTCATTGGAACAACTCATGATATCAACCATCCAGTCACCTGGCATCTAGGATTTAGGACCTTAATCTTTCTCTCTTTAAACATTTTCACAGAGGAAAAGAGGCAGTTAAAGGACTTTAATAGCAAAGCTTAAGTAAACTTTGTTGTTCAGTTGTGACTGACTCTTTGTGACCCCGTGGACCATGTTGTCCACAGGGTTTTCTTGGCAAAGATACTGGAGTGGTTTGCCATCTTCTTCTCCAGTGGATTAAGGTAAATAGATTATGTGACTTGCCCAGGGTCACAAGCTACTCAGTGTCTGAGGCTGGATTTGAACTCAGGTCTTCTTGACTCCAAGCCTAGTACTATCCACTGAGCCATCTAGCTGCCCTTTCAAGAAAAGACATTAGCTCAATTAAATGACATGTTAATATTTCCTTCTCTGTAGAAGAGTGAATTACCTTGAAACAGGGCAGATTCTTCCCCAAATATAAGCATGACTTAATGGCTCTCTCTCTCTGAAGAGGCTTTTGAGGAGTACCCTTAATTACATGTAGGGGGAAAAAGAACTATTTTTTTCTCTACACCCTGAATGGGTACTGGGCTACTATCTAACCCCAAATGAATGTAGGTGAAAGAGTATGTATGTTCCTAAATTTCATGTGATTTAAGTGCTGAGACGTTAGAGGTCACTTAGTCTGCTGCCTCTTCACTTTGCAGATGAGGAAACCCAGGGCGAGAGAGTTTAAGTTACTAATAGAATTGATCCTTATTGGGACCATCCATGAGTTTCTGCTCCACTCATAAAAACTGTACAAAGCCAGCTGTCCTGACTGTCGCCATCATGCAGTAGGAGGCTGGACCACTTCTAGATGAAACTAGAAGTAAAACTGGATACTGTAAAAAAACTAGGGGTAAAAGAAGATAGGGTGGCAACATAGAGGGAAAAGGAAGGTCTTTCCCCTTCTGTGTCTAGGCAGATTATTGTTAATGCTCTCCCACAGGCAAAAGGGAAACACTAAAATGAACTTCTGGGAAAAACAAATTTAACTACATACATCTCTACATCACACTCTAAAACGAACCTAAATGTCTAATTTGGAAAATTCTACAGTTTCAAATTATTTTCTTAATTATACTGTTTTGCCAAATCCCATGATTGGAAATATACTTCAAAAACACATTGAGTATGTTAAAGACAAATCTTACCCACAACTTTCTGTCTTTGGTAGAGAGGGTAAATGCCGTACATTTAGAAAATCAAGAAATAATTTTGGAAGTTCCTCGTTTTCCAAAATGACAGCCTGTACAAGCAGAATATAGTTAGAATTAGGGACTGAAGTAAGAATTAGAAACCATAAGCCATTTTAAAAAAAGGTAAAAAAGAAACCATAGGCCATTTCAAGTATCAGTCATAGGAAATATTCTTAAAAGACTATATAGTTCACAAAAGTTTCTAGCCACTCACCATTTTCACATTGACAAGCATTACTACTTGCAAGTTCAATTTAAATTATTTCTGCACACCTCAAGCACCAGGAATCCCAATGATTCAAAATATTTCTGTCAGGCAAATCAGTCTGATTTGCCTCTGATAACTCTTAGTTATCAATCTGTTCAGTCATTAAAGCACACTGCCTTTGTCATTGCACAGTTATACATTTAATTTCTCTACACAATCCCTGATTGGAATTTACCAGATAATCATTATTAGAGGTCTACTAGGTATTATGTTAGGTGCACAATGACAAAGGCAAAATGATTCAAGAAATGAAAATACTTGGAACAGTGCCTTGAATAAAGTAAATAGTTAATGAATGTCTGAATGAATGAATGTTAGAATGTTTAAGTGTGATTGTTATCATATACTGTAGCATAGATATTTAGGGTAAGCACATACCTCAAAAATTATGGTGGAAGTCAATGGAAATATGTAATACCATATGGAGTGTACATAACTTTTAAAGAACACAGAGAGAATACACAAATTGAATCAAATTGCATAGAATTTATAGTATCGCCAGAATTTATATCTTGAACAGCCAAACTTCATCGACTATCCTTGAAAAATACTACCATCTACTGTATGCATTCAGATCAAAGAGCTGTATTATTTGTGACAAGTTGCAGTGATTCAGGTTTATTATTTTTATTTTTTGATAGCCATTTAAGTACATTAGAAAACACCTACTTGAATAAGCAAACACAAAGTGGTAGAATCACAAAAATCATCCACTCAAGAAATCTGTATTCATTTAATTACCTTGCAGAATAATTTTATTTTTGAGGGTGGTGGGAGCATAACATTCTTATCTCTGCCCTCACCTTTTAAAATAAATTAAATCAATAACAAGTGTGGGATACTTTAAATGACCTGAACTACTTCATTTCCAGGATCTCCAGATGTGTCATCCATCACTGCAGTATGTAAAAAGACATCTCTCACGTGTTCAGAGAGCCACTTTGGTTTTATTAATGCAAGATTTAGGGAATGTTAACAAGGTGAATTATTTATTTTTCATGATGGATTGGCTTACAATGCACTGGTTACATTCAGAATGTGATCATTAATGATAGAAGACAGGCAAAAAAAAAATCTGTTTATGTCTCTAACACCATCCCACATTATTGCAACATGCCCATAATGAATTTTGCCTAGCTTCTACAACCTTGATTTTCTCAATGAAAGGCAGCATGGCACAGTGGGTAGGGTGCTGGACTAAGAGTCAGAAAGACTTGGGCTGAAATATCATTTCAGCTACTTACTACCTGTGAGACCTTGGGCAAACCCTCTCTATGCCTCAGTTTCCTCATTTTTAAAATGAAGAGGTGGGACTCAATGGTCTAAATCTAGACGTGAAGAATAATATATGGCTGCATTATTTTAAGTAAGATATAATGACAACTATTTCTAATAAAAGGACTTTAGAATATTCACTTCTTAGTGTACAATGAGCATGCTGCCATTTTTTTCCATAAAAGAACTGAAAAGAAAATGCCCAAGAAAGTGGGTAATGTTCAGTTAGATAAAATATTCAACTCAGTAGAGCGAATGAGTTTCCCGGGTTCTCTCTGGAAAGGTTTGTTGGAAAAGCATTAAAAAATAATTTAAAAGGCAATACATACAAATACAATACAAATAATACTTCAATTAGCTAAATTTTCTATTATTACCAACATAAAATATTCATCCCTCATTTCTACTTATAATGATACAATATAGCTTTGAGAAAAAAACAAATATTAATTCAATCAGGTATATGTATAAAAATGCCTAACTTGCTGGAAATTGACCATTATCTGTGAAAGATTCATCAGTTACAAGACCAGCATTCTGTCCCCTTGGCTTATAGCGTCTATCTGCTACTTGTAGAACTTGGTGAAACTAAGTCTCTTAGATACCATATTTACAGAATTTTTTGTTAAAGCTACCCCATTCCTCACTATAAAGTTATAGATGTGCTCCACGAGTCAGATGCAATAACTATAGATGTTCCAGGCCTCACAGGAATATGAACTTCCCTTTGTTCAGTATTGTACTCAGTTGTTGCAGTTTCTATATGGACTTCATGTAGACACTCCGTAACTGATTCCAATCAGCTATTCACATGGTAAAGAGGAATGTTTTTGATCAGCAACACAGCCAAAATGGGGGGGCTGGGGAAAGAGAAGAGAAGAGAAGAGAAGAGAAGAGAAGAGAAGAGAAGAGAAGAGAAGAGAAGAGAAGAGAAGAGAAGAGAAGAGAAGAGAAGAGAAGAGAAGAGAAGAGAAGAGAAGAGAAGAGAAGAGAAGAGAAGAGAAGGGAACACAAGAGAAGAGATGAGACACACATACATTAGTTGTCCAAAGCCTACTTCTAGCATGGTACTTACAATGTAAGAAGAAAGGCAATACCATAAGGGAAGAGGCTTTGGTTCTTTGGCTTTGCATTTCTCTTTTGTTTTAGGTAGAGACTGGAGGCTATGATCCCGTGAATTCCAAATGTCAGGAGAATAGGCCATCAGGAAGTCCAGGAATGAAGCCTGTGCTGGAGCTTTTGGCTAGCAAGCCCAGCTTTGTAACCTGAGGAGTGAGGAGTGACATTCAGGACCCAGGTCAGGAGTAACAAAGATAAGGGTCCATGCAGTAATGATGCCACCTTTGGATGTGAACTTGGTAATATCAATGCTATGGAGGGACTATATTAAGTCTGAGCCAACTCTCCCTAGGGACCAAAATGTTATAGGAGAAATTGTGTCCCAAAATGTTGGGGGGGAAAGAATGTACACACTCCTGTACTCTGAAGTCATTACATGACCTGACAGTATGTTGCTTAACATCTCAGTGCCCAGCACATAACTCCCTGAGACAGGGATCTCCAAATTCTTTTGATCACATAAAACTGGTAAATTAAAATTTCTGAGTATGCACCCCCAACATGTGTATATTCCCTTATTTGTAAATTACACACACACACACACACAAACACACACACAAATAGAGATTTAAACAGGATGAGATGAAGAGGCATATTTTTGTGGAGAAAAGATGCCGACTATAATTCATTCATACTTGCTCATGCCAAATGATGTATTCTGATACACCCAAAGTGAAAAGGGGATGAGAGCGTTCCTACTCACAACTCATTGTCATGGAGGACACAACTCATTCTCTGAAAGATGTCTGATGCAGCCCTTAGGTACTTTGGAGTATAAGGGGTGAGTACGTAGGCGGGAATGATTTCACAATGGCACATACACAGCTACTGCTGTGGATATCCAGTAGTGGCTAGGTTGCAGCTGGCCTGAGGGTTCAATACTTGCCTCAAAAGGATGGAGGCTGACAGTTTGCATAGCAGAGAGTGGGGATGAAATTGGGGAATGTTTGGAGATAAGGGGAGGTGTGAATGCACTGAAGATGAGCCACCTAACTGGCTATCGCTGGGAGGCTGAGATACAATCTATCTTGCCTTCCTCCAAGTGGTTGTCAGGCACTGCTTGGGATCATGCCATGGCCCACATTTTGAAGTGTACTGCTACAAGCCTACAAGTTATCCATGTGCATCAGAAGAGGAAGTTTCCAAAATAGGCACTCCCCATACAAATGATACCAGATCTGAATCAAAAACATGAATGGAAAAGTTCCTACAGTCACAGATTTTAACTTCAAGGATGCTTTATCTTCATTTCTGATCAGCCATTCCTCATGCTTCAGCTTTAAGTCCCTTTGTTTTATTAACCACAAGTAGCTAATGACCAGTAAAAATCAAACAAAAAAACTTTAAAAAGCAAAGAATAACAAAAAACCTTAAGTGCATTTGAAAAGATCCTATTGAAAACAGTTCTTTTGTACAGTAAGTGATTGGCAGAGCCAAGATGGTGGAGTAGAAGAAGCACTCAACTCCCCTCCAAACAACTTTAAAATAATGTCATGAATCAAAATCTGGAGTGGTAGAGTTAACAAAAGGTCAGGGTGAGACATTTTTCAAGCCCAAGACAACTTAGGAGGTTGGAAGGAGAGATCTATGACACAGGGGTGAAGGCTGGCCCAAACCCACATAAATGAAACGCCAATGGTTTGACCAGGTGGCAGTGATAGAAGCAACAGCAGTGACAGAAGCAGCAGTAGCTTCAGAAGCTCTAAAGCTAGAGGCAATAAAGGGACCGGGCAAATGGTCAGAAAAAGATAACAAGGGACCTCTGTGCTAGCACTGGACACAGGACCAAACACTATTTAGCAATCCCATTACCTATACCTACTTCTGGCTAACAGTTTAAGGGAAGATGGAAACACTTTCAATCAAGAAGGAGGAGGGACCTAAGGAGCAGTATCACCTTCACTTAAGAGGGATTGGGGGCACTGAAGAGCAATATTACTTCCTGTTCAGAAGGAGCAGAGGGGCTGAGAAACAATCACCACTTCCAGTCCCAAGGGAGACAGGGTCCTGAGGAGCAGTATCATTTCTGGTCCCAAAAGAACAGGAGCCCAGAGGAGCCATATCAATTGCAATTCAAAGGGATAAAGGACCCTTCCCAGAGCAAAGACCAGCAGAACAGTGACCCCAGATCACATTACTTTGAAAGCACTGAAGATTTCCAAACTCCCAGAAAATAGCTCTGAAAAGGTATAAAGCTTGGGCCAGTGCCCCTCCTTCCCAACACCCACCCACCCACCCATCACCACCACCACCACCCCGCCTCCCCCCATGGCAGGAACAGAGCCCAACTTTTAACAAAAAGTTTAAAATCAAGAAATAGACTAGAAAAATGAGCAAACAAAAAAGAACCTGAACATAAAAAGCTACAAGGAAGGTCAAGACACAAATTCAAAAGACAATGAAGTCAAAATAGCTATGAGCAAAGCCTCAAAGGGAAGTGAATTGGACACAAGCCCAACAAGAATTCCTGAAAGAGCTAAAATTGATTTTCAAAATCAAATAAGAGTGGGAGAGGAAAAATTAGGTAACAAAATGAGAGCAAAGGAGGAAAATTATGAAAAGACAATGAATAGCTTGGTAAAAGAAGCACAAAAATACTGAAGAAAATAACACCTTAAAAACCAGAATTGGCCAAATGGAAAAAAAAGGTACAAAACTTCACAGATGAAAATGACTCCTAAAAAAAGGAGAGATGGCCAAATGGAAAAAGAAGTATAAAAGCTCATGGAAGAAAGCAATTTCTTAAAAATTAGAATCGGGCAAGTGGAAATTAATGACTCCATGAGACATCAAGAAACAATAAAACAAAGTCAAAAGAACACAAAAATAGAAGAAAATGTGAAATATCTCAGTGGAAAAACAATAGATCTGGAGAGCTAACTTGAGACTTATCCTCTAGAACATTCTTGAGACATTGCCCGCATAGGGTGATACATGAGAGGATCAATATCCGGATTCCCCTTTCCTCCACTCCCCCTTCCCTACTGCCCCTTCACATGGATTAGGCTAAATTTTCCCTGAATAATACTGGGATTTGATTGACCCCAGGGGTGGGGCAGGGCTTAAGTTGTATCTCCCTTGATAAAGCTTCTAAATGGAGATTCTGGCTGTCTTGATATGGCTTCCTGGTCACCTGTACATAAGGTTCCACTTACAGGAGGTCAATGCTATTTGGGCTTGTTGGATAACCAAGACCATTAAGTCAATCCTACCAAAGAGGTGAGTTTCCATAAGGAGTGGAGGTGGAGTCGACCAAAGCCAAGTTCTACTATATATCCTTTCTATGACAGGGCTATGTAAACCTCCCTTTGTTAAGTGTTTAGTGACCAACTGTCTCATTCCACCCCACACTAAACCTCAATGAACAGGGTCAGGTCTATGCCTAACACTCTTCTAGCTGAACCATATATTGAGCTCTACTGTGTTCATTTCTTTGTTCAAATCATTTACGTGCCTGGAATGGACTGCCTTGTCTCATCTCTATCAGATGAAGTTCCTTTCCTCTTCCAGGACCCAATTCAGATTCCATGTCCTCTAAGAAGCTTTCCAGACATTCCTTAAATGCCTCAGTACATTTTGCTAGGACTTCTCCTTTGCATTTATCACATTCTCCCAGTATCAGTATTTTTTGTTTGTTTAGATGTTCTCTCCCTGCTCCCTTACCATTAGAATGTATATTTCTGGAGAACAAATATTTATTTTTATATACCCAGTGCCCAGGTCAATGCATATAGTAGGTGTTTAATAAATATCTATTATTGAACTTTGTCTGGAGCTTAATGTTCTCTATGTTTGGTACCACACAGTATGCCTGCCCTCCAAAAGAGATGCCTGACTTCTGGTTTCATTCTTTACTTTGCTAGTTAAAACATTTGGATAATGTGCTATTAGACTTATTAATAACCTAGTTCTCTGTACTGCTGATTAAAATCTTTGGTTGAAAGGAGAGTTTCATTGGTTAGTTCTTCAGGATTTTTTTTTAACACAAAGTACTGGAGAGTAATTTACCATTACTTCCATATCTTCACATGTCACACAACTAACTGTTAAGTATAAAAGACAGCACTGAAACCTAAGTGTTCTGACTTCTTATAACACCAAGATGCCCCTCTGGAGATAAGACAGTAGAAGGATGTATAGTGATCTGTAAAGTATATGAAAGGTTACTTTGAGGATGATGAAGTTATTTTCCATTTTTATGGTTAGAACCATAAAAGAAAAACATATAATAGGTACATATTTATTTTATCTATTTATCTATAAACAGGCAATGGGAAAGGGTAGAAGTTCAATTACCAATGGAGTTAGGATGCCTAGTTTCAAATTTTTGCTCTTTCACATATCTGTATGACCATAGTAAGCACCTTAAACCTCTAAGTTTCAGTTTACTTAATGGCAAAATGAGGAAAATAATATTTATACAATCTATTTCATTGGGCTGTGATGGGGAAAGTGCTTAATAAATCTTAAAGTAAATGTGAGTTATTGCTGTCTGTAACTTAAGCTGGGGCAATGAAATAACCATAAAAGGGCAGATGCACAGAGACCCACAAAACTAATTTCTTGCAGGCAGAAATCAGGTCTTATTTTTATACCTCTTATGGCATGTAGAATTGTGCTCTGCACACATATTTCCTTAATAAGTGGTTATTTAATTTATGGTTGAATGAAGGGATCTTATAGAAATATAACCATCCTATAACCTATCAGCATCTCTTGAGAAAAAGAATATGAAATAATGTTGTCTAATGAGGAATAAAATGCATTCAAATAAACTATGTAATTCAATATTTGGTAGTGTATTACAGACTTAAAAAGAGGTTATTATTAATCCATTCAATTTTGGAAATCCCAGCCTGGGGTTGAGCACTCTTGATTGGTGAATAAGTGCAATCTATCTATCTGTTCTAGGTTGGGTAAGACTCAGGTGCTTCAATTTTGGAACTGAAATGAAAAGAGACTTCACTTACTTAACCATAGCATGGAAAGGATATTCAGCAAGGACAAAGCATAGTTCAGTTAGGCACTGCTTCTCTTCCTCTGTCTTGGCCATGTTGGAGTGCTGCTCTAGCCTGAGAGAAAGCAATTCCTGACTCCTCATGGGCTAGCCTTTGCGCTTAGACCACCAGGAGGCTATGTTAACTGCCTGACCCATTTGACTTCAGCATGGTTTCAATACTTTTTAAGAAAAAATTTATCTAGACTATATGGCAGATAGTGCTTGTTCCACAGCATGCTACATCCCATCAAACTGTCCACATGAACCATCGTGCCATTGGCCCTGTTGCTGCCCTACTTGTAACTGGAGTCTCTGAACTGGACTTCCAAAAATCATGACCCTAAGTCCCTGGGACTAATTCTACTCAGCTTTGTAACTCCTGCCCTAGCAGCTGAGGGACCTTGACTGGCAAATGAAGGGGAAATTCACGAGACTATCTAACCAGCTTTAGACCAGACCAGATTTCAAATCCCATCCAGCCTGGGTCATTTTACCATCTGCCATATGCTTAACCTCTGCTTCCCTCCTCTCCACTGCCATTCCACATTTTCTCTTGCTCTAGGATCAGTGACCAAACCAATATTATCTTGCTGATGGAAAAGTCATGTCAATAGGCTGCTCTAGGGAACAATTTGCTATCACTGTGCCTCTCAAGACCCAAACTCCCTTCCCTGGCAACCACTGGCCTCCATAAGTTGTCTCCCCCATTAGAATGCAAGTTCCTTGAGGACAGACTCTGTCTCATTTTTATATTTGTATTCTCAATACTTAATGAATACTTTAAGTTCAATGCCCTTCAAAACCTAGCCCTCCCCATCTTTTCAGTCCACGTATACTTTATGCCCTGTCCACTTCCCCCCTTCCCCCAAACTACTCTTCGATAAAGTGACATGGGCCTCCATGTTGTTCCTTGAACAAGACATTCCATCTCCCAACATGGCATTTTCTCTGGCTCTCCCCTGTGCTTGGGATGCTCTTCCTCTTTGCCTCCCAGTTTCTTTTAAGTCCCAGCTTAAAATCCACCTTCTACAGGAAGTTTTTCCTCTTAATTCTTGTTCCTTCCCTCTCTTATTTCCACTTTATCCTCTACATAGCTTGGTTATACATAGCTGTTTGCTCATTGTTTTCAACATTAGATAGTAAACCCTTGAGGGCAGGGACTGTCTTTTGCCTCTTTGTATCATCAGTGAATACTGATTGAGAATTTTTTTTTCTTTTTCAATCACTTATTTATTCAGTTATTCAAGAAACACACTGAAAACTAGACTTGAATTTAAAAGATTTAGAAGCAAATTTAGACTCTCCAATGTAGACTCTCTCAAATATTAAAACTAAGTTAATTTTTCATAGGTGGCACAGTGGATAGAGCACTGGGCTTCGAATCAGGAGGACTCACCTCCATGAGTTTACAGCTTCAAATACTTACTAGCTGGATGACCTGGGCAAGTCACTTAACCCCATCTACCTCAGTTCTTCATTTGTAAAATGAGCTGGAGACAGAAATGGCAAACCACTCCAGTATCTTTGGCAAGAAAACCCCCAAAAAGGGGTCATGAGGAGTCAGACATGAATGAACTGAACAACAATAAGGTTTAAGAACTAGAAACAAAAGTATTATTTTTTCTTCTCAAACCATACCATTTCATAAGAATATTAGTTTTCATTGTTTGAAGAAGGCACAAAAAAAAGGAGTTAGTGAAACTGGCTATTTCTTCTTAAGTACGAAACTCACATACTAGAAAAGAGAATTTATAAATAACTTCTTTGTTTAATAAATGACTGAGTGGAAAATAAAAGCCCTGCAAATAGACCATGTCCCTTGAAAGCCCAATATTTACTCCACTAGAAATGTCTTTTTTCTTGAAAAGGTGCAATTATCATCATGTAACACAAATCATAAAATCCCAATTTTTCTACCTTATCAGCTTTATAAAATCATGTTCCCAGAGGATACCATTGATTAGTTGCATATGTTCTTTTAGTGACATCCCAAGTACTTAATTGTCAGTTATCTTTTCTTCTTCACTAAGTAAAATATAGTCACAAAATTACAGAGGGACTTGTTCTGCCTTAACCTTAGCTAGATGCCATCATGCAGTGGAAAACACTGATAAAATATCACAAGATAATGCTGTCCGACAAGGGAGACATATAAACACTGTAATGATTTCCCACGAGTTTCCATTTTAGAAAATTGTCACTAAAGCCAGCATAAATGGTGACACATCTTCACAGAGGACACTCTGAAATCGAACACTGGCATTCTAGTTAGGTCCAAACCTACTCAGCAGCCAATTATAACAGTATCTGAACATCTCGTTGAAAACTTGAACAAGAACACTTTGCTAACCTTCTAAGATCACTGCACAAGGCTGCATTGTTTTCACTGATGGGATTCTTTTATTCTTTCCTCAAACATTTAAAAAATACATTTCTTCCCACTGTCTACCATACTTTCTTTAAAAAAAAAAAACAGGGTGCGTAAAAAGGCACAAAAAGCTATGCAATGAATTAAGCAGTAGAGTCTCTAAGAATCCTTTAAGCCCTTTCTCTTTCTATCTGGTTTGGTTTGAAAAGCCCAATATTAGGGTGAAAAAGTTCATGACAGTTTTTTTCTCTCTTCACTGAGAGATGCTTCATACTAGGCTTTATTCAGAGGTGTAGCTAAAAACAGGGAAAGAAGAAAATCAATACCTCTTCGCTACTGTAAGTAGGCTACAGTGTCATTCTCCTTAGGGGCTGAGAACCATAAGCTTTTAGTGCTTTAGAGTCTATAATCTTTTATTTATCCATTTTCTACCAGATGCTTACAGTTCATGGAATGATCCAAAGTAGAGTTAAAATTCAGCACAATAGACTAGTCTCAAAAATGACCATGCCTGTGTGAAAAACTGGAAGTATATGTATATTATTTATAATCACTTCTATTCCTTGTTTAGGCAAGTTATGAAAGCTATCTCCTTCTATATGCCTCTAATTTCTTTATGACAGGAATAGTTTTATGTTTAGGTCATGTATCTATTTGGAGTTTATTGTGGTATATGAAATAAATTGTTGCTCCATACCTAGTTTCCAGCCACACTTTTATCCAGTTTTCCCAGCAGTTTTTATCAAAAAAGAAGTCCTTAGCATAGTAGTTGGTATCTTTGGATTTATCAAGTATGATTCTACTGTTAAGAGTATTTCTGAATTTTTTTTACCTAACCTGTTCTTTTAATCAGATTTTCTATTTTTTAAGCAGTAACAAAGAGTTGTGATAACAGCTTTGTAATATAGTTTGAGATGTAATATCTTCCCATACCTACAATTTGTCATTATTTTTCTTTATATTTTCACCTGTTATTCTTCCAGGTTAATTTTCTTATTTCGTCTAGTTCTACAAAATAAACTCCTCTTAATCTGAGTGATAAGAGATGAAATTTCTAAAATATTTTAAGTAATATTATCATTTTTGTTATGTTGGCCCAGCCTAACCATGAGCAACTATGTGACCTAATTATTTAAGTTTTCCTTTCTTTCTTTAGAGAGTGATTTGTAGTAATATTCATATAAGATTTGGGTGTATTTTAGTAGGTGGATTCCCTGATATTTCAATATGGTCTGTATTTTTAAAAATTTCTTATTATGAACTTGACTATTTTCAGAATTTCTATTTTTATTTTTTAAGATATTTCTTTAAAATTTTTTTTCTAAAAACTGAATGTCTAATTCCTTGATATCTTGTTTCTCTTTTATGGTAATGATTGAGTTTAAAAATATGCATTTTCCCCCTAAAGACTAGTTTGGCTGTATCTCACAAATTTGGAGAGTTAGTCTCATAATTTTCTTTGATGCAATTATTTCTTGTTTCTATGATTTGTTCTTTGATACAAACTTTTAAAAATTATATTACTGAGTATTTAAATGTATATGCTTTCTTTAAATGCTTTTCTTCATTTGGTTATGAAGTTTTTATGCTCTAGTACTTAGTCAATTTTTGTAAAGGTGAGATATAGCTATACTCCTTTCTATTCTTATTCATTAATTACTAGAGGCCTATCATATCTAACTTTTCCAAGAGCTCTATCCAGGTACTTTAGTTCTTGTTAGTGTTTCTGTTAGATTTTTCTCAGTCTGAAAGGAGTACACTAAAGTCCACCAATAAGGATTATTTTGATGCTTTTGTATGTTGTTTGATTAACTTTTTCTTTTAGTAATGTGGTAGGAGCAGTATCCTAATGGCTGCTCCCATATAACTTAGGTTAGTTTTTTTCATAAAAGGTACTGAGACTATCATTAAAACCTGGTTGGCAGTGGACTAAAAGCTCAGGCTGCTCACATTATTTCCTGGTTGTCTGACTACAAAGCAGCCACAAGGAGTTCTCTGATGCATGGCAGACCATAATGACTTTCAGACAAGAAGAGTTCACTTAGCTAATCAACTTAAGGTGTGCTCAGTGCCTAGCCTTGTTGAATATACTGTCCAACAAATCACCTTTTGTTAAATGCTGAACATACAATGTCTCATTTGGTTTCAATATTGAGCCTAAACTCCCAAAGGATAAGCATGACATGGCTTAGTCCAGCCCAAGTACTTAGATGTTATGTCATTCAGTACATGCGTGTATATATATATGTATTATGTATGTGTGTATTTATACATATTATATACATATATAAAGTTTATCATCTATTTATGCATAATGTAGTCTCTCTTCTTTCTTTTTATTTTTCTCAATTACATGTAAACAAAAAATTTTAGCATTAGTTTTTTTTAAATTTTGAGTCCCAAATTCGTTCCTTCCTTCCAGCCTCTCCCTTCACTCCTTTAGAAAGGCAAACAATTTTATATAGATCATACATGCATAGTCATGCAAAACATTTTCATATTAGCCATGTTGCAAAAGAAAACACAGACCAAAAAGACAACAAAGTTTAAAAAGTATGTTTCAATCTGCATTCAGAATCCATCAGAGCTTTCTCTAGAGGTGAATAGCAGTTTTTTTCATTTTAAGTCCTTTAGAATTGTTTTGGGTCACTGTATTGCTCAAAATAGCTAAGTCATTCACAGAAGGTCATTGTACAATATTGCTGTTACTGGGTACAATGTTTTCCTGGTTTCTTTGCATCAGTTCATGTGAGTTTTCCCAGCTTTTTCTGAAAAAAATCCTGCTTGTCATTTCTTATAGCACAATAGTATTCCATCACAATCACATACCAAAACTTGTTCAACCCAATTGATAGGCATCCCCTCAACTTTCAACTCTTTCCCACCACAAAAAAGAGCTGCTAGAAATACACATAGGTCCCTTTCCTTTTTCTTTGCTCTTTTTGGGATATAGACCTAGTAGTAGTACTGCTGGATCAAAGGGTATGCACAGTTTTATAGCCTTTTGGACACAGCTCCAAATTGCTCTCCAGAATGGTTGATCAATTCACAACTCCACCAACAAAGCATTAGTGACCCTATTTTTCCACATCCCCTCCAACATTTGTCATTTTTCTTTTCTGTCATATTAGGCAATCTGAAATGTGTTAGGTGATACCTCAGAGATGTTTTAATTTGCATTTCTCTAATCACTGCTGACTTAAGAGCATTTTTTTGTGTTATTATTGATAACATTGATTTCTTTTTCTGATTCTTATTTCTTTCAACCAAGTATATTCTTACTACAGCCTTATTTGAGATCAGGATTGTTACCCTTGATATATTAAATTCTATCCAGCCTGTCATTCTAATTTTGTGTTTCATAATTTAAGTTCCACGTGTATTTCTGACAAACGTAATAAGTTCCCAAATTCTTACATCACTTTCTTTTTATTGAAATGTTTATTAATTACTAAATTCATAACAAAAAAAGAATCCATCACTGCACTTGTTCTCTAACACGAAACCATCCCAACTGTATACTCTGTACTTCAATGAGTCCAATCATATATTGTTTCTTTTGGCATTATTAACTATCTTGAAAGGGAAAAAAGATGGTCTACTACCAAGGTAAATAATTCAAAAGCTCTATGAAAATAAAACATATTAGCAGAGAGGCTCAAAGACATTTGACAAAAGTAATGTGAAGTCATTGAAAAGGTGGCTAAAAGAACAGAAAGGAAGCATGGCAAAACATGGATAACTGAGCATATCTTAGGAATTTGCTAATCCAATTTAATACCAATGTTTCCTCTCTCCCCACTTCTATTACTGGTATAGGAGCAGGTGGGGAAAGCTAGGTAAATAAGTCATTCAATTAACAAATACTTATTAAGTACCTACTGTGGCAAGCCACTGGTTCCATTCTTTGGCTGAGGCTAAGGTCTTTCGCAATATTTCTGGATTCTCACTTCTTCCTTCCTTACCCCAAAGACTGTGTGTGTGTGTGGGGGGGGGGGGTTCCTTCCCTCTTTCTGTAGTGTTTTCTGGCCCTAATGTACAATATGTAAAACAAAACTTAAGAGCAGTGCTGACATAATTGTGGAACATTTTACTATTAAATATTTTCTCTTCTGTCTTCCACGCATTCTCAAAAGTAACAATGTCTCAACAACATGAGGCCTAATCTCTCTCATAATATATAAACTGAATATATGATCTGAACATACCCATTCTTTTTTTTTAAAGAGAAACATTGCATATGTTGAAGGCCTTGGTCTCTCCCAATAAATATATTCCCCATTAAACTTATTAAAAATTTTTTATTGAAATTTATTTTCTTTGCTTCATAGAATTTCTGCCTCCTCCTTGGGGTTTTCAATTCGCCTTAATTTCTCAACTAATTATTCCTAATATATAAACACTAACTGAAGATACTGATTTGATTTCTTCCACTAACGTACTCCCCCAAATCCACACAAAGAAACACAATATTACACTTAAAAAGATAGAAATTTTGATCCACAAAGGACTTTAGACATTATCTAGCCTAATACCTTCATTTCAGAGATACTAGAAATGAAACTCAGATGTCCCTATTCCCAGTTCAGGCTTTTTCCACTACAACAGGGCTGTCCAACCTTAGGTTTTTACTGAAACAACAGACAACATATTTTGATTTGCCATTTTAGTGAGAGTTCTGCAGTAGCTCGGCTTCCTTTACTAAATCATTTATGTAAATTTCTATGCTTGTAGGCAGGCCCCATAAATCGCACTGTGGCCCTCAGGCCACATTTTGGACAGCCCTGAACTACAATACTGTTTGGGAACATGAGATTCTTTGACAACAACATATAGTCCCAGAACCAGTCTACACTCAAAAAGTCTTTCCAATTTGTGTTTATCTGGCATAACCTTGCAAAGCCTAGAGTTATCTTAGTAACAAGATAAAATATTTGACTAGGATTTTAAGGGAAGATAGTTTTTTTATTGCATTTTCATTACTTTATAGCATATAACTGAAACTAGTTGCCTAGGAGGTATTCTTAGGGGATTTGTGTTAACACAAAGGTGTTAACATATAATTAGCCTAGCACAGCACAATATGTTTATTTAGTAAGGAATTGTGAAATTCTTTTAAGGACTAAGATTCCCTTCCTAATCACAAATTTTTTTGGGGTAACATACAGCTGTAATGAAATATCACTGTCTGTCAAGGACTGAAGTTAAGTATCATCCAAAGAGCAACAGAGAGGCACAGAGCGGTCATGAGCAGACTGCAACATATTACAAATAAAAAACTACATAGGAGAAATTTCAGAAACTTTATAAGGAAAATGTATGACCAGAAAAAATGAACAAAGTATGATCAGTGGACAGTCTACATGCTCCATTGGTAGCTACACAATGTAAAGAGATTTAAATAAACACTTCCAACAATTATAGGAAGTCATAGATAAGACTTGTACAAGATAGGTAGGTATTAGGGGGTCATAAACTTCTTTGCTGGAGAGAGTAGCCACATGGATGAGATCACAGGCTCATAGAAGTATCAAATATAGATATATTTGACAAGATGATTCTAAAGTGCTTAAGGTGCTTGAAATCAATTTGTTCTCTTTACTAGTTTAAACATTTCTCTAATCGTCTTGTTAACACTAACACAATCCTTTTGTTTATAGGCCACTAAAAAAAATTAAATCAACTCCTAGAAATGATGGATAAATTTCAAATTAGTAACATATCACCATAAGAACTGATCACACACAGAAATAAGTGTTGCATAACAAGTTTTTTAAAATTCAATTTTATTTTATTTTTAGGTCTTTATTTTAATAATTTCATCTTTATATTTTATTTTTTGACTCCTATTTCCTTCTCATGTGTATAAATCAAGAAAAACAAATTCCTGCATCAGCTATATTGGGTAGGGAAAAACAAAATGTACACGGTAATTTTATATATATATTAAAAGGAATAGGAAGTTGTACATAATAGATTTGCAGTTTCATTTGAAATCATCTTTTTTTAATTCTACTATGTTATAGAAATGCTTGTTTTATTTCATAAATTAAAAATAAAATAAATTTAAAAAAATAAAACTTATGGCTCAATCTGCATGCTGAGCCCATCACCTCTCTATCTGGTAGTAGGTGATATGATTTATCATATGAGTCCTATGAAACTGTGGTTAGTCACTGTGTTCATTGGAGTTCCTAAATCTTTCAAACATGTTTGTGCTTACAATATGTTCTTTTATAAATAGTCCTCCTGTTTCCATTCACTTTATTTAGCATTAGTTCATACAAGTCTTCCTATGCTTCTCTGAAACCAACTCCTTCATTATTTCTTAAAGCACAATAAGAAGCAGGTAGGTAGCACAGTGGATGGAGCACCAGCACTGGAATCAGGAGGATCTGAGTTCAAATCCAGCCTCAGATATTTACTAGCTCTGTGACCCTGGACCAGTCACTTCACCCCAAATGTCTCCCCCAAAGTGGGAGGGGGCACAAAAGTATTCCTTCATATTCATACACCATAACTTGTTCAGTCATTTTCCAATTCATGGGTACCCTCTCAGTATCCAACACAAAAGGGGTGCTATAAATATTTTTGTACAGAGATCTTCTACCTCTTTCTTTGACCTCTTTGGGATGAGATCTTCCTCTTTCTTTAATCTCTTTGAGATATAAAGTTAATAATAATTTTGTTGAGTCAAAGGATAAGAACAGTTTAGCAGCTTTTTGGGCATAGTTACAAATTGCCCTCCAGAATGGGTAGGTTAGTTCGAAGCTCCATGAATAATACATTAACATATAATTTTCCTATAGCTGCTCTGATACTTATTTTCCTTTTTTGTTAGCTCTGTCAATCTGATGGATGTGAGGCGGTACCTGAGAGTTATTGTAATTTGCATTTCTCTAGGAATTTAGAGCATTTTTTTCATATGGCTATTGATAGCTTGGAGTTCTTCCCCTGAAAACTGTCAATTCATATCCTTTAATCATTTATCATTTGGGGAACGGCTCTTATTTTAATTTTTATTTACTTCCTTATATATCTTAGAAAGGAGATCTTTATTAGGGAAATTTGCTGCAAAAGATCCACACTCCCACCTCCATGTGCTTGCTTTTCTTCTAATTTTAGCAAAAGTAAGTTTTGCTTTTGCATCAATTTTTAAATTTCATATAATCAAAATTTACTATTTTCCCTTTTATGATTCTATTATATATATACATATACATACACACACATACATACATACACACACACATGCGCACACACACACACACACACACACATATATATACATATATATATATATATATATATATATATATATATATATATATATATATATATATATATATATATATATATATTCCTTGTTTGGTCTTGAACGCTTCCCCAATCCAGAGATCTGACAGATATTTTCTTTCATGTTCTTCCAATTTGTTTATGATATTTCTAAGATTTGTTTATGATACCTTTATATTTAAATCATGTACTCATTTGTAATGTGTCTTGTTATACATTGTGAGATGTTGACCTATAACTAGTTCCTGTTGGATTTTTTCCCAGTTTTCCCAACAGTTTTTTCAAATACTGAGTTCATGCCCCAATAACTTTGATCTCTGGGTAGCATGTTAGTCTTTTAAAAAATAGCTACTGAAGTTTAATCACCAATTTATAATTTTCCAGGTATGTTAATTGAATGTAAATTATTCTTGCTGAAATGGAATCTACCATTTAACCAATAACTTTACTAGAAAGTTAGCCAACAAAAATTCCACACCAGCTCAAGAAGTTTAGAAGATAAAAATCTATAGTGCACAGAATAATATAACATATGAAGGTGGGAGATGGCTAGAGAAGAAACTATTATCAAGATGCTTCTAACAAGTCCTTAGAGAAATAATATGAAGACTGAAAAGTGGCCCTTATGGAACTTGTTCAAGGAACTAAAGTTAAAAACAAATCTATATAGGAAATGACAAAGAAGGGTGGGGAATGAACCTCTGACGTTAGACTGGGATCAAAAAAAAATGTACAGTACAGTCAATGAAAATGTTCAGGGAGAATACACAGGCAGCAAAAGAACAATGAGTTAATAGTAGTCAAAAGGGACCACCAAGGGAGACTGAATATGATAGCAGAAAAAAATATATAAGCAGGCAAGTCAGCTTGTAATATGAGAAAAATTCAGTTCTATCCTGAGACTGAATCTTAGTAATGCATGGAGACCACTCTATTAGTTCTCTTAAACCAAACTCTGAAACTAAATCTAAACTTGGTTCTAGACTGAACTGCTTATCTAAAAGCCTATACTTCTAAAAATGTTGAAGAAATCAAATGTTATCACTCTTGTTTGAAGAATCCCAAGGGTTCTCAGAGAAGCAAGAAGGTGCTGCTGCATTCTTAAGTAAGGCAAAGAAGAATTTTCTGTTCTGCCTCTGTTACACTAGGGATTTATAAAAGCTTTCTCTCTGATTTTAAAAAGTGATTTTTGTGGAAAATTTGGCATCAAAAACCAAGGCATAATTAAAATTATATGAACTGAACTGTCAATTAGAAAACAGCACCAAAGTTATTATTTAGGAAAGTATACACTGTGTGTACAACTCAGCAGGAGAAGAGAATATAGAAGTTGAGTGGAAATCAGCGTTTGGGTAATTAGAAGAAACTAAGCTAGGTGGTGCAGTGGATAGAGTTCTGGCCTGGAGTCAGGAAGATTCATCTTTCTGAGTTCAAATCTGTCTTCAGACACTTACTAGCTATGTGACCCTGAAGTAAATCACTTAACCCTGTTTGCCGTACTTTCTTCATATGTAAAATGAGCCAGAGAAGGAAATGAAAACCACCAGGATCTTCATCAAGAAAACCCAAAATGGGGTCACAATTGAACAATCACCACTATCACCACCACCAACAAAAACCTCCAACAAAACTGGGCTGTTTGAAGGGGAAAATGTCTTACCAAACTAGGCCATTAAACAAATCACAAACTGTAATCCCTCTGGAATGGAAATATTTCCAAACTCACCAAAAATAAATAAGACTCTACCAAGTACAGGAGAATGTGGCATAGGGGATAAGTTAGCACTGACTGGTTGGGCACCACTGGAGTTGTGCTGTAATGGGTCCCTTCTCCATCAACAAGAACAAACATTCTAATAACCAAATATAATATAATTATGCATATAACCAAAAATTCCAAACCATACCAAGAAAAATGTATACAAACATTAACAAAATAATAGCTTTTATTTACTTCTATGACCTCTCCCAATTTATCCACTTTTTATCACCCAAACTCCCTGAAAAAGCAGTTTGTATTCGTTGGCTCCACTTCCTTGCCTCTCATACTCTAAACCCTATGCTTTCTGGCTTCCAAGCTCATCACTCAAATGAAATTGCTCTCTCTGAAGTTACCAATGATCTCTTAATTGCCAAATCCAATGACCTCTTCTCAATCCTCATCCTTCCTGACTTATGTGCTGCATCTGACATTACTGACCATCCTCTCCCAGCTGAAACTCTCTCCTCTCTGGATCATCGAGCCACTACTGTTTCAGTTTCTCCTGTCTGTCTGGTCCTTTTTAATAACCACTGCTTGAACATCATTCTTTAACTGTAGCTTTATGCCAAAGTTCTGTCCTGGACCATCTATTCTTTCTTTTTGATTATTCCTAAATTTTCTTTTTTAAAAATATGTAAAGTATGTATAATGGGGGCAGCTAGGTGGTGCAGTGAATAGAGCACTGGCCCTGGAATCAGGAGAACCTGAGTTCAAATCCAGCCTCTTGACACATTACTGTGTGACCCTGCGCAAGTCACTTAACTCCTACTGCCTTGCCAAAATAAATAAATAAATAAATAAACAGATAAATAAATGGGTAGATAGATAAGTTAGTAAGCCTCAACACATGTAAACATATCCATCTACAAAAAGGAAAAAAATATATATGAAACAATCTCTATTATGTACAGATTTTCTTTTTAAGCATATGTTAAACAATACAGTACCAATACTACCCTAATTGTGTCCATTTCTGAGTTAGCTTCTGCCCGCTTCTGTGTATTTTAAAACTATTTCACTGAAACTTTTCCTTCTTTTCTTGACCTCTAGTACTTTTCCTTTCACCCTATAACTGTCTTACTCTCAAATAAAAGCCCACTCTTGTAAAGTATAATACAGTCAAGCAAACAAATTTATATATTCTCTGTCAGAAAATGTATGTCTCATTTTGCATCTTGGTCCATCAACTCCCCAAAAGAGGCGGGCGGCCATTATTTAGAGTACCGAATAGTCTTGATGGAGGGACTATCCAATTCAATCTTTGGGACCCCACCTCCTATACTGAACATGGAAGGCACTCCAAAAATGTTAACTAAATGGAATTAATAGTTCCAGTAATCAGACTAGACCTGAGGTATTGTGATTGATTCTGAACACCACATTTTAAGACAAAAATTGACAAAAATGGTAATAAGGAAAGGAAGGGGTCTTCAAAAAAAAAACACATGAGAATAATGATTGGATGAACTAGAAAGGTTTACCTGAAGAAAATAAGAAGAGATGACAGGTGTTTTCAGAGATATTTGTAGGGTTTTTATTTAAGGAACAGATTCATTCAGTTGTTCTGTACACGCAGAATCTGAACTAGTGGGTGATGGAGGTCACCAGAAAGCTGATTATGTGCATGAGCTGTGGCTTTTATAATCATGGCAGGTATTTGAGGGGAGACTGACTGGATGTCAGGTGCTGCTGCATGAGAAATTCTTATGGGGGGGGAAATTCCCCAAAAGGATTATTTCTTCATGCTGCCGCCCTCTTAAACTGGAGGTTGCTTCAACTGAGACACTGCCAATAGCAAATACACAAAAGGACCCATTTATGAGATTAAAAAGCTCTTGTAAAAAACATGGGTTATCTGTGGCTTAAAAAAAAAACCTGATCTTTCTGGATCAGTGGAGTTTTGTATTGCCTTTGTCTCCTCTGTGCCTGTAGATTTATTTTTTGTTCCTCCCAAAAATGTATATTGGGTGGGAGACTGGGATAGGGTACCTCTACTATGCCTTGCAACTCTAATATTTTATGATTACTATCATTTTGCAGCCAAATTTATTCAAATTTATGAGAAATTGTGAGTAAAATAAACTATTGAGACTTAAATTTAAGGACAAAAACCACAATGACAGTATGACTACTAGTCTTTTTGTGACACACGAATAGCACTGACTAAAAGATAATGACTTTGTGAAACCTTTAAAAACTGAATACAATCTGATACTTGATAACAGAAAATGTGAAACTTTGAGATTTCCTTTAATATAATAAAACTACAATCTAATGTAAAGATAAAAATTGGAAGATTATATATCTGACATTGTCTTCTTTTCAAAATTTTTGCCATGGAAACCAAAGATAACCAAAAACTAGAGTTGAATTTTGAAAAGCTTGCTCCCTACCCCTTTTTGATAATTAAAACTTGCCATTTCTCCGCCTTTGCAAGATGAAAATGGACATTTAATAGGATGAGCAATTCTGGATATAATTTTTGAAAACAGGATATAACAGGATCAGGCAGAAAATGGGGCCCTTTATAACACAGGCACCCCAATATAATGATTTTATTCTGTTAGGTGATGACTTTTTTTGTTTGGTCTCATTGGCATTTTCTTATAAGGGGTTCTGGGTCAGACTAAACTCCTGAGGACTGATCTGACATTCCCTTTGAAACTAATTACATTAAATAGCAGGTGCTCAGTTATAGTCAAGAGCAGGTGAATGCAGAATGCACAGGGAATTCAGTGCACTTGGGGTTAATGTACTCATTTTTTAGCAGCTTACAAGCAGATAGCCACAATCCTACTCTAATTTTGCAAGTATAATAAAGTGATCACCTGACAAACAAATTATAAACTATACCATAGTAGTCTATTTCTTTGCAAGACTAGCTTTAAGTGAATAATTTGAAATATCTGAAGTGCTTTATAAGTTATTGGTTAATCATGTTTTGAGGAAAAAATACTGCATATAGAATGTAATTTTCAACAGCCTCCTAAGCTGTTGATCAGAAGTTTTGTGTGTGCAACTCTCCATCAAAACAATTATCAGTAAATCCAGTTTTTACTGACTAGTAGCTTCTACCCTAATTTAAGTGCTGTCTAAAATAGGGATGACTTAGGAAACAATTTAATGCTGAAGCCCTAGGGATCCAGTGAATCCCAATAATTTGTCTAGGGCCTTTTTATTATTACAAAGACTATTAAGTATTCTATGCATATTTAGCAAACCCTATAAAAAGCACCTTCTAAAAATTTCCCTCTTAAGGAATTAAGGAAAGGAAAATGGAAACACTTAAAAACATTATTTGCTTCTTTAATTTTTACATTTAAAATATGCCTAAGCAAAGCTGGAAATCTAAGAAAACCATAACTCTTTGTTTTAATCTGACTGCAGTCAGTAGTTAAAAATATTTGGCTTCCAATAAAAATGTGACTAAATTTTATGTTATATTACATAATACATTATAATGGCAATAATTTAAAATACAATTCAAATAGTATCTGCCAATACCCAATTACCTCATGAATGAATGATAATTACTTTAGTTAGGAGAAAATATGAAAATGAAATTAAAATAGTGGTCTATTTTGAGAAAATAGAAGCTTGTAAAGACAAAAGGATGGTCAAGATTTCAACCTAATTTATGGTACATATAATTTGTAATAAAAGGTCACCTTGCCCATTATTTATTAAAGGGATAAGTGGGATATAAATGTGTTTTAGCATTGAGATTCATCTTTATAACTACTGGTTTGTCCACTCAATGTCATTTCTTGAACATAGTGTTAGTCCCTTTTCTGAGTAAGGAAATTAGGTTTGAATTATTATATAATCATGACTATAATTTTGTTATGTGCATAATTTATATATATACATAAAAATATGTGTGTGTGTATGTATACACACATACACACACAATTATGACTTTTTGGAACTCTTGTAGAAACAGCTCAACAAACAGGAAAGTTCACTTAGGCTATCTTTTATGTGTACCCTCTAAAAATGAGGTTCAGATTTACTTAAATTTAGTTTACCTCTGACAAATTTCATTTTCAAATTTACTGCTATCTTCAAGTATTTTAAGTACTTGCTTTGCTGAAATATCTCACATTCATCACTAACAGTATACTCATAGACAATACAAACAGAAATAGACATTTCAAAGTACAACATAGGTCAGCTGTCATTTTGGACCCTGTTAATTTTCTTTAGCGCTAATAATAATTTTTTTAATCCCTAGAATTTTGTCTAACACATTAAAGAACTGCAAGAGCCTCAAAAGTTTTTACTTTTTTGAATGTTATATGATTATTTAGGTGCTAAAAAAATCTGCTCAAAATAAAGGTGCTTCAGATTTTCAACACTGAAAGGTGAGTTATAGTAGAATTTGGTGCAAATGTCACAATTCTTCCACCATTTGAGAAAATAACTATAGAGATAACAGGGAAAAGGTTTCTTTTACTTAATGTCAGTTTATCCCCAAAAATGAATTTGTGTAACAAAAGAAATGACTAAAGCATAAATAAAATGCAAATTAAATTATGATCTTCCAACCTCTCTTTCTCTTTATTCTATCTACTCCCACCATCCTTCTTTTTTCCTTTTTTTACCCTTAAATGTTTGGTAGTACTGGTTACAAATAAGATAAGCTGCTCAGATGCATGCTTTAAAATTATCCTTCTCATTTTTAACATAAGTTACAGGATGAAAGGATATCCATTCAAAAGAATTAGGAGTATTTAGAGATCCAACAGACTAATGCATAAGAAAAGGAAGACTATCATTAATTAATTCTATAGTTTTAAAAAATTAGGCATATAATAAAATCTATTAAAACTATTAGGATAATAAAGTGTCTTGATTTTTCATTGACAGAAGGTTCTCAGCATAACAGAGAAAAGCCGGGATACAGTTATCTACTCGTTATCTTTTTAGTACCCAGAAAACCATGATTTAGCAGAAAAATTATTAAATGAAACTGAGAGATATTATGTTAGCCATGTTCAGAAAATTTAGGGGAACTAAACAAACTGCTTAAGGAAAAAAAAACAAACATGCGGCTTCATGTATGCACATATGAAAATCAAAATAGCAACACTGTCAGAAATTAATATAGTGTTAAAACAAAAGGTAATAATAAAACTTAATTTTATTTAAAAGAATGACTCCAATATCAATAATGAGTCATTTTCTGTTAAGATGTAATCAATTTAATTTTTATGTGATGTCATTCACTATCAACCATGTCTAGTGTCTGGGAATACTTTTCTCAAAGAAAGTATTCATGATATGTAGATCTGAAACTTCAGTTTTGCTTGCAAATCTTTGGCCTCTCATTCTTTACTCATGATCCACATTTTCAACAGTTTTCCTCATTTCCATCTTTCCATTTAATTCACTAAGAACTAAAGTATTTGGTGATTTAAGCTGGAAGATCTTAGAATTTCTCTATATCTTCATACTCTACCACAAATGTTGGTGCAAAAATTACAATTATTTGAATTAGGAAGGATGATTGTGGGAAGACGACAGTATGTTAAGATAGAGGATCCCAGATCTCCTCAAACATTCTATCTGGACTAAGCGATAGTAAGAATCACAACCTAGACTCTCCCACTCAACCCAAAAAATCTGAAGAGGGACTCCCAGAGTGCTACAGATTTTCTGGGATAGATAATCTGGAACAGGTGGACAGTAAAGTACAGAGGGCAGAGTATAAAGGGCCCCTAGAGCCTTCAGAACAGTTCTAGCAGTTCCAGGACTTAGACTGAGCTGAGTGACAGCCAAGCCCAGATGCTTCCTTGAGGCCAGGAATGCAGGAGAGGAACTCTGGCATTCTGTGCTGGGCCTGAGAGTCCAGCCTGAGCCTTCCACAAGTCTGTGACTGGTTCCCTGAGCCTAATGCAAAAGAGGAGCCTCAGGGTATTTGTGGTGGTCCAGCAAAGCACTACCACAAGCAGCCTGAGTCCCATCAGAACCTGAATGCCATCCTAGCAATTGCTTAGATAGCAGCCATGTAAAGGGGGAGGAAAGGGCAGGGGAGGTTCAAAACCAGGTCCAACACAGTACAAGTGTCCCGGGCCAAGATACTTCAGAAAAAAAAGATGCCAAGCAAAATCTTGTCATAGTCTCTGACACCTCAGTAGTAGGAGGAAGAACCCCAAGGAAAGTCTATAGCAGCTCTTGTGATAAGACAGACCACTGAGGTGGAGCCTTGCACCAGAACATTATCAGAGACTCAGGAGGGAAGGGGGTTAGTTTAGCCCACTGTACTCAGGACCACATAGCCCCTATTTCCATCATTCAGTTGTAGAACCAAGGGCAAGAATTTTGAGGTTCTACTTCACTCCTATCAGAATAGCAAAGATGAGAAAAGAGGAAAATGACAAATACTGGAGGAGCTGTGGGGAAAAAGATAACACTGTTAGTGAAGCAATGAATTGTTCTAACCATTCTGGAAAGTAATCTGGAATGAAGCCCAGAAAGTTACCAAACTGTGTATACATACCCTTTGAATTACTTATACCACCACAAGGCTCATTTCCCCAAAAAACATCAAAAAGAAGAAAAGGATTTTTATGTACAAAAATATTTAAAGAAGTTCTTTTAACAACTGCCAAAAATAGAAACTGGGGTGGGGGGGAAGGAGACAGGAGTTTTCCTATTCAGTAATGACTAAACATATTGTGGTATATGAATATAAAGGAATATAACTGTGCCTCAAGACACAAGGAAATGGGTCTGTCCAGGCAGAGTCAAGATGGCTGAGTAGAAGAGGCAAATGGCTGACCTCTCCCAACAATTAAGTAAGTAAGTAAGGACCAGAGTCAGAGAAGGAATGCAATGACTACATCTCCACCTTGGAAGCACCAAAACTGTCCAAATTCCCAGATCTAGCTCTAAAAACAGCACTATGAAAAGGCCTGAAGCTTGGGACAGTGTCCCATCCACACTTGCTGAGAACACAGCCTAATTTTAATGAAAAGTTCAAAATCAAGACATAGGCTAGAAAAATGAGCAAATGACGACAAAAAAAGAAATTGAACAATAAAAGCTACTATGGTGACAGGAAAGGTCAAACCACAAACTTGGAAGAAGATAATGAAGTTAAAACAGCTACAAGCAAAAAGTTAAAAATAAAAATTGGACACAAACCCAAAAAGAATTCCTAGAGGAGGTGAAAATTGTTTTTCAAAATCAAATAAAAGGTAACAAAAGTGAAAAAGGTGAATGCACTACCAATGAAGATGGAATTAAAGCAACTGTTAGAAGTTATTTTACAAAATTATATGCCACTAAAAATACAGATGATGATGATGATAATGATGATGTTGGTGATGAAAAACAAAACTGGCCAAGTGGAAAAAGAGGTACAAAATTTCACTGATGAAAATAACTCCTTAAAAAGCAAACTGGCCAAATGTGGGGGAAAAGGGTACAAAACACTCGAGAAAGTAATTACTTAAAAATCAGAATTGGGCAAGCAAAGCTAATGATTCCATGCCACATCAAAAAATAATAAAACAAAGTCAAAAGAAAGAAAAAATAGAAGAAAATGTGAACTATCTCACTGGAAATACAACTGAGCTGGAAAACAGACTGAGGAGAGATAATTTAAGAATTATGGGACTACCTGACAGCCATGATCAAAGAAAGAACCTAGATATCATATTTCAAGAAATTATAAAGAAAATTGCCCCAATATCCTAGAACCAGAGGGTAGAATAGACGTTGAAAGAATATATGTTTCCTCCTGAGATTTCAAAATAACAACTCCCAGGAATATTACAACCAAATTCCAGAGCTCCCAGCACAAAGAGAAAATACTACAAGCAACTAGAAAGAAACTGTTTAAATATCACAGTCAGGATGACAAGGATCTAACAGTTTCCATGTTAAAGGAGGAGAGGCCTTGGAATATGATATTTGGGCAGGCAAAAGAGTTGAAATTACATCCAAGCAAATTACCTAACCAGTAAAATTAAGTGTAACCCTTCAAGGGAAAAAATAAATATTTAATGAAACAGATGACTTTCAAGAATTCATGACAAAAGAACCAGAGCTGAATAGAACATTTGACTTTCAAATACAAGATTCAAGAGAAGCATAGAAAGATAAACATAAAAGAGAAGTCATAAAGGACTTGATAAGGTTAAACTTTTTACATTTCTATACTGGAAAATGATACATGTAACTCCTAACAACTGTATCAGTATTAGAACAGTTAGAAGGATTCTACATACACAGAGAGTGTCAGACTGAGTCAATTATGTTGGGTAGATGTAAAAAAAAAAATAGATGACTGGGAAGGAGGGATTCCCTGGGAGCAGGGGGAAGGGAGAGGAAGGATGGGGAAAATTATCTCACATACAAGAAGCTTGCAAGGAAAAGCTTTTACACTGGAAAGGAAAATTGTGTGGGGGGGGCAGGGGGGGGCAATACTTGAACCTCATTCTCATCTAAACTGGTTCAGAGGGGAAAAAATACACATATACACACATACATGTTCAATTAAGTAGAGAAATCTATCTTATTCAACAGGGAAGTAGGTGGAGAAGGGAATAAGAGAAATGGAGTGTGATAAATGGAGAGATAAAGGAAGGCAGTGATCAGAAACAAAACAGACTTTAGAGAAGAAACAGGGACAAAAAGTGAGAGAGAAGTATAAAGAGAAGAAAATAGGTAGAGAGAGAACCACAGTTAGCAAATATAACCGTGAATGTGAATAACATGAACTAACTGATAAAATAGAAGTAGAGGACAGAATGGATTAGAAAACAGAATCTAACAATATGTTGTTTACAAGAAACACACTTGAAACACAGACACACACACAGAGTTAAAATGAGGGGCTACAGCAGAATCTATTATGCATCAGCTGAAGTATAAAAGGCAGGGACAGCAATCATGATCTCAGAGAAAGCAAAACTGAAAAGAGACCTAATTAAAAATCTTGCTAACAGACAGCATAGACAATAAAGTAATATAGATCCTAAAAACATATGCAGTGGCAATGGCAAAGCATCAAGAATTGTTAAATGAGTTACAGAAGGAAACAGAGAGCAAAACTCTGCCAGTGGGGGACCTCAACTTTCCTCACTCAGAACTAGATAAATCTAACTACAAAATAAATAAGAAGTTAAACAGATGAATAGAGTCTTAGAAAACTGATACCAGTATGATAGACTTCTAGAGAAAATTGAATAGGAACGGAAAGGAGGATACCCTTTTTCTCAGCTGTATATGGCACCTTCACAAAAAACTGAAAATGTATTAGGGAGTAAAAACTTCACAGCCAAATTCAAAAAAGCAGAAATCTTATATGCTCCCTTTTCAGACCATAGTGCAATAAAAATTACATTCAATAAAGGGCTGTGGAAGCACAGAATAAAAATTAATTGGCCACTAAACAATCTAATCCTGGTGAATGAGTGGGTCAAAGGATGTATAAGAGAAAAAATAATTTATTAAAGAGAATGACAAGAAGGGACAATACATGAAAATTTGTGGAATGAGTCAAAGTAGTACTTAGGGTAAGTGTTTATCTCTATATATGTATATTAAATCAAAACAGAATTTAATAAAATTCAAAGTTAAAAAGCAATTAAACCTATAAATAAAACTGGAGCTCGTTTTAGGAAAAGGCTAATAAAATTGGTAAACCATTGCTTAATTTGAGTTTAAAAAAAAAGAAGAAAACCAAATTATCAATATCAAAAATAAAAAAGGGTGAATGAACCACCAATGAAGATGAAATTAATGTAATAATTAGGACTATTTTGCCCAATTGTATGTCAGTAAAATGGATAGTCTAAGTAAAATGGATATTTACAAAAATATAAACTGTCCAGATTAACAGAATTAGAATGGTTAAACAAGCCTATTTTAGAAACATAAATTGAACAAGCCATAAATGAGCTCCCAAAGAAAAATTCCTTGGACCAGATGGATTTACAAGTGAATTCTACCAAACATTCAAGGAACAATTAATCACAATACTGTACAAACTATTTGAAAAAAATGTGAAGGATTCCAAATTCCTTTATGTTACAAATATGGTTTTGATACCTAAACCAGGGAAAGCAAAAACAGAGAAAGAAAATTACAAACCAATTTCCTTAATGAATACTGATTGAAATATCTTAAATAAAACATTATCAATGAAATTACAGTAATATATTACAAAGAACACAGACTATGATCAAGAGGATTTATGCCGTATCAAACTACCAAATTATTATTTTATAGAGGTAGAAAAAAATAATAACAAAATTCATGTGGTAGAACAAAAAGTCAAGAATATCCATAGAGTCAATTTAAAAAATGTGATGGAAGGTGGCGTAGCAGTTCTCGATTTCAAATTGATTGTAATCATCAAAACAACCTGGTACTGGCTAAGAAACTGAGTAATGGATCAGTGGAAGAGAGTAGGTACATGATACACAATAGTAATTAACCATACTAATCTAGTATTTGAAAAACCCCAAAATCTAAGCTTTGGGCGTAAGAACTCATCATTTGACAAAAATTGCTGGGAAAACTGGAAAGCAATTTAAAAGAACCTAAGCATAGCCCAACATCTCACAGAGTATGTGAAGATAAGTGAAAAATGGATAAATGATTTAGATTAAAATTGATATCATAAGTAAATAAGAGGAGAATAGAAAAATATACCTAACAGATCTATGGATAAGGGAAAAATTTTGGCCAAATGAGATGGAGATGATTAAAAGAAGTAAAATGGATAATTCTGATTACACGAAGTTAAAAATCTTTTGCACAAAGAAAATTAATGCTACTAAAATTAAAAGAAAAATTAGCAAATTGGGAAAAATTACAAAAAGTTTGTCTGATAAAGGCCTCATGGAAGTGAGACAAATTTATAAAAATATGAGCCACTCCCCAATTGATAAACAGTCAAAGGATACGAACAGGCAGTTTTCGGAAGAGGAAATCAAAGCTATCAATAGTCACATGAAAAAATGTTCTAAATCATAATTGATTAGAGAAATGCAAATTAAAACAACTGTGAGATACCACCTCATGCCTATAAGATTGTTAACATGACACAAAAGAAAAATGAGAAATGGCAGTGGGGGTGTGGAAAAATTGGGACACTGATGCACTGGGAGGAGTTATGAACTACTCCAACCATTCTGGAGAACAATTTGGAATTACATCCAAATCGCTGTAAAACTGTGCATACCCTTTGACCTAGCAATACCATTACTAGGTCTATATGCCAAACAGATCAATGAGAAGAGAAAAGGACTTATTTGTACAAAAATATTTGTAGCACTTCTGTTTGTGGTGGCAAAGAATTGGAAACTGAAAGAATGCCCATTAAATAGTTAATCACTGAACAACTTGTGCTATATGATTATGATGGAATGTTACTGTACTATAAGAAATGACAAGCAGGATGGTTTCAGAAAAACTTGTGAAGACTTATATGAACCAATGCAAAGTGAAGTGAGGAGAACCAGGAGAACATTGTGCACAGTAACAGCACTATTATAAGGATGATAAACTGTAAAAGAATTAGCTACAATAACCCAAGACAATTCCAAATGACCCACAATGAAAAATTCTTTTTCCAGAGAGAGCACTGTTGAACTATGAGGGCAGCTTGAAGCATACTTTTTTTTTTAAAAAAATTATTTTTCTTGTTTTTGTGTGTCTTCTTTTGTAACTTGGCTAATTTGGAAATGTTTTGCATGACTTTACGATAATCCACATCATATTGCTTGCCTTCTCAAGGAGTGAGGGAGGGGATAGAGGGAAAAAAATCTGTAACTTAATTTTTTTAATACTTAAAGTAAAAAATGTTTATATTTTATTGGGATATATTTAATGAAATAAATAAATGTTTATTTATTTTATTTTTAGTTTACAACACTCAGTTCCACAAATTTTTGAGTTCCAAATTTTCTCTCCCTCCCTCTCCTTCCCCCTTCCCCCCAAGACAGCATGTAATCTGATACAGGTTCTACATATACCTTCCCATTGAACTCATTTACATAATAGTCCAGTTGTAAGGAAGAATTATAACCCGTAGGATGAATCATGAGAAAGAAGAAATGAAACCAAAAAGGAAGCAAAAAAAGAGAGCAAATAGTTTCCTCAATCTGCATTCAGATTCCATAATTCTTTCTCTGGATGTGCATAGCTTTTTCCACCATGAGTATCTGGAGCTGTCTTTGAACCTTGCACTGATGAGAAGAGCCAAGACTATCCAAGTCAGGCCTTACAGATACCGTATGTCTGTAATCGTGTATAATGTTCTCCTGCTTCTGCTCTCCTCACTCAGCATCAGTTCATATAAGTCAATAAAAAATATATTTTAAAAAGAGAATTTAAAAAGATATAAGAAAATGGAAAATTTCAGAGGAAATTGCAAAGATCTTTACGAGCTGATTCAGAGTGAAAAGAATAGAGCCGGGAGAACAATCTATACAATGACATGATATAGAAGAAGAACTTTGCAAGACTTTAGAACTCTGATCAACACAACAATAAACTACAACTGCAAAAGAATTAAGATGAAATAAACTGCATACCTCCTGACAGAGAGGTGATGAACTTAAAATGCAGAAATATATTTAATATCTAAAGTAGAAATTTGTTTTGTTAAACTTTGCAGATATGTATTAAGGGATTTGTTTTTCAGGTTTGTTGTTTTAATTTGCTTAATGAAGGAAAAGTAGGAAAGATGAATTAATAAAATAAATATTTGTTACTTTAACAAATACGTATTCAAAAAGGGGGGCATTACAGCTATTTTAATGGTGTCCCATTTTTTGCAAATAAATGGTAACATTAACTATGATTCTTTTAAATTAGCCAACATGCCTTGTAATCTAATTAGTGATGTACACGAAAAACTGAATGGAATTCCTACTGTCCCTGCAGTATTATCTAGCAAAATCACAGCCAAGGAGAATTCCCTATACTGCAGAAGGTGCAGATCTTCTATTTTTGTAGAAGGATGATGATTACAATTTGAAGGAGAGTAATTAGCTACTAGAGGTGATAGGTGAAAATGTGATTGGTTCTGAGCCTGTTTCCATGAATAAGGCACAGTGTACAGTAGAACAGTTGGTCAGCAAAGCCATATGAAAGTAGTGATAAAAATCACTTACAAACCTGGGGTATACTAGCAATGTTAGGTGGAATGCTAGGCTACTTAGGAAAGCTGGAAAAGATATGAAATCCAAGCAGGGTAGAACACTGGATTTGGATCCAGTAATCTTGGGTCTAAATCCTGGTTCTGATACTTACTTGTTCACTCTCAGCAAGACAGTTAACTTCCTTACACCTCAATTTCCTCATCAATGAAATGGCAATAATACTTAAATCAAACAATATACTGCAAATAATATGTTTGATAAAGTTTAAAACATTGTATAAATGCCAGATATTGTATTTATCTCTACCCTTAAACAAAAGCTTGGGGGGGGGCGGGGCGAGCCAAAATGGTGCCTGGAAAACAGGAACTCGCTTAAGCTCTACCCCAAATCCCCCCAAACACCTGTAAAAAATGGCTCTTAACAAATTCTAGAGCTACAGAACCCATGAAATAACAGAGGGAAGCAGGTCTCCAGCCCAGGACAGCCTGGAAGGTTGCTGGGAAGGGTCCATCAAACCGTGCTGGGAGTGGAGCGCAGCTCAGTGTGGGCCAATCCAGGACAGACCA
This sequence comes from Trichosurus vulpecula, assembly GCF_011100635.1. Classification (NCBI taxonomy): domain Eukaryota; kingdom Metazoa; phylum Chordata; class Mammalia; order Diprotodontia; family Phalangeridae; genus Trichosurus; species Trichosurus vulpecula. Next base: position 511,010,672 of record NC_050573.1, on the reverse strand, counting down.
GGACAGAGGACATTGGGCAGAGCAGGCCTCCGGGCCATGGATCACTGAGCTGTAGCAGTTACCAGACTTCTCAACCCACAGATGCCAAAGACAACACAACAGGTCAGCAGGAAAACTGCTGAATCTGGGTAGGAGAAGTGCCTATTCCAGCCCCAGCCCCAGGGGTGGCGGTGGCGGCTTGGCAGCAGCAGCGTGAAGCTCAGGTGCTTCCAGAGCTCCAGCATCAGCTGCTTCCTGGGTCCCTAGCCCACACTGTGGAAGGAATCAAGTGGTGGATCAGAGCAGGAGTGCAGAGATTGCTTTGGTGGTTCAGAGGCAGGGCTCTCTTGCTTTGCCCTGCTTGGATCTGGGTCAGGGTCTTGTTTGGTAGTTCTTGGGGGAGGAGGAGCGCTGGTGTGGCAGAGCTTGCAGTGACTGTGGAGAGGGAGTCCTCCTGGTAGTTACAAGACAGAAAGAAGTGCTTGCACTCACAGACCAGAGCAAAGGCCAGTAGAGGAGCATCATATCACCTCAGAATAGAAGTAGCTCTGAAAACAGCAGCACAAAACCCCTGAAGCTTGGGACAAAGCACTCTCCACTCTGACAGCAGTAATACCCTGACAAAAAGCTCAAAATTCAAGTAATTGGCAGGTAAGATGTATAAGCAGCATGAAAGGCCTCAGACTATAGAATCTTTTTCCGGTGACAAAGATCAAAACATACAGCCAGAAGAAGTTAACAAAGTCAAAAAGCCTACATCAAAAGCCTCCAAGAAAAATATGAATTGGTCTCAGGCCATGGAAGGACTCAAAAAGGATTTGGAAAAGCACATAAGAGAAATAGAGGAAAAATTGGGAAGAGAAATGAGAATGACGCAAGAAAACCATGAAAAACAAGTCAATGACTTGCTAAAGGAGACCCAAAAAAAAATACTGAAGAAAATAACACCTTAAAAAAATAGACTAACCCAAATGGCAAAAGAGCTCCAAGAAGCCAATGAGAAGAATGCCTTAAAAGGCAGAATTTGCCAAATAGAAAAGGAGGTCCAAAAGACCACTAAAGAAAATACTACCTTAAAACTTAGAATGGAGCAAATGGAAGCTAGTGACTTTATGAGAAATCAAGAAATTATAAAACAAAAGTTTTGCTTTCAAACCTGAAAAATAACAAACAACACTTTTAAAAAGTGCTGATGTGACCCATCTACCAGGATAACAGAATTTTAGGTGAAAATGTTATTTATTTAAACAGTATTTTGTCTTTTGTATAAAAATAAACCAACCCAGTTCCTATGCAAATTATTACAAATTCAAATGAGTGATATCTAAATGACATTTTAGTGCCTTTTTAAAAGAAATCACACAAGAGGAATTTTAAGCACTTTAAATTATTTTATTTTATTATCTATATTATTCAGGTTATAAATGTTTACTTTCAGTTGTTATCAATTGTCAACTTTGTTATAAATAAATGATCAAAGAATATGAATAGGCGATTCTTAAAAGAACAAGAAAAGAAATTGAAGTTATCAACAATCACATAAAAATGATCCAAATAACTCATAAATTGAGGAATACAAATTAAAACAACTTTAACATTCCATCTCTTACTCATCAGATGACAAAAATGGAAAATGACAGTTACTGAAGAGGTTGTAGGAAGACAGGCATGCTGATTCACTGCTAGTGGATCTGTGAAATGGTCTGAGTCATTCTGGAAAACAATTTGGAATTATACACCACAAATCATGTAACTGACAGACTAGACTCTGGGATACCACTACTACTCCAATGGGATCAAAGATAGAGGAAAATAACCCATATGCACACAAATATTTATATCATCCAAAAATACGGAAGCAAAGTAGGAGCCATCAGCTGGGGAATTCCTCCAGAAACCGTGGCATGTTAATGTAATGTCATATTACTACACCCTAAGTAATTATAAAAGGGATTGATTTAGAGAAACCTGAGAAGATAAGTATAAACTGATGCAAAATAAAATGAGTACAACTTGCAGAACATTTTATATATCTACTACAACATTACAAAAGACAACTTTTGAAAGACTTAAGAACTCTGACCCACTGATCATTAATTATTTATAATGATCATTAATTATTAATGATAACAACCATTCACCAAGCCAAAAAACTCAAGATGAAGCATGCTCCCCACTCCTTGGCAGAAAGATGATGGACCATAGGTGCAGAATGAAGTAATTTTCAAGCATGACCAATACGTCACAACTTTGTTTTGATTGGTTATACTTATTTGTTACAAAGGAGGATTTTAATTGGAAGGGTGGAGTGGTATGAGGTGATAGTGGTTGAGACATAGTGATAATGAGGCAAAAAAATTTTTGAAAGAAAGAAAAGAGTATCAATGAAACATAAAACTATACAGAAGAGAAGAGAAGGAAATTCAGAAGGATAGGGCTGGTCCTACCACATTCAAGTTGATGCATATTCAAAACAAAGCAAAATAATAACAAGTGGTACATGGTAGATTCATAGTTCCATGTGCAACCCAATTTTTGAACAGAAATCACATTTGTTCATTATTGTCAAGTTCAAAATTAAAAATAAAAAGATTTTTTAAAAAGTTAACTTTGCCATAATATCTGATATTTTACGGTACAGATAAAATTACATTGCAATAACTTCTATAGAGCAGTGGGAAAAGGACTATCCTGGGAGTTGAAAGAACTGTGGTCAAGGCCCTGCCTGGCTGTTTAATAGCCCTGTGATCTTGGCAGGTTATTTAATCTCCCTGAGCTTCAATTTCTTTACCTTTAAAATGAGGGGTTGAATCATATTTGGCAAATGAAAAATTAACTACCTAAGAAGGGCTGCCCAACCTTAGTTTTTTATTGAAATAACAGACAATATATTTCGATTTGCCATTTTAGTGAGAGCTCTGTGGTACCTCAGCTTCCCTTACTAAAGCATTTATGTAAATTTCTATGCTTGTAGGCAGGCCACATAAATCGCACTGTGGGGTGGCATGCAGCCTGCAGGCCGCATTCTGGACAGCCCTGTGCATGTAAAGGATTGCCCTAGATACTAGGGATAACAAAGATGAAAATAAAATTATCCTGGTTTTAAACAAGCTTAAATTTTCTTGAGGTGGGGCTATAAGATGTACCCAGATAAATGAATAAAAGGAAATATGTGGCCACAGCACTATCAGATGGGAGGACCAGGGAAGAGGAACTGCATAGTCCTTTCTTGAGTTGTTATGTTATGATTCTAGAAATTACATGGACCAAACAACACTTTTGTTATTGTGGAATTTTTTTCTTTATGACTACAGGCTTAGAAATAACTGTTAGGAATCAATTGTCTCTGATCAATTAGTAAGTAAAGTACTCTCTAGCAACTTTTAAAGGAAAAAGTAAGCAATGTCCTATGCTAACCTTCTCCCCTTTCCTCTTCTAAGCTTGTTTGGTTTGGGTGAGTAGTTGGGAAGTTTAGGTGGGATTTCTGGTGCTTGTCTTTACTAAGACTAGGAGAAAAATGGAGTTGAAGGGCAGTTCCTCATTATGCTTTCTTCTGCATCCAAACCTCCATTTACCCCTCCTCTTATATACAGGAGTGCCAATATCATATTATGAAGAAATGTTTATTATGTAAAAAGTTGTTTATATGAGCATGAATAGAAGAAAGTATTTTATATTATTATTAAGCATAGAAAATTCAGAAAAACTAGATCAACAACATTCAATCACGATGGACAATCAACAAAGAACAATATAGCTTTGGTGAAGAGGAAACTTTATTGTAATTATATATGTTATAATGGAATATTACCTGAATATCACATTTTAAATAAACTCCACATCAAATTATCATTATTTTTGTAAGCTAGAATTTATCTGGAAATTTTAATATTTCATTAAATTTAAGATAAATGTTTTTATAAAGTAAATATCTTCCAAAGTCAATATCTTTATAAAGTAAGTGTTCATGTTTTATTTTTACATGTTACTTGGCATTTGAAGAGACCTGAAAAAAATCAAATCGGTCTTTCATATATGAGATGTGTCATAATTAGAAACATTTTCAAGAAAATCATTTGCAAGTTCAACAGTTGTACCTATTTATTAGGGAAAGCAAATGTCACTATTCATTCACAAAAGTACTGGGGAAATGTACAAATAAAGACTGTAAAATTTGATAAATAAGAGTGTAGGTGGTCACTGCTATTTATATACTTTTATCAAAGGCTAAATGTCAAATAGTTGGTTTAATACAGCAAACTCTGAGGTCTATTAAATTAATCTTACTCGGAAGGCAGATAATCAGAACTTTATTTGATTGATTTTTTAAGCAGTGTTTCAAATTAAAAATTAGTATTCATCATTATTATTTAACTTGTTAGCCAACACTGAAATCTGAGTAAATGAAGAATGCAAGTATGCTTTCTTTAAGAGTATAAAGTTCTTTTCACATATATTCCTCTTACAGCTATTGAACTAAGCACTTAATTATACAAATGTTTCTTAAGGTTGTTTTTTTTCCTTAGTACTTTAGGAGAGGTCAAGTCAGTCTTTCTGTCTTGCTTCATGGTCCCCAAATAAACCCCCTTTCGAAATGAAATGGGCATGCCTAGCTTTAGGCTGCTTCTTAACTATAGGAGCAAATCAATAGCAGCTGAATGCCATCTGCTGCGGGCCACAGAACAGCACCAAAAGTGTGAGCAATGCATCTTCCCTTATTGAAAGGTTATTTTATGCAAGTAAACAATTCATCGTCTTCTTGCACGCTTGATGCTCATTTACCACTCTGATCAATAAAATATGCAAAACAACAAAAAAATTGAATCCTAGGAGTAGTTCTGATACCAGTGTGATAGTTAATCAATATCAGGTCTCTGTTCACCAAGGCAAGCAGTGGGGGTATTTCTACGAAATCTGGAGAAAGATATGTGACTCTTTCAGAAAATATTTGTTTTAGGAAATGAGAGACATTACTTTCAGAGCTAAAGCAGAAAAATGGACTATTATGAACTTTAAAAAAAACCACCAAAAGGTTTTAAAGTCAGTACTTTTTCCAAGGTCAAAAAACAAATAATCTTAGCTGATGTATAGGGCCTTAAAGATGAATACTGGATAAGATTCTAGACATAAGCCTCTGGACAGCAACCTATTTAACTATTTCTAAGGTCTACCTTATTAAGTCTTGGTTTTCAACGTATTCGGTTCAGGTGAATTCAGTTTTTCTTCTAAAAAACAAACTGCTGTGGGAATTTCTTTTGTACAGTGTTCTTTCAGTCAGACCTCAAGCTGCTTTATTATATTAAGCCTCTTGACAATTGATTCAAGTAGAATATTTTTTTCCCAACAAAGAAAACTACATAATTTTACAGCACTGAAGACCCTCAATTAAAGTTTGTTTCTTAACATGCTATAAAGGACTCAAAATATCAAGGTTTCATCATGTAAAATATCTCCTCTCCTAATGAAATGAAGATTCAAATACAATAAACTATTTTTAAAATCTAAACATATGGATGAATTTTTAGAAATTCTTAACAGTACAACAAAAACCACAGCCATATAATAAAAAAACAGGAGATAAGATTTCTTACAATAATATTTTCAGAATTTAAGCATGCTATATTAGTAAAAAGCATCAAATACTGATTTTAGTGTTCTAGCCAAAAATATTCCTTAGTTTTCCAGGTTGATAAAAAGGGATGCTACTATGTTTTCAGCTAAAATGACTGTAACCATCAAAAGAGTTTCTTATCTGCTTCCATAAATAAAATCTTCACATCATACACAGATGTTGCTATGCTCTAGTGAAGATAATTAATATTTATACATGAAATAGTATTGCCAGAAATAATTTCAAAGGTACTTTTCCCCACAAAAATGTTAGTAGTATATCACTAGATAGTAATATTATACAGCCAAAAAGAATTGTATTCTGAAAAGAAATGAACCAGTCATTAATATCCATAAGATAGTTTTAACATGAGGAAAAAACTAAAAAAAAAAAACCACTAAATTCATATCAATATATTTATTTGTTAAGATATAGATAATGTGAACAGAAAAAGGGGGCAAAATGTTCTTAAAGGTTTGTTTTTGTTATGGAATAGCCAAAATGGGAAAGTTACCTGATGAATTCCCTAGTTTCCTAAAGACTCAAACAATAGAAAGTACTAGTCCCAGCTCTTATTTTAAAATATCTTTACCATGATATTTGATGTCTTCATTTATATTTTAACAAACATATAAAAAACAAGCTAATTTACATATTTATATAAGAAAAATTATTTTAATCAAATTAATACTATAGCACAGTTATTAAAGTGCAATAGCTTTGAGTCATTGACCCAACTGGTGGCAAGGGTATAATTTAAAGGTAGAAATTTCCAGTGCATGCACTGTTAGCCACAGTGAACCTGTTACTGCTCTAAAGGGAATTGTTTGCCTCTTATTAGATTTTCTACAGCACAGCCATAAGTGATAAATGTACTGCTGTACTCACTGTCAAGTTAATCAATGCTGCCAAAGTTTTGTTGACCTAACAGTAATCCATAAAGTGAGCGGCATTTTCTCTATCCCTATGACATCTCAGTCCACAGAGGGGATAGGAATCCTAAAGCAGTTTCTTATAAAGAGGGATTTGAAGGCATTGTTAGGATGGAAAAAAATAGGTTGTTTTCAAAATTAGCAGACTGTAAGAATATTTCTCCAGTATGAGAAATGGTATATGGATCAAAGTAAAAAATAAAATTCACCTTAAGTGCAAAAAACCAAACAAACAAATGAAAAAAACACCAGATTAAAAACTTCTCATATAAAAGACCCTTGTCCACTTCCTTCAATGACCCTCTCTTCAAAAGAAAAAAGGATTTACAAATTTAAAAAAAAAGGCCTCCAAGAATTTTCAAAGGAAAGTAGACCTATTGTAGCAGCCAGCACACTCCTGTCTACACTTCAGTGCACTGATCAAATACAGTGCGGAGCACCCGTAATAAGAATGGTAATGTGGAAAAGAGAAAAGAGTTTTGCTTCAGACGAGAGCAATTCTGGGCATGTGAAAGACATGGCCATTAAGAAGGGAAGAAAGGAAACAACAGGAGAGGGAGAATTGCCCTATAAACAAACTGCTGCCATGCTTTCACAAGCAATTATAGACATATGAAATATGAATTGCAATTGATTTTTCTTCTAGGGGTCACTATGCTCCGTGTTTTTACGCACTGTAGGCATTTATTTGGGCAGCAAACTGACACGTTTTTGTAGAATGATCTGTGCGATGTAATCTTTGTGCAATCACAGGTATTTCATTGTGGCTTCTATTCGGTGACACTTGTCCCTTTCCAAAACTCAGTGGCAAGGAGTTTCTTGATAAAGAAACAGCATTGCAATTACTGTTACAAGAGGCTAACACAACTTCACCAGAAAGTGCTTATTAACTTCTTTTGTGCTGATATAAAATAAACAGCATAAATCCAGGAGAGGAGAATTCATCACCTAAGTACTACAGCAAATCCTCGTCTTTGCTACAAACAACATACCTGTATTAATAAATCCATATGAGATAATGAATTAAAAACATTTTACAAGCCTTCAAAAGCTACAGAGATGTAAATTATTATTACCAAAATAATTTGAATACTTAATTCTAACAATTCTCATAAAGAATACTGATTTATTTCATTTAAATAAATTAACATGAAACAATATTTTTTTTTAAAACTCCACCTCTCTTTACCCTGCATTTTTACACTAAAAAATATAGACTACCTAAGTGTTTTCTTTGTGGATATGATAGAGTTAAGTGTGCTGGGAGAGCAGCCTTCAAAGGGGGTGGGAGTAGGTACCCCAAGGGATGCAAAAGATGATCTGTGGAGATACAGAAAGAAAATTAGAGCCCAGAGCCTCTTCACTTTGGCAGATGTTCTGTGCAAAGGATGCTCTGTTTGGGTGGCTTCTACAGCAGTTGGGTAACTTGCCAGTTCCTCTTTCACTATCCATATCCCTCTAAGGTCAGGGATGTGGCAGTGGCAGCAGGGATAGATTCGGGCTGATCAAAAGCCAGGACCAGAATGGCCCCAGTGGATGGAGATGGCTGAGGTCTCTCTCAACTTGAAGCAGTGGTCATCTTAGACAGTGTCTACATGTTGGTTCTGCTACATTGTGATTAGACCATAACTTGAGTATTTTGAGTTCAATTCTAAGAGGCATCACCACATTTCAGGAAGGTCATTAAAAAGCTAGAGTCCCTCCAGAGAAGAGCAACTAGAATTTACATTAAACCAACCTTTATTAAGTGTCACTGTGCTAGGCCCTGGTGATAGAGCAAAACAGAAATCTTGACATTTAAAGATCTGGAGGATACAACAGGTACAGACTTAGTAAATACAAAATAATTTCAGGAAGGAGAACATGCTAATTACTACTAGAGCTCTAGAAGGTCTCTGTAAGGGAAATAGTGACTGACTTGAACCTTATAAGAAGCTAAGAATTTTCAGAGATGAAGATAAGAGTACGTTTCAGGGGTAGCAGACAGCTTTGGTATAATATAAGCACAATGATGGGAGAACTGGCATGCTGAGTATATGGAAGAGATTGTATACCAGTTTGGCATGTGTGAAGGGGAGTAATATGAAATAAGATTGGAAAGGTAAAAGGAAGAGAAAGAAGTTGAATTGTGAAGGAATTAAATTGTAAATGTGGAACATGTGTTTTAGCCTAGAGGCAAAGGGAGCCACTGAAGAATTTCTGAGCAAGAGAGGGACATGGTTAGACCTGTATTTTGGTATTAATAATTTTATAGCTATGTAAATTTTAATGTAAAATTTCATATGTAATTTTATAGCTGATTGTAGAGGAGTTGGGAGGAAACAGGAACAAGAACACAAGAAAAGGGGTTGACTTTAGAAAGAAAGAATCTGTTCTTCAGAGTGGACCAAAAAAGAGAACATGGGATGATTCAGAGGGGCTTTGAAGAGTGAGGTAGGGGATAAGGGGGAACTTGTGATGGATGGCCTCTAGCTTTTCGTAAAGTAGAAGGCAAGTTTCTCTGATAAAGGGGAGGGAGATAGGAGGAGAAAATTGGTGTCCTAACAGACTTAAGTAGAGAAGAATTTTGGAATAGGCACCAAAGAGAGTGTAGAGTCAATCAGGAAAGAACATAGTATTGCCTAACAGCAATGAAAGCCCCATCAAGATAAGACAGGAAAACTCTATAGAAAATTTATTGTGGTTACATCAGTTTCTTCATCTGTAAAATGAGGGAAGTGGACTAAGGTCTCTTCCACAGCTACCAATCTCTAATCCTATGATTTTTCCCACAAGAGTTTATCAGGATATAAGTAGGAGAGAAGAAAGAAAGTAGCAGTAAGCCAGGAATGGAGTTTGGCAAGGATAAGTGACAAGAGAATAAAAGGGGAAAAGTAGAGGGCATTAGATAGCCTAACAAGCAAACTATAGTGTCAAGACCGCATTTAGGAAAATGAATCCAGAGTAGGAGTGATGAAATGGGAGAATTAGGAGAAGTGGTACACTTAGCAGTCACAGTGAAGATAATAAACAAGTCTAAGAAGAGTGAAGTGGAAAAGATGAAAGAATAAGAAGTTGTGATTAGAAAGGGGAATTTCAGAATACATAGAGATCATGAAGCTAACACATTTATGGGGGTTGTAAGATAAAGGGCATTAATGGTATTACAGCACTCATTCCAGCATTCATTCCTATCAAAGAAATGCTACAGAGAATAGGAAAAAAATGGAGTTTTTCTTAAAATGAAAACTAGTATCTATCTAAAACCATTAGCAAGCATTATTTATAATGGGGATAAGCTAGAAGACTTCACAATAAAATCAGGGGTGAAGCAAGCATGCCCATTATCACCTCTATTTTCAATATTGTATTAGAAATGTTAGCTATAGTAATAAGAAAATAAGAAGAAAAAGAAACTGAACGAATTAGAATACACAAAGAGGAAACAAAACTATTACTCTTTGCAGATGATGTGATGGTAAACTTAAAGAATTCTAGGGAATCAAAAAACTACTTGAAATAATTAAGAACTTTAGCAAAGTTGCATGATATAAAATAAATCCATAAAAATTATCAGCATTTCTATATATTATCAACAAAGCCCAAAGAGATAGAAGGAGAAATTCCATATAAAATAGACATTATAAAATGCTACCTGCCAAGATAAACTCAGGAACTATATGAACACAATTACAAGTTTTTCACACAAATAAAGTCAGATATAAACAACTGGGAACATATAAATTACTCATGGGTAGGCCAAATCAAAAGAATAAAAACAACAATTTTGCTTAAACTAATTTACTTATTTAGTGCCATGTCAATCAAACAACCAAAATGTTTATTTTATAGAGCTAGAAAAAATGAGAAAATTCATCTGGAAGAACAAAAGGTCAAGAATATCAAGGGAAGTAATGAATAAAAAAAAGGAAAGGAAAGGGACCTAGCACTACCAGATGTCAATCTACGTTATAAAGAGGCAACCACTTAAACTACATGGTACTGGCTAAGAAGTAGATAGTGGATCAGTACAATAGATCAGGTACACAAAACACAGTAGTAAATGACCCTAGCAACCTAGTGTTTGATAAACTCACAGACCCCTGCCTCTGTGATAAGAACTCACTATTTGACAAAAACTGCTCAGAAAACTAGAAAACAATACGATAGAAACTAGGTATAGATCGACATCTTAAACTATATACCAAGATAACGTCAAAATGGGTACGTGATTTAGACATAAAAGGATTGATACCATAATCAAATCAGGACAGCAAGGCACAGTTTAACAATTCATGACCAAATAAGAGATAGAGAACACTGCAAAATGTAAAATAGATAATTTTTATTATATTAAATTAAAAAGGTTTTGCACAAACAAAACCAATGCAACAGAAGGAAAGCAGAAAGCTAGGAAACAATCTTTGCAGTAAGTGTCTCTGATAAAGGCCTCTTTCTCAAATATATGGAGAACTCAGTTGAATTTGTAAGAATACAAGTCATGAAAGTCTGAATCTGGTTATTAACTAAGTGAATGGAGAGAAGGGGGCAGATGCAAGAGATGATGTGAAGGCAGAATGGACAAGATTTGGAAACTGACTGGATGAGGGCAGGAGTGTGAGGGAGAGTGTTGAGTCAAGAATGGTTCCAAAGTTATGACCGTGGGTGCCTAGAAAGTAGAATGAGGGGCTGGTTTTGGGAGAAAGATGAGAGGATATTTTTGGACATGATAAGTTTTAGATGCCTGTAAGGCAAACAGTCAGAAATGTCTGAAAGTGTATTATGATGGCAGATGAAAGAACATCTGCATAGAGAAGGATATACAGTTATCTGCAGAAAATTATACCCAGGGGAGCTCATGAGATCACCAAGAGAGTATAGAGAGAGAAGAGAAGAGGGTCCATGACAGAGCCTTGTCAAGGGTCAAGAGATGGATAATGATCCAGTAAAGGAGACTGAGAAAAGTCTGGGCCTGGTAGAGTACTGAGAGTACTGGGAGACTGCCTGGAAGTCACAGTGAAATTAAGTAAGAGAAGGTTAAAAAAAATTTAGGAATCATTAAACCATGAGGAATGAAGGAAAAATAAATTAATAAATATTATAATCAGATAAAATTGTTTCAAAATATCCTTAAGACAAAGGTAGAATGTTTCTGGATCATGATGAGGTCCAGGGTGTGACTGCCCTATGTGTGGCTGAGGTCAAATAAAGAAAAAGGTCATGGGAGTTGAAGAGAATGACAAACCAGAAGGCCATAGTGCTTGAGGGAACATCAATACGAATATTAAATCACCTAGTATAACAGAAAAGGTTAGGGTACAAAGAAAGACTGTGAACCAGGTACTAAATTCCTTGAGCAAAGAGAAAGAATGTCTTATGAATCTTTACATAACTATCAACAGGATCTAGACTGGGTGACAAATCCGGATAAAGTGGTTCTCAAAGAAAAAGCTGAAGAACGAAGTTGGCCAGGAAGGGTGGTTTGTAAATAGCAGTGGGGAAGCAAGGAACATGCCAATTCTCCTTCCAAAACTAGGGTCTTGCAGTAGTGGAGCTGGATGACTGAAGCATGCCAGAGGTGCAATCAATACTAGAAAGCATGATCAGAGATGTGGTATTTCCTTGAGGAGGAACCAGATTTCTACGAGTGCCTAAAGATGGAAGAAGAATGAAAGAAGAAGTCTAAGATAACAGGAAATTTGTTTACAATATAGTGGGGAATACCAGAGAGAATATTGGAAGGCAGGCAAAGGGCTAGGGGATGGGGAATGGGAAAGGGAGGGCTGAGGTGCATGGAGATGAGGGAAAAGGAAGCTGTGTAGAGGAGGTGGAGGATGGTTTTCATTTAGGCAGCTGGGGATTCAGCATCACTGGAATCAGAAGGCTAAGAGGTGAGAGCTGGTTGACCACAAGGGCAGAAATGTAGTACATTTTGATTGGGGGTAACACCCTCAAGAAGCCTGTGAAACGCAATTTTCTTTTCAGGCATTACAGAAGAAGGGAAGATTGGGCTTGGAGTTAATGACTTTTCCTGTATATGAGGTCCTGGTAATAAGAAGTCTGGTATTCCTGTAGGATAAAGTTGTGGGAAAAGATGCCCATGATCTCCATTATATTTCATACTAGACACAGATTGAAAGAGGAGGGAGAATTATCTCTACTTGTGAACAATATGATAGTTTACTCATAAACTTCAGAAAATAAACAAAAAATTGAAATGAATAATTTTTAGGAAAATAGTTGATTATAAAACAAATGCAGAGAACTGCAAACATTTCAGAAAAGTACTTAAAAAATTAGAAAGATGGGGGCAGAGCCAAGATGGCAGCTGGAAAGCAGGAACTAGCGTGAGCTCCCTGCCAAGTCCCTCCAAAAACCTATAAAAATTGGCTCTGAACCAATTCTAGAACTGCAGAACCCACAAAATAGCAAAGGGAAGCAGGGCTCCTGCCCAGGACAGCTTGGATGGTTGCTGGGTGAGGTCTTTTGTGCACGGAGCTGGGAGCGGAGCAGAGCCCAGCGTGGGCGGCACAGACCAACCAGACCAGGAGCCTGGCGGAGTGGGCCCTAGTGCCCTGAATCAGTGAGCTGTGGTAGTTGTCAGACTTCTCAACCCACAAACACCAAAGACAACAGAGAAGACCTGCAGAACCCACAAAATAGCGGAGGGAAGCAGGGCTCTAGCCCAGGACAGCCTGGATGGTCTCTGGGTAAGGTCTATCCCGCAGGGAGTTGAGAGCTGAGGGGAGCAGAGCAGAGCCCAGTGTGGGCGGTGCAGACCAACCAGACCAGGAGCTGGGTGGAGCACCCTAGCAGTGAGCTGCAGCAGTTACTAGACTTCTCAACCCACAAACAAAGACAACAGAGAAGGTTAGTGGGAAAAGCTGCTGGGGACAGAGTGAAAGAAGGAGTTCCTGGTTCGGCCACTGCCCTGCCCCGGGGGCAGCGGAGGTGGGGCAGCTACAGAACTACAGCTGCAGTTGCTTCTGGCGCCAAGCCCACCAGGTGGGAGGAATTACATGGCAGATCAGAGCAGGAGTGAAGAGCCTGCTGAAGATCTAAGTCCAGTCCAGGTTGAGGGTTCTTGGGGAAGGAGGAGTGCTGGTGTGGCAGAGCTGGCGCATCCCCCCAAGCTTGGAACATAGTACTCTTTACTCTACAAGCAGTCATACCTCACTGAAAAACTCAAGGGTCAAGTAAGTTGGCTGGGAACATGGCCAGGCAGTGAAAACACCCCCAGATTCAGTCTCAGACTATGGAATCTTTCTTTGGTGACAAAGAAGACCAAAACATACAGCCAGAAGAAGTCAACAAAGTCAAAGAGCCTACAACAAAAGCCTCCAAGAAAAACATGAACTGGTCTCAGGCCATGGAAGAGCTCAAAAAGGATTTGGAAAAGCAAGTTAGACAAGTAGAGGAAAAATTGGGAAAAGAAATGAGAAGGATGTGAGAAAACCATGAAAAACAAGTCAATGATTTGTTAAAGGACAGCCGAAAAAATACTGAAAAATATAATGAAGAAAACAACACCTTAAAAAATAGACTAACTCAAATGGCAAAAGAGCTCCAAAAAGCCAATGAGGAGAAAGGCAGAATTACCCAAATGGAAAAGGAGGTCCAAAAGAAAATACTACCTTAAAAATTAGACTGGAGCAAGTGAAAGCTAGTGACTTTATGAGAAATCAAAATATTATAAAACAGAATCAAAGGAATGAAAAAATGGAAGACAATGTGAAATATCTCATTGGAAAAACCACTGACCTAGAAAATAGATCCAGGAGACATAATTTAAAAATTATTGGACTACCTGAAAGCCATGATCAAAAAAAGAGCCTAGATATCATCTTTCAAGAAATTAACAAGGAGAACTGCCCTGATATTCTAGAGCCACAGGGCAAAATAGAAATTGAAAGAATCCACCAATCGCCTCCTCAAATAGATCCCAAAAAGAAAACTCATAGGAATATTGTCACCAAATTCCAGAACTCCCAGATCAAGGAGAAAATACTGCAAGCAGCCAGAAAGAAACAATTTGAGTATTGTGGCAACACAATCAGAATAACCCAAGATCTAGCAGCTTCTACATTAAGAGATCGAAGGGCTTGGAATATGATACTCCAGAGGTCAATGGAGCTAGGATTAAAATCAAGAATCACCTACCCAGTAAAACTGAGTATCATGCTCCAAGGCAAAATATGGACTTTCAATAAAATAGAGGACTTTCAAGCTTTCTCAGTGAAAAGACCAGAGCTAAATAGAAAGTTTGACTTTCAAACACAAGAATCAAGAGAAGCATGAAACGGTAATCAAGAAAAAGAACAAGAAAAAGAAATTGCAAGGGACTTACTAAAGTTGAACTGTTTTGTTTACATTCCTACATGGAAAGATGATGTGTATGATTCATGAGACCCCAGTATTAGGGTAGCTGAAGGGAATATGCATATATATGTATATGTTTATGTATATATATGCATATGTGAGTATGTATGTATATATGTATATGTGAGTATGTATGTACATATGTATGTGTGTATATATATATATGGAGAGAGAAAGAGCAGGCACAGGGTGAGTTGAAGATGAAGGGAAGATATCTAAAAGAAATAAAATCAAATTAAGGGATGAGAGAGGAATATATTGAGAGAGGGAGATAGGGAGAGATAGAATGGGGTAAATTATCTCGCATAAAAGTAGCAAGAAAAAGCAATTCTGTAGGAAGAGAAGAGAAGGCAGGTGAGGGGGAATGAGTGAATTTTGCTCTCATCAGATTTGACCTGAGGAGGGAATACCATACATACTCAATTGGGTATCTTACCCCAGAGGAAAGAAGAAGGAAGAAGATAAAAAAGGGGGGGATGATAGAAGGGAGGGCAGATGGGGGTGGAGGTAATCAAAAACAAACACTTTTGAAAAGGGACAGGGTCAAGGGAGAAAATTCAATAAAGGGGGACAGGTTAGGAAGGAGCAAAATATAGTTAGTCTTTCACAACATGAGTATTGTGGAAGGGTTATACATAATGATACGCATGTGGCCTATGTTGAATTGCTTGACTTCTTAGGGAGAGTGGGTGGGAAGGGAAGAGGGGAGAGAATTTGGAACTCAAAGTTTTAAAAACAGATGTTCAAAAACAAAAAAAAAAGTTTTTGCATGCAACAAGAAAATAAGATACACAGGCAATGGGGTGTAGAAATTTATCTTACCCTACAAGAAAGGAAGGGAAAAGGGGATGGGAGGGGAGTGGGGTGACAGAAGGGAGGGCTGACTGGGGAACAAGGCAACCAGAATATATGCCATCTTGGAGTGGGGGGGAGGGTAGAAATGGGGAGAAAATTTGTAATTCAAACTCTAGTAAAAATCAATGCTGAAAACTAAATATATTAAATAAAAATAATAAATTAAAGAAAAAAAGAGAGAGAAACCCACAAAAAAAATTAGAAAGACGTCAAAAGGGAAATCTCATTTTAAATAACCACAAAATGCTTCAATATCTGGAAGGTAACTTATCAAGAGGCAAAGAAGCCTTATAGAAATGCAATTAAAAAATAATTTTCACAGAAATAAAAAGAGAAAATTCAAAATCCTGCAGTAGCCTATAGATTATCAGTATGAAACCACAAAGCTGATATTTTATGGTATGAGACAAAATAGCAGCAAAATTCACATGGAAGTATTAAAGGTAAAAACCATCAAGGGAAATAATGGAAAAAAGTAGGAATGAAAGAGGCATGGGATACAAGGAGTTAAATTATTAAAAATAGTTATTAAAACCATCTAGTACTTCATTAAAATTGAAAAAGTAGATTGGTAGACTGGATCAGATGCTCAGGATGGAAACAAACATACATAACTGTTACATGTACAATAAATTCCCAAATGCAAACTCTTCAGGAAGAGACTTTAGAAAACAAGAATTTGGGGGGAAACTGGAAAGTAGTTTGGTGGGAAATAGGTTCAGATCAACATTTTATGCTACACACTACAATAAAATACAGATAAATGATTTACATATAAAGATTCACACCATAAAAGAATTAGGGGGAATGGGAATCTACATTTTTCACAACTGTAGATAAAGCATGAATTTATAACTAGATGAGATAATTATAACAGATAAAATAATCCTGATTACATAAACTTTAAAACCTTTTACACAAAGTCAATGCTGCTAGAGTTTGAAAAAAAGATAAAGACTGGAAAGAAAAAAAGTACTCAAAACAACTCCAAAAAGTCTGCCATCCAAAAATACATAGAAAATTGATGAAAATATATAAAGATTAGTAGCTATTATACTCATTAAGATAGAATTGAAAGACAGGAGTAATTATCAGGAAAAGAAATGCAATTTATCAACAAGAATTTGCTATACTGTTCAAACTCACTAATATTCACAGAAAGAGAAATTAAAATAACCTATACACCTGTCAAAGCTGGTAAAAAGGAAATTTTAATGTTCGAGAGAATGTGGGGAGAAAGGTACACTAGTTATTTGAAAAATTATTTGGAATTATGCAAGAAAAATTACTAGTTTATAACTTTTGCTCCCAAAGTCCCATTCCTGGTTTTATATGACAAGGGGGTGAAGCATGGAAAGAAAAGACCTATACATAAAATACATTCATGAGAGCATTATTTGCAATAATAAAAAGTTAAAAAACAAAATATGTGCCCAATGATTGGGAAATGGCTAAAAAACGTGGTATATGAATTTAATGTAATATTATTGAGTAACAAAGAATGATGTCTAGGAAGAATTCAAAGAAATGTATTAAGACTTGTCAATAATATTGCAGAATAAAAAAAAGGAGAGTCAAAGGAGCTCTATACAGAGTGACTGGAGTAATATAAATAACACAACACTAAAACAAACAATAATTTACAAGTTGATAATTAACTATAGGTTAATTATAACAAGTCAATTATCATTATAGTACATATAATCTATAATATAATTATAGTATATCAGGTCTATTGTAACAATGTTGGTACCAAAATATTACAATGAAAACACCATACTCTCTGTTCATCAGTAATGTTGATGGTGATTTACCATCAGTAATAATAATTACTATTTGTTGGTCTTGATTAACTGTTTATGGCTTGAATGTGGGGAGAGAAGTATCAGTTGTATTAAAGTAAAAAAGAAAGTAAAGGCAAAGTATAAATCTAAGAGCATCCCAGACCTAGAGCTGTATGAAGTCAAACTTTCTTCTCCTTTTCCATGTGTCTGTCCTTTACCCTCAGAGGAAGTGATGAAAATGGTATTTTCTTTCAAATCAAATCCATTATCTAAATCAAATACATTGTAACCCTCCATTTTGAATTCTGGCTCTCATATATACACAAATCTTATACTGGTATCTAATGTGTTCTGGATGTGACGTGATTTTGGAAATAAAATGTTTTTAGTGTTAGAAATTATTTTTTAAAATTAAAGTTTTAGCAATAAAATTTTGCTCTTTTTAACTAGAATGGCTTAGTTACATCAAAAATGGTCACAACTTTGTTTCATGCAAAATCAACATTAAAAATGTTGGTTTACTTTCACTATTATTAGAAGCCTGGAACTAATTGCTTTCAATTAATCTGTTCCACTCTTTGATAGCTTATTTATCAGATTGGGAAAGATAGATTTAATGGTACTTGCTTGAAACAGGTTCTTTAATTGGAAAC
The DNA here is from genome assembly GCF_011100635.1 of Trichosurus vulpecula. Classification (NCBI taxonomy): domain Eukaryota; kingdom Metazoa; phylum Chordata; class Mammalia; order Diprotodontia; family Phalangeridae; genus Trichosurus; species Trichosurus vulpecula. The sequence continues at coordinate 510,992,500 of NC_050573.1, read as the reverse complement.
ATCACAGCATTTAGCTCACTCTGTGCTCTAGCAATTAAGAACAATTTGGAAAAGTGGTGTTGTTTTTTTACACTATTGTCTCCTTGATTAGATTTCTGAAGAAGCAGACAAAACAAATGACAATACTACCCAGAACTATTGGTACAAATAAAAGCCCAACAGCCAGATTACTTACTATGAGAAATGTGAGCTATCCTCATCAATTTCTTCAATGTCTTACATTTATTTCACTGTACCCTTGCCTCTTGTGTAGGTAAACAGCAATATTTCTTATAAAATGCATCATTTTGCACCTCCCTTTATACAATTATCCTTTCTCCAAATAAGCCAAATCAACAGAAGAAATTATTTTTCTTGATTAAGCACCCACATTTCTCTTGGGATGAAACAAACAAACAATTAATCTTTCCTTATTTGCTCTCAGAAGTACCTGGATTCCTTAAACGTACAATATCCAAGGTACCTGTGGCAGCTAGTCGGCAGCAATTAGGCTTGTGCAGAAAATGAATGGACTCCAGTCAGAGGGCCTAATCTGTTGAGAGTTTCTAAGAGAGGGCAAGGTTACACCAGTAAAATTCCCTTGTTGTGGAAATACTGTTAAAAATTACCACTTGACTTCAGCATAATTAACGAGGCTTGGGAATTTATATGAACTAAGTAATTGGAAAGAATTAACAAGAGATACATACATTAATCTTTACCAGTTACAAAGTGTTTAATGAAATTAAGGTTCCAGTTCTCATTCCTGTCTTGCTTAGTTTGCACACTTTTTATTTCACTTGTAGATCAAGAAGAGTATACTATATGAAGAAGAAGAAAAACTTGCCATTTTAGTGAGCCAGTTATCTTTGAAGAACTCAATTACATATTTCAGAAAATAAGCTTAACTGGATAGGAATTCAAATATAATCAAGAGAGAAACTGTTATCATGTTAAGTGGTTTGTACCGTGAAATTTTATTTTAAAAATCAAATGAGGATCACCAATCTGGTGAAATACAACTTAACACTGCCATGTTACAACTTTTGATCCATAAAATGTTATCTGAATGCAAATTTTCAGAATTAAGACTAATTAAAACCCTAATATTTCCACCTTTGAATGGCACTAATGTACCTACATATGTTAATAAATCAGTTTTATGCAAAAAGATTCACTTTTGAGCTAACTTTCAATCCTGAAACAAAAGAAAGTAACAATTTACGTAAAAGAGCATTAGACTGAATTTGGAGGTGTTTTTTACAGAAGTTGTGATGAGACTGTGCTAATTCATCTAGACCCTCTCACACAGTCCTTTGGTGGCCAACGATACACACCTGTGAGATGACAAACTAAGGCAGTTAAGAGAAGTGAAACTGCCGTTCTCTATTACCTTGGCTACATAGGAATGGAACCCCAGACTTAGGTTTCCTTAAGCACCATGTCTAACCACAAGTAAAGGGTCTCATTTCTATTTCAACTCTTATTCCTACTGCTGCTGCTATTAGCTAACAAGTGTTTGTTATTTTAAGGTTTAAAATGCTGCCTCATTAAAGAGACTCATAATGACTGCCCAGATTTTTCATTAGCATTGACAAATCAAATAGTCAAAATTTCTGACTCACAAATTAAATGTGTGCCATACTTAGAATCTGTTGGTGTACTGGACAAGCTTTGCCCAGCTAAATTGCATATTTCCAATGACCTGAGCAAAAAAGTAAGCTGTTATATTTTCTTACTTCTAAGTTTCTTCTCCATAGAGGCAGTTTCATGTAATGGAAAGAACACTGAGTTTCAAGTCAGAAGACCTGACTTCTGATGCCCAGAAATTGTGTGACCCTGGACAAATCACTTAAAATCTCTGGGTCTCAGTTTGCTTATCTGAAAAAATGTAAGTGGCTAAACTAAACAATCTCTAAGGTCCCATCCAGATTAAAAATCTACAAAAGTGAGATAAAGTATTATTTCTCTTTTATATTAACTGAGATTAAGATTTTCCCTTTCTATTTCCTCAGTCAGAAATGAACCCCAGTAGGATATTCAGCCAGCTTGGAAGGACATTGCTGCAAATGAAATTTCCCAAATCCTTGGGGTACATACTTGGGTAAGAACTTACCCAACTAGAAAGACTCACAAAGAGAATCTAATCTAAGTGAATTATGGCTCATTGTGTCCTACTCAGGCAAGCTTGGATCCCTTTGTCTAGAATGTCCCAGACGGAGGTGGTCCAGGAAGACGTAATCAAAGTCACATCCTCTAGCCTCTCATTAGAATAAGTCTACCTCTTATTATAATATTCATTCTCTTATTAATTTTTAACTGATCAAAACTGATTTCTGCCTATTGGAAATACCCACTCTTCCAACAGCATATGAGTGCTGAAAGGCCTCCATGATTCATCTTTGGTTTATGAGAGAAAGCCAAATTATTATCTGTTAGCCATAATTAATAAAATTAATTACCCAGAAACTATGTCTCTCTAACTTTTCATATGTCACAAAAGCATAAAACATCTAAATCTTTTAAATTATTGTCTCAGTCTCCTGAACTTATAAGATACTGATACTTTTACTTAAGAGTTCTTATATCTTGATTCCTTTCTAGATTTAAGAATTTAAGCTTTGAGGGGAAAAAAAGCAAACTAGTATAGCTCTATCCATACTAGGAAATTACTACTAACTTGCTGCCCTACCTTAAACAAGAATACCTTAATTTATCTCCCAGAAAAAAAGAGTGTTAGGAATGTGTGTGTATGTTTTTGCACATATGTGCATAATATCTATATATTCAATGCTAGTCATTTAAATGTTTATGTTTTTTGTTGCTTAATTGTTTTTCAGTTGTGTCCAAATCTTTGTGACCCCTTCTGGGATTTTCTTGACAAAAATAATGGGTTTGCCATTTCCTTCTCCAGCTCACTTTACAGATGAGGAAACTGAGGCACACTGGGTTAAGTGACTCGTCCAGGGTCACACAGCTACTAAGTGTCTGAGGGTGGACTTTAACTCAGGTCTTCCTGACTCCAGGCCTGGTACTCTATCTGCTGCACTACCTAGCTGGCCTTATCATATATATGTAGACACACAGAAGCTCCCACAGAATGAAAAGTCATATGAACTCCATATACCGATGAAATCACTGACCCAGTCCAACACACACACACACACACACACAAACACAAATGTGTATATGTATGAATTACAAGAAAGCCACTCTCCTCCTCCAGCAGGCCTGACCTATTCTCTTGACAAGACCCTCACTGAGGGATTTCTCTGGGCATACATAGAAGAGAACAACAAAGAAAATGGCCATATGACCAAAACAGAAACCCAGTCCCACTAGTTAGCCAAACTGCTATTTTTAACCTCATGTGTTGTTTGTGGGGCCATTTGTCTATTTTGGGTTAGGCAAACCTAGCCTGGATCCATGCTTTCTATGCCCTGCTTTGGAAAGTTTGTGAAATCAAGATAAGTCAAGTATTTATTAAATAAGCTCTTACTCTGTGAAAGTCAATGTGCTAAAGGCTGAGGATATATATCTAGACTCAGTGATTTTAAAAAGTGTTCAGCACCTAAACTTATTTCTTAAAATAAGGAACTTAGATAAACTTAGATAAAAGCAAATCACCTAAGTAAATAAAAGAAAACTTGCAGTAGCATATTTCTATATATTTAAATCTCTTGAGGATGCTATATTATATGGCTGTAAACCTTGGAATACCACACAATCTCTAGGGAATCAAAGTTTCAGAGGACCTAAAAATTAATGGAAAGACAAATGGTGGGCAAGACTGGGCTGTAGGACCTTTCCAATGATGATCTATGTGCAAGAAATGGCAAATGGGACATCATGATCAGAAAAAGAAGTGGGCCAGACATAGGGCAAGTGATAACAGAAGAATAGCTTCCATGGCGCCCTGGCATACATTAAATGTAAAAAGATCTAAAGGAAGGTCTCTGGTGTATTGGGATAGTCTCTGTTCAACACTAAGAAGTATTATATACAGAAACTGAACAAAATGAGGAGTCAGAGATCACAACTTCATCAATGGAAAGAACTTAAATTAATGAATTTTAAAACAATCTCTAAAACCTTTTGGCCAATTCAGTTCCATTCAACAAATATTTATCAACCACCTACTATGTGCAATGGTCCCGGAGATGTCAAAACAAAAATGAAACAATCCACGTCCTCAAGGATTTTACTGATCATTAAGTGTCCTCACCAATCATGATGAAAGATCTATGTGTCAAATTCCTGAGGAGTGATTTGGGTTTTCCTGATTGAAAAACCTATTCCAAATGAAACAAAGTTATAGGACTCCTGACCAGGCACCTTAGAAACACTATGCACAAAAGGATCTAAAAACGGCTTCAAGTAATGATGGATTTAAGTTATTACCAGATCCAAAAAAGATGGATGGCAGTCTGCTTTTCTTAATCTACATCATCATCTAGATCTATTTAAAGATATGTGATACACTAACAAACTTAGTTAACATTTCGATAAAATCAGTAAAATAATCTGCCCCTGTTACATTGAGTCTGTATCGATCAATAAAATCACTTGTACAAGGAAAGTACTGTTAAGTACTGACAATTCTAGCCATTAATATTATTTAACACACTGTGCACGGTCTTTAATGAGGACAAAGAACAGTTTGTCTCTTTATACTTACAGCATCCATAACACCACTGCTACAGATTTTCTACAGTATTTTCATACTATCCAAACTTTACAGCCCTTCCTTTTTACCTAAGTACTTTTGGATTCATCAATTATTTTAGTTACTGTTTAAAAACAATCCTTTGAAGGGACAGAAGCTGCATTTATAAATATGTTTTTACTCTAAAAAGCAAACTGAGAAATTTGAGAATTCAGAATTTTGAAACTCTGAGCCTAAAGGTTTGAGTGTACAAGAGAGACAGGCTGAACTTTCCCTGAAGTATCCACCATTTAGTCAATCCCTTTATCAAATTATAGGCATATGAAAAAAAAGTCTCATTATCTAGAGAGACCATGTATAGCTAGGTATAGACACATGAGTACTTGACAGAAAAATAGAGAGTAAGGGTAGAGGAAAATATTGGAAAGGATAAAAATTATTTTTTATGAATTGATTATTTATCTGGATAATGATATTAATTCTGCGTCAGGTCTAACTTAGGCCAGTACAATGAGTCAGGCTCGGCAATGAAACATGCATAGAATACACCTTGAAATAAAGATGATTTTACTTAAGTTACAAATTATTAAAAAGACTCCCTCTGCCTCTGCATTCACCAGGGTAGTAATGGTGGGTCAGAAAGATGTCCCATAGATCCAATCACTTTCAGATTACAGTAAGCAAAGGACTACACTGGTACAATGTTTGCTAATGTCCAGTCCAGTGCCTATTCCTCTGGGGCCCAAATCATTGACTCTGGTGCCTGGCCCATGTCACAGGGACCTATGCCTCTCTGCAGTCTATTACCTATCACTCCTGGGGTCTGGCTACTACCTACTCTGCTGCTGCCTGCATCAATGGCCCACACTACAGTTTACGGTTATCTGAGCCCCACACTGTCCATTCTGTTAGGGCCAAGCACTGTCCTCCTGTTCTGGGCTGCAACTGTAGGCATTGCCATTGCTGGTGCCTGAGTGTTGATCCTCGAAAGCCAAGTCAAATGATGCTCTCCTATATTATGTTCAAAAGATGCCCCCCTAAACCAGGGCCTGAGTACCCCACCCCAACCAGATTCTGTGTTGCCAAAGATGCTACCACTAAGGGGGCCGGGGCCTGCCCTGCATCCCCTCATCCAGCACTCACTGGAAGCCCAGAAGGAAAGTTACTGTTCATAAGAGAAAGAATGGAAGCTATCCTTCCTTTAAACTTTTAAAACTGATGAGACCTTTACTATTTTCAGCAAATCAGGTGGGGTTCATGTTCCTAATTTGTTCATGTTCCTAATTCCAGAAATGTTTCTGGACTCCTGGTGGGAAAAAAGCATTGTCTTTTCAAATCTCTCTCCAAATGCTTTTACCCAAAAGTCCCCAACTAGTCCCTATGGCAGTTCTCTAAGGCTTCCTAATAGTCACTTTAAAAAGTTCTAAATAGTTCCTTCAGTAGAGTTTTTGGATAATACCAAAATTCCAGTCTTCAAGTTAGGCCCAAATCTACAACCACTGCTGGGCCTGGGGATAATAACTCCCAATAAAAAATATAAGCAAATGCAACGAAGAACAGTTTGTAGCATCTGCCATCTTTAGGTCATATATTCCTATCTGTTTCTAATTGCTGAATGCCCACAGGCAATGTGAATTCTTCTCATGGTATGTGCTAAGCATCAACAAGTGTGCAAAGACCACTTTGGAATTCAACTTATTCTGTATTACCTTTCCTCCACTTCCAATCTTACACTGCTAAGCATCACCTGTGTTCTAGTCTGGACCTGATTCAGGTTAATTTGGTGCATAATTTCTGGAATGGGAATAAAATGAGACCCTGTAGATCATCTAATAAAAAGGATATTTACAGAGACATAGCATAGAAAGGATACTGAACAAGGATACAGCATTGATTCAGTAGAATGTAGCTTCCCTAACCCTTTGTGAGCCACACACAAGTCTGCTAACCAGAAGCCTTATGGAAGAGTTACTGATTCCTCATTCACTAGCTTTTTTATGCTTAGGCCACCAGGAAGCAATATCAATGGAACTAGCCTCAGTCCTCTCAGACAAAAAGGCCTTAAGTAGGGCTTTCAATGCCTTTAAAAGAAAAATTAGTCTGGCTTATTTTTTCCTACCACAAAATACATAAACTAAACAAACTTCCCAAATCTATTCAATTTTAATTGAGAGTGAATACAACATTTGTCATAAGTCTTTTATTGGAATCAAAACAAATACATTTGATCTCCATTCATACGTAATAGCCTTATTTGAAATTATAAAATAGACCTAGTAGTCAGGAAACTCATAATATCATGTTAGCTAAGGCAAAAACTAGTGCATTCTGAGATAACATTAAATAATAACTGACTATATAGCAATAACCATTAATTACAAATGGGAAATTTCAAAACAGTAATTATTCCTAAGTCTTCAATGTTCAGACATGCTAAAAATATGACTAGAAGATGAGGAAGCTCAGAGCAGTTCAAGGGTAAATACTTAAGACAAAAATGTTTGAAGTTAGAGTAAATGTGTTTGAAGGTCAGTTTTTCTACCTATATGGCCTTGGGTAAATCAATTCCCTCTCTTGGCCTCAGTTTCCTCAACTGTAAAATGAGGAGTTCCTTCCTTCTCGAAATCCTATGAAGCAAATTTATAACAATCCACTATTGACTGACTGAATTTGTTTAAGTGGCATTTTTGCCCTATTAAGCATTTTAGATTTGCATACAGTTTTCAAAAATCATGTTCATTTAGACTAACAGAGATTTTAAAAATTGGGTGACTATAATTTTATGACAATAAATGTTTCCCTTGGGGTTCCACTTCTTAGAAGTAATATTCCACAGGTGCAGCTAGGTGGCGCAGCGAGTAGAGCATCAGCCCTGGAGTCAAGAGTACCTGAGTTCAAAACTGGCCTCAGACACTTGACACATTTACTAGCTGTGTGACCTTGGGCAAGTCACTTGGCCCCAACTGCCCTGCCTTCCCCCTCTGCAAAGAAAAAAAAAAGAAGTAATATTCCAAAGAATGAAAGGAAGTTGCCCCAAGTTGAACGGAAGTAGAATATTAACAGTGATGGGAACCTGCCTATGTGTTTTCAGGATGGCACTAGAACATTGGTGGCAAACTCAAAAGCAAAGACCAAAAAACCATACATAAAGGTCGCTGTGGGCTACAAAATGACTTAAGAAACCATATATTAACATCATCATTGTTCTATTATATTTTCATTTATTTTGTAGAATATTTCCCAATTACATTTTAATCTGGTTCAAGTACAGGCCATGTGGTTGGCATTTCTGCTCTAGAACACCCTGTTCTGAGTTCTCACGGAGACTGAGATGTTACAATGGCTGTATTCTGGTACCTTTCCTAATCGTGTGATATCCTGTTATAATAATTAGCTTATTTTAAGCTTAGGCAGCAAAATAATGACCTGTAAGGTCCATCTGGTCAAGAATTTTAGATAAAAAATTCTGAGTTCCATCACAATTGCTCCAAGCCCCCAATTAGGAAAAATTACTGACTCCTAGGGAGAGATTGGGCTCTCTACCTTATGTTACATTTATAATTCTCTCTAGTTAACCCTTGCTTTCCATAGTAAAGCAAAATCCAATTTATTGGAAATACTTGGTAATAAAACAGCAGATTATATGACATTACAGTGCTTATGGATAATCAATCGAGAAGCATTCAAGCACCTACAATGTGGTAAGCACTTGTCCTAAGCACTGGGAACACAAAAAGAAGCAAAAGACAGTCCCTGCTCTTATTAGGAAGGGAAGTTAGGGAAAGAGCTGATCTTTTCTTGGGACCTTCTTCAGCCTGGGCACTCTTCTCAGGGTATGTGTGCAACCCAATGACTACCTTTTGTTACCTGGTGCACCTCAATTCTCTTTGCTCCAATTTCTTGAATCCAGACACCCAGAATCTCTTTTTTCTCTCATTTCAAAGATAGCTTCTCCCTTTTATATTCTTGGCTTTGACTGATGAGAGGTAGTGCACAGACCCCTTCCACATTCAGTTCTATTAAACCCAGTAGAGCCTCTCCTTATATTCTTAAGTAGCTTTTGTTCCTATGAAAGAATATGGCCACAGAGCATATTTCTGAGGCTTTGTCTCCCCTACATTTCCATTTGCCAAAAATTCTAATATTCGTAATCCTGCTTACTATAACCACCCAGAAAACAACAACAACAATATGGGGGACTGGATTATTATTTTTAAATTAACTTGTATTTCTGATCCTCTAATGAGGCATTCTTATCACACTGCCTTTTCTCATATTCCAGAAAGTACATGCAGAGATTATCCTGGTACTAAAAACTATTTCCTAAGACTAAGAGTAACAGGTATTAACAGGTATTAACCTTGGCCTTAATGTCTCTGGGTGTCAGTTTCCTCATCTGTAATTCAATTAGTATTTATTAAGTATTTGCTATGTGCCAGGCATATAGCCTGGGTACTGGGTATACAAATACATGGAATGAAATAATCTTGAGGAGCTTACATTTAACTGGTCAAGAGAGAAGGCTGGACTAGAGGATTACTAACATGCCCACTAGCTCTAATGTTCTATGATTCTACGTGCTATTTAAAAAACTACAAAATACGTGTTTCTGTATTTCCCTGATACACCTATGTCCCATACTTAAGTATCTTCTAGCCAGGTTCTTATATAAGAACCATGGCTGGTTCTTAGCTCTTTAATAAAGTATGGTTTCTTTTCTTTGGGAAATGACTTCCTCTACAATTCACAGTTACTCCCTCTTCCTTTTTATATATCCTTCAGGAATCCAGAACAGTATTTTGGATATGTTGACATAACCATGTATCAGAATTACTAGGAAGATGAAAGACACTTTCAGAATCCAGGAGCAGCATTTCCCTTGTGTAATAGGGGAATGAAGCAGGATTATTTCCTGGAAAATAATGAATAAAAGACACTGGAAAAGGGAGAAGCCTGATGGAGAGAAAGAGATTTGTTATCCATCTCAACACCATGTGGACTTTTCACGGTTGTTGTTTTGGATTTGTGCTCTTATGCCCTGTCCTACAAAGACTCTACAGGTGTTACCAATGCTGCTATTAAGGCTGATGATTTAGTCAACAATGCATTTGATGTGGGCTTATAGAGCCTGTGACCAATGGGTCTGGTACTGATCAGACCAAGTCTGGTGAGATGACACTACCTACCCTTAGAGATAACATTCCATCTCTTCTGGATCTAGATTAAAGAAAGAAGCAGCTGCCCCAGCTTCTCTCTTGTATAAGGGGAAGTGTTTAGAACAAACAGTCCTCCACTGATACCTTCATAAGTACACATTCTGATCAGTTCACTCCTTCTCTACCAACTTCTTGTTGTTACATAACTAAAACTTTGTGGTAAATTTTATACTAGCCACACCAAAAGGTATTTGGAACAATGAGTCTGCCTGGGTAGGCAAAGCTGAAGATATATTCAGCCTCAGAGAGGAGGTGGCAAAGTGATGAATGCCCCTTTGGGAAATCACAAACCTTTTCGGTCATTGCAATCATACTCATTAGCCAGCCTGAAGTTGATTTACAGGAGGGAGTATAAATAGAGAGAGTTTGATAACCTGAAGCAAAGCAAAAATCCCCCAAACTAGAGAAGAATAGGGGCAGATAGGAACCAACCTGAAATGAAGGAAGGGAGATAGCTTTCTGTGAGTAACTCCTTTTGGATTTCTTGCTGTTATTTACATGGTTTTTCCCCTAGATATAGCAGCTTGGATGAGGACTTACAGGGTGAAGGACTCCCTCTGGCACCTTCACCAACACTCACAACTAGTATTTACATTACAAATGGAAGTCATCTTCCAAAGAGTCATGACTAACCTCTCATTAGGAGACCAGTCAGTTTGAAAATAACATGTCTAGAAGCAAGCCTAATTCCCTTGATCCTATCCCAAATTCGAATGACAATTTCATATACAGTGTCCACCATGATGTAACGCTTAGCCTAACTGCAGCCCTAAAGCATGGTGTGCCTGGACTAACCACCAACCCTAAAAACTTGAAGTAATTTTTTTCTCCTTAGTTTCTCAAGCTTTTTTGTTATAACCCCTTGTTTTCTTTTTCACTTGCTAATAACCATAGGTGATCCCTTCACTCACCTTAAAGTTTGTTCTTCATACATGTTCCAGGAACAGATAGGGTCTTCACCCCTCAAAATACATTCAAAGTTCAAAACTTTTAGATTTTGAGATAGAAGACGTAGGTTCAAAACCTGGTTGTGCTACTAATTGCCTCTGTGACCCTGATCTACATAATGAAGGAGATGGACTAGCTCTAAATCCATATTAGTATGATAATTTCCTATGGTAAGGAATGGAATTTCACCATGGGTCTCCATCAGAGTCAGTGACTACTCTCTAGTGGTTTCAGTGGGCCAAGATGACAAAAAGAAAACCCACGTCACCCATTTTCTTCTAATATCCTGCACTCTGATTATAACAGCCTGGCTTACGACTGAATGTGGGCAAACCTTTACTTACTCTAAACCAATACATACATATTTACATTTGTCTACCTTTATATGAGGATTAGGGTCCTAACGAAGTTAGGAAATTATTTATTAAAAAGGTGATTTTAAATTAAAAATGAATAAAAATTGAAGAGACTGTCTTTCTTCCCATTTATGATCATCTAAATGTCATTTTATCCTTCTCTGAATTAAAAGCAATATGAAAATATCATCTCTAATCTCTAAAATTAATATAAAAGCTACATTTTTTATACTTCCTTTCTCATCTCTTAGTAGTATAGGAGAATACCAAGTCAAATTATTTTTAATTACTTTTTGTGTGGACAACACTTTCACATTAAGAAGTGATGAATGCAATGCATAATTCAGAGTGTAAATTCTCGTTTCCCCTATTTCTAAAAGTTGAAAAGACACTTTACCTGTAAGTAGGCTTCCAAACCTTGTCGTCGCTGCTCCAAGACTTTTGGGACCCAGTTTCTAACATGTTTGGAAGGAATTTCTGGAGTTTTTATACATTTCTTGAGCTATAAAGACAACGGAATCATTTTTTAAAATTTACAGAAAATGATTAAAAATTTTAAAGACAATGTTGAAAAAACCCCACAAAATGAGATATGGTTAAAAAATAAATCAGACATGATATAATCATGACAGATATAATCAGACAGACTGATATAACACAAAAGTCTATTTAAAAGTTCTTCCCCAGACTTATATGAACTGATACAAAGTGAAGTGAATAGAACCAGAATATTGTACGCAAAAAAAGCAATATTATAACAATGATCAACTATGAAAGACACAGCTACTCTGATCAAGGCAATGATCCAAGACAATTTCAAAAGACCCAGGATGAAAAAATGCTATCCATTTCCAGAGAGAGAACTGATGAACTGAGTGCAGATTGAAGCATACTTTTTAAACTTTATTTTTCGCGTGTGTGTGTGTGTGTGTGTGTGTGTGTGTGTGTGTGTTCTTTGCAACATGGCTAATATGGAAATGTTTTGCATGGTTTCACACATATAACTGATATCCTAATAATTGCTTTCTCAAGGGGTGGGAGGGAGGGAGAGAATCTGGAACTCAAAATTTTTAAAAATAAATGTTAAAAAAATTTACATGTAATTGGGAAATATTTAATAAAAACTTATTTAAAAAATAAAAAAGTATTCCCCTAAATATCCTTTTAAAATGAGAGATTTTATTTTGTATTTTATATTTATATTTATTTTATTATGCCACTTTAATGTTTTATAATAGTACATATTTCAAGTATATGACTATTTTCACCAAAATATTTTAAACAAACTGAAGTACATGAATTAATCTAAAACTGCCAAAGTGTGAATATCCTCAAATCAAGCAATACAAGGAGAATTTGCTTATGTAAATAAATTTAATAGTTAGAACTGTAAGTTATTTTGTATATATTGAAAAAAGTAGAGCAAAACGTTGTCCTCAGTAATACATTCTGCCTGGGAAGGCTTAATACTATACTGTGCCATCCCATTTGAAGATCATTCACAGAGGAACAAACTAAAAAACCACAGGAATGATCCATCTAAATGTCTAAGAATCAACTGAAAATACTATTCAATGAAAACTGAATGGTCCATTCAAGAGACAGATGATGAAATGTCTTTTCAGCCTTTTGGTGGCTAATGGACTAAAGGCATAGAATGATACATGTATTTTCAGGCATAGCAAATGTGTAGGTTTGTTTTGCTTAATTATACATATTTGTTTCAGGGGAAGGTTTCTGTTTGGGAGTTAGGGGGATGGCAAGTTAGTGGGCAGTGATGTAAAAAAGAGCAGCAATAAATCATTTTTAAGTGCACAGAAGAAAAAAGAAATCTACAAGGAGACACAATAAAGAAATTTTCATTAAATTGTTAAAATTTAGTATATTCACACATTATCTTTCTGAAAGCTGTATATAACAAATTTGGTTTCTTACATAATCCTTTTTTGTTTTTCTTTATATGATAAAATGTGTTTATTAAGATTTTTTTTTAAAAAGGAAAAAAATGAAAAGCAGCTTTCAAGCCAAAGTTTTCAGGGCTTTATGGGAAAGTGTAGTTTGAGAAGAAATGACCTAAAGGGGAAATAGAAACTATTTTAACTATCAAAAATTGAATTAGATCTTCCTGCATAAAACCCCCCCAAAAAAACCCTGATCTTAATGTTCTAATTAAAAAATATGAAAACTCTACCCAATATGTCAGTATGTAATTCTTTGTTCCACATCTAAAGAATCAGCACGCAATAATAAGTTTAACATTATGTTTTCAATAAACTAAAAATATGATTCATCCACAATATTATATTGCAAACTTGCTTTTCAAAACACTTTCTAACAAAATAACAAATGGAATTTTTGGTACTATATGTCATTCTTTTTGCTTGATATTGCCTCTGAGAAAATGTGGAGAGAAATGTAAGGACAAACTCAAAATCAACTTTGACATGTTTGCCCATAGGGGATTGAGAATTTACATTTTGTCTCTGAGCTGACTGAGTTGTTTCTAAAGCAAAAGCAAAGCAACAAAGTCAAATCATTATGAAAAGTTATTACAATTCAAGAGGAATTTTCAATTTCATAATGAATTTCTTTCAAAAGTATTAAATTACAACTCAGATAATGTTTAAGAATGAGAAACCAAGGCTCTCTACATTATTCCAAAGCTGTAGCATAAAAACCATTTTCCCCCTATTTATGTGTCAAGAGTACTGAGGAAGCTATCACCAAATAGCTACTGGGATGACAGCATTTGTAGGTGAGTAATGAATTGCTTTAGATGAAAGAAGACAAACTTGAAACAATATAAGTTTCCAATAGGGCTCAGCTGCTTACAAGATAAATACTCCATTGCTACTCTGCTGGTGATTAACAGTCTAGTTTATACTGTGATCCTGTTGTACAACTTTTACCATCCATTTGGATGGCCAAAAGATATACAAGATACTTACATGAACACAACCCTATTTTCTCATGGTGATTACTCTGCATTATTTTTGACAATATTACATCTGTTTAATAAAATACATTTTTGCTACAGACCTTGACCTAAAAGATAATTTGGCTATACTTAATCATTTTCCAAAATCTGGTTAAAAATACTTTCTTTTTTTGGGACACAGAATGATAAATACAAATACGTTGAAGAAGAATTCCTATAAACATATGGTTGATAAATCTAAAACAGGAAATTAAGGATAGAGAAAACTGAGGATATTTAGAGTTTAATGCTAATGATGACATGATAGAAGGAAACTTACTTTACGTCAGTGTTACTGTCTGAGTCAGTATACTTGGTTAACTGGTCTGACCTAGAATGGCATTTCTTAGGTTCTTTCATTATTCATTCTTCACTAAGTGAAATGCAAGAAATTCATTATTTTATTATTGATTATGTGCTGGGTACTCATAGAAAAATGACTGCAGTCAGTATTAAGATAAATAACAATAACTTAAATCAACAGTTAAAACCTCTATGAAAAGAACCAGGTCCGGGATACAACTATAAACAACACTGTAGATTATATGAGATTACTACAAATAGTTTACATCTAAGTCTCCTACACCTGAATACTGAGTTTTCCTAGCATACCTATGTGTGTGTGTATGGAACTAGGGACCACAATTCCAAATAGCAGATTTTCTGGTTGATTGCAGGGCATAAACCCAAGTGAAACGGAATACATGGGGAAGAAAATTTTTAAGCTTTTAAGAAAAATTGAAGTGAGAATGAACATATTTTCTCCCATTTCAGGCATAAATTACAAACTATGCAGTATCAGGGAAAGTACCGTATTTCCCCATGTATAAGATGCACCCTTTTTTGAAAAATTTGGGGTCTAAAAACTGCATGTCCTACACAGCGGTTGTATATTTTTTTTTTGCTTGCATTTCCCACTTTTTCACGCTTGTTTTTGTGCTCATTGTTGTAGATTTTTTTACTTGCATTTCCCACTTTTTCGTGCTTGTTGTCTTTGCGCACATTGTTTCACATTTGTTACTGGTATATTAGGTTACTTTTTGCCACGTTCTGCCCAGAAATGGCTCAGAAAAGATTTTCGTACAGTGCTGAATTCAAGTTAAAAGTGATCTAGTTTGCAAAAGTGAATGGAAATCATGCTGTTGAAGGTAAGTTTGGTCCTCCTCCAACTGAGAAAACAATCCAAGACTGGCTACGGGAAGAAGACACCCTACTGAAAACTCCACAGCAGAAGAAGGCCATGAGAGGCAAGAATAAAGAAACCATCTATAGGAGAAGTTTGTACCTGGGTCAAAAGATCCTGGGATAATATCAAGATTGAGATCATTGCCAAGTCAATTAAGAAGTGTGGCATTTCAAATGCCATACATGGAACTAAGGACAAGGCAATATATGAAGACAGTGACTCGTCATCAAACACAGATGAGGACAAGCTAACGGATGGGAGTTTTGACAGTGATGAGGAGTTGTATGAATTTTATGATGAATAAAACTTGGGTTCAATAACTTTATGTAATATATTTTTTTCAAATTTTGGGCCTCAAAATTATACATGGTATATGGTAGTGTCTTATACATGGGGAAATACAATAGTCGTGATTTCCAACTTTAAGTCCTCATACATACCAATTTAACCAGAAATCTACAAACATCAATGAAATTCTCTGCAATTAATTTCAATTGAGAAATATTCAATAAACAACTATTATTTGCTCAGCATTACAAACAGGAATTGGTACATTTTTTGTACTTGTATCCCCAGTGTATACTGGGGATACACACTAGGCTTTTAATAAAAACTTTTTGATGGCCTGATTGACTGAAACATAATGAAAGATACAAAAGAATTATTAGGATAGGCCCCTGTCTTTAAAAAACTTATAGATTCTTTGGGGAGATGAAAAACAAATACTTATGAAACAACTAGAGAACAATTATATGCCAATATATACTTATATACTATTGGAATTCAGAGACCAGAGAAATCAGAAATCAGAAAGACTTCATGGAAGAAATAAGACTTCACTGGGCCTTGAAGAGAGAGTAGGATTCAGACAGATTAAAAGCTGAGGGAAGAACCTCTTAGGTTTCGGAAAGCATTAAGAATGGTACAAATACAGAAATTAAAATGACACGGGGTCAGTGAAGAGACCAATTTAACCACAGCATAGGGTATGTTTGGGGAAATTCTGGGAAACAAGGATAGTTGGAATGAGTCCACAATATGGAAAGCATCAAATGCCAAGATGAGATGTATGGACTTGATAAGGAAAGGAATACATTCTAGTTCTTAAGCAAGTGTGGAAAACAATTATAGGGAAATGAAAAGTGGTATCTTTAGGGCAGAAGTTAGCAGAGGTGATAAGGTTCTGAACTAAGAAAACAGAAGTAACAATTCAGAGCAAGGGACAAATTCAAAGACATTTTAATGGAAGAAACAAGGACTTTGTGATAGATGGAATATAATAGGGTAAGGAGAGGGGAAGAAAAGAAAGTTAAGAAGGAAAAATATTTTCTAGGCTAATAAAACTTTAAATAAAAATATCTTCTAAAGGAATAGATACCTTTAAAATAGTAACTCTAACATAATCAAATCAAAAACATTTTACAAGTACATAAAGTAAAACACTATACTTTTCTGGAGAAAACTCTAATAAATTAACAAATATTTCTTGGCCTCCTCTTAACGTGAACAACAAATACTGCAAGTACTGATTAAAGTGGCCATTGTGAAATTTCTTCAATCCAGGCAGTCAACAGAATGTACATAAATGACAATGATTATAGTTCCCTCTTCGGCATTAATGACCATCGGCTTAAAAGTCACTTCTGAAGGTGTTAGGTACTGTAATGTTACTTGCCGCTACTGTGGCTGCGTAAGACCAACAACAAGAGCACACAGAAGGGTTGCTCGCACAAGTTCTTTGATCTGCTTTTCTAAGGAAAGCAACTTTAAGGGATTTACAATCTCACTTTAATCAAACATACACATATCATTCACTTAGTTCAGGGGAAAGAGACAGCATCCTGAACTTTGGAGAGAATACAAACAGAAATTACAAGCACAAATTATATAAACAGAGTAAATAAACACAAATCAGTCTATCCATAGCAATACATAGTTACCACAGAAGCACCAACATCTGGGTTTTCTAAGCCGGGGGCAGGGGGGAATGCTTCAACGGCTTACCCAGAGTCTCATCACTAACACTCTTTCAGTGAGTGTGCTCCCAAAGAGAAAATGCCAACCTCAGATCTCACAGGCATGTCTCAGGGTCAAGGGGCATCACAACCATGTGACTCAAGCCCACGTGACCTAAATGCTTCTTCAGGGTCAAAGGGTGTCACAACTATGCTACTCAAACTCATGTGAACTAGGCATTCCCTTGACATAAGCAGGTCATCAAAGACTCCCTAATCAATCAAAGATTCCTTAGTGCTGAGAAACACTTCCAAAACAAAGACAAAAAAAGTTCATTTTGCTTGCCATTACATTTGAAAGGCAAGATTCATCAAAGGTACTTGATTACATTAGGATTCTAAAAGAGAAAACCAAAAAAATCCCACCCTAATTACCATTACAGGTACTCAGAAAAGAAATTAAAGCACTCATTAGCAAAATTCATAAATTCTGCCTGTTTTTAAAGAGCAGCACCCCAGCACTACTAAACATTTCTGAGTAGTACAAAATGTAACAAAGTAAAAAACATGAGACATCAACACGTTCATTCATTTATCCAACAAATACTTATTAGTATCTAGGTTCAAAATAATTATATTAGGTACTGGGGAGAAACAAATATAAAGTATGGTCAATACCTATAAACAACTTATATTTATTTAGTAGTAAGTGGCTTACGGGGCAGCTAGATGGTGCAGTGGATAGAGTGCCCAGCTCAGAGAAGACTCATCTTCCTGAGTTCAAATTGGTCTCAGACACTAGCTATGTGACCCTGGGCTCTGTCTGCCTCAATTTTCTCATCTGTTAAAAAAAAAAGAGCTGGAGAAGGAAATGATGAACTACTCCAGTATCTTTGCCAAGAAAACCCCCTCAAAAATGGAGTCACAAAGAGCTGAACATGACTGAATAATGAACAACAAACAAGTAGCTTACAGTCTTAGCAAAAAAATAAATTAAGTGGCTTAGGAGGGAAATTTGTACATTTTAAAAATAACTTCAAATAAAATATTTACTTTAAGGAAAGCTGATTATCTTACTGTAAAATATAATATTTTAAGATAAAAAAATAAAAACATGAAAACAGAAGATATCAGAAAAATATAATAGAAAATAACTGTGGTAATTGCTGACTAAAGCTTATAAAAAGTAAAGTTTTGAAAGATATGATAATAGTAAACCCTAGTACTTCTACAATTTTACTAAAATTTTCACCTACTTCAAACTGCCTTAACATCTAATTATATAATTCTAACAGAATTGGAGAGATGAAAGGCACCTCATCACCCATATGTAATCCCCATTATAACACAACCAACAAGTTGTTATCTAGCCTCTGTGTGAAGACCTACAAGAGGGGAAACTTACCACCTCTTCTGATAGCTCATTTAACTTCTGGACAGGTTGGAAAGTTTTTGCTGACATCAAGCCTAAAAAATAGGCCTCTGAAATTTCCATACAATGTTTCTGGGGAAAAACACAAATCTAAGCCCTCCTAGACGTGATGGCACTTTACATATTTGAAGACAGCAATCATGTCTACCCTGAAGTCTTCTCTTTTCCAGGCTCAGCAAATACAGCTCCTTCAATAGGTCTTCATATGACACAAGTTCAAGGCCCTTCACCATCTTGGCTGCCCTCTTCTGGATGCTTTCTAGCTTATCAGTGCCTCTCTAAAACTGTAGTGCCCAGAACCAAACATAATACTCCAGATGAAGTGTGATGAAGACCAACCCAGGAGAACTATTCCTTTCTTATACCTGGAAGCTACATCTCATTTAATGTAGCCCAAGATCACTTTAGTTTTTTTGGCAGGCATATCACAATTCTGAATCACATTTAGCTTATAGTCCACTAAACACCCCAAATATCTTTTGAACTTTCATTTAACTATGACTCCTCCTACCCCATCCTATACCTGTGTGTGACTGATTTTATATACTCAGGTATGCATTTATCCTTACTGAAATTCATCTTATTAGATTCAGGCAATCAATGCTCTAGCTTGTCAAGATCTATTTGGATCATGACTCTGTCACATAGTGTGTTAGCTCTCCCTCACCTCTCAATTAAATCTGCAAATATGATAAGCATACCATTTATGACTTTATACAAAGTCACTGAAAAAATGTTAACTAGCACTGAGCTATACATAGGTCCTTGGGGTCCTCTCCTGGAAACCTCCTGCCAGGCTGACAAGCAACCATTAAAAACTATCCTTTGAGCCTGGCCATCCAACCAATTCTGAATCCATTTAATCGTACTGTCATCTAGTCTTCACCCTTCTATCTTCTCCACCAGAACAGTATAAGAAACTTTAAAAAATCTTTGCTAAAATGTACATAAATTATATCTATTTCATTTCCTCATCTATCAGTTTAGTGCCTCTGTCAAAAAAAATTCAATTTAGTACGGCATGGCTATTTTTAAAATAGAATTTTATCAGTAACTTTTGTTTTCAGACTTTCTGCATTACCCCCCAAAAGACCCATTTCTTATAATACAAGATTTTAAGAAAAAAATAGTCCGCTAAAACAATCAACACACTGAAAGAAAACCTGAAAATATATGCAAGATTCCATACCTAAGGATCTGTCAAACCTCTGTAAAGGTATGGGGGCAGGGGAGTGGGAGATATCTTCTCATATCTTTTCTCTGGAACCAAGCTTATTCTTTGTAATTTTGCAACATTCATTTTTTATCATTTTGTGCTTGTTGTTCCTTACATTTGCACTGTGGTAGTACTGTATCACTGCCTTTCCAGGGCAGAGGGGTTTTCATAGCTCAATGAAACCATGAGCTATACCGTGCAGGGTTACCCAAGATGGACAAGACACAGTGCAGAGTTCTGACAAAAGGTGATCTACTGCAGAAGGAAATGGTGAACCACTCCAGTATCTTTGCCAAGAAAACCCCATGGATAATATTAAGATACTAAAGATATGACATCAGAAGATGAGCCCCTCGGCTTAGAAGGAGTCCAAGGGACAGAAAGGCCTGGCTTGCTATGGTCTACAACAGGGCTGTCCAAAATGCAGCCAGCTGTGGCCCGCAGTGCAATTTATGCAGCCCGCCTACAAGCATAGAAATTTATATAAATGCTTTAGTAAATGAAGCCAAGCTACCTCAGAGCTCTTACTAAAATGGCAAATCAAAATATATTGTCTATTGTTTCAATAAAAACCTAAGGTTGGGCAGCCCTGCTCTACAAGGTCATGAAGGGTCTAACATGACTGTAAGACTGAACAGCAGTCACTACATACATTGTTTACTTCGTTCTGTTCACTTTACTTTGTATCACTTCATATAAGACTTTCAGTGCTTCTCTATAATCACTATATTAGTGGCTTCTTATAGAACAGCAATATTGCACTACATTCATGTACCACAGTTTCTTTAGCTATTTCCCCAGTCAATGGCATCTACTTTGTTTTCCCACCAAAGTGTTGCTAGAAACATTCTGCTACATATAGAGTCTTTCTTTTTGCCAATGACCTCCTTGGGGTACCTAGTTATGGAGTATTTGGGTCAAAGGATATAGACATTTTAGGGACTTTATTTGCTTAATTGCTTTCCAGGATGAATTTACTAATTCACAGTTTTAGCGACAATATATTAATGTGCTTCTCTTTCCACATCCCCTCTAACATCGACTATTCCCATTTTCTGTCACCTGTGCCAAACATTTTAGTGGATGTGAGGTAAAATCTCAAAGTTGTTTTCATTCTCATTCTTTTATTATTGATGATTTACGGCATTCTTTCATATGGTTGTTAATAGTCTGAAACTCCTTTTTGGAAAACTCGTGATATTTTTTGACCACTTATTTATTGAGGAGTGCCCTTTGGTCTTACATATTTGTCATATATTATGTATTTGTTATATATTAGTTGTCTTTATAAATTGAATACCAAATCTTTAACAGAGTAATGCTATACAAAGATTTTTCCTCAATTGACTGCTTTCTTTATCATAGATGCACTAATTTCATTTGAGCAAAAGCTTTCAATTTCTAGTAAACAAAATAATCCATTTTATCTTTTGTGATTGCTTACATACCTTTTGTTTGGTTAAGAATCTAACTGCTACCCACAGCTGCTAATTTTTTCATAACATGATCTTTAATATTCAGGTCACATATCTCTTGAATTTTTTTTTTTGCGGAATATGTTATAAGATGTTGATCTGAGCCTAATTTTTCAAAAGAGCTTCCCACTCTTATCAGCAGTTCTTATGAAATATGGAATTCTTTCCTAAGTAATCTATCTATGTGTTAGGATTTATCAAACACTAGGTTATTGAATTCTATCATTTTTGATTCTCCCAATGTAGCTGTTTTTGATGAAGCCATGCTGTCTTTGAAAACACTACTTACCATACTGGATATTCGACCAACCATATCTTTAATGATTTGCTTTAGAATTTTCTAAAGAATTAAAGTCAAGTTCATTGGCCCATAATATGTAGACTTTGTTCTCTTCCCTTGTTTGAAAATCAGGATATTTGTCCATGTTCAATCTTGTGATATGTTTGCTTTTTCAAAATCTTTCAAATACTGGACAGTGGCTCAGCAATCACATCTACAAACTTTTCTGATACCCAAGGATGTATTGCATTTGGGTGGGGTAAACTGATATCAAAGGCAACTAGGTGTTCTCTTACTATCTCCTTAAATATTCCAGATATCACTTCACATTACTCATTTTCTCTCTTATTTCCAGAGTGGGAATTCTCTCTAGAAAAAAAAATTACAATAAAAACTAAGCAACTATACCTTCTCTCTATTGTTAATTATCATCATCCCATTCGAGATGCCCTAGTGGGCCTAACCTTTTTTTAATTCTCCTTTCCAAAGGTAGCTTAAAAAAATTTTTGACAACCTCAATTTATACTTCACTTTAGTACTCTCGACACTATTCTTACAGTACTGTGCCACAGTCCTCTATTCATCCTCCATTACCTGGCCTTTCTTCTATTTTAATTACATTTCTTTAAAGAAAATTTAAATTGATTGGTGAGCTCCCTTTGCATATACACAGTGATCTCTTCAGAGAAATACCATTTTTCCTCAGTGGAATTATTCCCTTTGTGTCTTCGGAATTTCATTCTTGAGTATCTTCAGTCCTTCTTGGGTTCACTTCCCCTACAGAATTTTCATCCTTTGGATCCTATCTATCCCCCTTCTAAACCCTTTGAAATTTGTTTATCCTGCTATGGCTACAACCTTTCTCACCATCCTTTTTTTCTGTCTCTTTATTCTTTCTTCTCATTTTTCTATGGCTAGTTCTGCTTAGAATTTTATATAATGGGACTACTGCTTTAGTGACAGGTGAACTAGGGTAACCCTTTGAGAACAAGGGGGCTTTTTTGCTACTGGATGTGTAAAAGGCTTAGGCTGGGGAAAACTGGTAAAGAATTGCACAAAACACCAAGTTAACTAACTGGTTGCTTTGACCCTTGATGAGCTACTACTTATGGGAAAACACCAAGCTCATTGGTTTCTGTGAGAAATGATTATTATTTACCGATAATTTGGAAGATGGGCGTTTCTTGTGTGAAGAGAAGAGGCTAATGTCACTGGACCATGGGGCAAGTGACTGGGAATAAGGTGTAAGGATACTGGAAAGGTAGGTAGGAGCCAGACTCTGAAAAGAAAAAGCAAAAATATTTTGTTTGACCCTAGAGGTAACAAGAATAGCCAGTGGAATTGGTTTGTGCTTTAGGAAGATTAAATGGACAGCTAAGTGGAGGACAAACTGAAGTGGAGAGAGACTTGAGGCAAGGAGACCAACCTGAGGGCTACTTCAGTCCAAGTGTGAAGTGGTAAGAGCCTATTCCAGGGTGCTGGCAGTGTCAGAAGAAAGGAGGAATATACAAAAGAAGTTGTAAAGGTAGCATCAAGCAAAGACTTGGCTTTTGACTAGCTGGGTAAGAAGTTGAAGATGGTACCTAGGTTGCAAGCCCGAGTGACTGTGAGGATGCTGGCACCCTCAAACAGTAATAGAAAAATTTGGTAGAAGGGAGAATTTGGGAGAGGAAAGATAATGAGTTCAGTTTTGGATGTGTTGAGTTTAAGATGTCTACTATGGTGGTGTCAAATAAATAGAAGCCAGATATTGAATTAGAAAACCATAAATTAGCATGCCCTATGTTGCATGAGATTTTTATTTATTTTGTTACATACTTCTCAATTATATTCTAATCTGGCTCAGGCTGAATTAAGGAGTTTTGCAAGCTACTTACAGTCCATGGCTGGTAAGTTTGAAACCTCAGGTCTATAAGACATCAAATTTGAGGTATCACATAGGCAGTCAGAGATATGAGACAAAGTCAGGAGGGTGGTTAGGGCTAGATAAATATATCTAAGAATTACCTGCATAGAGACTATAGTTAAATCCATGGGAGCTGATGAGATCATCAAGTGAAATAATATGGAGGGAGAAGAGGAGACCTACAAGAAAACCTTAGGGGACAACCACAATTACTGGATGTAATTTCAATGAAGATCTAGCAAAGGTGCTGGAGGAGTAATCACATAGGTAAGAGGAAGACAATGAGAACAGTACAGAAAAACTTAGAGAGAAGAGAGTATCAAGGAGAAAGGATAATTGAGTGTTAAAGGCTTCAGAGCAGTCACGAAGGATAAAAGCAATAAGAAAAGGCCATTAGAATTGATAATTAAGAGATCATTAGTAGCTTTGGAGAGAACAGTTCTGGTTGAATGATGAGTTCAGAAGCCAGACTTTAAAGAGTTAAGAAGAGAATGAGAGGAAAGGAAATGAATTCTCTATTGTAGATGGCCTTCTCAAGTACAGTCGCAAAAGCAAAGAGGGATAAAAGATGATATCTAGTAGTGAAGGACAAATAAAATAAGTTTGTTTTGAGGATAGAGGGGACATGAGCAAGTCTGTAGGTAGGGATGAGGAAACAGCCCACAAATAGGGAAAGGTTCAAGATTGATAGGAGTGTAGAGGTGATGGAGGGGGCAATATGCTAGAGAAGATGGGACAGAAAGGGAATCATTTGTGCATATCAAGGGTTTTGCCTTGGCAAGGAGAAGGTCCACCTCTTCATGGGGTAATAGGGATAGAGGAAATAGTGGTAGAAAGTATCTGAATATTGTGAGATGAGGTAGAAAGGAGAGGGCGCTCTCAGAGAACAGCCTAGATTTTTTAGTGAAATATGAAACTGGGAAGGGGGTTGGAGTGGGGGTGGTGGGGGTGGGGAGGAAGGAGGCCCATGCATGGGAGGCTTGAAAAGGAATGGAAAGTTTTGGAAAAGCTGCCATAGTGAGCATGATGGTGGATTGATTACAGAGGTATGAAAAGAATGCCTTGCCACACTAAAGGTCTAGTTAGAATCATGTAGCACAAATCTGTAGTGTTTATTTTGTTATTCTTAACAATATAGAAGCATGAGGTTTCTATCTAACCTACAAGTCTTTGGCCTCTGCCTTTCCTTCTTACTTAAATATCACAGGATCAGGAAATAATTGGATCATAGGTTTATGGCTGGGAGGAAGCTAAGATCACACAACTGATATGGGTTATGAGGAAAAATTTTAATCCAGGTCTTCCTGAATGTAACTCTAGTATCCTAACCACTACACCCTCCCTATCCTAAACTTTTTCCCATCTTAGCTTTGAAGTCATCAAAGATCAGACTGTACATTAATTTCACCTGAAGGGTGTTATCAATGTTCTCTGAAGAATTTCCCTGCAACTTCAACCTCAGCAATCAATGTTGGCATATGAGCTGCTATTATTTTCATGATATCTTATTGAAAATATTTAACTTTAGTCCTATAATATATGACGAACAAATATCCCAAAATGTGATGTTTTTCATAGCTTTTGGATCTACAATAAAATGACTCACCAAGTCTTTTCTTTGTGTCTCTAAGAATTTCCTGTGAGTCATCCTGCCCCCATGTAGCTGAAGTTTCCTTCTTTCCTTCTTCTAGTTTAGTTTATAATAAAGCTGTCAAGCTGGATAAGATTTAGTTTTATCAGCTATATATCTACTCATTGGCCAAAGAACCTGACATTTGGGGTAGCAACAGTCAAAATGAAATTCACTGATAGTCTAAAAGCCGTGTGGTTCATAGTAGCCTCTACCAAGTCTCCCACCATCACTGCAAAAGCCCTTGGCCTGAGGGCTACTTTGTATTTTTCCTTGCTTCTTTGGTTGCCATGCCCAAAAGAAATTCATTGCCAGGTGGCCAGCCCACTTATAATTAGCCAAGGTGGTCTTCAAAAAACAGACTCAGTTTATTACCTAGGCAATATTCAAAACCCATACTACATGGTAGAAATTGCTATATAATTTACGTACTATTATGTTCCAGAAAATGGAAAGAATACTTAATTTTCAACACCAAAACACACATACACACATATACACATACCTGGGGTTCAACCTGGAATTCGTGATTTTTATTTTAATTTTTTTTTTTACATTTTGACTACTTTTTAATAAACTGGTTTCCTCTGTAATCCATTTAAAAACGTTATTCTGAGAAGGGTTCCAGAGGTTTCACCTAACTGCCAAAGGGGTCCATGACACTAAAGATTAAAAAGCCCTGGACTAAAGCATTAGGATTAATCTAATAAGGTGAATTTCAAGGGGAATGGAAAGTCCTGGATACAAAAAAAATCAATTTCACAAGTGCAAGATAGGCGAGGCATAGCTAAAGAGCACTTATTCTATAAGTGATATAGAGCTTTTAGTGTACTAAAAGGTCAGTAAGAGTCAGCAATATAGTGTGGCAGCCAAAAAAAGCTAATGGAATACTGGGCTTCATTATGAGATAAAGCTTTTAGGAATAACAAAGGGATAGACTTATCATATTCTTCCCTCAACAGATATCATCTGGAGTACTGTGTTCAGTTTTGGATACCACAGGTATATATTTAAGATAATATGTGTAAAGTGCTTCAGTGTTGCACATAATAAATGCTTTTTCCCTCTCTCTCACCTCTAGAGGAGAGACAACCAGGATGAAAGGACCTTGAGTCCATGTCATATGAGGATTCTATAAAGGAACTAAGGATATTTAAGATGAAGAGAACACTCAAGGGAGAACATGATAATCATCTTCAAACATCTGAAGGGCTGTCATGCAGAAAAGGAATTACACTTGTTTCATCTGCTCCACAGGGCAGAGCCAGAAATAATGGGTGAAAATCTCAAAGAAGCCAATTTAATTGCTAGGAAAAATTTACTAAAAATCAGATCTACCCAAAAGTGGAATGGGCTACCTAAAGAGGTGTATTGCCCCCTCCCATTCAAGTAGAGACTGAATCAACCACTTGATGGCTACCCTGCCGTGTAGTTTTCTTTTGTGCATGGTTTGGATGAGATGGCCACTGAGGTCCCTTCCAACTCTCAAATTCTGTGATTCTGTTATACTTCCAGTGAATCATAATCCTAATTTCCTTCAAAAATAAATGTATGACAAAACATAAACTATAAAAGTTAGAAAGAAAAAATCAGTATATAACCAAAATGGATGAGAAAGTTGAGGTGGTACTTTTATAGGCAGAAAGAAGGCTAAGATTTTCTTTTTATGTTTCAAAAAGCATTCTACATATGCAAACATGGATAATCTTTTTCTGTACAAATTTAAAATAAAAACTGGTTGTAAAAACACAAATAGTGTAAAATCAATATTCAAAAAACTTTTTTCCATGAAAAGATAACTTTTTTTTTTCTTTTCAAAGAACACCAAGCATTTATCGTAAGTAAGATACTCTAACCAATGTTTAGGAACACTTATGATTCAAAATAATACACTAATAATACTAAATAAGAAGAAAACCTAAGTTACTTTAAAAGCTTGATGAAAAACACTTCAAAGTATGAAAACTATTTTAGGATGAAACAAAGTATATTACTCTGTAAAATATAAATAATATGGAAGAGAATCTTAAGTTATACTGTTTAGGCCAATAAAAAGAATAGTTACCTTTTTATGCAGAGCATGAAATTCACTGTACCTTTTTTCTACAAAATGCTTCCGTCCACTCATTAGCACTTCTATCTTAAAGACCTAGGGAAAAAAATTTAAATATTACTTTCACCAATTCAATACATTCAACTGTGTCATCTTCTAAGTTTGGGATCATGATATATTTCATCTTGTAAATTACAATAGCGGATCCTTCAAAATCCAGAACACTCAGGAGACACTGAAGTAATACCCATGATTAATGAGTACTATGGCTAAATCTTTATTAGCAAGTATTTTTACCCAACACATATAAAAGCAATGAAAGTTTGTATATACTGAAAGATGCATATATATGTATATAAATTTATTATTGTTTCCTTAAAATTAATGTTTTAAATGGGTATAATTGAAATAAAAATAATAAAATGCTGTTTGGTAAACAATCTCCCACATAAGCGAGTTCTAATGTGTATTTCCATGACAAAGTACTATATCTTCTGCAAAATAATAACAGAAATAGCAGTTAATTTGGATTTGGGTTAATTTCTTCCTAACCTGCATATTCATCTATAGTCTCAGCTGGGCTTATTCTCCTGCTTTCAACACAGAAAAAAAAAATTGTAGTTAAGGTTCATTTTCCCTGCATGATACGAATGACAGCTTGTGCTTCTACCTCCAAAAGGTTGAAAGGCCAAATGAAAAGGCTCTCTGGATGCACTAATTAGTAACCACTAACATGACATTTTCTGGTTTCTTAGGTCACTGGGTCAGGACCAAGGACAGGGATAAGAAATATTGTGAAATGTTCATGAAAATACAATTAAAAAAAAAAAAAGCTTACTAAGGCTAAAAGAAAAGGTATTTTACTAATCCAAAGACTTGGACATGACTGTTCTCTTTTGCTGAGTAAGTTTCTGAGGCACAAAGTTAAATTAAGATTATTCAACTACTTCTGACTTTTAGATCAAAAAATAACAATTTCAATTTGTATGAAAATTATAAGATCAAAGGTATTCTTTTTTAATCCATTAAAATAATAGTTTTACCATTATTTCAATTCATCATATAAAATTACACTCCATTTGTTTAAGGAGTACAAGATCAATATTAGGTTTCTTTTTTTTTAAATCTTTGTACTTCTTTTATGTTTTACTCTAGAGTAAGAAAATTAAGTCATCACTAAAAGAAATCTCCATATTAGAAGCAACAAATTGTTTTCAAATTCAGCTGTACTGTGCCTTAAGCTTTTAGAAAAGCATTTGTAAATTTTTTTTTACCAATTTAAACTTTCAAAATTCAATTTAAGCTTCTTCAAAAACAATTTACATATATATAACAAATTCTCTTTCCATATATATGCATATGTCCACTTCAAAACAAAATATTATCATCAATTCACAAAAAAGCATGCCTTTTTCAAAAACTGTTCCAGAAGTCAAATAAGGAAAATGCAGTAAAGAAGAGAAGAATACAAGATTAGTTAGCAGCATATAAGGTTTGATTTGGTTTTTCTTTCCAACTATTGGAACCGAGATTTAAATCAAGACGAACTAGCAGCATTATTAAAAAAAAAAAGTAGGCATGATGTGTTCTGGACTACATGAAATAAACAAATTTTTGGTCTGTGTCCAGTTACTAGTAGATTCTCCACTAGAACAACCACTTTATTTGGTAGGTTTGTTAGGAAACTTCCAAAGGGGGGTGGGGGGGAAGGATTGAAGAATCAGTAAAGCTCCAACCTCTATGTTACTTCCAAAAGTAATTTCTATTTATTAAAGACTAGGGATGAAATACTTTTGCATGGTTTGTCATGTAATGTCTTCACTATTACAAAACAAGCATTCCATCATAAAGTGTCTTGGTTGCTCTTTATAAACATCAACTACACCAGAGGAAAAAACAAACACAGTAACTCTTTTGTTGGGGTTATCTTTTCTTTCCAAGGATCTCTCTCTCTCAGAAAGACTTGGTTTATAAAATTAATTAATTTATGGTTAGTGTCTAGTAATTAGTGGCATCATCACCAAAAACACCACTGTAATTACTGTATATGCTGACTGGATTCAAAAGTTATTATGGAAGTAGAAATGGCAAGGTTAGGAAACTAAATGGTTATTTTTGGAGAGACTGAGCAAAGAGTAGAGCTAATTCCAACACTATGAACTTGGGAGACTAGAAGAATGGCAGTGCTTCACAGAAACAGGAAATTCAATACAAAGAAGACTTTGAGAGGAAAAGATTTTTTTTTTTACATTATCTCCAGAAGATTCAGTTTGAAATGTCCAAAAAGGCAATTGGTTATACGAGACTGGCACTCAGGAGAGACTTAAATTGGATAAATAGCTCTATGAGTAATCCTCAGGACAGAGCTTTGCATAAGGCATTATGTAGATGATGATCTAGAAAAGGAGTGGCCAGAAATGTAGGAGGATACACAAGATGAAGCCATGTCATAAAAACCTAAAGATAACAGTATCTAGGTCCTTAATTAAAAAAAAAAAAGGCAGTGCTCATTAGTGTATGCAGAAGTCAAAGATGAGAATTAAGAAAGGAATAACACAGACAGAACAAAACAACAAATTAAATTTGAAACAAGTAGAAAGCAAATACAAAGTAATTTGAGGAGGTGAAAGAGTGAGGGATGGTGGATGGCATTTGAACTGAATGTTGAAGGAAGCTAGGAATCTTAAAGGGCTTTTATAATGGCACAGAGATGGAAAATGTAAGATTACATAAGAGTGACAGCAAGCCGTTTTGTTGGACCATAAAATATATAAGGGCAAGCCAGACTAGATTCTGAAGAGCTTTAAAAGCCAAACAAAGGAGTCTATATTTGAAACTAGAGGCAACATGGAACCAGTGGAGGTTTCTGAGCCTGGAGTGACGTGGTAAAACCTATATTTATGGATATCATTTTGACATTTATGAGGAAGATGGATTGGAAAGGGTAGAAATTTAAGACAAGTAGAACAATTAGGGGGCTATTTTATTGGTACAAGTAAGAAGTAATGATGACCAGAACTAAAATGGTAACCTTATCAAGTGGAGAGAGAGGCACATCAGAGATATTGCATAACAGAGGTAGAAAGAAATTAAACACACCATGGAATTCGGCAGGAAAAAAGTGAGATTAAGAGGGTTGGTAGATTAAGGGTATTAATCTCAAAAAAAAAACCCAACTACTTTGAAGAATGAATCAGGAAGGCTGGAATACAGGGAAAGAAAGAACAAGAATATATATTTGGAGACTGAGCTAGGAGAAGGAAAAAGGATGATCAAAGAAAAAATCAATTGTGATCATGTCACTCTTGTAGTCAATAAATTTTAGTGGGTCAAACATAAATTTGTTTAGTATTTTAATTTCTTCACACCTGACCCCAACCTTCTAGTCCCCTTACATATTACTCTCATTCTTATAATTGATGGTGGAGCAATAATTATCCTAGGTGCTGTTCATCATACAAAGCAATCAATCTACTGGCTATCCCTCATTGCCAAAATGCTCTCCCTCCTCACCTCAACCTCTTAGAATCCCTGGTTTCCTTTAAAACTCAGCACATTGCCAAGCACTTAACAGATGCATGCCAACTGACTGGTTAAAACAGCATTCTGCTTTTAAGTTATTCAGCTGTCTTATTACACTAACTTTGAGCTCTCAACGATTTGAAATGTGAGAGCATTGACAGGTGTTTCTCCTTTAGTGCTCAATAAAAGTATTATGAGTTATGCTTTCTTATATTCATTAAAAATGCTCACTCAAAAACCTACAACATCTAGGAAATCAATATTTTTGTTATTGATTTGTTATCATATGTCCATGAAAATGATTAGCTGAGTTTACCCAGAATTACATGTCTTAACCACGGTGGATTTGATTCCTTATCTAAGTATACTTGAGAGAAGAGAATCTTCCATACTTTTTGTAGTATTCTATACTACAGGGGGAAAAATAACATACAATGTTTAACTCCAACAAGGGAAACGACATTTACAAGTATGTAGGCAATTGCTTATTTGTTGTAGAAAGTATAGCTTGAACAGTTTCTCTTTTCTGGCCTAAGTTGTATTGAGCACCCAGGAGAAGGCACACCCATCGTGTGTAGAAGAATGGAATTCTCTCCTTAGTAGTGTAAAATGCAATCAGAAGATTTTAAGGCATAACAATTTGTTTTCCTACTTCAAGAATTGAGACTCCAGTGGTGTGTAACGGACTCCTATGTCTCTTTAATGGGATTTTCATCTCTCTATGGGTCCCTTACCCTGAGCTCTCCCAAGGGTTCTATTCTGTCTATATTCTCTCACTCTTTTGAAGACTTCATCAATTCCCATGGGCTCAAGTATAGTCTCTATTCAAATTATTTTCAAATCTATGTAACCCATGGTTCTCCTGAAATCCAGTCACACATTATTAAGCGGTTCCTAGATATCTCTGGAATTTCAAATTCAAGAAATTTAAAAGTGATCTCATTATATACACCTTCAAATTTCCATGTTTCTCCTGAAGGTACTGCCATCTTACCAGAATGAAACCAAGTTTGCAAACTCAAAGTCACTCTTTACTCTTATGTCATCCTTCCTAGTCAATCAAATGTCCAATTTTGTAGATTTTACCTCTCACACTTTTCATTTGCTCTATGGCCAGCCACACGACCACCAGCCTAGTTCAGATTGTCAACACTTCCTGGAGAGATTGCTAAACAGCTTCTTAGAAGATCATTTGTAGTTATTCCTGATTTTAGATATGAGGACTTTATCAGAGACACTGGTTGTAAAGATTTTCTCCCAATTTTCTGCTTCCCTCCTAATCTTTGTTGCATTGGCTTTGTTTATACAAAAAACTTTTCAATTTAATAATCAAAATTATCCATTTTGCATTTTGTAATGCTCTCTATCTCTTGTTGGGTCATGAATTCTTCCCTCTCCCATAAATCTGACAGGTAAACTATTCCTTGCTCTCCCAAATTACTTATTCCTAAATCCTGAATCTATTTTGACTTTATTTTGGTATACAGTATAAGATATTGGTCTATGCCCAGTTTCTGCCCTATCATTTTCCAATTTTCCCAGCAGATTTTGTGAAATAGTGAATTCTTAGCCCAGAAGCTGGATTCTTTGGGTTTATCACAGAGTAGATTGCTATAGACAGTGACTACTGTGTCTTGTGTACCTAACCTACTCCACTGATCCACCACTCTGTTTCTTACCCAGCACCAAGTAGTTTTGATGACCGCTGCTTTACAGTACAGTTTAATATCTGGTATGACTAGGCCACCTTCCTTAGTATTTCTTTTCATTAATGCCCTTGATATTCTGGACCTTTTGTTCTTCCAGAAGAATTTTGTTATTGCTTTATCCAGCTCTGTAAAATAATTTTTGGTAGTGCAATTGGTATGGCACCGAATAAGTAAATTAATTTAGGTAAAATTGTCATTTTTATTATATTAGCTCAGCCTAACCATAAGCAACTGAGGTTTGTCCATTTATTTAAATCTGACTTTATTTGTGTGAAAAGTGTTTTGTAATTATGTTCATACTGACCCTGGGTTTGTCTTGGAAGGTAGATTCCCAAATATTTTAGTGTCTACAGTAACTTTAAATGGAATTTCTCTTTCTATCTCTCGCTGTTGGGCTTTGTTAGTAACGTACAGGAATGCCAATGATATATGCGGGTTTATTTTATACCCTGCCACTTCGCTAAAGTTGTTTATTATTTCCAGTAGTTTTTTACTTGATTCTCTAGGATTCTCTAAGTAAATCATCATATCATCTGCAAAGAGTAATAACCTTGTTTCTTCTTTGCCTATTCTAATTCCTTCAATTTCTTTTTCTTCTCTTAATGCTAAAGGTAACATTTCTAGTACCACATTGAGTGATAGGGGTGTTACTGGACATCCTTGTTTCACCCCTGATCTTACTGGGAATGGATCTAGCTTATCCCCCTTATACGTAATGCTTGCCGATGGTTTTAGATAAATGCTACTTATAATTTTAAGGAAGACTCCATTTGTTCCTATGCTTTCTAGTGTTTTTTCATAGGAATGGGTGTTGTATTTTATCAAAAGCTTTTTCTGCAACTATTGAGATAATCATATGGTTACTGCTAGTTTTGTTGTTGATATGATCAATTATACTGATAGTTTTTCTAATATTGAACCAGCCTTGTATTCCTGGAATAAATCCTACTTGGTCATAGTGTATTATTCCCATGATAAGTTGCTGTAATCTAATATTTTATTTAAAATTTTTGCATCAATATTCATTAGGGAAATTGCTCTCTAATTTTCTTTCTCTGTTTTGACTCTTCCTGGGTATTAGGACCATATTTGTGTCATAAAAAGAATTTGGTAGGACTGCTTCACCTATTTTCCCAAATAGTCAATAAAGTATAGGAATTAATTGTTCTTTAAATGTTTCATAAAATTCACATGTAAAACTACCTGGCCCTGGAGATTTTTTCCTAGGGAGTTCATTGATGGTTTGCTCAATTTCTTTTTCTGAGATGGGGTTCTTTAGAAATTTTACTTCCTCTTCTGTTAACCTGGGCAATTTATATTTTTGTAGATATTCATCCATATCCCTAAGGCTGTCAAATTTATGGGCATACAATTGGACAAAATAATTCCTAATTATTGTTTTGATTTCCTCTTCATTAGAGGTGAATTCACTTTTTTCATTTTTGATATGGTAATCCGATTTTCTTCTTTCTTTTTTTAATCAAATTGACCAAAGGTTTATTAATCTTATTGTTTTTTTTTTAATAAAACCAGCTCTTGGTTTTATTTAATTCAATAGTTTTCTTGGTTTCAATTTTATTAATCTCTCCTTTGGTTTTCAGTATTTCTAATTTGGTATTTAATTGAGGATTTTCAATTTGTTCTTCTTCTAGTTTTTTCAGCTGCATGCCCAATTCATTGATCTCCTTTTTCTCTATTTTATTCATAAGCATTTAGAGATATAAAACTTCCTCTAAGAACTGCTTTTGCTGCATCCCATAAGTTTTGATATGTTGTCTCATTATTGCCATTCACTTGAATGAAGCTATTAATTGTTTCTATGATTTGTTCTTTGGTTTGCTCATCCTTTAGGATCAGATTATTTGGTCCCCAATTAATTTTTAGTTTATCTTTCCATGGTCCTTTATTACAAATAAGTTTAATTGCATCATGATCTTAAAATGATGCATTGACTATTTCTGCCTTACTACACTGAATTGTGAGGTTTTTATGCCCTAGTCCATGGTCAATTTTTGAGTATGTACCATGTACCGCTGAGAAAAAGGTATATTCCTTGCTATCCCCATTCAGTTTTCTCCAAAGGTCTATCATATTTATCTTTCTAAAATTCTATTCACCTCCTTCTTTCTTGTTTATTTTGAGGTTAGATTTATCCAGTTCACAGAGGGGAAGGTTGACGTCCCCAACTAGTGTAGTTTTGCTATCTATTTCTTCGTATAACTCCCTTAACTTCTCCTCTAAGAATATGTATGCTATACCACTTGGTGCATATTTGTTAAGTAATGATATTGCTTCATTGTCAATGTTGCCTTTTAGCAGGATATAGTGTCTTTCCTTAGCTCTTTTAATTAGATCTATCTTTGCTTTTGCCTTGTCTGAGATTAGTATTGTTACCCCTGCTTTTTTTTTACTTTAGCTGAAGCACAATATATTCTACTCCAGCCTTTTACCTTTACCCTCGGTGTATCCTCCTGTTTCAAATGTGTTTCTTGTAAACAGCATATTGCAGGATTATGGTTTTTAATCCATTCTGCTATCTGCCTCCGTTTTATGGGAGAGTTTGTTCCATTCACATTCACAGTTATGATTACTATCTGTCTTTTTCTCCATCCTATTTCTCCCCTGTTTATGCCTTTATTTCTCCCTTCCACTCCTCAAGAGTTTTGCTTTTGACCATCATCTTCCTCAACTGTCCCTCCCTAATGACACCCCTCCCTTTTCTTTCCCCTTTCCTCTTTTGTCCTACTGCCTGTAGGCCAAATTTGATTTCTATAATCATCAGAATGCGTTATTCCCTCCTTGAACCAAATCCAATGAGAGCAAAGCTCAAACGCTGTTTTTCTCCCTCCCTTCTTTCCCTCTATGTTTTTGTGCCTCTTCACAAGGCATAATTTACCCTTTTCTACCTCCTCCTTACCTCTTCTCCCAGAACAATCCCTTTATTATGTTTTTTATCATCACATCAGTCACTTTATACTGACACCCTCAGTGTCATCTATGAATATCCCTTTTAATTGTCATAATAACTGTAACATTCTCAAGATTGACATTTATAACATTCATAAATCAATGTAACCCTATATATGGATGTAAACAATTTTCCCTTATTGAATAACATAGTTT
Organism: Trichosurus vulpecula; assembly: GCF_011100635.1. NCBI lineage: Eukaryota > Metazoa > Chordata > Mammalia > Diprotodontia > Phalangeridae > Trichosurus > Trichosurus vulpecula. Next base: position 510,956,871 of record NC_050573.1, on the reverse strand, counting down.
TTTAACACTGTTTAAATTTTTATGTCTCTCTTGAGTTTTGTATTTGAAGATCAAATTTTCTATTGAGCTCTGGCCTCTTCATCAGGAAGGTCTGGAATTCCCTTATTTCATTGAAAATCCATCACCTTGCCTGAAAAATTATGTTCAGTTTTGCTGGGTAGTTGATTCTTAGTTGTCAGCCAAGCTCCTTTGCCTTTCAGAATATCATATTCCAATTCCTCCTTTTTTTTATTGTACAAATTGCAAGATCCTGCATAATCCTGACTGTAGTTCCATGATATTTGAATTGTTTCTTTCTGGCTGCTTGCAGTATTTTCTCCTTGACCTGATAATTATGGAATTTGGCTACAATACACCTTGGAGTTTTCAATTTGGGATCTCTTTCAGAGGGTGATCGGTGGATTCTTTCGATGCTTATTTTATCCTCTGGTTCTAGAACCTCAGGACAGTTTTCCTTGAGGATTTCTTGGAAGATACTGTCCAGGGTCTTTTTTTCATCATGGCTTTCAGGTAGACCAATAATTCTTAGGTTGTCTCTCCTGGATCTATTTTCCAGGTCAGTTGTTTTTCCAATCAGGTATTTCACATTTTCTTCTATTTTTCATTTTTTAGATTTTGTTCGACTGATTCTTGATGTCTCATAGAGTCATTAGATTCTACTTGCCCAATTCTAATTTTTAATGTATTATTTTCTTCATTTAGCTTCTCTATCTCCTTTTCCGTTTGGCTGATTTTACTATTCAATAAGATACTTTCTCCATTTATATTCTGAATCTCCTTAAACCATTTTGCCAATTTTACTTTTTAATGATTTGTTTTCATCAGTGAATATTCTTTCCATTTTTTCTTTTACCTCTCTACTCTCTAATTTGTTTTTTAAAATCCTCCTTGAGTTCTTCCAGGAATGCTTTTCGGGCTGGAGACCAGTTCACATTCCCTTTTGAGGTTTCAGATGTGGGTACAGTGTCCATGCTGTCCTCTTCTAAATTAGTATTTTGATCTTCCCTATCTCCATAATAGGAATCAATAGTCTTTGGCTTCTTAGTATGCTTTTTCATGGTGTTTTTCCCCTGCTGGCTTCTAAAGTGGATCTCTGCTTCTGGGGCTCAGGGGGATCTTTCCCAAGCTTCTGGTGTTGGGAACTGTGGGCCTGCTCACTGGCTTTGTGTGCTATAGCCTCTGGTTTCGTGAGGTGTGAGGGAGGGGTGGCCTGCCTGCTGGAAGTCTCCTCTTCCCTGGGACTGCTCTACAGCTCGGGTGGTCTCAGCCATTGTCTGTGCTGGTGTCTGCCGCTTCCCCTGGCTGTGCGAAGGCACATCTGGGGTCCTGGTGTTGACATTTGCTAGCTCCACCCCGCTAGGGCTCAGTAACTCTCACTGTTCTGCTGAGGTGGGGCTGGCTGGGACACCTCTCTTCCTGCATTAGTCTCCTTCTGCCACCACAAGAAGGGCCCTCTCCCCAATTTCTTTCGCTAAAAGGCTACTGAAGCCCCACTTCTGGCTCCTCTATTTCAGATTTCTCCCAAGGCAGTATTCTCTGGGTTAGGAAGGGAGAAAGAGCCAATTTACCTTGTCATCATGGCTCCTGGAAGTTCAAGAAGGAGAGTTTCAAACCATTAGACTGTGAGATGGAGGCCTCTGGGGTAGCTGCTCCCACAGCTGTAGTCTCTGTGCTGGTGTCTCCCGTAGCTTTGACAGACTCCCATCCTGGGCTGAGAGGCCTGGGGCTCGATGGCTGCCATAGCTGGTACTTTCACCATGGGCCTGCTCCTGTTCCCGCATTTCACTCACCCAGTGCTCTCCCAGACTGGCAGACTAGCTAGATTCCTCTGCTGTTCCTAGTTGGTGTGGTCTGGTGCCATTCCGCATACCCGGCGCTCCTGCCCCTCTCCGTCTACTAGTGGCTTCTGTCTCAAACCTGATCAGATTCACTTTTTTAGACGTATCTGACAGAATTTGTGAGTGAGCTCCAGTAGTTCCCTCCTTTCACAGTGCCATCTTGGCTCCGCCCCCTATAGCAGTTCTTTTTGTGGTGGCTAAGAATTGGAAACTGAGGGGATGCCCATCAATTGGAGAATGGCTCAGCAAGTTGTGGTATATGATTGTAATGGGATATCATTGTGCCATAAGAAGTGACAATCAGGATGATTTCAGAAAAACCTACAAAAACTTACATGAATGACATAGAATAAAATGAGCAGAACCAGGAAAACATTGTACACAGTGATATCAATATTGCGAATCACTTAGCTATTCTCAGTAATACAATGATCCCAGACAATTTCAAAGGATTTATGATGAAAACTTCTGTCTGTCTTCAGAGAAAGAACTGATGGAACTTAATGCAGACCAAAGCATATTATTTTTCACTCTTTCTTTTTCTGTTTTCTTTTTTCCCACAAAATGAAAATTATGGAAATATTTTACATGATTATACATGTAACCTATATGAGAGTGCTTACTGTCTCAGGAAGGAGAAAGGGCGCGGAGGGAGGGATGAATAGAATTTGGAATTCAAAACTTAACAACAAACATTAAAAAATATTTTTAAACATAACTGAGGAAAAATAAAATCTTTCTTAAAAAGAAATGCCATTAAAATTTATTGTGTAGGGAGGGACAGGGTCAGATGTGCACTTAAGGAAAATCACTTTAGTAGCAGAGTGTGGTATGGATTGGAATGGGCAGAAACTAGAGGAAAGGGAGAACAATTGAGAGGCTGTTGTACTAATTTAGGTTAAAGATGATGAAGGACTGAGCTAAGATAGTAACTGTGTCGATAGAGTGAAGTCTGTTGAGATATGTTGGAGGCAGATAAGGCATGATTTGGCAACTAAGTCATAGATTTAGAGATAGAGAAGATTTTTCTAAGTCCATCTCATACAACTCCTTCCTCATTTTAAAGTTAAGGAAATTGAGGTTCAGAGCCATCTGAATCAGCTCCTTTGACTCTAAATTCAACACTTCTACTGTACTATGCAGCCTCCCAAAAGAGAAGGGGGAAGCATAAAAGCAGGAGGTAGCACTAGGAATCTTTAAACCTTCATGCTAAGATGCATGAGGTATCTGGAACCAGGTATAGGAGAAAGGCAAAGAGTTGTAAGTTCCCTATTTCTGACCACTGAGTGGGTTGGGCAGGGTTTCAGCCAAACAGCACAGCTGCACTGCCCAGTTCAACCTCTAAACTAGCCCTGGAGAGAATTTCACATGTGGAGGAATGGGAAACCTGGGGCTGACATATGGCAGGCCAGCACCAGAAGACCCTCAGTGAAGCAACACCCCAGTATCTTTCCTTTGGGGAACCTCTATGGGTCCCTACGTTCAAAGGAAGTGTTATGGACTCTGACTCTGACCACCACAGAACTGACTGATGGGGGCTACCCAAAAGTACCGAGGAGCACAAATGACATAAGTTATCTACCCTCCCTAAAAATGCTGACTTTTTCCCTTGTAGCTCAGGCCCTCACCAAAAAGAGGAGGGGAAATAGCAAGTGTTAGGAGTCACAGGCAAAGCCATACTATGAAAGTGGAGGTGAGGGAGGATAAGCAACAAATACCCTGCCATCCTACTTAGGCGATCATATACATACACAAACACACACACACACACACACACATACATGCACCCCTTTAGCCAACCCCACCAGTTGAAGCAAGGTCACTGGTTTCCTTTTGGTAACTTTGATCTGAACTCTATTTTCAATGAAAAATGTGGATGTATTCATGGGGGAGTTGTACTAAAAAGTATCTAATAATGTTGGCCATTGTTTCACACCTCTGCTTAGAAGGGAGCACAGTCTGAGTTCGAAAAATTCTGGCCTGTAAGACAAAATACAAATTCCTAAACCTGGCACTCAAGGTCTTTCACAAGGTAGGTCGAATCTACCCTTCCAGCCTTATTTTGTATTGACATCCTTCACAAACTCTGCATTCCAACTAAACTAATCTACTTGCTATTCTTGAGTCCCCCATGTTTGAAATGGACTCCCTCTTTACCTCTTTATCTCTCAAAACCCTTGCTTCCCCCTTCAAGATTCAGCTTAGGTAATTTAGGAAAAAATCTTCAAGTGCTCTCTTCCTCTTTAATTTTCCTTGTAATCCTATTATCTGTGTAAATAAAACTGTTGTATATAACAGAACAGCTAGGGACTTCTTTTCCCTAGCACATTCTGTTGTTGTTCAATAGTGTTTCCACCATATCTGACTCTTTGGGACTCCATTTGGGATTTTCCTGGCAAAGATGTTGGGGTGGTTTGCCATCTCCTTTTCCAGCTCATTTTACAGATGACGGAAAGGGAAGCAAACTGGGTTAAGTGACTTGCCCAGGGTCACACAGATAGTAATTATCCAAAGCCAGATTTGAACTAAGGGAGATGAGCCCTTCTGACTCCAGGCTCAGCACTCTTTTGACTCTAACACATAATAAACACTTAACATTTCTTGAATTTAACTGTGTATACAAAATATTTGCCCATTGCTCATATTTAGCCTAAGAAGCATTGAAATTTCAAATATATTTTACTTTCTCAAAATGTGTTTGAAAATAGATTTTTAAAGTATTACTACGTATTAATCAAAAGTCCTGCCCCAATGCCTTACTACGGCACTAAAGTAAGCCTGGGTTCTCAAAGGCTGTCCTAGCAGAACATAAACTCTAACAAGTACTATCAAGCAGGACAGGCTTCACGTATGAGCCTAGTGACTAACTTTGTCATCTAAGGCCCCACTTAACTCAGAGATTCATCAACAAAGCGACTGTAAGATGATGAAATTTTAGGAAACAGCAGTTCCTCAAGAATACCTAAATCAGAAAGAAAATCACAAAGACTACTTAGGCAAAACAGTAAAATCAAAGACTAATAACAACAGATTTTTTTTTTGCTTTTAATTTTAAAACAATTTACTTAATATGCTATTTTAAACATGTCCAAACGTATCCAGGCCAATCCTGTTTGAATACTGAATTTATCTAGTAAAGTTTATAAACCAGTTACCACTTGTGGTAAATATGACAGTGTAAAAAAGAATAAAATACATACATCTATATATGTCAATCTCATATCTCCAAATGCCTTTCAGACAACTCAAACTGGATGCCTAGTAGAAATTTTAAACTCAATGTGTCCAAAACAAAACTACTTATCTTATCTTTCCCCCAAACCTTCCCCTTCCCCCACCCCTTCCTTATTACTATAATGGGCAACACATCATTCTCCCAGTGACCCAGTCCCTTCAGGCTCACAACCCAAGAGTCAGCCTTGACTCATTATCTTTCACACTCATGTTCAATCTGTTGCCTGTTGGTTTCACCTTTGCAACATCTTTCCAGTAACACCCCCTTCTTTGCTCTGATACTGCCCACTCTAGTGCAGGCCCTCATCACCCCACACTAATGGCCTTCTCATGGGTCTGCCTGACTCAAGTTTCTCTCTACTCCCCACAGAAGTGGCCAAGGTTCAATTCTATCAACCCCACCTCCCCCACTCAATAAACTCCAGTGGCTTCCTATTGCCTCCAGGATCAAATGCAAAATGTTCTGTTTGACATTCAAATTTCTTCATAACCTAGTCCCCTCCCACTTTTCAAGTCTTCTTATACTTTACTCCAGGACACATACTCTTCAATCTAGTGACACTGGCCTCTTGGCTGCTCCACAACAGTATCTATCTCGTGGCTCTGGATATTTGCTCTGGCTCCCCTTCCTACTGACCTCCCTGGTTTTTTATGTCCCAATGAAAATTCCATCTTTTACTGGAGGCCTTCCCTAACCCATCCTAAAACCTTCCCTCTGTTGTTTCCTATTTATCCTGTATGTAGCTTGCTGGTCTGTATTTGTTTGCATGTTGTTTCCCCTATTAGACAGTAACCTCCTTAAGGACAGAGAACATCTTTTGCCTCTTGTTGTGTCCTTAGCTCTTAGCACATTACCAGTGGCACTTAATTTTTATTGAGTGATTGACTGAATGATTGAAGTCTAAATGGAAAATACTCCCATAAGAATCACTGCTACTTTTTACACAGAATCAGCACTTTCAAACCCTTGATTTAAATGGTGACACTAAAGGGGGTAGGGGTTGGGGGGGAGGGTATTCTGAGAGATTTCTATATTGATTTCTTTTGCCCCAAACAAAGAAACTTCTCCAGTTGTATGATATATCATAAACATTTAATTTGTACTTGGGTTTTAGCGGAAGAATAATGAATTCAAGATCATGTGTTGATTTGCGAAAGTATAGACCATCTAGACAGACTTTTGTTGTTGTTGTTTTCTTTCTCAGTAACATTTCCATTGTAATAAGACATTTGGTTTGTACAGAGGAAAAACAAAAATGTAGATACTATTGGTAAGAGCTTACGCTAAAATACAGCCTAAAACTTTTATATTTTCTAAAGTGTATAAACCACATTATACATGATATTTTGGCCATAATAAGATTACCACTGGAAAGAACAGCAATCATATTGTAGTAAGAACACTGGCTTTTGAAGTCAATTCGGCTGATTCCAATCCTGGTTCTTATACATACTGTGTGAGTTTGGACAAGTCTTTTAACTTCTCCTAGCTTCATTTGCCTATCTGTAAAGGGTCACAGCAACATCCCAATGCAACCTAAGATTGGATAAGCTTTGGCTGCCATCTGATATTCTTGGAACACATTGCTTTTCAGTCCACTAAATTGGTCAAGAACTCCTGTTTTATGGTATAGAACTTATTTATTATAGAAGGTAGTCTTTTTTTTTGGAATTTGGAATTCATTTTACCTTCTATCTTGATGAATATCAATACTGATTTACTTTCTTGGGAGGTGCTTAAACCAAGCCTTTGTCTCTTGGCCTTTTAGTTTTCAAGCCTTTATCTTCCTTCCAGGTAGACCATCCAGGGTTTCATTATTTGGCCTTATCCCCTTCCACATTTTATGGACTGCATGTTTTCTCCTCCATAGGCCCTCATGGCTGGATGATCTTAGTGTCCTCAACACTTTGAAGGGCCTAGCTGAGTCTCTTCCCTGTGTAAAGACCAAGGGTGAAATTTCTAGGTCCCTTCTCGCACTGCCTCAAAGTTTGGTCATGTGGCTGTCATTGTTTTCCACCACCTATAGTGTATGGAGTGTTCAGACTAAGTCACTGTCATTTGAAGAGCAAGATGAAGCCACCACAGTTAGTGTTTAAAATTCAAGCCAGGCAAAATGATTTACTGCTTCATTCCTCTCTGGGCTCAATTCCTGACTCTCAAGAATTCTTTCTCCACCATTCCCCAGAAAGATCCTAGCCCTGGAAGATGACTCCTCCACCTCTGCCGAGCAGCCTTCTCATTCTGGAAGATACTTCCACCTGAGCTGTCCCTTCTTCTTCTTCTTCTTTTTTTTTTTTTTAGGTTTCAGTTCTTTTTTTTCTTTCTTTGCTTATTTATTTAATATTTTTAGTTTTCAGCACTGATTTTCACAAGAGTTTGAATTACAAATTTTCTCCCCATTTCTACCCTCCTCCCAACTCCAAGATGGTATATATTCTGATTGCCCTGTTCCCCAATCAGGCCTCCCTTCTGTTACCCCACCCCCCCCCATCCCCTTTTCCCTTCCTTTCTTGTAGGGCAACATAGATTTCTATGCCCCATTGCCTGTATATCTTATTTCTTAGTTGCATGAAAAAACTTTTTTTTGAACATCTGCTTTTAAAACTTTGAGTTCCAAATTCTCTCCCCTCTTCCCTCCCCACCCACCCTCCCTAAGAAGGCAAGCAATTCAACATGGGCCACATGCATATCATTATGCAAAACCGTTCCACAACACTCATGTTGTGAAAGACTAACTGTATTTTGCTCCTTCCTATCCTATCCCCCTTTATTCAATTTTCTCCCTTGTCCCTGTCCCTTTTCAAAAGTGTTTGCTTTTGATTACCTCCTCCCCCTATCTGCCTTCCCTTCTGTCGTCCCCCCTTTCTTATCTCCTTCCTCCTTCTTTCCTGTGGGGTAAGATACCCAATTGAGTGTGTATGTCATTCTCTCCTCAGGTCAAATCCAATGAGAGCAAGATTCACTCATTCCCCCTCACCTGCCTCCTCTTCACTCCCAACAGAACTGCTTTTTCTTGCCACTTTTATGCAAGATAATTTACCCCATTCTATCTCTCCCTTTCTTCCTCTCTCAATATATTCCTCTCTCATCCCTTAATTTGATTTTATTTTTTATATCATCTCTTCATATTCAACTCACCCTGCGCCCCCTGTCTATACATATATGCATATTCCCTTCAGCTACCCTAATACTGAGGTCTCATGAATTATACACATCATCCTTCCATGCAGGAATGTAAACAAAACAATTAGTAACAAAACAAAACTTTAGTAAGTCCCTTATGATTTCTCTTTCTTGTTTACCTTTTCATGCTTCTCTTGATTCTCGTGTTTGAAAGTCAAATTTTCTATTCAGCTCTGATCTTTTCACTGAGAAAGCTTGAAAGTCCTCTATTTTGTTGAAAGTCCATATTTTGCCTTGGACCATGATACTCAAGTTTTGCTGGGTGATTCTTGGTTTTAATCATAGCTCCACTGACCTCTGAATATCATATTCCAAGCCCTTCAATCCCTCAATGTAGAAGCTGCTGGATCTTGTCTAATCCTGATTGTGTTTCCACAATACTCAAATTGTTTCTTTTTGGCTGCTTGCAGTATTTTCTCCTTGATCTGGGAACTCTGGAGTTTGGCGACGATATTCCTAGGAGTTTTCTTTTTGGGATCTTTGTCAGGAGGCAATCTATGGATTCTTTCAATTTCTATTTTACCCTCTGGCTCTAGAATATCAGGGCAGTTCTCCTTGATAATTCCTTGAAAGATGATATCTAGGCTCTTTTTTTGATCATGGCTTTCAGGTAGTCCAATTATTTTTAAATGATCTCTCCTGGACCTATTTTCCAGGTCAGTCGTTTTTCCAATGAGATATTTCACACTGTCTTCCATTTTTTTCATTCCTTTGGTTCTGTTTTATAATATCTTGATTTCTCATAAAGTCACTAGCTTCCACTTGCTCCAATCTAATTTTTAAGGTAGTATTTTCTTCAGTGGTCTTTTGGACCTCCTTTTCCATTTGGCTAATTCTGCCTTTCAAGGCATTCTTCTCCTCACTGGCTTTTTGGAGCTCTTTTGTCATTTGAGTCAGTCTATTTTTTAAGGTGTTATTTTCTTCAGTATTTTTTTTTGGGTCTCCTTTAGCAAGTCATTGACTTGTTTTTCATGGTTTTCTTGCATCACTCTCATTTCTCTTCCCAATTTTTCCTCTTCTTCTGTAACTTGCTTTTTCAAATCCTTTTTGAGCTCTTCCATGGCCTGAGACCAGTTCATGTTTTTCTTGGAGGCTTTCGATGTAGGCTCTTTGACTTTGTTGACTTCTTCTGGCTGTATGTTTTGGTCTTCTTTGTCACCAAAGAAAGATTCCAAAGCCTGAGTCTGAATCTGAGTCCGTTTATGCTGCCTGGTCATGTTCCCAGCCAACTACTTGACCCTTGAGTTTTTCATGGAGGTATAACTGCTGTAGAGTAGAGAGTACTTTGTCCCAGGCTTGAGGGGCTGCGCTGTTGTTTTCAGAGCTATTTCTGCACAGCAAGCTCTGCCACACCAGTGTTCCTCTTCCCCCAAGAACCGCCAACAAGGACCACTACTCAGATCTAAGCAGGCTCTATACTCCTGCTCTGATTTGCCACTTAATTCCTCCCACCAGGTAGGCCTGGGGCCAGAAGCAAATGCAGCTGTAGTTCCTCAGAGCTGCACCATCTCTGCTGCCCCCGGGGCAGTGGCCGAACCACGAACTCTTTTCACTCTGTCCCCCCAGTTTTTTCCCCACTAACCTTCTCTATTGTCTTTGGTGTTTCTGGGTTCAGAAGTCTGGTAACTGCCACAGTTCACTGATTCAGGGCACTAGGGCCTGTTCTACCCTGCTCCCAGTCTGGTTGGTGTGGGCACAGCCCATGCTGGGCTCTGCTCTGCTCCACTCCCAGCTCTGTGTGACAGACCTTACTCAGTGACCTTCCAGGCTCTCCTGGCCTGGAGCCCTGTTTCCCTCTATTTCATGGATTCTGCAGTTCTAGAATTTGTTCAGAGCCATTTTTATAGGTGTTTGGAGGGTACTGGGGGTGAGCTTTAGGCAGGTCTCTACTTTCCAGCCGCCATCTTGGCTCTGCTCCCTGAGCTCTCCCTTCTGACTTGTTAGTTCCTCCAGGAACATCTATTTTAAGGAAGCACTTAATCCAGTCTTGTTAACGCCTTCATTTCTTTCCAGACTCTGCAGCTGACTCTGGATTTCCTTCTTCACCATGTCCCCGTAGAGGTATTTTCTCTCCTCACCCTTCCTCCAATTTTTTCAGCTTTCTTTTATGCATTGTCTTCCCTATTAGAAAGCAAACTCCTTGAGGGCAGGGACTGTCTTTCTTCTGCCTTGTATTTGTAATGCAGGCCTATAATGATTGCTCAATAAATGCTTGTTCTTTTGACTGTTCCCCATTTACAACAATCTGTCTCCTACCCTGATGCCACATACAGGCTATCCTGCATATCTGGAATTCTCTTCCTTGACACCTCAATCTTATAGAATCTCTAGCTTCCTTAAGAGTAAGGTTTAGATTAAACTTTCTATAAGCATTTCCTGATCCTTCTGATGGTTAGTTTCCCCTTCCAAACTACTTTGCACTATATATGATTGACTTATATTGATCTCTCTACATGCTGTTTCCCTGCATGTAAGTGTATTGCTTGTCTCTGTATCCCAGTGCCACTCAATAAATGTATGAAGTATTGATTGAAAACTTAAGTGATATGGATAGAAGAAGAGCTTATTACTGAACAAAATAAGATAAAATGAAAAAATGTTGAATACATAATTTTAATAAGGCTTTACAAGAACACTAGAAGGGAAAAATTAAACGAAAAAAATACTTATAGCAAGTTTCTCTGATAAAGGTATGATATCCAAACAAAACTTGGCTGAGGGGGTGGGGAGAGAAGAATGACAATTGCTGAATGTCTTACAGAAAAACAGACACACTAAATGGCACTGCTAGTGGAACTACAAACTACCTCAGCCATTGTGGAAAGCTATTTGGATCTATGTCTCAAAAGTCATTAAACTATACATGCCCCTTGACCCAGAGATGCTGCTCTTTGGCCTAAGCCCCAGGGAGAACAAATAAAGACTGAACAGATCCATATGTACAAAAATATGTATAACAGATTTCTGTTGTAGCAAAAAACTTGAAACTAAGGGAGTTCTCAATAATTGGGGATTGGCCAAACAAATCACAGTACATGAATGTAACAGAACATTATTTCATAGTAAGAAATACCTTTATAGCAGCGGTTTCAGCAAAAGAATGGTATCAGCAAAACCTAGGGAGACTGTATGAACAGATGCAGTTAAATGAACAGAACCAGTAGAATAACTAAGAAAATGACAACACTGTAGAGAAAAACGATTCTGAAAGTCTTAAGAATTCTGATCAATGTTGTTGTTTTCGCGTTTGTCCTTCATTTTCGAGTGGACGACAGCATCAGGGAAATAATGACACGACCTGCAGTTGATTTTGATTTGAGTGAGGGAAGGCTGTGCAAGGTCACCAGCCTCACTTTCTCCTCCAGAGCCATCTGGGTCCAGTGACCTGATATTCATCAGGATGACTGGAGATGGCCCAGGATGCATTGAGAGACGCTGCCCAACTACCAGATACTGCAGATAGCCCTGATTAATTGTACTACAAAGTTCTGCCTGAAAACAATGAGCCAAAAAACTAGTCTATAGCAGCAAGTCTTCTTTGCTCCTCTTGGTCCATCAGACTCAGTAGAAGGCAGAGCAGACTTGGTACTGTGGATGAATTCCCTTTCACTGACTTAAAAATCTATTAACCTATAAAGGTGTCATTTACAAGATATATAAGTTACTAATTCAAACTGATAAAAATAGGAACCATTCCCCAACTGATAAATGGTCAAACAAACCATATACAATATGAGAACACTGATCAAAGAGGAGTGGTGAACTCAAGGTACAAAATAAGACAGATTTGGGAATATAGCTAATACGAGAATTTGTTTTCCTTGACTATGCATATTTATTACAAGGATTTTTTTTTCTTTTTGGGGAAGAAAAGGAGAATTATTGATAGCAAAAGAAGAAGAAAAGAAGGTTATAGAAGTATTTTTTAAATGCATTGAAGACAACAGAAGGAGGACCAGAAGGAAACAAAGATAAGCAGGACAGTTTTCAAAGTTACATAATAAATTTCTTATATGCTTAAGAAAAGCAAGTTGTACATAATAGAGATTTGTGGTTTTATGAAAAATAGTCTTTTTCTGTTCTGTTTTGTATATGGAAATGCTCATTTTATTTGGTACTTGTTAAATTCAGAACAAAAATTTTAAAAGAAAAGAAAAAGAAAGCAAGTATGGAGGGAGCAGGTACTAGGTGACTGGGAATTGGTGGAACCCTTGACTGTAATGGGAAAGTTGCAAAGAAGAGATGGTGAGGGGAGGGAGAAAATAAGTTCAATTTTGGATCTGTTGAGTCTGAGATGCCTATGGGACACCCAGTCCTAAATGTCTAATAGGCAGTTAGTAATTAGTATGTGCTGACAGGATACAGTGGCCATATGCACTACTCAAAGGACCACTAAAATATTCAGTGACCTCCTGCTGACTATAAGATAATATAGCCGCCTTAAACTGAAATTTAAGCTCCTCCATATTATAGTTTGTGATCTAACCCAACTGGATTGCTATCTCCCCCCTCATTTGATTCCTTAGGTATGGAACATTCTCTTATCCCTTTGCCCATTGAATTCTTATCCATCACTTAAAGTCCAACTCAAATGCGATCTTTTCTATAAAAGTTTTCTTCATTCCTAACAGAATGAATCCACAAGCATTTTTTAAGTGCTTTTAAGTTGCCTTTGGGACTATGCTAGCTGGGGATATTAAGACTAACAATGATACAGTTCCTGCCATCAAGAAGTTTACTTTCTATCACTAAGAACCTTTCTCTTACTGCTGCACATAATAATTTTGTAAGTTTCTAATGCACTTATATATTACATAATTAAAATTGTTCATTTTATCTCTTACTGCAATCTCAATGAGATTACTGTTTCATAGCACCTAGTATAGTACCCTGTACACAGACATTTCACAAATGTTCGCTTAATGAATGCTTCTGATATAAATTCTGAACAACATATTTCATTTATTACCCCAGCCTTAGAAACTATTTGGAAACAGTTTAAAACAACTTCAAAACCATCTAAGGAGAATTCCTAATAATTAGAGCTATTCATGATTGGATTAGGCACATGATGTGGTACCTTACCCCTTACTAGAGATCTACAGGCAATGACTGGATGATGATTTGTTCAGGGTACTGGAGTGGGGACTCTTTTTCAATTATGGGTTGAACTAAATGGTCACTGGAGTCCCTTTTAACTCTAAAATTTCATAATGATGAGGCTTTTAAAATAGTGGATCCATTCAGTAAAGTTGTAGTCTGACAAGCTTGGTTAATAGAACAAATGTTTGAGATTCTTGCCTGTAGCCCTACAATAAATTATTATAACTTAGTCTATAATACTTCTGGGCTTTTTTAAACCTAGTATAGTGTTCTAGTACTGCTTTTACACTATTGTTGGGGTAGATCAATTTTGCTTCATTTGCATGGCCTTTTTTTTTTTTTTTGCCTTGTGGTCAAGGCCTACTACTATAGGGCACTCCTAGAGAGAAATTTCCCTCTGCAGACTGGTGAGGAAACTAGCAACTGTTCTGCAATTTATAGTCTCAGAAAGCTTCACAGGACACTGAGTGCTTAAATTATTTGCCCAGGATTACACGTATCAGTGGCAAAATTTCAACCCATGTCTTTCTGTTTCTGAAGCTGGCTATACTACATTGCTCCTAATTGGTATTTATGACATATATTGTCTTGTATTATAAATATTGGTAAGTATATGTTTTATTTTCCCTTTTGGGCTTTAAGTGACATGTGAGACGGAACTGTGTTTTATGTAACTTTGTGTCCCACACAGTAATGAACATGATAATGATTTACACAGAGTAAGCATACAGTAAACATATGAAATGAATGCAGAATGAGGTCTGACACTTGTGGTTGAAAGGATTATGTAAATATATTTACCTGTACACAAAGTCATGTATTTGCGCTCTCCTTACAGAAATTTTTTGGTATACTTTTAGTGGCATTACAACTTTTTGCTATTTATTAAGACTTCAGAGATACAAACCAGTAGCTTAGTAATTGCTTTCTTGAATCTGCCTTTAATAATTACATTTAGTAAAACTATATTGAAAATTAGAAAGGCAGAGACTAATGGAAAACTAGATTTTTCACTGAATTAGAAAGCAAGACAATCCATATATTGACAAGATTTCAAGTTGAAACAGATCAAGAAAACTGTTTTGGACTGTTTGTGCAGAGAGGCAAACACAGGCCTGATGGGCAGTGGCATCTGCATTTTATGGGAGGAGAGAAACTATGAGAGATTTCATGTAAATAGGTGTCCTGAGACAGGACAGGACAGTACAAATTTGATTTAGATTCATGTCATCTGAATCTTCTTAAGTTTGAATTTTCTGCTCACCAATAACAAAAAGCTGAAAATTTTTTTAAATGTATTAATGATATGGAAATACTGTGACATTTTTTTAAAAAGGAAACATTAAAAGCCATATCTTTATAATAAAAAGAAATCTGTGCAGAAAGATGGTGGGAAGAGTATTTATTTGACTTGCCTCTATAATACTTGCAATCTTTTCAGAAACCTTTACAAGGAAATTCAAATCACAGATGGAAAAGCTGAATTTGTTTTCAATTGATAATTTAAAATAAAATTTTATTTATATCTTTTATTTTACAAAATCCACATTTCCCACTCTGGGAACATTCACTCTAAGAAAATCACTTTGGCAACCAGGAGGATGGATCAGAGAGGGGTAAGATTTGAAACAGGAAAACAATTAGAAGCCTAATCTCTGGGCAAGAGGTAATGAAGGCATGAAGTAGGATGGTGACTGTGTGAACAGATAAATGGACAGATAGAGATAGACAGAAGGACAGATAGGTGACAGACATACATACGTACGTACGTATGTACGTACATACATACAGTATTTATTAAGTGACAATTATATGCCAGGCACTATGCTAAACACTGGTGATACTAATATAAGCAAGCCAGACACTCTGCACAGAAGAAGCTTATATTCTAATGAAGGAAGACAACACATAAAGGGATATTGGGAGGAGACAGTTGGGGGTAGAAATAAGACCCTTGGAAGACCGTGAGGATATGGCCAGGCCATGGCACTGAGCTAGCAAGATAAGGTAAAAGCTTACTTCTCAGGTATGAGTGGAGTTCAGGTTTCTGGCAGAAGGAGGAATAGAGAGTAAACACACATGAAAGATACTATGAACTTAAAAATGACAAGATTTGGCAATGGATTAGGTATATGGGGGAAGAGTTATGGTCCCCTTTTTAATAGCTTAACATGGCGTTAAGACTAACATACATACTTTCCTTGTGTATGTTAATTTTTTATATATTTTGGCTACCAAACCCCAGAGAAATTTAATACAAAGATTTTTTTCTCCCACTCAAATGCTTCCCTTCTTATCCTAGATGTATTAATTTTGTTTGTGCAGAAGCTTTTCATTTTCATGTAATAAAACTTACATTCCTTTGGCATTCTCTAGGACTAGCTAGGATTACCTCCATATTAAAATCAGGCATCAGAGTTTTGTGGAATTCTACAGCTACCAACAAAATATTTAATGGGACCAAGTCAAATGTAAACCAGGGGTAAAAAGATGGTTCAACATTGGAAACCAATTAGCTTAATTATAAAACTACACTAAGACTTTTGGAACAGTTTGAACATATAAGAAAAACAACAGAAACAACATATTATTCAATTCAAAAAAATCCTTTGATAAAATTGATCACCTATTTTTGCTAAAAAAAAAAAAACAACCTATAGAAATGTAGATTTGGCAGCATCTTCTTTAATACATTCAACAGAGGTTGTTTATAACCAGGAGCTAGTATTTATAATGGAGAAACACTAGAAGTTTTTCTAGTAAGTTCAAAGGATGCCCACTCTTTTCATTATTGTTTGACATGGTACTAGAAATATAGCCTATAGCTATAAGACACAAGTAAGAAACTAAGGGAATAGCAGCAAAGAGGCAAAATTGCCCTACTGTTAGATAATTTATTGATTTACATGTAAACTCCACAAGAATCAATGAAAAAAGGAAACGATATTAGTTTCACCAAAGTAGCAGTATACAAAGTAAGTCTTCAAATGATCAACATTTCTATATATTACTAACAACACCAAAAGAGAGGCAGTATTGCCTAAGTGACTAGAAAGCTGGTCTTATATCCAGCAAGACCCAGCCAGGTTCCTGCATCTGAACCATGCTAGTGACTTGACCCTAGGTAATTTCCCTAACCTCTAGCACTCTTAGAAAAGGCTCTAAGACTCTAATTCAGAGACAATGTGCGGAGCAGCTCTAGGATGGGGAATTCCCTCACCTGGGAGTTTCCTTTATGAGTAAAACCACAGGTCTAGTCCCCTAGCCCCAGTAACTAAAAGAAAAAAAAAGAGAATTCCATTGAAAATAACTATAAAATCCATAAATATTTGGCAGCTGGCCCACCAAGACACACATAGGGAAAGGACACTGCAAGGAAACCTGGGAAGACATATAAACTGACAGAGAATTAAGTCAAAATGATTCATATTGACCACAACATCATAAAGGACAGCTTTCCAGACATGAGAGGCATCTAGTGCGAAGGCATGAGTGGAGCATATGAAAAAGAGTGTAATTTGACTTAACTACAAAGTACAATGGAGTGGAGTAACATGCAATAAGGCTAGAAAGATATTCTGTGGGCAAGTTCTTAAGGGCTTTAAATGCCCAAGAAATTTATATTTGATTCTAGTCAAGAGAGACTTACTAGAGTTTATTGCATGGGAGTGATATGGTCACACCTGTGCTTTAGGAAAATCACTTTGGTGACTACGTAGAGGATAACTGTTGTTCAGTTGTTTCAGTTATGTCCAACTCTTCATGACCTCAACTGGGGTTTTCTTGGCAAAGAAACTGGAGTGGTCTGTCATTTCCTTTTCCAGCTCATTTTACAGATGAGGAAACTGAAGCAAACAGGGTTAAGTGATTTGGCCAGTGTCACACAGCTAGTGGATATCTGAGTCTAGATTTGAACTCAGAGGATGTATTAGAAAGGGGGAAAATTTAAGGCAGGGAGAACAATTAAGAGGCCAACATCCAGGCAAAACATGATAAAGCCTTGAACTAGGGTATGTGAGAGAAGAAGAGAAAGCATATATCGGAAATGTTGTGCAGTTAGAAATAACAAAATTGGGCAACTAATTGTATAGATAGATGGTAAGATGGAGGAGTTATGAATGAAACTGAGATTAGGTAACTAGAAGAATGATGGTTCCCCCAACAGAAGTAGGGAAAGTCAGTAGAGGGATGGGTTTGGGTGGAAAGAAAAGTTTGGTTTCGGATTTTTTGGAATTTGAGGTATTGTTTCAACAATCCAGCTAGCAGCTGTTGTGGGGGTGACAGACCAACACAAGCCCAACAACAAGAACACTACCAGCACACTGCAAAAGTACAGGTGCTTTTGATCTCTTTAGTAAGGAAAGCAACGTTAAGGGGTTGACAAGCTTACTTTAATTCAGCCTACAAATACCATTCACTTAGTTCAGGGGAAAAAGCCAGCACCCTGAACTTTAGAGCAAATACAAACAAATTACAAACATGGACAGACAGACCAAATACAATTCAAATCCCAATACACAGTTACCAGAGTTTAACAAAGTCCCAACATCTGGGTTTACAAGCTGGAGGGCTCTTAGCTACAGCTGTCTGGAGTCTCCGCATCAGCGGTGTACCACCAAGAGTGAGAGCCCCGCGCAAATGGCTCTGTCTTCTCTTCTTATAGCATTTCAGACATCATCAAACATCATCTGAATGACCAGAACTTAGGCTCCTATGATTGGCTCTTGAGTTAACACCTCCCCTTAGTACCCTGGGACCTTCACACCCACAAAGGCTTAGCACCTAGTAAGACTCAATGAAATACACTGAATTACTCAAAAGGAAACAAAGGCCAAACTCTTCCAGGGCACTCTGGTAAACTAAGTGCTAAGAGGCCATTTTGCTTACCAACACAGGTACCTACAAGGTATAGTTTGAAATGCCCACTAGACTGGCAATTGGTGATGCCAGAAAAGCATTGATGCTGACATATCAGCAACCTTTCCTGCACAAAGGAAATGTTAGTAGGCTGAAGTTAGAGTGCTGAATAGCATCTGAAAATTCTCAACCAGTTCCAGGTGGATGCACTGGATTTCTGGGAAAGGCTAGGAGATAGTACTGTGAAGACAGCATAATGATTTTCCTATCTCACTTCCCCCTCTGTTCTGCTTCTCTCCCTTGAACAGGAGGAAAGTTTCTCATTAGTTATACCATGGACCTATTAGCCACTTGAATAATATTAAGTTATGCAGCATAAAATCAACTGTTTAAAAAAGATCTCTAAACTTCATACAAGTGCTGTAAGTCTTGTCCCAAAATATCAATGAAAGGACATGGTAACTTTTTCTACAACTTTCAGAGCCAGACCTCAAAAAATTGGCTTGAAGTTATTATAGCAACGTCCTTTCCCCCCATAATATATTCCTTTATTAGAGAAAACACTAATGCCTTATGATGTTTGATTTTTACTAGTTATCCCTAAATCCACAAGTTATGAAACACGGAGGTGGAATAGCTTTCATGTCAGTATCAGACATCTACTAATTTCATATATTTGTATGTACCAAAGTTTCAGAAATCGCTATCAAAGATGCTGTTAGGTATGCAGTATAGGTGAGCCACAGTCTATAAACTGAATTGGGAAGACTTGTACTGATTCCAAGACCCTTAATTTAATCATGAGCACCAAGAAATATTACATTAGCAATCACCAAAGTGATTATCCTAAAGCACAGGTGTCACCATATCACTCCCATGCAATAGTGATTAAAAGAGGGTATAAGAGCTCCCCAGGATGCATATATGTTAAGGCTATTAATCACAGAGACTCAACATTAGCTCTACCCATTGCCTCTTGCTGGATGGCACAATTAAGAGTTAAGTTCCTGTGTACCCACCCCTCATTACTCATTTTATGTTAGGCAATTTAGAAAATATCCTCATTTACTAGTCCTGATTATATTACTATCTTCCCCTATGAATGACAGTGCATCTATTCCCAGAAACATCAATTCATTGAGAAAGTAGGATAGAGTAAAAAAAAAAATAGAACAATAAATTTTGGAAGCAGTGGACAAAGCATTGATTCTGGAGTCAGATGACCTAGGTTCAGAGAAGATGAGCTGTGTAAAGGTAAGAGATCTTTTTTTTTTGAACAGTTGTTTTTATGCAGCATAACTTCATATTGGTGCTAGCAGGCTCTTTGTCTAAAACTCTAAAACTTATATCAAGTTTGAACTCTGAGGAGTTCTGGGCCTTTGACTGGAATGTGAAAACTGTTGCTCATGGCTCCATGTCCAGAAGCTACACTACAACAAGTTGCACTCTCAAGAATGGTAATGGAAGCCACACCTGTTCCCTGTTGGCACTGGTTCTCCTCCTCCTCTTGTGAATAGTAATAAAGTTTTTTTTAACTGCTAAACCTGTGTGGCTCTGCAAATCTTTATCTGAATTCTCAACTACATCTAAAAGAAAGTTTTGGTAAACATACTGACTGATCCTATTCAAATGCAAAATTTTGTCCTTTTGAATACGTACTCATAATGGCTTGCTTGTGTTCAGAATATACTAAAACTTAACTCTGTAAAAAAAAAAAAAGATACTGTTACAATTACTAAAAGACTTAAAGGAACTTATACCCAGATTTGTTATTCCCTTGTACATTAATAGTGAAATAGACATCTTTTGCAAAGGATAGACTGTAAGAGAAATTTGAAAGGTTTTGCAAATTCATCAGCATTTTTAGTGCTCACATCACAATGAGTCCGCAGGGTAGCCAAATGATGAAATCTAATTCTAAAGAATAAACCAGCTAACAGGGCATGGTGATGCATGCTGACGATTCCAGCTACAAAGAAGGATGGAACTGACAAAGCTCTTGAGCTCAGGAGTTCTGAGCTGCAACGGTTAAACTAAGTTTATAATCAATACAATGAGCCCCTGAGAAAGGGGCTGGGGAGGAGTGAATCAGCCCAGGTTAGAAAAGGAGCAGTAGTGGGATCAGGACCATGAATAGCCCCAAAACTCTAGAATGGGTGAGATGGAGAGATCTAGTCTTTATAAAAAGCCTGAAAAAAACAAACTAGCTAAGACTTATGTTGAAACTGGATTCAAGTGGCCTAATGTTTTTCTTATCACTCTAATGCACAGTAAGAACAAGAAAGGGACATTAGAGGCTACCTAGTGCAACTCCCTCCCTGTCTCCCACAGACAAGGAAGCATGGCCAAACACCACATGAAATTCTCATGGACTGCCCTAGGTAAACTATTTCTAATCAAAACTGATTATTTCCAGAAATCCATCCAGCTCCATAATTTCTTTCTTTTGTGTTTTTCTATTAGATTGTCAAGCTCTGCAAGAGGAATATTAAAGTCATCTAAAATTACTATTCTACTATTAACTTTTTTGTATTTTGATGAACTTTTCCTTTAAATACTTGGATGCTATCTATTTGCATATTTGATCATATTATTTCATTACCTGCGGTACCTATTTGCCTCTTGACAGTATTTTTACTGAAGCCTTATCTCAAAAAAATGACTATTTTTTGAATCACCTGAAATATAAATTTTATTCCAATCCCTTCTTTTAAGCATACTTTTATGTTTAAAAGTGTTTCTTGTTTGTGGCAAATTGTGGGGTTGTTTCTAATCAACTTGGCCACTTTTTTCTGTTACATATTCTAACCACATTCAAAGCTATAATGATTAATTTTGTGTGTGTCTCCCCTATCCCCAATCAAATTCTAAACTGGCAGTAGGTCCCTTTGGTTGGTTAGTTTTGCTTTCACCAATCTGATGTCCTCCCACAAACCTACCACCACCTACCCCTAGCCAGTCCACATCCAGATTCTATGGTTTTACTTTTAACATACTTAATCTCTCTATATTTTTATCATTCCCTTTCCCAGACTAGAAAGCCATTATGAAGCAGCACCAAGCCCTAGTCCCAACAGATATCTCTCAATTTGAATGGCATTGATCTATAGCATGCCTTTCCAACAAATATTAATTTAGTTCATGCCTTTTCATTTTTAGAATGTTCTAAGACCTCATCTCTTTTGGCGGGGGGGGGGGGGTGTTGCAAATAAATGCTCTCTCAATATGAACTTCATACTAGGTAAAATATCTAGGACACAATAACCTTGCCCTATCCTTTATTATGTCCATTTAAGATTTGGTTCTGGATTCCCATTCCATCTTCCATTCTCCTTCTCTAGGTGTGAAAGATCTCTAGTCTTACTCCCAGAAATATTAATTCACTAAGGAAACAAGTCACAGTTAAAAAAAAAAAAAGAAAACATCAGGTTTTGGAAACAGTGGACAAAACACTCATTCTGGAGTCGGATGACCTCGGTTCAAATTCCATCTCTGTTTCTTGTATGATGTTGGACAAGTCAATTCATTTCCTCTGGCCTCAGTTTCTTCATCTATAAAATATGTGAGTTGGAAAAGATGGCCTCTCAGATCTCTTACATCTCTACAACTATGACAACTACAACTATCAATTTATGATGGCTCAAGTTCAGTCCAGGCTCTGCCACTTACTACCTGAACAACCCACCATACACCACTGTTCTGGACCTCAATTCCCCATCTGATAAATGAAATGTTTCTGCCAAACAATCTCTAAGGTCAGTTTCTTTTTCATGATCAAGTACATCAAAGAAAATCAGATTTGGAGGTACCTATTATGCTTTTTCTCCACTATACTCCATTATAGGATATTTTATGTTTTTGCTTCATGGGCAATAATGAATGTTCTCTATCTTAATAACTCTCAGACACAGTAAGACTTCTAAAGAGGAATCACAGTCTCCTCCTTTGCTTACTGCTACTGAGTTTGTTTCTGGATCTACCTTCCTCCCCACTATTGTACCTCTTTTATTGAGAGGCAATGTTGTACAGTAGAAAAAGCATTTGATTTACAGTCAGAGAAAGTAGGCTCAAACATTGCCAAGTTACTTTTGGCAAGTCAACATCTCTGAGCCTCATCCGCAAAATGAGTGAGTTAGACTAGAAGGCTTCTATCATCTCTTTCAGGTCTTAATCTGTACTTCTACGTTCTTATGTACAAATGACCCTCTTGGTGTCACCCTATTCTGAGAAATATTACTTTAATTCTTCCTTTCTCTGGATTACTTTTGAGTTAAACTCATAAATCATCTTTTTGTTTTTTCAATGGCACTAAGACATAAAGAGTTTTTAATCATATAAACCTTTGTTTTGTGGTCTAGATGTTCCTGAAATGGCCTGCCTCTGCATCAGACTCACCTAGACATTCTCTTCTCTTTTCTGAACTCTTTTATTCCTTGAGTCTTCCATCTTCTATCTAGGAGGTATGCAGCTCCAGTCTGACCTAGTTTGTGGTGCAAGTGTATTGGCAACCAAAAATGGGCTCCTTAGCACTTAGTCAACAAGTGCCCTTGACTAGTTTGGCTTTTTCCCCTGAACTGAATGCTGTTTGTATGTTGGACTGGAGTAAGCTTGTCGGCCCCTTCACCTTGCTTCCCTTGCTTAAGCTGATGGAAAGAACCTGTGCTTTCCCAGTCAACCCCTTCACCTTGCTTAAGCAGATTGAAAGAACCTGTGCTTTCCCCGGCGTACCTTACACCCCCGCAGAAGCTGGATGGTTAAAAGCAGCTCCCGTTGGAGCCAGAGGCTGCTACAGCCACAGCCACAGCTGAAGCAGGAGCTGCCAGTAGCAGAGCTGACCTACAGGAGGAAGCTGAACAAAGACTTCAGGCCAGTGGGTAATCTTTTTACCATAGAGGGGGAAGCATGATTTTGCTTTACGCAATCATGCTTCTCTGTAGCCTCCTGGTTACTCTTGTAAGGCGTACTTATTGGGCCTGGAAACTTTTCATTAATATGTCAAAATGGGGATGCTGGTTCATGGGTTGGTTACTGTGGAGCCTAAATATATGTTTTGATTCTTCTGCCTTCTACTTTGAGAGTTTCTTATATCCGGCGGTTCCGAACCTTTCAGACATGTTTATGATCCTCTTTGAGATTATAAACTCTGCCCTCCTAATACAGCAAGACTAAATTAGAAATCAAATAATTTTGGAGGGCTAATATGCTTCCCTAGTGGAGAAAATGAGGTTTCCATACCTTTTAGGGAGAACCAAAGAAATGAAGCTAGAAGCACCAAGGCCACAAGTTCATTGTCAAACTTCCTCCTACCATTGTTGAAAGATGTGTAGAACTCTCTGTATTTTCTTCTTTGTCTCTGACTTCTCCTCTCCCCAGAATACACCCTTGGTAAACCATGGCCCATCAAAAAGATCTATTGCTTAGAGCTCTAATGGCCATCTGACTCCTTTATGAGCATCTCTAAGTCCCTATAATAGAATGGAATAGCTTGGTACCAGTAGTGTGGTATAATACATGGTATTACAAGTGGTATTCTGCCTTCTACTTCCTTCACATCTCTGTTTCTGTCCTTATTTCTGTCTCTCTGAATCTCTCTCCATTCTCCTCCCTCTTAGATCTTTTTCTTCCTTTCTCTTCCTCTCCTCTCCTCTCTCTCTCCTGCTGTGCTCTTTTCCCCTCTCCCTTCAAAGTAGTGTTTCAATCCTGAAAAATAAAAAATGTTGCGCTAGGGTTTGTTTATAGTCCCTTACATGATGAAGAACTCCTGGCCCATAGAGAGCTAAAAAGGAGCAAAGATCACAATCTGTGAGAGCAGTGTTGAGATCTTTGTTTCCTGCCTTCAGATTTCTTAGAATTCTTTGAAAAAGTCAATCCCATTTTCCAGTTAAGATTGTGACATGGAAGGTCCTAGAAGGGCTAGGTCTATCTCAAACAATCCAGTTATGTTTTAAAAATAGACCAGAAGAATGATAAAGAAAACCAAAAAGAAATAGCAATAAGCTCCTCCACCCAGTTCAGGGCTACATAATAAGACTACGAGAAGCCTGTAGGCATCCTGAGCAGAGATAAAGTAGAAAAGAAAGATGCTAACACAGCAAGTTGGGAGCCTAAAGACAGCAGGATCTCATAGCTGGCTTATCAGAGCAACAATGCAGAGACCACTGCAAAGGGAGAGAGGGTCAAGCAATACACTCTCACATGCAGTCTTCCAAGAGGCCTGAAGTTAGTGCCTCAAGGACCTACACCACAGCTACAGTAGAAGGCAGGATCTCTACGGCACACAGGTAGCCCACTCTAGAACAACAGCACAAGTTAGAGCAAGCACAACAGCCAGGCAGCCTGAGTACCAAGAATCCTGAGGACAGAACTTGAAGCTACAGTGCCTAAGCAGTCTATACCAGAGCCTGAGCAAGAGACAATGACAGCCCAGCCTACAGTGGAGACACAGCAGAAAACATAGCCAGTTCAGTATCCAAAAAGCTCAACAACCAGGGGACCCTACAAGAGGTCTGAAACCAGCGTTCCCATCAGTCATTGCAAAAGTCAAGACCAGCACAGCAACCAAGCAGCCAAAAAAGTGAGTGTCCAGTGTAATTTACAACATCTGAATGATGCCTTTCAGGGCCAACTACTAGTTTAAGACTATAAAAGGAGAAGGACACAAAGAAAAACTAATAGCTTTGTGGTCTATTAGGAGGAAAACAGAGAAGCCAGGGATTCTGGCAGAGAATGAGCCACAGTCCTAACCACTCAATCCAAAACAACAGTGGAAAAGGCAACCAAACTAAAGAGGGTACAGGACCACATCCAAGAGTACAGGAGGAAATGGAGTTCAATCCAAGCAAAAAGACTCAATCCAGAAACTGAGGCTGGAGATAAATAAACAAAAGAAAATGCCAAACATTGTGAAGAGCTACTATGAGTTACAGAGAAACCTATTAGGTAAAAGCAGAGGAGGATAACTCCATTTGTACAAGTAGAGTCTCAATGAAAAGAATGGTTTGGCCCTAAAAACTGAAGAGTGCCTGGAAGAAATGAGGCAAGGAATAATAAGTGAAATCATAATTTAAATTAGAGCTCTTAGGGGGAAAGAAAAACTGGGAAGAGAATAAAGATTTAGGACAGAAGGTAAGAAATCTTACACAAATAAAAGACTTCCTGATAAGCAGAATGGAATAAACAACTCAATGATTCATTCATAAGACACGATATATTAGGACAAAGTGAAAAAACTGGAAAAATAGTAGAAAATGTAAGATGCCTACAATCAAAAATAATGAACTTGTAAAACAGTCTAAGAAGAGATAATTTAACAATCATCAGACTTCCTGAAAATAAGTCTGATATCATACGTCAAGAAATCTGCCAAAATCTAGTAGAAACATAGAGCAAAGAAAAATTAGAAAGAATTCACCAGAAAGAAACATGGATCTAAAACATCATAATCAAATATCCAAAGTAACAAAACCAAAAGAAAAATATTACAAGCACCAAGAAAGGAATGGTTTACGTAAGAAGGAAGCAAATCAAGATCACACAAGACTATGCTGCAACTACTCTGAAGGAAAGAAAATCTTTGAATATGATATTCAAAAAAAAAAAAGGCTTACAACTAAAAATAACTTACCCTGTCAAACTGAATTTCTTCCTAGAAAGGGAAAAAAAGATTCTTTTACATAATAGGGGACTTTCGAACTTTTGTGACAAAAAGACAAAGTCAGATAGAATCTATCTAACAAGTCAATACAGGGTATTCCTAAAGTCTGGACATGTAGGCAATTGACGGCAATGTAGAGTTATTGCATCGAGTTCATATGAATCTTGCAAAGCGCATCAACTTTTGCATCACAAATGATGAAATCACATTGAAGATGTTATTTGTTAATATTCCAATTACATATAATGTTGTTGACAATTTCATTCATTTCATTACTTGAAAATATGCATTTTTGCCTATGTGTCCAGACTTTAGGAACACCTGTAGAAAATCAGAAAGGTAAATAATATTTGAGCCAATAGAAGGGGCTAATGATGATATGCTTCCATTCTTATAGAGGGGTAAAAAGATAAGTGTCCCTGTAGAAATACACTGGTTTCTATCATCATGGAGGGAGAAAAGAAAGACAAACACAAGACCTGAGAGTAGTTTTATCTATATTATAAGCATTGAGAGAGGAAATTAAAGAGAGGGGAGAAATGCACCACAAATAAAATGAAGAATAAGTGAGAAGAAAATACAAGTTTTGTATAATTGGGGTATGCAAAGAGAATATACAAACATAGAGGAAGATGTGGAGAGAAGGCATCTCATGAACTTCACACTTAAACTGGACAAAGGAGAATTAAACACACAAACACAAATAGTTTGGTGTAGAAATCCATTAATCTCAACAGGGAACCAGGTAGAGAAAGGGAGAAGGGAAAGGATAGTAGAAGAGGGAGGACAAAATTGGGGAGATAATAATTATAAGCAAAATAAACTTTATCTTCAGAGACAGTAGATCATAAAGGGGAGCTCAAAAGGAAAGAGAGTATAAAAACCAATGAACAGGATCTGAATTAGATGAAAAGAGGTGGTCTTAGGAGTGAGATCAGACCACATCAATTTATTTCACCATCACCTCTGCATAAATGAAGGTGAGCAAAGAAAGGGGAGAAATATAAATAGCTATGATGACAAAATATGCAATTAGTTATCATAATTATAAGTAAGTGAGAGGAACTCAACTATAAAATGGTAAAAGATATTAGAGTAGAAAATGTAATCCAACAATATACTATTTACAAGAAACATGTATAATATAAAGATTAACAGGTAAAATGAGAACATCTAGAAAAATTTATCATGCTTCAGGATAATTCAAGTAAACAAGGTTAGAAATCATGAGAGGCAGTACAGTGTAACAGATAATCTACTGGGCTTGGGGGTCATGAAGAATTGAGTTCAAATCCCACCTCAGGGTCACATAGGCTCACTTATTGTAACCCTGGGCAAATCACTTGACTTCGTGCCTCAGTTTTCTCATTTGCAAATGGAAGGGGCTGAAATTGATGACCTCTTAGGTCCTTTCAAGCCCTAAATGTATAATCTTATGACTTCAGACTGGGTAATAGTAAAAACTGGCATGATTAGGAGACAATCAGAGAAACTACATGATGCCTAAGACCAGGAATCATTGCATTAAATAACAGAGATAAGGACTGGACTTCTGACTTGACTGATACAGAGAACTTATGATTGAGGAGACTCGTTTGACCACTGCAGGTCACCTCTGAAATTTATTGTCTTAGAAAGTTGCCTTGAGCACTGAGAGTGACTGGTCTTAGGGTGACACAGCTAGTATACATTACACCACCAGTATATAGCCGTATCTGAACCCAATTCCTGGTTTCATAATGGGTTCTCTATATTACTGCTTACTTCCAACTGTAATAATCTATACTTAATATATATGTGCCAAGCAGCATAGCATCTAAGTACCTAAAGGAAAAGTTCATTGAATTGCTGGGAGAAATAGGTAGTAAACTATAGGAGAATCACAGAATTGGAGAGTTAGAGATTTCATTAACTTTCTGGTCCAATCAATCAATACATGAAAGAAATCCCCACTGTAACCTATCCAACCTATCCACTGCCTCTGCATGAAGACCCCCAAAGATGGGGAACTCATAACCACTCAAAGCAATTCATGCCACTTTTGGAAGTTAAGAAGTTTTTCTTGACATCAAGTCTAAATTAAGTCTCTTTGTACTTCCACCCAAAGCTTCTGGTTTGGCCCTCTGTGGCCAAAAAGTACATAAACTCCACTTAACACTAATTCAAATACTTGAAGACAACTATCATGTCCTAGGCTAAACATTCCCAGTTCCTTCAACCAGTCCTTACATGTCTGAACTCAAGGCACTTCACCATCTTGGTTGCTATACTATGGACACCTTCCAAGCTTATCTATATTGTGGCCTTTCTTAAATAGCCTTTCATAAGCAGTGGTGCCCTTTTGTTTCTAGGATTCCCATCATTTCTACCCCAGAAAATAATTCTTCTCTGTCCAGAGATTCAGATACAGAATAGAATTTTCCCTTATTGTTTCCTGAGCCTTTTGAAGGATGAAATTATCACAAAGGCAAGTCAAAAAGTTATTAGCTGCCCTAGCAGAATGAAAACTCCAACAGAAGCCCGAATGATTGAAATCCCCCATCGTTACTATGTGTGTCTTATGAACAATTTTCCAAATAACTTATTTATTTCCTCTTTCTGTCCAGGCAGTAGTATACTTCGAATTGGTAAAAAATCATGCCTGTTTCTCCCTCCATTAACATTCACACAAATGGTCTCTGCCATGCTTCACCACTCTGGTTCCTGAATTTCCTTATGGGAACATAACCTTCTTAATATTCAGTGCCATCACACTCTCTCTACCCCACCTCCCCTTTCATCTTTTACTATTTATTTTGAATAAAGTATACCCATTCATAGCCATGGTCCAGTTATTGGTTTCATACCATCAAGTCTCAGTGATGCTTATGAGGCAAATTTACTTCCTCATATGTAAGGACTGTGGGGCAGCTAGGTGGCACAGTGGATAGAGTACCAGGCCTGGAGTCAGGAAGACTCATCTTCCTGAGTTCAAATCCAGCCTCACACACTTACTAGCTATGTGATCATGTTAACTGTTTGCCTCAATTTCCTCTTCTGTAAAACAAGTTAAAGAAGGAAATAGTAAATCACTCCAAAATCTGCTAAGAAAACCCTAAATGGGGTTATGAAGAGTCAGAAACAACTGAAAAATGATTAAACAACAATAACAAAATAAGAACTATGCATTGATTTCTTAAACTGTGTTTTTATGTATATATTTGAGGCCCAAGGGTTTTACTCTTTAATCTTTTCTTGTGTGTTATCTTCTGGAAATCTCTGGATTTCTCAACTGCCATTCTTCCTTCTTGTAGTTACTCTCTATATTACTTAATTTGGGGGAAATATGTAGGTAATTGCCTCTCTCCCACACTCTTTTTAGCTTAAAGTACTTTTGATTAAATTTGCAAGATCCCTGGAAAATACATTCTTTACCAGCTCTTATCAGGTACACTCCACTGCTGGGCAGAAATGTGTTATCCTTATACTTTAAGCCAAAAATCCAAATCCTATTCTAAATAATTATTGGCTAGCTGTTCACTTCCCAAATTAATTTTTTCCATCTATATCCTTTTCCTCACTCAGGATGGCAGAAATACAAACAACACACACAATGCTAATCATGTCATAATTTCCCTTACTCTTTAATAATAGTTGGGATTTTCAGATCATCTGTTTCTTTGAACTACTTGTGGGTTTTTGAACCTCAAACTTAAGCCACTAATTAAAACTTTTATAGTCAATTATGACCGCTCGAAAATGTCACAATACTACCACTTCGACCTTGTACTAACTACCAATCTGCTTCACCAATTTGTACTACTAATTTTTTGTCTAAAACTCCCTGTAGAGGAGGGAACCATAGGTACCTTTGGGACTACTATATTGCCCCTAACCTTAAAATGAGCTCAATTCACAAGGAAACTGGAAGTTTCCAACATGGAAAATTCACCCATCAGTCCATTCTATCAATCAGCTTAACTCTCTGATTGTTCTACTTACTTTTTCTTACTTACCTTACCTTGCATTATCTGGATAACTAATTTTCTTTATTTTGCCCTCCCTGAACCACATACATTCTTTTACCTGCCTGGGACCCTACCCTGTCTCTTTTCTGTAATCTTCCAAGTAGAAACTTTCAGTTTCCCAGTGAATTGTATAAAAACTCAGGTATTCCCTTGTGGAAGTTAAAATGTGCCAAATAAAAGCCTATTACTTTTTTTTCCCTCAAGACCCTACTAAAATAATTAGCTCATTTTAAGGTTAGGGGCAATATAATGGCCCCAAAGGTATCTGTGGTTACCTCCTCTGAGGCTTTAGGAGCTTATTTTAGACAAAAATTAGTACAATCAATCTCTTAGGCAGAGGTTTGGCTCTTTGCCTTAATTTAGTTATATCTATCTCTAATTAAGGCCTGGCCTCATTGTGATTGAGGCAAAATTCAGGTTGAAATATTTGGGTATTGTAAAATAACTGAATAACATTATAATGTCTTTGGATAGAAAGAGACTCTGAAGAGTAAGTTGAAAAAAAAAAAAGATTTTTTATTTCTCAGAAAAACCCCAGTCCTTGAGTGGGCAGTTACGCTGGCAAGGTTCCTGCTCCAAGATGGCTATAGGGCCAATGGTCCCCCTCAACATCTCCCTTTCCCATTACAGTTCAGTTCTACCTTCTCTTTTTCTTTTGGTTAATGATTCTGAGCTGCTGGTTCTTTCTGGATCACCTCTGTATGACCTCATCGCTTTCTCTATGTTTTCAGATCCTCAGAATCTTTATCTAGTTCTTAGATAGCTCCTCCCTTTTATATAAATTCTTAAGGGTGTAACCAAGTCTCTCACCAATGGTTTTGACTGATTCAAGGAGATACACAGACCCTTTTCACGTTCAGTTCTGAATGATACAATCAAGCAGTGTTTTAGCCTACCAAAGGAAATTATTTTAAGTGGACTGTGATAATCATTGGCACATTGCTTTATACTTCTCACTGAATAACTGGTCTTCTTCTGCAAGGCCCCAGAGCAGTAGTGTTGGTCTTGAACAAAGTGAATAGTTACTGATTCATTCTTTGAATTTGTATCCTTAGCAACTTAACGTAGGGCCTGGAACATCACAGAAACTTAATAAATACTTGTTGAATTGACCGAAGCCAATTCCTCTACTTTACACATGAGAATACAAAGGCACTGAAAGGTTAAGTGACTTTTCTAGCATCATATAGGTAGTTAAGTAGCACAAGAAGGACTTGAACAGAGGTTTCCTGACTATAAATCCAATTCTCTTTTCATTATCCCATGCTGCCAAGGTGTCTGAGCCTCGATTTCCTTATCTGTTAAATAGTGACAGTAAGATTTTCACCAACTACCTCAGTACTAACCATAAAGTGCCATATGAATTTTAATTATTACCATTATCTTCTTTAGCTTGTGTCTAAGGCATGGAATTTATTGACCTCTGGTATCATGTACCCCTTTAGGAAATGGGTAAAACCTATGGATCCCTGCTCAGAATAAGGTCATTAAATGAAAAGAATAAAACGCATAGGATTACTAAAGAAACCAACTATATTAAAATACAATTATTAAAATAAAATTATCAAAATATTTTAAAACAAATATGTGGACCCTGGATTAAGAATCCCTGCTCTAAGAGAAACTATCTGCAATAGATAATTTGTTTTACTTACTGAATTGAATCAACTGGCACATTGTGCTGACAATTAACAGTTAATATGCTAAAGTTTATGCTCAGTTTTCTTCCCCAAAAACTGTTTTAAAATACCTACTATATATTGTGCATGTACCAAGATCATTTTGCTGCATGTTTATATGGGAAAAAGTCTTGTCTGCTACAATATAAAATCAGTTATACATAGTAGACGTCAGTTGTCAACTCTGTCTATTCCAGTGATTTCCCTCTCCTCTTTCCATTCTCAGTCTGGGTGAGCTGTCAAGTTTCTGGTTTCTGATGTGCATTTACATCATTCAATGACATCTGACAGCAGTGAAAGGCCACAGAAAACTGCTTATTGATCAGAACAAAACTAGCTGATGGAACAGATGAGGTTGTATCACAGAAATGCAGTCACACTCAGGTGATGACATTTTGCTCCCCTGTATACAAGTGTTTAATGGAATACAACTTCATTATATCATGCCACTAGTGTTTATAGCAACACACTGATTTCATGACTGTTTTGGCTATGTGGTGATGAGGACAATCTATCTGTGCTGGTATCAATGCATTACTAACCTGTTTTGTTCATGAACACTTGCAAACTACTGGCCAATCTGTCTTGATGAATATACCAAAGAGACACTGAAGTCTCAATCTTACCAAAATCTAATTGTGCTGACCTTTAAAAAAAAGGAATTACCATTTAGTGATCCACAGTTCCTCAGATTTAGTTGCTTTAAAACTTTCATACTATTGTGTAAAGAAGTTTGAGGTGAGAATTTCTTGAAACGTCTTCTAAATGATTGGAAGCATGTTACAAAGTGATTATTAATATTGGGAATGTTGCTAAATAATCTTACTTGTGATTCACACTTGGTTGCTTTAAGCATTAAAGTCTTAAATCCTAGCTCACTGTATTTTAGTGGTTCTAGATGTTTCTTGTTTTAAAGATGTAAACTTAAAATCCACAAGGAATTTATGTTGTTCTGTACATTAATTATAAACCAGTATTTGTCTTAAGCCAAACAAATAAAAACCGATATACTCATGCCATCTGCCATAAAGAATGGCAGAGTAGGTTTGGAGAGCAAGGTGACAAATCACAGGGCTCATAAGCAAAAAAAAAACAAAAAACAAAAAACAACATAGTATAACTCACTTATTTACTTTTAGCTTTGTTATGTTTATGTCTACTTTCCCTTGTTTCTTTCCATCTCCCCATTTATTTCTCTATTAAGACAAAAGAATGGAGAGCCAAAGTGAGAGAGGCAAAGACAGAGGGCAAAAGAAAGGGGCAAAGGTGGGAGGAAAAGGTTGGGAGTCAAAGATTAGAGAATTCTTTTGGAAGGAAAAAAGGAAGTGAAGCTAAAAATCCATTTGATTTGTACCACATACACTCTCCTAAAGACTAACCCAATCCTAATCAAATTTCAGAAAGCTATTTATACCTCATTAACCTATTGCCTACCTCACAGCATCAGAGCTTGTGGGGATTTAGCGTATCATCTAGTCTAAAAACATCATTTACCAGATGGTAAAACTAATTTCTAAGGTGATAATGAGTACTGCATCTAGAACTTGACTCTAACTCCCAGTTTATGCTTTTTCTACTAAACCACACTGGCTCCTGTAATTCCATAGTGATAGGTAGATCAGATCCCAAGCCATCTCCCCTGTACTAGCCACTCTTTCCTCTTTTCCTCATACTGACTGCTTGGTAAACCAGTTCAACTACACACTGTCCTCTTCTCTTGGGACATACCACCAATTGCCACCCTTCCAAGTCTCAGCCTTGGATGGCTGTCTTGGCTTCTATACATATGTTGCTTCATGGGGATGAAGAATACAGCCATTCTGACTGAATTCACTACAAATTTACATATAATTGGAGTATGTATACCCTATAATTAGAACACAGTGCTTCTTCCTGATGACACACCCTCAAATCTCTGGATAGCCTTTCCGGTTTGCCCACTGAAGAATGTGTCCCTGGTCCTTGGTCTACCATCTGGCCTCCTGTCCACCCTCAAATTCCCACTCCTCCAGTAACCAATGTAAGGACAGATCCTGGCTCTTTGTCTGCCTTTGGCCTTATTCATATCAGTGTGTGGTCAGTCTTTTACACTGATTACTCCGGCGTCCTTTGGTTAGTTGACTTGACATACCTAACATACTAAGTCCCAGATAACTATTACATATATTTTATTGGAACTACGATGTACAAAGAAAAATTATTAACGTAGGTCATCTGAAAATATAATTACGGTATTAAAAAAGAATAATTGAATAGCTAGAGACCAAGAGTTTCTGAAGCCATAGAAAGATAAAATGGCTATCACTAACAAAACAACAAAATTATAAAAGAAAAAGTTTTGTGGCACCAGGAAAACTTCCAATAATCATCATCTTAAGCTCATTATTATATA
Organism: Trichosurus vulpecula; assembly: GCF_011100635.1. Classification (NCBI taxonomy): domain Eukaryota; kingdom Metazoa; phylum Chordata; class Mammalia; order Diprotodontia; family Phalangeridae; genus Trichosurus; species Trichosurus vulpecula. The sequence continues at coordinate 510,922,923 of NC_050573.1, read as the reverse complement.
GGATCATAGGCTTTAGAAGGGAAAGGAATCTGAGAGATCAAGTAGTCTGAGGAAAGGAAAGAGTCCTGCAGAAGTGAAGGAGGCTTTTCCTGATGAACCTAGTACCTTTCTTTTTAAACTTAGTGCTTAGCAGTAAATGCTTAACAAATACTTGTTGACAACTATAAATACATGCAGAATAAATATTAGGAGAATAAATACCAAGTAATTAAATACAATGTAGTTTGAGAAAGTAGGCAATATAACTTGAGGAAAACAGAGAAGAAGCACTTACTGAGTACCTACTATATGTCAGGTACTGTGTTAACCCTGGCAGGTAGGTGCTATTATTATCCCAATTTTACAATAGAGGAAACTGAAACAGACAGAAGTTAAGTGACTTAATCAGGGTCACACAGCTAATAAGTAACTGAAGTTGAATTTGAACTCAGGACTTCCTGACTCCAGGCCCAGGTTCTATCTACTGTACCAGACTTCATGTAAAAAGTAGTGCTTAAGGTTGGTCTTGAAAGAAGAAAAAAGATTCTATGAAGCAAGGGTGAAGAGAAAATAAATCCCAGAGAATGGGGGATGGTCAATGTAAAGGCATGGATATAGGAAACAGAATACTGTGTGTGAAGAAAAGAATGAAGACATTTTGGCTGGATCTCAGAATGTGGGAGGAAGAGTAATGAACAGTGAAACTAGAAAGAAAAATTAGGGCCAAGTTGTGAAGGGTTTTAAAAGCTATCAGAAGGATTAATTTTATCCCAGGGGAATTGGAAGCCAATGAAGGTGTCTGAGTAGGGGAATAAAATGGTCAGATCTGCACTTAAGGAAAATCACTTGGGCAGCTGTGTGTAAGACAGACCTAAGTGTGGAAAGACTTGAAGCAAGGAAACCATTTAGGAGGTCATTGTAGTAAGTTAGGGAAAAAGTGATAAGGGTCTGGACAATGATAATAACAGATGACATTTATATAATGCTTAAGGATTGCAACAAACCTTACATGTATTATGACACTACACCCTCATAACAGCCCTCCAAGATAGAGAACAGGATCACAGACTTAGAGCCATAAGAGACCACAGAGGCAATGCAATCTAAGCCCCGCATTTTATAGAAAAACAAACCAAGGAAGACATATTAAGTGACCAACCTGAGATTACACAGCTAGAAAGCCTTTGGGTCAGTATTTGTACTCAGGTCTACCTGACTCCAAGTCTAGCACTCTATAAATGGTACTGGCTCTGAATGGGTAAAATGTGTGATGTCACGGAAGTAGAAAAAGCAAATTTTGGCAACCAATTGCCATATGTGAGGTGAGGAAGAATGAGGAGGCCATGATAATGCCAGTGACTACGAATCTGGGAGAATAGAAGAGTGGCGGTATATCTTTGACAAAGACAAGGAAGTTGGAAGAGAGGAAGCTTTGGAGAGGAAAATGAGTTCTGTTTTGAACATGTTGAATATGAGATGTCTATGGAATAAGAGAGTATCCAGGAGGGAACAACAGCAAATAGTGTCAAAGCCAATGGGTTAAGGAGGATAAGGACTGAAAAAAGACAACTGGATTTGGCAATTAAGACATCTTGGTAACTTCGGAAAGAATAGTTTCAGTTGAGTGATGAAGTCAGAAGCCAGACTACAAAGGTTTGAGGAATGAACATCTGGATTTCAGCAAGACATTTGTATCTCACATGTCTCTCAAGACTTTGTTTTTGCTCCACTTTTCTCAATGCAACCCCTTCTAGGTGAACTGCTCTCTAAGGCTTAATTACCTTAATGCCATGACTCCCAAACCTATTTAACCAGCTCTAATCTCTTTTTGGAGCACAAGTTCCACATTATCAAATTCCAGCTGATCCCTACTCGGATACTACATTATTGTTTCAAATTTAACATGCCCAAAAGAGAAGTCATTACCTATCCCTATTTCTGTGGAAAACACTATTATCCTTCCAGTCACAGAGGTTTGTAAATTTGGAATCATCCTTGACTCTTTTCTTTCCCTTCCATGACATCCTCCATAGCCAGTCAGTTACAAACTCTTTCCAATTCTATCTCCACAAAATCTCTTCCATCTGTTCTTTTCTCTGCACTCACAACACTGCTACTCTAGTTTAATACCTTGTAATTTCTTACTTGGACTATTTTAAACTAGCCTCCGAAGTGGTATTCTTATCTCTGGACTCTCCCATCTCCAATACATCTTCCACCTAGCTGCCTAAATAATCTTCAGCACAGGTCTGACTATGTCACTCCTACACTCAAAAGTCTTAAATGGTTCCCTATTGCCTTTAAGGTAAAATAAGAATTCCTAAAAAAAAAAAAACCAGTACTTAAAATACTTAATATAAAATGATCATCTATTTCCAATCTACATTTCGAGGCATATTTCACATTACTTCCATTTATATACCCTACATTCCACCCAAACTGGCCTACTAGCTCTTCCCTGAAGTTGGGTTGCCATCTCTCTCAACTCTATGTCTCTGCATAGGATTTCCCTGTATCTAAAGGCATCTGGTAATGCAGGCAGAAAGACCTCAGTTTAAATCTGACCTCAGATACTTCCTAGTTATGTGGCTCTGGGCAAGTCACTTCACCTCTGCCTCAGTTTCCCCAACTGTAAAATGGGGATAATAATAGCATCTATCTTGCAGGGTTGTTGTGAGGATTAAATGAGGTGATATTTGTAAAACTGCTTGGCACAGCTCCTGGCTCACAGTAGGCACTGTATAAATGTCAGTGGTCTAGGAAGCACTGCCACTCCCAAAACTTCATGTGCCCATCTTTCTATTGTTCAGCAGTTGGTAGTAGTGATGATAAAAGTGGGCTTCCTTTCCATAATGATTTGTCCAGTCAATGATAGCTGTAGGGACTGGGCTGGAAGCAGGTCTGGTAGTTTGGGAGGCATTGCCATTAATAAGGCTCTTGGACTCAAGGTTCTAAGTAACCAATTATTCTTGGACGTAAGCTTTTAAAACTAAATCATTACATCAAAAGGACCATACGTAGTCTAAACGGTAAGCATACAAAAGCATGTCTTTGAACTTTTGAATACCCTAATACAGCGGTTCTTACCTTTTGGGTATCATGGACCCATTTAGCAGTCTGCTAAAATCTACAGACTCCTCAGAATTATGTTTTTAAACATACAAAATAAAGAAGATTGTGAAGAAAATCAGTTATACTGAAAAACAATTTAAAAATGTTTTTTAAAAGTTCACAACTCCAAACTGATCCAACCATTCTGGAGAGCAATTTGGAACTATACCCAAAAGGCTATAAAACTGTGCATACCCTTTGACCCAGCAATACCACTTCTAGGTCTGTATCCCAAAGACATCATAAAAATGGCAGCTCTTTTTGTGGTGGCAAAGAATTAGAAATTGAGGGGATGTCCATCAATTGGGGAATGGATGAACAAGTTGTGGTATATGAATGTAATGAAATACTATTGTACCATAAGAAATACTGAGCAGGCAGATTTCAGAAAAACCTGGGAAGACTTATATGAACTGATGCTGAGTGAAATGAGCAGGATCAGGAACACACTGTACACAGTAACAGCCACACGTGTGAGGACTGACTTTGATAGACTTAGCTCTTCTCAGCCACGCAAGAATCTAAGACAACTACAGAAGACTCATGATGGAAAATGCTATCCATATCCAAAGAAAGAACTTTGGAGTCTGAATAGAGATGGAAGTATACTATTTGCTGTCTTTTTTTCTTGTTGTTTTGTTTTGTTTCTTCTTTCTTGTGGCTCCTCCCATTAATTCTAATTCTTCTTTACATCATTATTAATGTGAAAGTATGTTTAATATGAATGTATAGTAGAGCCTATATCAGACTGCATGCCATCTTGGGGAGGGGTGAGGAGGAGAAAATTTAAAACTCAAATTCTCATGGAAGTAAATGTTGAAAACTAAAAATAAATTAGTTGTATTTTTTTTTCAAAGTTCACAACTCCAATTTAAGAATACCTATGCAACAAGACTGGAAGGAATTGCCACGTACATTATTAAATCGTTTGGCCTTCGACCACTTTTTTGCTTGTTGTTCTGATTTTTGGGGGGGTGATTAGGGGGTGGGAGGATACATGTGTGTATATATGGATGTCTTTCTTTTATTGCCTACATGACAGCAAGTTAAGTAGGTTGAGTGACTATTTTAGCTGGAAGATAAAAAGGAACCATAAATTAACACTTAGAAAATTTGAGCAGGCAGTCTTCAAAAATAGATAGTAATAGAGCAAAGTTATCTTAATTTGTTTTCTTCATACTTATTAAATCCATTGCTACAATAAGATTGTATGAAATTGAAAGACTACCCATTTGGATAGCAGATCATGATAAATCAACTGATCTTGAAGCAACTGGCCTGATTATTCATTACTATACCCATATCATTATACTCACCACCCTTGGTTCACTGGCCTATCTACATATACTTTGCAGCATCAGAATGAATGACCAGCATTATTAGTTATTCCCCAGACTCTTTCCACTTACCTATAGACTTTAGGGGGTAAAAAAGCAAATCATTCTCTTTTGAAAAGAGAAGAAATTTTAAAAAAAAATGCTCACTTTAGTCTTGTTTCACACCCATATAACCAGAGTCTAGCTCAAGTATTACGCAATTTTCACATATTCACCTTCATTTTTGACATTAATGATCTACCCAGGCAACTTTAAAGCATTAACCTATGTTAATGGAAAAAATGCTCTTACAACCTTGCTACAAGATGATTCATGGGAACCTACCATAAAATACCATACCAATCTTCAACAGCCAGAAGTTGACCACTCTTATGACAGGAATTTATAAATTGTCTAAACACCTGGGTAAATGCTCAAAATATTGCCTGAAGCACTTTGCTTATTAATTCTATAGACGCATACTACCTGAGGCAATTACATATTTCTAGTTTAACTCCGCAGAGTTTAAGTCAAAGTACATAAAAAACCTCAAATTTATTATGAATGAGAATATTCAGTTTTCTTAGCAGATACACTTTGTAAGATAAATTTTATTTTCATCAACATTATTAAATTTCTTCTGTGTTACTTAGCAACAAGCTGGACAATGAAATGATTCTGCTTTTAATTTGGCTACAGTTACCACACAGAAAGAAAAGCCAGTGTGAGCAGAAATTCACTGGCAGAAAAAAGCAGTAAACTAAACCACATAACTCAGATGAAATCCTACTTCATTCAATGTTTTTTTTTTCAAAAACTAAGGAAAACGTTTTTTGTCCAAATTATTGCCTTAATTCTGTCTTACTTTTTCAATGAAGTTTTGACCTGTGAACAATTATACAGCTTCCAAGAACAAACAATAACATTGGTATCCATTCAACAAACATTTATTAATTGACTTTATAGAACTTTATAGAATGGACATGGTCTCCTAAGGTAACAACTCTAGAGCATATAGTGGTAGGCAGCAGTATGCATAACTGTTCGTTTGGGGTATACTATTTATGACAGGGGCTATTTACATTCATCCATGGTAATTACATCATATTTTTTTTTGTATGAAAAGGAAAGCAAAGGCTGCCTTTAGGGCTTTCACTGTATGGATCTTTGAGAGGTAAAAAGGACATGGAGCTTAGTTCTCAACCTGATGAATCATTGGCTAGTTGAAGGCCTGTGATAAAAAAAAGCTTTAAGGACACTCTTTCCTTATATTCCAGCTTGAGTTAGTGCTCTGAGGATATAACCTTATGTGTCAATGAAGGAAGTAAAAGCAAAGGAAAGAAATCAGTCATCACCGAACTACTCTAACTGGCTCTTAATTACCTTTAGTTTTATCCCATTCCAGTTCACCCTAAACACCACCACCAAATTAAGTCTTTCCTAGAGCCCTGATTTAATTAGGACAATCCCAGCTTAAAAAAAAAAAATTCAATGGCTCTCATTTCCCAATACATCAAACTTCTTATCGGCCTTTAAGGCTCTTTATAATCAAATAACATACAATTATTCTTATCTGATTTCCTACACTTCCCCAAAACTTTTCCTCTATTACAATCAGGCCAGTCCTTACACTTTTCCATGGAAAAAGTCACCACAGTAGGCATATTAAAAAAAAATGAATGAGGAAAAGAATCTCAAATTTTACATAGGAAAGAAAATTTTATAATAATTCTAAGTAATATTAAATAGTGCTTTAAGTTTATAACATGCTTTACTTAAAATTAAGGGCAGCTAGGTGGCACAGTGGATAGTGTGTCAGGCCTGGAGTCTGGAAGACTCATCTTCCTGAGATCTGGCTTCAGACACTTACTAGCTCTGTGACCCTGGGCAAGTCACTTAACCTTATTTGCCTCAGTTTCCTCATCTGTAAAATGAACTGGAGAAGGAAACAGCAAGCCATTCCATTATCTTTACAAAAAACAAAAACAAAAACAAATGAAAACAACTGAACAACAATTATCTCAACCAATTATTTTCTCATTTGATACAAAAACTTTCTAAGGTCAGCACTGTGAGAAACAATAGGAAGAATTCTGTTTCCACAGGATTAAAAGTACTCCTCCCAGCTTTGAGTGATAGCAGAATGTAAGTCAGAGGTGACTGGTTCTAATCAGAGCTGTGGCCTACTAGAACCAGGCTTCTGGTCAGGTTAGACGCTTGTACACGTGTTTAAATTGCTGTTTGAAGGGGGCACGACATGGGCAGTTCAGGAGGTTGCATCTAGCCAATGGACAGCAAGGGGAGAAATTTCAATTGGGAACAGCACGAAAAGGCTGGTATTTCCCTGAGCAAGCTGTACTCTCCCTACAGGAGGTACCCATTCACTAGGAATGTAGAACAGTTGGCTAAAATAAAATGAGAACTTTCCTGGCTTCACAAGGGTTATTGTTCTCTGTTTAGAGCATGCTTCTCACAGTACTATTAGTATCCCCACTTTTAAGATAAGGAAACATATACATACATATAAAATGAATATTGTCAGAATTTCCTCTTTTTCATTTAATCTGTATTTTTATTTACTAAAAACAAAAATCATAACTAGTTAGGTTTTACACAAATGATTCTCTACAAGAGGCCACATATTTATAGTACAATTGACTAAAAGGTGAAGAGCCTGCTATTACTTATTTCTGTTGATTAATTTCTCTCATTGCTATTGAGAGAAATGATTAATAATAACCAATTATGGGAGAGATCCAGGCTTTTTCCCTGTCCTGTTTCCTTGTTCAAAGCCCAGTCTTTGAAGGACATTACTGACCTCTGTCAAAAAATTAGCCAACCTACACCATTTTATCTAGGTGAATTCCTGACCGCAGTGTTCTACCCAGGTTTGGGTGGGGATAAATTCTTTGATTGGACTGCCCAAAGCTAAGGGTAATTTAGAAGTAAATGACATAATAAAAATTATATCACCAAGCCCTTCATAATAATAGGTCCACCTGTCATTGTAATATTCATTCTCATTGCTAACCAGTTAAGAGTTGATTGCCACCTTCAGGAATACCCATTCTTCCAAAGACATATAAACTGTTAGCTCACTGCCATAAGTCATCTTTGGTTCAAGACAGAGATGGTCAAAAGACCATTCCTTTTATTAATAAAATCCTAGCATTATTAATACAATGATTAATTACTCAGAAACCATGTCTTTTGAATTTTTTAAACATCACACTATGGCTAGTACTTCAAGCATTTTTTCTATTGCAAATAACGCTCTCAGAGTCCAAAGTAAGAAAGAGTTTCCAGGAAATTATGAGGTTCTTTTTGGATGTTTCTATTTGTAGACAACATTGTGCAAACATTGGTTGGCACCAATCCCTGGAGAGGCCTATACCCACTTGATAGAGTTTGGCCTAACCAAGGAAAGACCAAGTGGCTGAAGCATGATGTTGCTCATTTCTCACCCAGTCTTGAAGTTAGATTAACTTTTTTTCTAATATGTTTTATCTAATTTCGGATTACTCACTTATAGGTACAGTACTTTATTATTATAATCGGTAATTTATAAACTCTCAACAATTATGGCCAATATAGTTTCAGTGAGAGAGCAGTTACTAAGCAGTTACCATATGCCAAACACTGGGAATACAAAGAAAAAGCAAAGATGGTCCCTACCTTCAAGGAGCCATACTCTCACAAAGTCTGTAGCCTACTCTTCTTCCTGGGGAATTTGAGTGGAGTTTCTATAGGGTTTTTCTAGGATGTTCACTTTGACCATCTGTATGGTGATGGAGCAGTTCCCCCTCAGCTCCAAAGCATGGAGGTATTCCTCCTCAACTTTAAAGTGGGGGTGGAGCATTACCCCCAAAATCTAACTAGTGATAGGCCTTATCTTAAGATGCAGAGTAGGTAAAAATTGTATCAACTTCATCATGACAGTGATGCCATTGTTCCTGAGATGGTAGAGTGCACAGTGAGGGAAGGCAAAGGCTTGTAGAGAGTTTCAGCAAGCCAGCTATTAAATTTCCATAGCAAATTAAAACTGTGTCACAAGTCAGTCACAAGATGGGTCCCAAGTGACAAAATGGAGTTAAAAAAAAAACATCAAACAAACCAATGGATCCCCCTGGAAAACATTTCTACTGCACTGGATAAATGGAAGGATTGTGGTACTGATTATAATAATAAAGTTAATCTAACTTCAAGACTGGGTGAGATATGAGCAACATTTTGAAGACCTCTAATTTGTTTACTATACATGGAATATAAATTTATATATTAGTGGAAATTATATAGTTTTATTGATTCATATGAGAAAGCATCAAAAGGAATCTAATAAAAGGTGACATTTGAAACAACCTATTATTCTCTCCTTATCCCTTATGACATTACACCAATCTTGAGACCCTAGCTAAATCACCCCTTACTTGTTCACAAAAGTATATCAAAGAAGGATAATTATTTACTGATTATTAAAATTACTGATTATTGTGTTTGATTTGATTATTGAATCACTAGATAACTAACAAGATAATTATTTAATACTTATTTTGTCTTACAGATATTTGTCTCACGCTACAGCATAAATTTTAAAGTGATTGATATGTTCAAAATCTCTTTCACTATCGCAACATTATTGCTAATACTGCCATTATTTGCCCCACCTGCAAGGATATTATGTTGGGAAATAGATCAAAATAATGCAATGGCAGATCACTTTTGCACCCTGTAAGTTTTTTAATTGCTATGACATTAATGTTGCATGTTAAAGACTTCCACTCCAAGTGCTTACAATCTCCACTTTAGGCTGATCAAGGAAAGAAATTGCTTTGAAGCCTGCTAAAAGAGACTAAACTAGTAGGGATGCTTTCAATGTCAAGGCCTTTATCAGTAAGGCAATAATAACAATGTAGATGATAGTCAAAATGCCTACGTGGTTCTGTAACGAAACAGGCCTGCAACCTTAGATTCCCTGGTCCCATTTTAAAAGATTTTCATCCCTTTAAAAGTTGATATTGAAAAAGAACAGCAGGGTGATTGTGCTGGTAACCTCTTTCCTACCCAAATAAGGCATACAAATATAACCTTGACCCTACAACCTCAGACACAGAAAAACTGCACAGTAGACGATCGTTACTAATCTTAACAAGTGCCTTTCTGATCTTGGGTGTCTCCATCAATTTCTTTGTACATCCCAATGTCACTTATACTTTTGTGACTTTTCACTTGCATTAACAATGCGTCATACATGACTAGAGAGGGTAGAGCTGGAAAGATTAGACTAATATAGAAAAAATGAAATATTGTATGAGCTTAAAATGAGTACAAAAAATGAATACTTTATTGTCGTTTACCACGCTACTAATTTATAGTTCTGCAAAGTCAGTGATAGATTTCCTTGACCCATTTACCCTACTGTTCTGCTTTGCCCTTTAAAAAGAGAAAGCCTCCCACTTATTGGACCACCAAAGTACCTATTATACTCCTTGAATGATGTAATGTTTGCATGTATAAATTGGCTATTCCAAGGAAGTTTTCTGTCTTTTATCAAGAATCAAAAAAATGAAAAAAATTGAATAGTCTATAACTTTTAGACCCAGAACTGAGAAAGTTTAATGATCTTATAATTATATTCCACTGCTCTATTATAGAGTACTATGCTGCTCCTCTTTTATAGGAATCACCTCAAAACCCTTAGGATGGGTTTTACTATGTATCCCTAAATCTACAATGATGAGAATACAAGAGTGAAATAACTTTATTGTAAAATATAGTCTACCTATCCTAACTGTTCATGGATATATATACCCCAAAGTTCTAGCATCCTTTAAGCTCAATGATTCTGACATGGGGTAGGAAATCAATTTTAAAAAGATAATACATGAACTTTAATCCATAAACATACTAAGAAGGCTCCAAAGACCTGTACTTATTCTGGGACCTTTTTGTCCCATACTCCTCTGAGTTGATGGTGGTGGGAATATCTGAGCAAAATGGGAATGATTAAAAGGCAAAAGTTTGCTTCAAATATCCTGATACCATAGTATGGTGTTTGTGAACCTGAAGAAGCTCACATTTTTTCTCTACATCCCTGGAAATAATCATTAATAGCACCACCTCCTCTCTACAAGAGCTCTATACTAATATTTTATTACTCCAAAATTTTGCCACTGATGAGAGAGTCACTCTAGAGAAGCCAGGAGAAAACCTAGATAGCAACCATAATCAGCACCTCCTGTTGCAATATATTTCTCTGTCTAGCCTTATGGAGACCAATCGCAACACCATCTGGGCCCGTCTATTCTTTTTACAGCAAGTGTCAACTGAAGATATAAGCTAAACACTGTACCCAGAATTTCCTGACTTATGTATTTCTTCCCGGGTCTGTAACCTCATCCATCCATCCATATTCATCATTCTTTTAGTCTTTTCCCTCAACATACAGTTCTTTCAATATAGGACCAAAGCTCTCAACTGTTCCAGGGCTGGTAATACCATCTAACAGCAACTCCTCACTCTTATTATGTAGTGACTGTACTTACAGACCTAATGGATGGAGATCACTGAAAATGAAACTATTAAAGCTTAAAAGCAGGAATAGTAGAAGTCCAGAGAGACAGTCTTTTTTATCTCACATTTTTAGATACATAAATAACTACTAGTCAGGTAAAATGATCATTCCTGATTGTTTCTCAAAATTTGAGTTCTCTGCTCCACTCCCTATGAAGACCAACTTCAACATAAAGAACAAGCCTCTGTGTCTTCTCTCTCCTTAAAAGAATCAAGTTACCCTGTTTTATTTACAAGTTTGTTCTTTTCAGTGACTAAAACACAGCTGAATATTTAGTTGAAGGGATTCTTCCTTCTGAATTTACTTGTACCTACATGTTCTTGATTAAAACTGCTTCAGACATGTGTCCTAAATTATGCATTATGGTTTTTCTCCCTTGACAATGACTCTGTAATTAACACTTACCATTCTAAATGTTCAGCAACAATCTCTAAAATAAACCACTCTAAATTCTTCCTAGCAACCAAGTCAAGTCCAGAAGTCTTTAGCCAGCAAATTGTTCTCTTCGTCTTTTGAAAAATGGGATATGTGCCCTTGTCCAAATTTGTGGCACTTCTTTAATTTTTTTTTAACAATCTCCTAAATATTACTGAAACAGCACAGTAATCACATCTGCCCTTCCTTCTGGTACATGAGGATGCAATTCATCTGGGTCAGGTGAATTCATCAAGAGCCTATAAGTGTTCTCTTACTTTTTCTTGCTTAGGGTATCAAAACTCCGTAATTTTGGTTCTGTAAAGCATTGCCTTCTCTCTATTGCCAGTTATCATTGGTCCATCCAGCCTCAAAAAAATTTCTCTCCTATGATCTTCCTTTTTCTCCCAATAATAGCTAAAGAAAAAACAAACAAAATAAAACCTTTCTTTTGTATTTAGCTTCCCTTGCCAGCCTCGACTCATTCTGAGGTTCAGCACTCCTGACATGATTTTTATTGGATTTTGCCACGTTCTTATCATCTTTTATTACCTGGCCTTTCTTACATTTTTCCACATTTTTTTATAAAATATAAGTCGGTTGGTAAGTTCCCTTTGCACTCACGGTCTCTTAAGATAAATAGTCTCTTAAGATAAATTTCATTTTTCTTAATCGTGGGAATTTTTTTCCTTTTGTGTCTTCAGAATTTCACACTTGTACAGATTCTATCCCTCCTGACTTGACTTTCCAAATGACATTCTAGCTATGTGATACTATTTATTCTTCCTCTGAACCTTTTGAAATCTGTCCCTAGAGGTGACTTGCCCAGGATTTCCTCTCCTTTATTACAGACTCTAGGAAGGAGTAGCCACTCCAGGGTTCCCATAGTTTCTATCCTTCCAACAAGCTCCTCCTTTCCCAGATCTAGAAAGAATTTCCTCATATTGGTTCCTCCACCTTTTGAAGGATGGAATTATCATTAAGGCAAGTCAAGAAGTTGTTAGATATTGTCTTTCTGGTAGAGTTCCAGCAGATGAAGAGATAAATGAAGTTATCTATCACTACTCTGTCATTAATCTGTGTCAGACTTGTGATCCATTTTCTATGCAAGTGGATATTCCAAAGATAAAAATACTTGTTTCTCCCTCCACTGACATCTGTCCAAATGCTCTCCACCATGCTTCCCGTCTCTAGTTCCTGGGTTTCCTCACATGAGCGTATCTTTTAAATATATAATGCTACTTTCCCTATTCCTTTTACCTATTTTACTTCCTGGATGAATACACTCCTTTTAGGAGACAAATATAGTCCTGATACCTAATCCAAGGAAGGCTAGAACAAAGACAACTACAGAATAATGTTATTAATGAATTCGCCAATTTAAAATAAAATTCTGGCAAAAAAAATGAGAAATTTATCGGAAAAAAAAATTCACTATGATCAAGCTGGATTTATACCAAGAATGAAATGTTGGTTCAACATTAGGAAAACAAACCACATTACTAATCATATTAAAACCAAAACCAACTAAAACCACATGATTATTTCAACAGATACAGAAAAGCCTTTGACAAATTACAACACCCATTTATGTTAAAAATCCAACAAAGTATAAGCATAGAGAGATTTTTTAAATGTCAAAATATCTTTCTAAATCCAAAAGCAAGCATCATATGCAATGAAGATACATTAGAACCTTTACTAATAAATATAGGCAATAAAGCAAGGATGCCTATTATCCCTAATACACTTCTAGATAAAGATGTAAAAACAGGTAAAGAAGAGATAAATTTCCCTCTTGGTGCATGACAAGATAGTTTACTTGGAAAATCATAGGGAGTTAGTAAAGATACTGAAAAAATTAGTTGGTGGTACAGTGAATAGAGTGCTGGGCCTGGAGTCAGGAAAACCTGAGTTCAAATACAGCCTCAGACACTTACCAGCTGTGTGACCCTAGGTGAGTCACTTAGCTTCTCTGTGCCTCAGTTTCCTCAACAGTAAAATGGAATAATGTAAGAAATGAGAGGAGAAATTTTGTTTCCACAAAACTGAAGGTGTACTTCCCCCCCCAACCCCACCCCAGCTTTAGCAGAAACCAGGCCTCAGGTAGGTCAGGTGAAAGGTCAGAGACTTGTACGTATGCTTAAATGAGCCATTTGGCGAGGGCATGACATAGGCAGTCAGGGGGTTGTATCTGGCCAATGAAGAGCCTGGCAGGAGATTCAAGATGAGGGTCTATTAAAGGACTGGTGTCCATCCGAGTCCTTTGTACATTCTCCTGTACTCTGTTCAGGGGAGGCACCCATTTATTCAGGGGGAATAAATGTAAATTATAATTTAAACGTTCCTGACTTCCCAATGAGTCTTGCTTATTCCTAGACAATAGAAGTACATTTCTAGCAAATAATTATAGCACCTATCTCCCTGGGTTTCTATGAGAATAAAATGAAATATTTGTAAGGCACTTAACATTGTGGCTGATACATAGTAGGTGCTTAAGAAATTGTTTTTTCCTTCCCTCCCTCTTTCTTAGCTTCAGCAAAGTTTCAAGGCTACAAAATAAACTATAAAAAAATCAACAGTATTTCTAGATAACAACAACAAAATCTAAGAGGCAATAATAGAAAAGCAAATCTCATTCCAAATAACTTGAAGGAGCATGAAGTATCTGGGGATACTACAAAAGCACATAAAAGACTTGTACAGATTCAATTACCAAGTGTCCTTAAAAAAATAAAAATAACCTAAATAAATGGAAGAATATTCAGTACTCGTGGCAAAGCTCTGCCAATACAATCAAAATGACAATACTGCCAGAGTTAATCTACATTTTAACGCTATACCTATTAAATTATCAAAGGGCTACTTTATAGAAAGTGATAAAATAATAAAATTCATTTGTAAAAAAAAAGATCTAGAACATCAAGGGAAATGATAAAAATGGGTAGAAACAAAGGGTGAAGAGCATTTCCAGAGCTCAAACTATACTATATAAAGCAGCAGTCATCAAAACCATCAGGTATTGGTTAAAAAATAGAAAGTTAGATCAACAGAATAGACTATACAAGGGAGAATCAGAAACAAACTTAGACCATTAGGTTATAATATGCTTATAATAAAACACTTAAATGCTTAAGATAACATTCAATAAACTAGAAAAACATAAATTACCTAGGAAACATTTCCCTATTTGATAAAAACTGCTGGGGAAACTGGAAAACAATTTGGCAAAAATCAGGCTTAGACCAACACCTCATATCCTCTTCCACAATACATCTCAGTAGGTATTTATAAGTTCTATCCTAAGTACCTATAAATACCTTCTCTCTATTGCCTGGAGTCAATTTAGGAAAGTATATTCAATACCTGTATAAATACAATTACGAAACACCAATTGCAAAAGAAAGAACAAGCTAAATACCTACAAGTTTCTTTAGTCCTCATGGCTAAGTGGTGCCAACATAATAAAAATTATAATACTACTAAAATTAATTTACAAATTTAGTGCTATTCCAACCAAACTATCAATGCTCAGGTCTATGTGACTTATGGTATCTCCCTGGACAACCAGAAGCTACTAGAACTTCTTGAGCAAGGGACTAACATAGTAATACTCATTTGTTACTCATATCAAGTTGGCACCTGTGTGGAAAATGAATTGGAGAGATCTGCAGCAGGGACACTAATTAGAAAGCTACTGCGGATTGATGCTGAGTGAAGTGAGCAGAACCAGGAGAACACAGCAACACTGCGTGAAGATCAGCTTTGATAGGCTCAGCTCTTCTCAGAAGTACAATGATCTAAGACAATTCCAAAGGACTCATGATGGGAAATACTATCCAAAACCAGAGAAAGAACTACAAGTCTGAACGCAGATCGAAGCATAGTATTTCCACCTTTTGTTTTTGTTTTTTCTTTCTCTTGGTTTTCCCCTTTTGTTCTGAATCTTCTTTCACAATGTGACTAATGTGGAAATACGTTTAATATGATTGTATATGTATAACCTCTATCAGATTGCTTGCCATCTTGGGGAGTGAAGAGCTGAGGGAGGGAAAAAAAAGTCTGGAACTCAAAATCTTATAAAAGTGTATGCTGAAAACCTTCTTTACATGTAATTGGAAAAATATAAAATAGTATTTTTTAAAAGGCTATTGCAATAGTCCTGGTGGCAGATGATGGCCATATGACTAAAGAGAAGGGGAAGAGAAAGAGAATAAAAAATGTGTGCAAAATATGTGACTGTAAAGATCGTGAAGCTCAAAGCCAAAATAGGGAATAGAAGGTAAGCTCTTTGAAAGCATGCACCATGTCTTATTCAATTTACATCCCCCATACTGCCTAATATGTACAACTCAATATCCTGGTTCTGATCAATTCACTCTGTCATCCATTCTTACAAGTTGTCCATGCTTCCTCCAAATATATTCTTTTAGTCATTTCTTACAGAGTAATAATTATATCATTACTTTCATAAACCACAATTTATTCAGCCACTATCCAAGTACTGGGTACCTGTTTTGTTCCCAGTTATTTTTCCAACAAAAAGTGCTGCTGTAAATGTTTTGGTACATATGAATCCTTATCCTCTTCCTTTAATGTCTTGGAGGATCTCTGGATCTCATAGATTGGACAACAATAGGTCCCTGCCCAAGCACCACTTAATGGTTATTTTTTGGAACCTCCAGGCTCAGAGTGAATGTAAATAGCAACGGTTTCTCTTTTGGCAAGCAACCCCGAAGGCCTTCCCCTCCCAGTTTGATTCATTATTGTTATTATTATTATTATTATTATTGTAGGGACCCTGAACACTGAATGGTTGTTGC
Organism: Trichosurus vulpecula; assembly: GCF_011100635.1. Lineage (NCBI taxonomy): Eukaryota > Metazoa > Chordata > Mammalia > Diprotodontia > Phalangeridae > Trichosurus > Trichosurus vulpecula. The sequence continues at coordinate 510,906,709 of NC_050573.1, read as the reverse complement.
CTCACTCAAAGCAAGAATCTGAAAAGACCTTAGCTTAAAAGGGCCAAGGCCTCCCTTGCATCTTGAACATCTCCAGTCCTTCTGATTACTATCGGGCCACTGGACCTAGATGGCTATGGAGAAAGTAAGGCTGGTGACTTTGCACTGACCTCCTTCACTGAAATCAAAGTCAATTGCAAGTCATATCACCACCTCCTTGATTGCACGGTCCTCTTCAAGAACAAAGGAAAAATCACACAACCACAACCTGAGAAATATGCCTAGTAATGGCATAACTGCTTTTCCTGACTTTGGGGATGTAGTCACAAATTGTTTTCCTGAGTTATTAGATCAATTCACAGCTACGCCAATAGTGCATCAGTGGACAAGTCTCCTACCTCAGGTCCTCAAACAAATGTCTTTTCCTTCTTTTCATCTTTACTAGCCTGATGGATATGAAATGGAAGTTAAGAATTATTTTACTTGTGCATTTCTCAGTATTACTGATTTATAACCTTTTTCACACAATTATCAATAGCTTTCATTTCTTCTTTTGAGAAGTAGTCCTAGCCTTTGACCAGTTCATATTCATTATCTATTGGGAAATTACTCTTTTTCTAATTTGTTTGTATCATTTCTCTCACTATTGGATATTAGACCTTTATCGGGGTGGGGGGAGGAAGCTAATGCAAAGATTTTTCACCCCTGGTTAACTGTTTTTCTTCTAACTTCACTGATCTTATGAGCAAAATCATTTTAATTTTTCATTATCGAAATTTTCTGTTTTATCTTCTATGAGCCTCTCTGTTCTTGTTTACATAGGAACTCTGCCTCTATCCATAGCTGAAAAGGTATCTCTATTGCTATCCCTCTAATTTAACAATATGCTCTTTTAAATCCAGGTTGCATATTAATTTGGAGATTATAGTAGCATTTGTTATGAGATGTCAGTCTTAGCCTAATTTCTCACAGTTTGCTTTTTAGTTTTCTCAATTATTTTTGTGAAATAACAAGTCATCACCCAAGAACTGGTGTCATCGTGTTTATCACACACTATACTATTATGTTCAGTTGCTTCTGGATTATGTTAACCTAATCTGTTCCACTAATAAACTTATCTATTTTTTATTTGCATCCCCAGTACCTGACATAGCGCCTGGCACATAGTAAGTACATAATAAATTCTTTATCATCCATTCATTAATTTATTCATTCATTCAGTCTTCTTTTTGTAAGCTTTTCTTCTCTTCTCAGCCATAGTCTTCCTTACATCTCTGTCCTTCATGCACAAACTCCAACCACAATATAGCATTTTTGTTGCACTATGACTCCTATCTTTGCCAATGTTACTGTATTATTGCTTTTACATTATCAAAAGATTAGGAGTTACTTAGTCAACGAGCTATACATTCAAAAGTGAAATGCATTTGAACCAGGTCCCCTGTTAGAGGTTGTGAATAGTCAATGGACTGAAGGACTGGGAGAAGGAAGAAAGGAGAGAAGGAAGGAAGGGAAGAATGGAGGAGAAGGAGAAAGAGAGGAAACAAGTATTTATTAAGTACTTACTATGTGGCAGGAACTATGCTAAAGGCTTTACAAATATTGTCTCATTTTATTCTTACAACCTTGGGAGGAATATGATAGTATTTATTACCATTTACAACTGATGAAACTGAGGCAGAGATTAAGTGACTCGCCCAGGGTCACAGAATCAGTAAATATCTTAAGCCAAATTTGGACTCAAGTCTTCCTGACTCAAGGTCAAGTTTTCTGTCCACTGTGCTACCTAGGAGAATCCAGGAGAGTCAGGGATCTCTCTCCAAGATAAACTACAAATGATAGAGAATTTTGTGATACCTAATTTCATTAGTGTAGTAGCAATTAGATTTGAAGATCTTTCCCACCCATTAATAGGCCATGTGACCTGCTTACATCACAGGAAGCCTAAGACATATGTGGTGGGAGGAACATCCTGACAGGAAAAGGAAGTTATGTCACAGGAAAATGCTGGGATAGAAAGAGATGTTATGGCTACTAATGGCTGCCCTCGTGATTGTGAGAACTGAACAGGCTGACTTAGCTGTACTGTGACAGTTTGTCTTTGGGAAGAAGCCCAGCAGGGGGTCAGAGAGGTTTTGGGATGGTGAGGCTCCAGGTTGTTATATTGTGTATTGAATGTTTTGAGTTCCTTGCTGTTATGATGAAGCAAACTAACTGGCTGTGGGAGCTGAGCATTTGATTATGGAATATGGTTCTCTGGTATCTGAATAAATGATTTACTTCTTCTACATTCTGTGTGAAGAGTCTCATATACTTTGCAATACAGAACTACATAGGCATTCTGACAATTATCACCTACATTGTTTTATTGCCTTACTGTTTCAATTAGGCTTATAGATTTTGAAGTATATTTCACATTCACAACTATTACAAGAAAGTTGAAGTTATAGAAATACAACTGTGTAAATGTCCAGACTAAGAAGATGCACAGACATAGCCCCCCAAAAATATAATGTCCAAGAAAGTTAGTATTGTTTACTTGTTTTGTGTATTATCATTATTTTATTTTGAGTGTACCTTCTTTCTTTAACTATACACTTTCAAAAGTACTGCATTCTTAATTGTGATTTTTGACTATGCTATTGGTTTTTGTTTTTCCCATGCATTCCCATAAAACCCCTCTCAATCGAATGAAGTTCAGTAGAAACCAAATCTAACTTGTTTTACAGTTGACTTTGCATGATAATAGTGAATTCAGTAATAAAGTTCCTTAAAATTTAAGGTAGAGTAAATGTACTCTTAGAGTAGAGTAAATGCAACAAAATAAAATTTACCATCACTGTTTATGTAAGCAATGTCAAGTTAAACGTGTGAAAAAATGACATATACTTTCAAACTATCTGTAAGAATTTTTTTCTGTACTCAAGTGATGACAAGAATAATGAAAGCATCACATTTTCTAACAGTATGTATCTTCTTAATTTTTAAAATGCAACAGCAGTTATACAATTTTCTGCCTTTAACTATCAAAAATTAATAAACACACAACTGAACATTTTCACAAACAGCCATAAGAATATGAAAGTCAAGTGCTCAATTTGTATATTTTAATTTTCTGGGGGAAAGGGAGAAGAAAATTACACCACAGGAAAAGTTTCAAAACATATCATGACTAAGTCCCATAACTAACAAGACAGCAAATTCAGCTACAGAACATTACGTTTTATTGCATATACAAAAACACACACAAAATATGAACAACAATATCACAAAGATATAAAAACACAGGATTACAGATTTAGAGCTAGGAAAAAAATTCTAAATTTGTAAATATCTTTAGAGATGACCCACCTGGAAGAATACTCATAGGATCATAGACTCAAAACTCCAAGTTACTTCAGAGGCCTGAAGTCAAAACTTTCTCATTTTACAAATGAGGAAATTAAAGCTGAGGGAGGATAAATGACTTTTCCCAGTCACACAGGGAGAGTCACTGAGTTTGATCAGAGGTTGTATGATGATTCTGCTGTTGCTTAACTGATGTTACCACCAAGTACTTAAAGATAAGAAATTGTGGGGCGGGGGGAAGGGGGGGGGAGCGGGAGTTGAAGCACAATCTTTCTTTTTAGAAATAAATTTTCCAGCCAAGAAAGTAAAGCATAGAATTGAAGTAGAATCTAGTGACTCTCTCACTGCCATGTGAAACTTGTAAACTCAGCAAAAGGAACAGAATATTTTTTCCCATGTGATATATAAGCAGATACAGGTAGCATATACAGGGGAAGAACAGTCCTGCTACTGGTTTGTCTAAACCATGTTAATACTCATATTAAGGACTCTATGAAACAAAAATGTATTAGAAAGAATTTTTTTGGTTGTATGATATTAACATAATTCACTTTTCCAGTACTAGGTCATGAAATTATTCTGTGAGTCAGAAGTTCCTATGTATGTTCATGACTCAAAAGTATTTTGCAGGTGTTGACATTATTTGTGGATGAAATTTCAAGAGGTGAACGGTAATTTCATCGAGGTATATGTTTTGAACAGCAAAGCTAAATATTATACATACACATGGAAAAAATAAAGAAGAACAAAAAGATCAGATTTCAACTACTTGATTCTAAAAACATGTATCTTAAAGTAATTTATTTCCTTTAGTCTAATAAGTTATAAAAATGACACAAAAGTATGTATATATACATTCACACACATTTTAAATAGTGAAATAATTACTAGCTTTTTTGGAATTAAGAAAGTTCGAAATTTTCTCCTTGCTTATCAAAAGAAATTCTCTTTAAAAAAAACTCTTCTAAATGTTTAATTTTTAAAATACATTTAATAATATCTTTTAACTTCCACTCAATGTACATAGTGACACCTACTGGCATACTACTGATGCAACCAAAAAAAGTGCCCTGAATTCAAGCATGTATTAAGTGGTATAACTTTTAAACAATGATGTAAGTAATTAAGTAATACAATAACCAAGTTAAGGTATTCCAGAACGATGTAATTTGTATGATTTTCTATTCCACCTTCAAAGAAAAATAGGTATTTTCTAAATTTTAAAATAAAAAGCCGATTAGAGCCCAAGTTTCTAGTACTTGATTTCAGGTTTGCAAACTCTCATGAAAGCTATACTAAGTAGAATAAATCATCTTTAAATCCCTGCATTTAAAAATAGACCATCACTTTACCACCAAAAAAAAGGGGGGGGGGGTAAAACTTGAGATCAATTATTTGAAAAGAAAATTGTTATATAACAGAGAGGAAAAGGAAAACATACTCATACACCTCCATTTTTGGTTAAAAAAAAGAATTTAAAGAATTTAAAACACTAATACGTGGTCAAAGTAAATTAAATTTGTATTTTGTAAATGGACATGAACTTCTTTTTAAACTGTTGTATTTCCTCAGTTTCCCTCTCTATTCCAGAATTCTCTAAAGTAAATACATTCTGGTAGAGTTATAAGTTTTTTTCTTATATTTAGTTTTATGGGCATATAAAGAACTATTGGCTTTGAGTAGGAAAAACTGAGTTTCAGTTCCAGCTCCAATACTCTCTAGCTGTGTGACTCTGCAAATCATGCAACCTCCCCACACCTCAAGTGTTCACCTGTAAAATACTCTCTCATAGAGGATTATCATGAGGAAAATCCTTTGTAAATCTTAAAGTGCTACATAAACATGAGTTATTATAATTAACAATATTAAAAATCTGCTTTAATAAATACAACTGATGAAAACTAAGAGAATTATGATTAAGTACAACTACGTAAATAGCCATTATAAAAGTATAGCCGCATTGCTCTTCCACCAGGAAAAAAATTACAGCCTTGATATTGTTCTCTATCAAGAATTTATTACCACACAGTTTCCTTAGGCTTTTAAAAAAAATAGCTATAATATTGAGAGGATCAGAGAAGAATGAGGACAGAAGGAAAATTATTAGGACCAATCCTTTTTTCTGTAATTAATACTGTTGCATTTAACTTGGTATTCAAGTTTATGTTATAATTGTGCCATGCTTTTAAAATAATGAGAATTGCTTGGAAGTAAGAATTACTAAAAGTTAAAAGAGAACCTGTAAGAAGCCTAATTGATAAGGAGATGGGTAGAGGACAACACCTGAACAAAACAATGAATTTTATTTATTTTAAAAATCATAAACTGCCTAGAGGAAAACACTCTTGCCCTACCCATCATTCTTCATTCACCCACCATTCCCCATTCCTTCAGTCCCATTCTTCCTCATTTAGCTAGGCTCTCTACTCCACTACATATGATGAGATCCCCTCAAACACACTGGCTTCCCATTTCATCAACTTCTTCAAATACCATGACATATACATTAACTTGTGGGAAGGTAGGTGGCACAGTGGATAAAGTACTAGACCTGAAGTCAGGAAGACTATCTTCCTGAATTCAAATCTGGCCTCAGACACTTGCTAGCTGTGTGACATTGGGTAAGTCATTTAACCCTGTTTGCCTCAGTTACTCATCTGTAAAATGAGCTGGAGAAGGAAATGGCAAACCACTCTAGCATCTTGGCAAAAAAAAAAAAAATCAAATGTGGTCAAAAAGAGTCAGACAGGATTGAAACTACTATACAATAACAACACACATTAATTCCACCTAAGTCAGATACAAGGGTGGCCAAACTACGGATTACAAGTTTCTCACCTCCAGGATCCAGAACTCTCAAATTCTTTCTGATATCAACCCCCTGACCAGTGTTTCACTCTTGCTAAACCTATTCTTCATCCTCACTGTAACCTCTAATCTCTCTCTATCCCTCTGATCCTGGCCTCATTTTCCTCCCTTCCTTATCTTGCTCCTGCAGTTAACCAATTCAGCTCTATACTGTCTTCTACCCTGGAATCCCTTGTCCTATCAGACACCTATTCTTTTCAAGTCACTATCTGGCACACAGTAGGCACTTAATAAATGCTTGCTAAATTGATTTTTCCGAATCCCAACCCAATTTTTGGCTCATAAAATATTGTCACCATACTTATATCCCACATTCCAATGAAAAATGAAAATATGTCCTACCCCATGCCCACCCCACCCTCTACTACCCCCAAATAAATGAACCTTAGAATATCAAAACTGAAGAGACTTCTCTACATTTTCAAAAAATGGTCATTCAGCCTTTGCTTGAAGGCCTCTACTGACTAGGAACTGAGGCAACTTATTCTACTTCTGGACAACTCGATTTATTAGGAAGCTTTTCCTTTTATTGAACCAAAATATGCCATTCTATAACTTACTCTCAGTGGTCCTGCCCTCTAGGGTCAAGGAGAATAAGTCTGGGTTCTCTCATATGACAGCCCTTCAAATATATGAAAATAGCTATCATATCCCCTCAAGTCTTCCCTTTTCCAAGCTAAACATTGCCAGTATCATATAACACAGTTTCACAGAAGCTGTTACAAATGGAATGCATAATGAAGCATTCGTTCCATTATTCAAACTGCAACAACAAAATACCATAAATAAGACTATGCCTCAGGACCATGGCCAATTACTCTGTGCCTACTTTAGCTCTGACTCACAATATTTTTTAAAAGGTCAAATCAAGTTAAAATTGGATGGAACAGTAGAAAGGCCAACTTAAGAAGAAATGAGTTTGAATCTGACACATGGCTAGTTGACCAAGGCCTTATTTTTTTACCAAGGTAAACTCCCAGACCTACACAAGCAACCCCATTCCATCTCGTCAATTCAAGAAATGGTCCCACTCTGTATCACTTATCTTTGATCTCTCCCTGTCTACTGGCTCCTTCCCTACTGTCTACAAATACATCTATGTCTTTCCAATTCTCAAAAAATCTTCACTTGATCTTTCCATCCCTACTAATTAATGTCTTATAACTCTTCTGCCCCTTGTAGTTAAACTCAAAAAGGTTGTCTGTAAGAGGTGCACTTTTTCTCCTCTCATTTTCTCCTTAACCCCTTATAATCCAGTTTCAAATCCCATCATTTCACCTGTTTCCTCCTAAGTTACCAAAGATGTTTTTGTTGTCAAAGCCAGGGACCTCTTCTTAATCCTTTTACTCCTCCACCTCTCCTGGATACTCTCTTCTCTAGGTTTTCAGGATACCACTCTCTCCTGATTCTCCTCCTACCTATCTCCTCAGTCTCCTTTGCTAGATCCTCATCCAGGTCACCCCCTCTAACCACAGTGTCCCACAGGGTTCTGTCCTAGTACCTCTTCAGTTCTCCCTCTATACTACTTTTCTTGGTAATCTCATAAGCTCCCACGGATTTAATTATCTAGTATACCTATCCAGCCCACTTCTCTGCTTACCTCCAGTCTTACAACTCCAACTGCCTTTCAGACATCTTAAACTAGATGTCTAGCAGACATCTTAAATTTAACATAGCCAAAATGGATCTCATTATCTTTCACCCCAAATTCTCCCTACCTATAAAATTCCCTGTTACTGACAAGGGCATCACCATCCTCCTGGTCTCTGAGGCTCAAAACCTAGATGTCATCTTCATCTCCCTGCCATTTCTAATCTCCATATCCAATCTTTTGCCAAGGCCTGTTGATTTTACTTTTTCAACATCTCTCAAATATGGCCCCTTCTCTCTTCTGACAGTGCTACCACTCTGGTGCAGGCCCCCATCACCTCACGCCTGAACTACTGCAATAGTTTGGTAGTGGGTTTGCCTGACCCAAGTCTCTCTACCCTAATATGTCCTCCATTCAGCAACCCAAGCGATTTTCCTAATCACATCACCCTCTACTCAATAAACTCCAGTGGCTCTATGTCACCTCCAGAATAAAAAATTAAATCCTCTGCTAGGTATTCAAACCCTTCATGACCTAGCCCTCCCCTGTCTTTCCAGTATTCTTACACCTTATTGTCTGCCACATACTCTTCGATACGGTGATGACAACCTGCAGACTGCTGCACAAACAAGACATTCCCAGCACTTGGCATTTTCTCTGGCTGTCCCCCATGGCTGGAACTCTCTCCTTCTTCATCCTAGCTTCCTCGCTCCCCTGGCTTCCTTCAAGCCCCAACTAAAATCTCACCTCCTATATAGGAACCTTTCCCAATCCCTCCTAATTCTAGTGTGAGCTCTCTGAGGGCAGTACTTTCCATTGCCTCTTTTTGTATCCCTAACCCTTACATGGGGCCTGGCACAAACTTATTGACTCACTAACAATCAGCCAGTCAACCAACCAATCAATCAATAAACAACCCCTCCAAAACTAGGTTTCCTCATCTGAAATATGGGGATAATAATATTTGTACTACCTGTTTTACAGGACAAGTATGAGTAAAATGTCCCATAATTCTTAACACTTACAGAAAATAATTCAAAAGAGATCAATAGTATAAGGGATAGAAGGGGAGAGGAGTGGTCATACTCCTTTACTCTGGTTAGAGAAGTGGCAAGATAGTGTTATTGTAGTCTTATTAAATGTATATAAGCTGAGAAGACAGAAGACTAATCATTTTCTCTACCCCTCAAACCTCTCCAAAATAAGAACTGTGTACAAAAGGTAAAACAATTGCAATTGTCTCCACGGTCTAACACACCAAGAACCCTAACAAAGTCACTACAACATGGCTGGAATAACAGCAGAGATGGCTAATCCCTAATGCCTAATCAATATACTCAATAGCCCCCAAACCCTCTCAGGGCCAAACAACACAACCCATGGGCTTGCAACAGAGCTCAGCTCTGCTCTCTCCCACACTACGCAGCAAAGATAGAGGCACAGGAAAGCAGAAGTTGGCTGTGCCTTGGGGCAGCAGTGCTCAGACAGAAAACTAAGAGGGAACTAAGGCAGGACACCAGAGTGTGTGTGGGTCTTCACTAGCAAGAAGGAAAGGGGAGTAGCATCCAGCTGAGGCCAGTTCTATTTCCCAGAAGTCACTTAGTGGTAGAGTTAGAGGCTGGCAAAAATGAATTCCCCAGTCTGGGAGGATGCTGAGACAGCACTGTGGTCCAGCCTTCAGGGAAACTGCCATCAATGGTGAAAGAGTCAGAATAAGAGTGATAGGGAAATATAATGAAAAAAGAAGGAAATTACCAAAAATCTGAAGAGGGAAAAAAATCCTCAGAATCCTTAGTAAGATATTAATAAAAGAAAATATGGTCTTCAGATTATCAAAATAAGTCCAAATATCTCTGAATAAATACTGCCAAACAAATGAAGATGAATGATGGAGAGAACCCTGGAGTATTCCCAAGTAAATATGGATAATTCCAAATGGTTCAAGAGTGAAATAAGAATAATGAAGGTAGAAGTTATGTATGCATAGCAGAAATAATTGAAACAACTGAAAAACATGACTCAACACTAGCAAATTCCCTCCAAAAAAAAACAAAAGAGAGTACAAGTGGCTGGGAATGCAAATACACAGAAGTAAAGGACAGTCTAGAAGAGAGGCAAAAAGCAATACTATTAAAAGAAAACATGATCTCTATAAAAGCAAAACATATTGATCTTAAACACAGGATGTATTGAGACAACTCAGACACCCTACGTTTCCCAGAAGAATATACATAAACATCAGGTCCTTGTTAATATGAATTGGTTAGAAGCTATTTAGCTTTCCTTGACCAACTACTTGTTGCTGTGTTTGTCCTTATTTTTGAAGAGGACCATGGCATCAGGGAAATGATGCCAACTTGCAGTTGACTTTGATTTGAGTGAGAGAGGGCTGTGCAAGGTCACCAGCCTCACTTTCTCCTCCAGAGCCATCTGGGTCCAGTGACCTGATATTCACCAGAACAACTGGAGACAACTGAGCATACAATGGGAGACTCTGCCCAACTACCAGCTATTACAGATAGCCCTGATTCCATGTACTACAAGGTTCTGCCTGAAAACAATTAGCTAAAAGTAATCTATAGCAGCAAGTCTCCTTTGCTCCTCCTGGTCCATCAGACTCAGCAGAAGGCAGAGCAGACTTGGTAATGTGGATGCATTCCCTTTCACTGACTTGAAAATCTGTTAACATATAAAGGTGTCATTTACAAGATATATAAGTAACTAATTCAAATTGATAAAAATATGAACCATTCCCCAATTGATAAATGGTCAAAGGATGTGAATAAATCACAACTATATCAATGCATTCAGAAAAAGCTTTTGACAAGAGACAGCACCCATGCTTAAAAGAAGAAAAAAAACTAGACAACAGCAATAACTGGAGCTTTCCTTAATATGATAAGTAGTATCTATCTAAAATTGGATAAACTAGAGGCCTTTCTAATAAGATCTGAGATAAAGTAAGGATGCTCATTATCACCATCATTATCTGGCATAGTGCTTGAAACGATAGCTATAGTAATGAGACAAGAAAAAGAAACTGAGAAAATAAGCATTGGTAAAGAAGAAATTAAGTTATCACTTTGGGTTACTTTTAGAACCAGAGAATCAATTACAATAACTTCAGCAAAATTTCAGGATATAAAATAAACCTATATAAATCACCAGCATTTCTGGATACTACCAACAAAATGCAACAAGAAGAGAAAGAGAAATTTCCTTTAATTATAAGTAAGAATATATAAAATACCTGAGAGTCCACCTGCCAAGATACATACAGAAACTATATAAATACAACTACAAAATGCTCTTTCCACAAATGGACAGAACTAACTAACTGGAGAAATATTAATTACTTGTATGTTAGGCAAGGCTAAAATAATAAAAATGACAACACTATCTAAATAAATTTATTTACTCAATGCTACACTGATCAAACTACCAACAGATTACTTTGTAGAACTAGAAAAAATAATAAAATTCATCTAGAGAAATAAAAGATCAAGAATCACAAAGGAAAATGAAAAAAGGGGAAAGGAAGTGGGGTTTAGCAACAGGCATGCCTTAGAGATATTGGGGTTTCAGTTCCAGACCACTGCAATAAAGCAAATATCACAATAAAGTCACAGAAATTTTATGTTTTCCCAGTGCATATTAAAGTTATGCTTATACTATACCGTACTCTTTTAAGTATGCAGTAGTTCATGTCTTCAAAAAAATACAATGTACATACCTTAATTAAAAAAACACTGCATTGCTAAAAAATGCTAACCATCATCTGAGTAATCAAACTGCTTTATACCCTCTAATTCAGCAATACTACTACTAGTTCCATAATAATGGCTAGCATGCATATCACAGTTTAAGTTAGGCTATCTCATTTTATCCTTACAATAACCCTGAGACATATGTACTATTATTAGCCCAATTTTACAGATTAGGAAACTGAGGCAGTCAGCAATTAAGTGAGTCACCAGGATCACATAACTAACAAGTGTCTAAGACTGGATTTGAACTCAGGTAGTCCAGATTCCAGGCCCAGCTCTCTCTACAGTATGCTTTCTTAGCTGCCTCCTATCTATGCCCCAAAGTGGTCAAAGAAATAAAAGGACCCAAATATACACTATTTTTAGAAGAGCTTTTTTTTATACTGGCAAAGAAGTGGAAATTAAGGGGGTGCCCAATAACTAGGAAATTACTGAACAAATTATGGTAGTGAATATAATAGAATACCACTGCGCTGTAAGAAATGATAAAAAGGAAGATTTCACAGAAATCTGGTAGGATTTCAGGAGAGCAATTTATACATTAACAACAACATTGTAAAGACAAACAACTATGAAAGACTTACAAACTCTGATCAACTCAAACACCAACCATGATTCCAGAGGACCAATGATGAAACAAACTACTACCCTTTCTCTGGACAGAGGGGTGATGGACTCAGGGTGCCAAATGAAAGATATATTTTTGTACATGGTTTTGTACGTTGGTTTTGTTTGTTTTTTGAGGCAGGTAGGTGGAAGAGAAAGAATACAGATTTTTGTTAAAGAATCAAAAATAAATTTTTATTAAGAAAAAAAGATGGGCCTTTATTTTCATAGGAATCTCCAGACCAATAAAAGACCTTTGCAATTTCTCAAAAGCAATCCAGCCCATTCTTTTTTTTACTGTTTAACCCTGGATCCAATTTTCAATTTGTTGTTTATCTCTTTCTCATATATATTTAAATTTATATATGCATGTATACATACATACGTATGTACACATAAGTACGACTTGATTATATCTAACTCAAAATCTTTTGAGTTGTTTATATTTTTATATTGTGTGTGTGTGTGGAGAGAGAGAGAGAGACTGAAAAACTGGAAAAAATTTTGGCAAAAATCAGATTTAGACCAACAACTTACACCATCCACACTACATTCTAAATGGATGTTGCTATTGTTGTGTAGTCGTTTCAGTTGTGTCCAACTCTTAATGACCCCATTTGGGGTCTTCTTGGCAAAAGACACTGGAGTGGTTTGCCATTTCCTCCTCCAGTTCATTTTACAGATGAAGAAACTGAAGCAAACAGAACTAAGTGACTTGCCCAGGATCACACAGCAAGTAAGTGTCTGAGGCCAGATCTGAACTGAGGAAGATGAATCTTCCTGACTCCAGGCCCAGCACGTTATCCACCATACTACCTGGCTGTCCACATCTAAACAGATCCATGACTTTAAAAATTATACTCCAAAAAAATTATAAGAGAAACCTATAATATGTCTCTTGTAGCTATGGGTAGGACATGTTATTCTTAGCCAAACAAGATTTAGAGATAATACAAAAGATAAAATAGATGTTGATCACATGAAACTGAAAGGCTTTTTTGCTCAGACAAAATCAATGCACCTAGGATAAGAGTAGTGAAATTGGAAAAAAAACTGTATCAAATTTCTCTGCTAAGAGTATGGTATCCAAGATATATAAAACATATATAACATATATATGTGTGTACATATGTGTATGTATACATAAATATACATGTGTATGTATACAACTTATGTCTATCTGACCAAAGCCTTTGATACTGTCAGTCATGAGGGCTTATCAAAAATTATATCAAAATGTGGTTGCCTAGACAAGCTCACCAGTACTGTATGTCAATTTCATGACTGCATGTTTGCCTGGGGGTTCTGGATAATGAACAATGCTCTCACATGTTCCCAGTCACCAATGGAGTAAAACAAGACTGTGTGTTTGCTCTCATGCTTTTCAGAATGGTGTTTAAGGCCATGTTGTCAAATGCTTTCAATGAGGACAAACACAACACCAAGGACAGCTACTGCACTGATAAATTACTCAACTTGAGAAGGCTACAAGCCAAGACTAAAGTTGAGGGAGTATTGGTGCATTTTCTGGTTGCAGGTGATTGAGCACTCACTGCAGCCTCTGAGATGCAACAAAGTATGGACCAATTCTCTGTTGATACTAATTTTGACCTAACAATTAACATCAAGAAAACACAGGTGCTCCATCACCCACCACCACACCATCCATACATGGAATCATTGGTTACAGCAAATGGAGAAGTTTTGAATACTGTGGATAAGTTCATTTACCTTGGCAGTGTACTTTCCAAGGATGTACACATTGATAATGAAGTTAACACAGAAATTGCCAGAGCTAGCTCAGGGTTTAGGAGGCTCCAAAGGAAAGTGTGGGAGAGAAGAGGTATTAAACTGATGCAATGGCAAGCAAAGTGGGACTTTTTGTTGTCTTTTGTTTTGGAGCTCTTCTCAGTGCTAAGGCAATCAAGTGTCTTGATTGAGTTTTTCCTTTGTCTGTAGGAAGGCCCACACTCTTTTGCTAGTTAGGTCATGAGAGGTGTGAAGCCTTCAGGAGGTGTGAAACCCTGGAGAACTGTGAAACTCTCTGACGCTGAAGAAGTGAATACTGTATTTCCCCATGTATAAGACACCCCTTAATCTTGGGGCCTGAAATTTGAAAAAAAATTTATTACATAAAGTTACTGAACTCAAGTTTTATTCATCTGCTCATAGCTTTCAGGCATCTCTTGGGCGAGTCTGGTGTGTGTATGCATTTAGGGAGGAGGACCAAACTTACATTCAGCAGCACGATTTCCATTCACTTTTGCAAACTGGATCACTTTTAACCTTAATTCAGCACTATATGAAAATTTTTTCTGAGCCATTTCTGGGCAGAACGTGGCAAAAAAGTAACCTGATATACCAATAACAAATGCGAAACAATGAGCTCAAAGACAACAAGCATGAAAAAGTGGGAGATGCACGTAAAAACATCTACAACAATGAGCGCAAAAACAAGCCACTACAACCATGTACAAGACACACCCAGTTTTTAGACCCCAAATTTTTTCGGAAAGGGGTGAGTCTTATACATGGGGAAATGTGGTATATACTCTGAGGTTAGCATTTTGTTTGGGGCTCACTCATTGGAAGACTGTTGGTGTGGAGACTCTGGGTAGCTGTTAAGGAGCCCCCAGCTTTGAAAATGAAGATGTTGGTGCTTCTCTCTCTGGTAACTGTATGTATAGCTTTGGTCAGACAGCTAGAAGCCTGTCTGTTGATTTGTGTTATTTGCTCTGTTTATATTTTCTCTGTTTGTATTTGCTCTGAAGTTCAGGGTGCTGAATTTTTGCCTAAGTGAATGATATATGTATGTTTGATTAAAGTGAGATTGTAAACCCCTTTAAGTCGCTTTCCTTAGAAAAGCAGATCAAAGAATCTGTGCTAGCAGCCTTCCTGTGTGTTGGTATTATTGGCCTTACACAACCACAGTAGCTGCAAGCAGCATTGTTGTTACAACTGACTACCAACTGAAGGCCTACATAGCCGTTGTGCTGACCTCATTGTGGTATGCCTATGAAAGCTGGACACTATACCAGTGTCATGCCAGTAAACTGAATTTCTTCCATTTGAATTGTCTTCGGAAGATTCTGAAGTTCACCTAGCAAGGGTGAGGTTTAACACCTCTCATGTCCTAATTAACAATTATAAAACTCAATCAATAGACACTGAGGTCCTTTTTTGAACTAAACTATCAAGCATTCAAACTCTACTGCAGAGAGCACAACTCTGATGGGCTGGCCACATTGTTTGAATGCAAAATGTACACTTGCCTAAAAAACTATTTTATGGAGAACTCACATAAAACAAGCACTCACATGGTGGTCAGCAGAAAGAATGCAAAGACACTCTCAAGGTCTCTGCAGAACTTTGGAACTGACTTCACAACATGAGAGGCACTAGCACAGGCCTGCACAGAATGGCATGCCCTCATCAAAGAAGGTGCTATGCTCTATTAAAAAGCAGAATTGAAGGAGCTTAAAAGAAACACAAGATGTATAAATTTAGAGAATCCACTCCAAATGTTCATGTGGATAATTTGTGCCGTTATAACCTGTGGTAGAGCATTCTGACCTGATGGTGGTCTGATCAGCCACAGCTGGACACACTGTACCTTGATTCTAACATAGTGATATCATTTTAGTCCTCTTCAAGAATGAAAGACAATAACGAACACACACATATACATATATGCATATATACATGTGTATGTATCTATATGTGTGCATGTATGTGTATATATATATATGTATATATACATACACACACACATACACACATGCTCAGTGGATGGATTACTGGGCCTAGAGTCAGGAAGATCCATCTTCTTGAGTTCAAATATGGCCTCAGACATTTGTTAGCTGTGTGGCCCTGGGCAAGTCACTTAACTCTGTTTGCCTCAGTTTCCTCATCTATAAAATGAGATGGAGAAGGAAATACCAAACCATTTCAATATCTTAGCTAAGAAAAACCCAAATGTGGTCATGAAGAGTCAGACATGCCTGAAAAACTGAAATGTACATACACACATATGTGTAAAAACATATACGTGTGTATGTATGTGTTTTACGTGTGTATGTCCATTTTATCCATTTCCGATACATGGTCAAACAATTCCAAAAGAAGAATGGTAACATATTCACAACCACATGAAAGAATGCTCCAAATCACAAATCAGTAAGAGAAATGGAAAACAAAATAATGCTGAGGTTTTGCCTCACATTTAGCAAATTGGCAAAGATGACCAAAATCATAGTAATATTAAATTTTAGAGGTGTTGTGGAATGACAGGCACATAAATACATTGTTGGTAGAACTGTCAAATGGTATGTCCCTTTTAGAAAGCAATTTGGAGTTGTGCAAATAAAGTAACTAAGAGGATCTATAACCTTTGAACGAAAAACTCCATTACTGGGCTTATAATCTAAGGAAGTTATCAATAAGAAGAAAGTCCCCATACACACTGAAATATTTATAATAGCACTTTCTGGACAGCAAAGAATTGGAAATAAAGTATATACCCATTAACTGGGGAATGTCTAAACAAACTATGGTAATTAATGAAATGGAATGTTATTATGCTATAAGAAAAGATATGTGTGATAAAAACAGAAAAATACGGAAAGATCTACAAGAATTGATGCAAAGTGAAGTAAGGAAAGTCAAGAAAACGATATACACAATAACTATAACAATGCAAATGGAAAGAACTACCACCCTCCAAAAAATAAAAAGTGAATGTAAAAAAATTATAAAAATCAAGCATGTCTTGAATGAAGAAATATGAGACAAGAGTCCCAATTCACCCCTTTGTGGAGATGGAGGAGCTACACATTGCACATATTTTCAGACTTTTTTAATGTATCAATAGGTTGTGTTCATTTTTTTTCCTCTCTAAAAAAATAACATTTCTTATATGGGATGGCTCTTTAGGAGAGAGAAGAGGAAAGGATACTAGGGATAATTATGATGATGTAAGAAACAGAAGACCATTAAAAACTTGTACAGGGAGAGAAAAAGAGCAAGAGAAACCAAGAGAGAGAAAAGAAATTTGGCCTGTCAGAAAAGACCTATGTATATATACTGTTGCCTAAGTCCTATTGGGTGTCCATCCAAATGCATGCTGAAAGTAGAACAATAGATCATTCATTTGGTCTCTCCATCTACACAGGAAAAAATGCATATTATTGGACAAGCTCTATAAAGTGTTCATAAAAACGCATGCTGAAATCTCTACAACAAACAATTCACTTGATCTTTCTTATGTGAGTCAAAAGGCTAAATTTCTTTGAAATATTACAGCTCTGTTTCAGGAGGCATGAGTATGCTATATAGCCAACTCAAACCTCAACAGCCAATCATTAAATTTTCAGTGTGAGCATTTATACCTCAGAAATCAGCAAACACTACAAATCAGGCCTTGATTTATTGTTTTGATTGTCTAGACCACAAGTTGGCAAGCTACTGCTTAGGGTTCAAATCTAGCCCAACTGCCAGATTTTGTGGAAGATGCTAATTTGATTTTTACATTTTAAAATACAATTTTACTATATTTAAAATATAAAAACCATTAACAGCTGAGGCTGTACAAAAGCAGGCCAGGGGTAGTATTTGAACCGCTGCTGTAGTTTCCCAATCCCTGATCTAGACTTAAGAAAACAATGGAGAAAATGCTAATCTTGACAAATGTTAAAAGTATACAGTCAGTACTTTTTTTTTTTCAGGAAGCTAGTAATTAAACATTTACCAGCACACCACTGGGTTTGATGCAATGAGCACCCTGTCATTTGAAAACAGGAACATCTAGAGAACCTCACCATCCACAAGGAATCCTTCTTCATGCTGGAGTTCCTCAGCAAATACTTTTGGCAAGCAAACACTTCACTATTTTATGCTTCACCTGATCTTTGTGAACAGAGAACCACTGAACAAGACTGATTCTGCTGTTTTATCCTCAAGGGAATCTTGAATGATTTTGGTGAGCTACTCTATCGGATGTTGAAAAGCCTTTAGGGTGTCATTTTATTCTATAGAATCAAATGCTTTTTCATAATCAACCAACTATAAGGAAGGTCGGAATTAATATTCCCTACATCTCTCATTAAATTGTAAAAACATGATCCAATTCCAGTGGCAAACACCTTTGGCAAGCATACATTTCCCTGTTTTACATCTCTCATGATGTTTATGATCATTGAATGGGGTTATTTATGTTGCTATACCTTCCAAGGAATCTTTACTGATCTTGATATACGGATGGGAGACATTGTGATTTAATTTGGAAGTTAGTATGTGCTCATCACAGAATTTCTCCATCTCTTCATTCTCAGCAGCAGATGCTAGCACATAAGCTACAATTTTCACTATGGTCTTTTTGCAAATACTTAATAATGAATTATGCAATATAAAATGACCACATCATGAAATAATGTTTCTTGCTGCCTTCAGATATATAGTGAAGCCAACTCTGTTAATTCTTCTATTGCCTTTCCTAAAAGAGCCAGCAGTCAACCCTTTCACTTCATTTTAGCTTTCTTTTGTCTTCTAGTTACATTTCATTTCTACTAGAAGTATGTTATACTACCTGTTTAAAGACAAAACCAAAACAATTTCTATCCTCAAAGAGCCTGTATCTTATTAGGGGAAACAACACATAACACATACAAGTAAATGTAAAATATCTACAATTTTTGGGGGGGGAGATACATAGAGCAGTATAAAGCCTCATGTAGGAGGCAAAAATTTGAGCTGGGCTTTGAAAGAAACATAGAAGACATTCTAGGGATGGGAGAACAGCCTGTGAAAAAGCAGAGATGGGAGAAGCAATGTTGCTTTGGAGAAGAATAATTAAATAGGCCAGTTTGGCTGGACTATAGAGTGTGAGAAATGAAAGAAATCTGGAAAGGTAGGTTAGATAAAAATTGTGAAGAGCTTTAAATGACAGGATTTTGCATCTCACATTTAAAGTACTCACAGCATGTTTATAATCAGTCTAAAAACGATGTGACTTTTAGCAGCCTCTACTCTCTTTTCTATCATTGTCACTTGATACATTGGTATGAGGGTTATTTTGCATTGTTTGCTTGTTTCATTAGGTGCTATAGCCAATAATTCATTAACAAAAGGTCAAATATTTGAAACAATTTAAAGTTTTAACATTTATAAAGACTATTCATGATCAGATGATGAATTCAGTAAAAATTTTAAAATGACACTACAGAGAAGAACAATCAGAACTGCCTCTGACATGCTCTGCTAGATTTGTGACTATACTGTATAGGATAAGGGCTAAACAAAGATTAATCAGACACGATGAGCCTACAATACTGAGCACTTTTGGAATACTTGCTCAGGAAGTCTCTTGCACAGCTTAGCATTAGCTATCTGAATCTCAGCTAAGAGTTTCACTGTTGGAAAACAGCAGTAATTGTTATTAATCAGGGTTACTTCTGCAATTTTAAAAGCAGCTATTTCCCGACATTTTATAGTTGGAAAAAAACCTGTAACATCATCTAGTCCAACCCCCTCATTTCACAAAGGAGGTCATTAGAAACCTCAGGAGTTAAAATAACTTAACCAAGGTCACAATGAGTTTATCAGTACTGGTCTCCAGACTCCAGTACTCTCTCAGATATGCTCTGAAACTTTGCCCCCAGTGAGTTCCATGTACCAAAAGAGGAACCATTTCCTACTTAGTGTGGGTTATTTTAGGTTATTTTCACTTTAGTTATAACCACAGGTCTTTTTTCACTGACTTCCTATCAAAGATTCCACATGACTTCTAAAGCTTATCCAGATTCTGCAGTGATCACCAAAAAAATGGTCTGTGGCTCCTCATTAGTCACTTGCCACTCGGAAATCTAGAACTTCATGGAACTGACACGTAAAACAAGCCCAGAAGCAGAAGTAAAAACTGAGTAAGAGCAAACATCATCTGAAAGAGTCAAAAACACAAAGTTCAAAGGAGGAACATTCTGATTAGTCAATTAGCCAACCAAAAGAAACAAAGGTTAAAGTGGCCCTACCTTCATCTGTTGTTCCCTCACTCTTTCCTCTGCTCGGGGATTTTCCTAACCTCAATCATCTTGGGTCTCCAGACTGTTCACTCCCTAAGATTAGTTCATGCATGACCTAGGAAGTAGAAGTAACAGGGACAGACAACTTAAAGGGGAGGGGGAAATGAAGAAATAGACAGCAGGGAGAAAAGCAGAAAAGGTAGACTGTAACAACAGGACAATGAGACAATCTTTACTCCCAGCTAACTAGAAAAGTTAAATCTTTATATCCTATTCCACAATCAAGCCTGCACCTGATGTTTTACTGTATTTTATAGTATTTTTTTCTATTATATATTATTTTATTTTAGCTTTTAGAATAAATATGTATCTTTATACATTAACAAAAAGAAATCAAATCAACATTACAGTATTTTAAAGTTCATATGAATTGAATGAATGTGAGAGCATGACAAGTCAAGGATGACTCTTAGGTTACAAAACTAGGTGACAGAATGGTAGTGACTTAAATAGTAATAAGGAAATTAGGAAGGGGGAGGAGTTGGGGTTACTCTCTTGTCTTACTACTCTCACCAGTGAAAATAATAACCCATCTCATTCTATACAATTCTTATCCATATTCTAGTGTAAAGATTGGTAAAATTGAGTCAATTAACCAATTACCCAATCCCATTTAAAGTAAATGACAAGATAATAAGTCCCAGTGAGATTACTTCTGCATTAAATCAATTATAATTTTTAGACCAAGGATTCTTAACCTGAGATTCACAAATTTGTCATTTTTTTTTAAATTTTGATAACTGTATGTCAATATAATTTGTAATCTTATATATTTTATGCATTTAAAAAACATTACTCTGCAAAGGGGTTTCTAGACTTCACCAGACTGCCATAGACTGATATAAAAAAGGTTTTAAGAACCCATATTTAGAATAAACATGGAAAAATTGCTCTGTGAATTTAGATATACTTTAAAGCCACTGGACAAACTGAAGTGACACTAAAGAGGAAGTGTATTCAGAATGCTTAAGGAAATCTGGCAACAGCCTGTGAGTTGATCTTATATAAAACAGGAGACCAGTTCAGAACCCAGGGATTTGGGTGTCCAGTAACTTAATGGTGGAAGCGTCTAATCAAGCCTTTGAGAAGAAATCACTTGAGCCCTGGCCCCTGACCTCAGCTTCAATCTCAATATCCTCTCCTCCACCTGCCCAGAGGAAGACCTGATGAACTTTGGAAGGTTGGGGTTTTTTGGACCCTTCACTGGCATGCCTAATATCATTAGAAGGATAGCAGAAGCTGGTTGCAATGTCTGCAGCAGGAGCTAATAATAGACCGGATGTGCTAAGCAAAGACATTCAAGGTTCTACAAGGAGCCCAGCAGAACAAAATTACACCATACCAAAGGGGAACATTTTGAACTATATCTCCTATAGACATCTTAAATTCAACATGTCCAAACCAAAGCCTTTAACTCTTCCTAATTTCCCTATTACTGTTTAGGATACCACCATCCTGTCATCTAGGCTCACAACCTAGGAATCAACCTTTACTTATCACACTCTCTGATTCCTCCTATATCCAATCAGTTACCAAGCCCTGTCAATTCTACCACCTTACATAGCATCTCTTACATACACCTCCTTTTCTCCTCTGACACCCTAATGGAGGCCCTCACCTGCCCATACCTTGCTGGTTGGTCTTTTTGCCTCAAGGACTCCAGTAAAAGGAGTAACTTCAACAGCTGTGTGGTATCCATTTGTCACATGCACTCTGTAAGCTTAAGACTACTTTCCACTGGATTCTGTGTATACTGGTGGGATAGTGAATCATTAATTTTTGAGGGATGTTTTCTACCAACTGTTTTTATGTACCACAATAGTAAATACTCCCTTTCTAAAAACTAATTGTTTGGTTCACTAATTGGAATCAACTGACCATCCATGGAGGAAGAGTACTAGCAGGGGTTCATGAGCTGTAACACTAAGAAAACCATCCTCCAGACCCTCAGGGGTTACCCCTAGAATTCTTGAAAAACAGCAGCGAACCTCTGGGGATCTACTAGTGTGAGTCAGAATTAGGAGAAGTAGCCCAGAGCATTTGCTATACTTACATAAATTATCCATATAGGA
The DNA here is from genome assembly GCF_011100635.1 of Trichosurus vulpecula. NCBI lineage: Eukaryota > Metazoa > Chordata > Mammalia > Diprotodontia > Phalangeridae > Trichosurus > Trichosurus vulpecula. The sequence goes on along the minus strand of NC_050573.1, from coordinate 510,884,403 downwards.
GCTATCCAACAAACTGAGGCCTTGCTTTGGCCATTTTAATGTTACATACATCAGGGCTGTCCAAAATGCAGCCCGTGGGCCACGTGTGGCCCACCTACAAGCACAGAAATTTACATAAATGCTTTTCTAAACGAAGCTGAGCTACCTCAGAGCTCTCACTAAAATGACAAATCAGAATATATTGTCTATTGTTTCTATAAAAACCTAAGGTTGGACAGCCTTGATCTACGTAGTAGTATAAATAAGACTCTTGCTACTTTTTACTGGCCATATATGATTGAACTGAATTTTATGGCACTTCTTACATATAAGTCATTGTTGAAAATATACTACAGTCTTTTTAAATGCTTTATACATGTTTCAATTCACCACTGGATCAAATGAACTCTGAAAATTTTGAATGATGTGTCATGATTCTTATTGACAGTGCATTATAGGAAGAACATTAGTGTTAAAAAGATAATCTTTGGTAGCAAGAGCTTGGGATCATTGAAAGTTCAGCACAATTTCCTGAATGCAATCCAGCCTTCCTTTCTCATCCTATTGAATTTTAAGCCAAGCTCATTGTCTGCATGTAATGTCTGTCCAAGATATATATGTACAGATGAACTAGTTCAATATGCCTACTTCATCTTTTTCTACTACTAATCACATTCTTTGAAATGTCAAACTTTTTATTTCAATCAGAGTTCACTATTTTTAGTCTGTCACTAAATTTCATAAAGAAATCAAATAACGCCTTTAAAATCTTTATTTCAGACAGTACACTGCACCATATTAAATTCTGTCCAAGAGGTCTAGGTTCCAAAAATATGCTACTTCCTTTTAGTAATTTAAAACAACAAATTCACGTTAATTACAGTGTCCAAGGCACTGTGCTAGGTGTTAGGAATACAAAGATAAAAAGAGGACAATCTCTACCCTCAAAGAGCTTATATTCTACTAGGGAGATAACAACATATAGATAGATAAAAATGCAAAGTATATATAAAGTAATACAAAGTAATTTCAAAAGCAAGAAAAAGTCTTCTAGCTCAATTAAAAACAAGAAGATAGCTTGTAAGCATTTGAGGCAGGATTCAAATTCTTTCCAAAAGTCTAACACTATCCACTGAACTACCTCAATGCCTTCAAGGCTCACAAGTACCACACCTAAACAAGACCTATTCTGAACCTGTTTACTAGAGCATCTTTATTTACTTTTGCATGTATTTAGTAATCATTTATCAGGGCTTCTGCAATTTCACCTCATGTAGATTCCTACAGAGCAAGGATCAATGCATTTCTGTCTTGTTATCCAAAGTACCTAGTGCAGTGTCTGATATAGAGTAAGCTTAAAAACTACTTGTTGATGTTTGATACTTTGTCCAATGTATATAGAAAAAGTCCATGAAGTAGCCAAAAACTGATGCTACTATCCTGTAAAACTGATGCTGCTAAACTGTCAAATTACTGAAATTCAAATCATAGCAAGGATCACAGGATGTAGAGAACAGAATTCAGAAGGACCATCTTATTCAACCCCATTCCCTTTACAAATGAAAGGCTCATCCAGATTAGATGACTTGCCCGAGGTCACACAGGTGAAATTATAAACTCAGCACTAACTACAAATCCATGAAGCCATATTCTCCAATACTCCTCCCTTGGTTTCTTTTTATTTTTCTTTTTGAAACAATTCTAATCCTTAGTTACCTGCTTTTCCATAAATGAAAGATTAAAAGTAGTAAATCAGAATGTTAATGTGACAAAGTCAGGTGGAAACACGCACACAAGAGGCATCAAGTCATAGAGAGTGCTAAAAGAAACAGAAAGGCCAAGGACACAAGGATTCCATAAAGCATAACAATGTGAAAGGAAATACAGCTCTATGTATCTCAGAAGCCACTGAAGGCACAGTGGTATATTACACAGTGATAACATATATGTCAAGCTCTCTTGATTGGTTACAGATCTTATCTAGGAGGCTCAGCAATGATCTAGGGCTTGACAGAACAAGTGTGATGTCATCAAAAACCAGATTTATACGGAGAATCTCATCATCTACAGGGAATTCCTCTTTAACTTGGAGTCTACTCTAGATTTTCTCCATGACAGTAATGAACACATTTGGTAAGCGTGTCTTTCCCTGTTTTATACCTCATTTGATATTAAGGATCAGACTTGTAGAATGAGATTCTCTCTGTTGTTATATCTTTCAAGAAATCTTTAAAGAGATTTTGTTCTACCAAATCAAATGCTTTTTTTTATAGCCAACAAACAAAAAGTATAGTAGTATCTTGTTTTTCTCTATGTCATTAAACCACTGTATAATATTAAAGATGTGACCTACCGGGTACCAGCGTTTCACCTAACTATCCTTTCAAGAAAAAATAAAGCAAATGAAGATTAGAATAGGTAACTGGATGTAAAAAGTATAGAATTGACTTATAAAGTCATCTGGGTTTTTCCCTGTGAGAGCTCATTTATGCTTTGCTCAATTTCTTTTATTTAAATTCTCTATTTCTTGTTCTGTTAGGTAAATAGTCAAAGGCCCACCTTCTTGATAATTTATGTCCAGTGATGTTGCAAGACAAAAAAGCACTATATTACCTGAAGAAATGAAAATGAACATCACCAAAAAAGGCAAAAGAAGGGTGAACAGCAAGTGAGGGTGGGCAGCAACACATTACAAACAAAAATTATGAAGAAGTCAAGTAAAGTAAAGAAAACAATGAGCAAAAAAGAGTTGGTCAAGTGGCAAGAACAAGAGAAAAACCAACAGACAATTCAGGTACTCCAGAGCAGTGTCATCAAACTCAAATAGAAGAGGATTTCTATTGACCAAATATTGACTTAGAAATGTACAAATTAACATTATCTACGTTTTATTTTATTTTTATTTATTTTGTTAAATATTTATCAATTACAGTTTAATCTGGTTCAGGTTGCAATTAAGAGCCTAGCAGTACATGGAGCCTGTAGGCTGCAAATTTTACACCTCTACTCTTTTTCGCTACACTTTCAATGTATAGTGAGAAAATGAGGAAGGACTCCAGGACGCTGAGTGGACCCCTTGTGGTGAACTTATGGGAGGATATGGCCAAGAATCAATTTGCATGGACAGGTATGGATCTACACTATTAATAGGAATACTCACACTGATGAGTTCATTGATTCATGACTATTTGAATTTTATGACAACTGGCATTAATAATTCAGCAAATATTTATTAAGCTCCTATTACCTGAAATGACAAAAGATAGGAAGCTTAACTTATATTCAATTAGGAATGTCTTCTTAAGAAGATAGTCAATTGAATACAAATATTTATTAAGCAACCATTATGTGCAAGAAACAGCACTTAAATATGTAGATGATGGTATTTAAGATTCCTATCCAAAATGCTAAAAAATAAATTTCAGCACTTAAGGGATTAAAATTCATCCAACTAGACAATTTACAATTATATTCTCATCCAGAGGACAATAATGATGAGGTATCAGTACACTCAATAAACTGAATTACTATGGCAAGCTTCACTATCAAGTCCTAGACAAACATATGTTCCATACTTTTATAAGTATAACCCATGTAACAAAAAGTAATATGCGATCCATCTAAATGAATGGAAGTCATGAAGATATCTTTGAGATACATAGCCCTTTGACAATCTACTTGAAGACAGGAACTATAATTCTCAGAGTAAACAGTTAATGAATGAAATTTTATGATGTCCTTCAGATATTTCCTGATATTAGCTCCTTGGGAGTGGGCTCTTCTGCTTTTCTATTTGTATTCCCTTGTATTTAGCACCACACTTTGCAAGCAGTTAGTGCTCCCAAAGGGTGAGCAACAATCACATAATTATTTCAAAGTATATCTGAATCTAAATTCCTATCAGAGAGATAATATAGTCATATTTGAGTATAATGGAGGAACTGGCCAATGAAGGTTGAGTTCTTATAGCATGTACAATATGTATGTGGGCTCTTGGTAAACCTATTTTGTAAAATGCATGATGGAAAGGCCCTTTACCACCCTATTTAAGAATAGGTACAAGTACCCAACTTTTCCTGCTGGTATATTTCATGGCTACAGAGAGGGAAAAGATTATACAAACAAGATGCATGAAGAGTTAGAAATCCATTATCTTCCCTGGTGGTGAGCAAGTAAACAATCACTGTGGCCCTCTTTCCCCACCAAACCACCTTGTGGCCATGACTGCATGGCACCACTGTTTTGGTTTTAGCTGTGTTTCCATTCTTTCCTAATCATAGGTGAATAAGCATTAGAAATGGAATGGACTGGTTATGAATTTGTGACCTTCAAAGTGTTAGAAGAGCCATTAAGGAGCTTCTCAGTAACCACAGTATAGCAGCAGTGGCCATGTCCAGTGAGAAACCAGTCCTTAGGAATAAACACCCTGAACCAGTACAGCAGTAAACCCAGCAGCATTAGAACGCCATGTCATATGGAGCAAGGAAGCAACTTCTCTAATATCTATAGCACACCAAGAAGTGAACAATAGTAGCGGTAATGCTTTGTAGCAATCATTTGAACTATCAACCTACTCTCCCCAGGGATAATAACAGTTGTAGAATTTTTTCCCAATGTGGAAAATCACAGTATACAGTCCTTACTATACCTTCTCAGTAAATATCCCTTCGTAAAAGTTAATCAATCAATAAACATTTATTAAGCACCTACTGTGTGGCAGGCACTGTACTAAGCATAAGGAATACGAAAGGAAGCAAAAGAAAATACTTGTCCTCAAGGAGCTCACAATTTTATAGGAGAGGCAACAAGCAAACAAATATGTACAAACAAGCTATATACAGGATAAACAGGAAATAATTAAATGAAGGAAGGCATTAGGATTAAGGGTTGGGAAAGGTTTTCTGTAAAAGAAGATTGGAAGTCAGGAAGCCAGAGAAGCCAGTAAATGGAGATAAGGAAGAAGAGGATACCGGGCCTGGAGGACAGCCAAAGAAAATGCCCCGAACTGAGAAATAGAGTACCTTGTTCATAAAACAACAAGAAGGTCAGTGTCACTGGACTGAAGAATAGTAGTGAAGAATAAGGTATAAAAAGACTGAAAGGGCAGAAGAGGTTTGGCTTTGAATGCCAAAGAGGATATTAATATATTTGGTTCTGCAGGCAATAGAGCCACTGGGGTTTACTGAATAGGAGAGTGATTTGATTGGGCTTTCACTTTGGGAAGATCATCCTGATATCTGAGTGGAGAATGAACTAGAGTGGGGAGAGATTTTAGGCAGGCAGACCCACCAGCGAGGTGATAAAGACCTGCACCAGAGTGATGGCGGTGTCACAGGAGAGAAGGGAGCTTACTCAAAAGATATTGCAAAGGTGAAATCAATAGGCCTGGGTAACTGATTTAATATGGGGAGTGAGAAATAGTGAGGAGTTGATAATGACACTTAGGCTGCAAGCCTGAGGAACTGGAAGGACAGTGTTGCCTTCTACAGTAATAGGAAAGGTAGTAGGAGGAGGGGGAGTTTAGAGGGAAAGATAATGAGTTCAAGTTTTAGATATATTGAGATTAGGGTGTCTACCACACATCTAGCTTGACATGCCCAGAAGTTCAAGGTGCAAGACTGGAGATCAGTAGAGAGGTTGAGGCAGGATAGGTAGATTTAAAGAATTGTCAGCAGATACCACAAACTTGTTAGCTATTCCCCAATTGATGGGCATTCTCTTGATTTCCAATTCTTTGCTACCACAAAAAGAGCTGCTATAAATATTTTTGTACATACGGGTCCCTTTCCTCCTTGTGTGATCTCTTGAGGACACAGCCCTAGAAGCGGTATTGTTGGGTCAAAGGGTATGCACATTTTTACAGCCCTTTGGGCATAGTTCCAGAATGCCTGGATCTGTTCACAACTCCACCAACAATGTAACAATGTTCCAATTTTCCCACATCTTCTCCAGCATTTATCATTTTCCCGTTTTGTCATGTTAGCCAATCTGACAGGAGAGATGTGGTACTTAAGAGTTGTTTTGATTTGCATTTCTCTAATCAATAGTGATTTAGAGCTACTATTGTGCTATAAGGAATGGGGAAGATACAAACTTCATAATAACCTGGAAAGAACTACATGATATGATGCTCAGTGAGCTGAGCAGAACCAGGAGAACATTGTACACAACCACAGACATACTGATTCTGCGATGACTAACTTTGATAGACTTGGCTCTTCTCAGCAACAGGAAGTTCAAAGAAAGGCCCAAAGGTCTCATGATGTAAAGAGCTATCTACATTCAGATAAAGAACTATGGAGTCTGAATGCAGATTGAAGGAAACTATCTGATCTCTCTTTTTTTTTCTATATATTTTTTGGGGGATTTGTTTCTTCTTTCTCATGATTCATTCCATTGATCATGGTTCTTCTTTATGACCTGACTGTTGTGTAAATATGTTTAACGCGAAGGTATATATGTAGAACATATATCGGATTCCATACTGTCTTAGGGGGAGGAGGGAGGGGAAGAAAATTTAGAACTCAAAAACCTATGGAACTGAGTGTTGTAAACTAAAAATAAAAAAATTCTTAAAAAAAAAAAAAAGCAATTGCAGCAGAGATGGTAGCTGATGAGATCACCAAGTAAAGCAGTACAGACGGAGAACAGAAAAGGGCCCAGGACAGGACCCCTATTAGAATGTTAGCTCCTTAAAGACTGTGTTTTTCTTTGTATCCCCAATACAATACTTAGAACATAGAGGATACTTAATAAATGGTTGATAAATAACTGATTCACTGGAAATGAAAGAAAAAAATGGCTAACAGAGAGCTGTACCTAAGATAAATAAGGATAAGAAATCACTTAAAGTAGCTGTCCTTTATGAATTCTAGTCACCTAGACCCAATGAACTGAAGGAATTCAAGAAAGATCAAGCAAATTTGACTACATAGCCACTATCTGTGATATTTAAAAGAAATGGAAAGTAAGCAAGGTACTAAAAGATCAGAAAAAGGCAAATGTCATAATTTTCAAAAATGGGAGAAGAAAGTCTGTAATGTATAAGCCAGTGAGTTTGACTTTGGTTCCTAGGGAAATTTTAGAATGGATCACTAAAAAGATCAGTTAGTATCAAGAAAGGAAACCAGTGCATATAAAGAACTAGCATGATTCCAAGAACAGATCGTGCCAGACAAAATTAATTTCCTTTCTACTAAACTAGTAGCAGAGGAGAGGAATGCATTTTACCAAAGCTTTTCATGAATTATCCCATACTTTTATCATGAAGAAGACGGAGAGATATAGATTAGATGATAATAAAGTAGATTCCAAACGAAGTTGGATGGACAGATGCAAAGACTAGATGCTAATGGTTCAACAAATGCCTGTCACATGGCAGAAGGTCTTAATGAAATTCTCCAGAGATGTGTACTTAGTCCTGTACTATTTTACATTTTTTTTGTCAACAACTCAGATAAAAGCATAGACAGCATACTCATAAAATTTGCAGACAGCAGTAAGCTGAGAAAGAGCTAACCCACTGGACAACATAACAAAAGCCTCTTGGCAGGCTAGAATAGGGCTGAATCCAATAAGGTGAAATTCAGTAAAGATAAATGTCTTAGACTTGGGGAAAATTAAGTTTCCATGTATAAGACGGAGAAGCATGGATAGACAGCAATTGTCCTGAAAAAGGTCTAGGGATATCACTATCCTGAAAATTCAATACGAGTAATCAGCGTGAAGAAGCAGACAAAAAGAGCTAATGAAATCTTCAGTTGCACTGAGAGATATTATAACTTTCAAGAATAGGTAAATATATACTTTGCCTTCTTCATCAGACCTCAAGTGGAGTACTATGTTCAATTTGGGGCATCACAGTTTAAGATAAGCCAGAGAGTATCTAGAGGAGAGAAACAAGATGGTGAAGGGCCTTGAGCTGTCAGGACATGATACCATGTCAAGTATTAGAAAGTTTATCATATAGAGAAAGGGCTAGATTTGTTTTATTTTGCCCCAGAGAACAGAACCAGGAACAATGGTTAGAAATTGCAAAGAGAAAAATTTAGGCTTGATGCATGGAAAAACTTCATAACAATCAAACCTGTTCAGAAGCAGATGGGGTACCAGGGTGCCTCAAAGTGGTGTTTACCTCTCTCATTGTCCATCCTTCTTTCCCATACATTTTCAAGTAGAGGTTAACTAGACAATCCCCTATTTAGATGTGCTGTATAGTGTGGATTCCTTTTTTGTGTATGGACTCCTGAGGTTCCATCCAACTCAAATTCTGTGATCCATAATATTTTTTAAGATATCCAAGAATAGGGGCAGCTGGTGGTTCAGTGAATAGAGCACCAGCCCTGGAGTCAGGAAGACCTGAGTTCAAATCCGGTCTCAGACACTTGACACTTACTAGCTGTATGACCTTAGGCAAAGTCACTTAACCCCAAATGCCTTGCCTTCCTTCCTCAAAAAAAAAAAAAGATATCCAGGAATATACAAACTGACATGAAAAACCCTACCAAATCATAAGGAGTATGGAACCTAAGATTTCTAAGAAGTACTACTAGCTCCTCTCCTTTATAAAGATAACTTATGTATGAAAATGCATCTCTGAAACTTAAGCATACATCAATAGGCACATCTAAACCTACATGTGTAAAGGTAACACAATAGATAGAGTGCTGGACCTGGAGCCAGGAAGAACTAAGTTTAAATCCTGCCTCAGGCATTTACTGGCTAGAGGTTTGAGACCATGGGTAAATTATTTAACACCTCTTAAATTTCTCCATCTGTAAAATGAGGAGTAACTGTACCTAATTCACAGGGCTGTTGTGAAGAACAAAAGATAACATATATAAAGCACTTTACAAATAACTATTATTATGGATATCTCATTTTATACAATTTTTTATGAAAAGTTATACAGAATTTTTTTCAAAATTAGAGTAACATATTCAGTCATGCTGTTCAACTGCTCAGGATAACATGTACTCATATGCAAAAACAACCCTCAAACTTGACATCCATTTCCAAAATGTTCAGCCAGGGATTTCTCCCTTTTACCATATGTACCTCTGAAATCCCTCATTCTGAAAAGATAAAACTCCTAAGAGCCTCATCTATCTACCTCTTGAAACAAGTTATAAAATTATCTCTTAAAATACTTTCCATTCTCTTTATCTAATGCTGAATTTAAACTGAATATACTAGTAAAGAATTTTAATTATTTAAGGTATATTTTGTGGAGAAAAATTCGATTTCTTGGTAATATTTTGCCAGATAAGTACACAATCCCTTCTCTTTATCACCTTTAATCTTATCCAGTTAAAATGTGGAAATGCAGCACATATTTCTTTTACTTAATAAACATTTATGTTCCTGTGTTCTTAATTTAAAAACTGGTAAACTAACATTTACATTTCTCTCCCTTAAAAAAAATTAATCCTAAGTTCAGTTATTTTCTTTTTTTATGTAACTATTAATAAGTTTCCTGTGAGCTCTGGGCAGAGTTAAAGTACTTTACCAGCATACTCCAGTGAAATTTAAAAGTAGATAAAGAATGAAGATAATACAAAGCATACCTCACCAGAAAAAAAAAAGCTTCCCAATTACTAGATTTAAGGAATACACCTAAGGAAGATGATCCTCAATAGTTGAAACACTACAACTGGTCCAAGACGTAGGATATTAAGAACAGAGCATGAACTTCATCAGAATGTGGCCAAAGCATAGACAGCAAGGAAAGGAACTTGGGCCAAAAGCCAAGCAGGCCTAGAAATTCTTCAATAACTGACTCACAAGGAGAAGAGAGAACCAAGGAAGTATTCTACATGGCTCTTCTATTTTTTATATATCTTATATCACCAGTTTTACAAAGGCCATCCCATGAAACATGCTCAACTTCCTTTCCTAGTTCCAGCTAACTATGCTGACCTCAGCACTCTCAGCACAGTAACTGTCTTCTAGACATGTACTGGCTCTGCCACCAGAAGGATGTGAGTACTTTGGGGTTTTTTTTAACTTTTTAAAAAAATTTTTAAATAAATATGTTTTACAATTACATGTGAAGACAATTTTTAACATTCATTTTTTAAATACCACTTTGAGTTCCAAATTTTCTTTCCGTCCTCCTCCCTCCAAGATGGTAAGCAATTTGATATGTTATATATTTGCAATCATGTAAAATATCTTTTTATATTAGTCATGTTGTGAAAGAAGAAACAGAATGAAAGGAAAAAACTACAAAAAAAAAGAAAGTGAAAATAGCATGCTTTAATTTGCATTCATACTCTATCAGTTCTTTCTCTGGATGTAGATAGCATTTGGATTTGTATTGCTGAGAAGAGCTAAATCAATCGGTTTATCATCTCACGATGTCGCTGTTACTGTGTACAAGGTTCTCCTGGTTCTGCTCCTTTACTTTGTGCAAGTTCACATAAGTCTTTCCGGGTTTTCTTGAAATCCGCCTGCTTGTCATTTCTTATAGCACAATAGTATTCCATTACATTCACATACTGCAACTTGTTCAGCCATTCCCCAATTGATGGACAGCCCCTCAATTTCCAATTCTTTCCTGATGTGGGCACTTTGAAATGATCAACAACTCTACTCATTGGCTACTGAGCTAAAGGATGATTCAGTGGATCTTTTTAAAAAGAGCAGTAACTTCCTACTTGGTCTGTTTGATGCATCTCTTCTGGACACCAAGTAGCATAACTGTCTCCAGACTCTCAATGGAGAGATAGGCTGTACCATTCCCTTGTGGACCATGAACTCATCTAGGCAAGTTTGTGCCTAGACCTCTGACACCTTTTTCTGCTTTATATTTCCTTTCCTGAGTGATTAAACATTTTACCCCAGGTTGACTTGTCCAAGCTTGGAGGCAAGCTTTTAACTTCCAGGTCCTAGGTACAATGAGTAAAGCTTTCTGGAAACAAGGGAAGCTTCTACATCAGGAAGACAACTGACAACAAGGAGAACCATGAACTTTGACGGAAATAATGCAGAACCAAAGTGAAGTATAAAATGCCTAATCAGCAGTTCTGAAAACCAATTCATGGTTAGATAGATGAGGTTTAAGGATCAACCTACCAAGATACTGTGACAGTAGCTACATTTTAAATTACTGGATCCTCATTTAAGCCATTCTGCCCATGTGCACTGTGAATCTTTTAGCTTTTCTCTGTGTGTAGAAAATAAATGCCTATCCCATACTTGAGTCATATAAAGAACTTTTCTACTCTCCCCATATGGGGAGGCCTTAGTCATTAGCTACAACCTAATTTTAAAGAAATTTTCCCTGGAAACACTTGGAGGTAGGCAGGTCTGGGTAGAGGGAGTGGAAAGAGAGTAAGAAAAGGAAACCTAGATCCTCTTTCATTAAAGATAAGTCTCCCTAAAATTGAACCTAATCCATACCATTTGCACGGGTTTGGAGCAGAGGGCCCCTTCATGAAGAAATGAATAGAAGAAGTGCTCCATGCCCTTGGGTCAAGTAGTGGTTCATTACAGTTAAGAGAAGTAACAAGGTATTTTTCGTTTGGTTGGTATGTTCCTATTTCTACTGATTCCACACAAAAATAAAGATGAAAGAGTGCTGTAGGGGAAAAGTCCAAGCTTTGGTTTTGGTTTTTGTTTTTTTTTTTTTTTAACTAGTCATTCATTATTTGTTCTGTTTATCCAAGAAGCTCTGAACCTTTGTAAATGAGACACTATTTGTTTAAAGATTACTTCAGCTAGAGTAATTTAACACAATGTTAGAGCTGAAAGGGGTTGTAGAGAGTTTCTAGCCTAACCTCCCAAACTTTACAAATTAGGAAAATGAGATGCAGAGGTAAAGACATAATTTACCGACTAATTATAGCCTGTAAAATTGAGAAGAAATAATTTTTGAGTTAACATTTTAAAAACTCAAAAGCAAATTTTATAGGTTAAGTTGTAATGTAAAATATTGCCTCTTAAAATCAACTTTTAACATGAAAAAAATAATTTTCCACTTTCTCGTTAGTCTTTAGTCTCTACCATGTTATATGCCAAATCTATAGTGTATTCTTTGCTTCTACAAGCAAACCATCAGAATCTATTAAAATTACTACACACTGATAGCACCAGAGACATGACAAATCACAGGCCAAGAGTCAGATACCAAGGAATGTGTTTCAGGGCTTTGGGGGCAGGTCTATTTGCAAGCAAATGATATTGTGTGGAGCTGGCATGCTCAGTGCATGACAAACTGATGCAATTTCGGTACTGTCGAAGGGGCTAGGTGAGATTTCTCTGATGCTGGTTATGGTTAGTTTACAGAATTGTGCAGCGTTCCCAGATTTGAATCACTTGGGGCTTGAAAGGGCTTCACTTGACAAGCTACAAATAATTACACTGCACTCTTTCCATTGTACTCTATTATTTTGCACCCCTTATCTCTAGGTTTTGAGTTCTTGTGAACAAGCAAGGTCGGCGTCTATTTTGACCACAACACAGCAAAACATTGTTCTTTTGTGATATGATAAATAAAACAAGGCACTGCAGACTAAACATTTTTATCAAGCCCATTTTCCACTTTTATAAGCAAAAACAACTTTGGGCACACGTTAGAAGAGTTGAAAAGGATACAGCCATGCAGACAAGTTCATGTGCTTTTCACTTAAGGACATGATACAGCTATCTAGTTATTGTAAAAACTCATTTGAGAAATGGAGCATTAAGTACTTATTACCTAATAGATAAAAGTACCTTTGGCAACTGCTTTTAGATTCTTGTTCTTTCGGCTTTACCTAAACTCAACACAAATAACAAATTCATTTTGATATCTTAAATGAAAATGTTGCTCCAAGTTGATACACGATTAGAAGAAAACAATTTGGAATCTTCCTTTTGTCAATCACACTCTTCTCAAAAGCATTATATTCTTCAAATTCAAGCTTACCATTCAATTTGGGATGTTTTTTTTTTAAACCTACGACTTTCACATCAAAGGAACTCATGAGAGTTAATTGTTCTAGCAACTCTAATATATTATCACTATACACTTTAACAAAGTTGAAATTTTAATCTATGCCATTTATTTTGAAATTTCTTCAATCATTTCACTGAATATTTATTAAGTGCTTATTATGTGTCAGGCACCGTGCTAAGCATTGGAGATACAAATAAAGACCAAAAAAATAGTCCCTGCCCTCAAGAAGCTCTAATTCAAGAGACAGATAATCTTAGAGAGGAATGTGGGGCAACCAGAAAAGGTCTCCTTCATATATGATTTTAAGCTGAAGAAAGAAAAACTAAAAGGGGGGCGTGGGGAGGGGAAGGCAGACAGCCAGTGTAAAGACATGGAGACAGGAGGTAGGGCACTGTGTGTGAAGTAACTCAGTGTGGCTGGAATACAAAATGTGTTGAGTAGAGTAAAGTTATAAGACTAAAACGGCAGGAGGGCACTTGTAAAGAACTTTAAATGCCAAAACATAAGACCTTATATTTGATCCTGGAGATAAAAAAGAGTGGCTGGAACTTACTTAGGAGAAGTAAACTTGTTATAACTTTGCTTTAGGATAATCACTTTTGAAGCTCATGAATTGCTGTGGAATGAGACTTGAAGCCAGAATTCCAATTAGAAAGCGAAAGCAATAATACAGAGCAGAAGTAATGAAGACCTTAAAATTGTCATGGAAATGGCAGTAGGCTCTCAAAGGGCATGCCCACAGAACACAAATAATGGCAGGTCCTACTAAGCAAGAAAAATGTAAAGCAAATCCCATAAAACCAGTCTGGATAAGCTTAGAAAATCTAGCTGCTGGGTGATAAATTGTCAACTCTCTGTAACTCTAAGAAGCCATGGTAAAGTAGAAAGAAAATAGGCTCTGCAGTCAAAGGATTTGAGTTCAAATCTCACCTCTGACACTTACTAGCTATGTGAACTTTGTCAAATTACTTTTTTAAGCCTCAGTTTTCCCATTTGTAAAATTATTAGGTTGGACTCGGTGTAACAACAATGCTACCTGCCGCTACTGTGGCTATGTAAGACCAATAACACCAGCACACAGGAGGGCTGCTAGAACAGGTTCTTTGATCTGCTTTTCTAAGGAAAGCGACTTTAAGGGGTTAACAATCTCACTTGAATTAAACATACATATACCATTCACTTAGTTCAGGGGGAAAAGTCAGCACCTTGAACTTTACAGAAAACACAAACAGAAATTACAAGCAGGAATTATATAAACAGAACAAAATAACACAAATCAGCAGACAGACTTCTAGCTGGATGTCCAAGACATTACATACATAGTTACCAGAGAGAAAAGCACCAACATCTGGATTTTTCAAAGCTGGGTTCTCCAACAGCTACCCAGAGTCTCAAATGGTCAAATCACATGATAGTCTTCAAATGAGTGAGCCCCAAGCAAAATGCTAACCTCAGAGTATATATACACTTCTTCAGGGTCAGAGGACATCACAGCCATGCAGCTCAAACCCATGTGACCTAGGCCTTTCCATGACTTAAGTAGGCCATCAAAGACTCCCAATTCAATCAAAGACTCTTGACTGAAACAAAGGCAAGACTCAAAGGCATTTGACTGCCTTAGTGCTGAGAAGCACTCCAAAACAAAAGACAACAAAAAGTCCCACTTTACTTGCCATTACACTCCACGGCCTCTGAGGTCCCTTCCAACTACAAATCTTTGCCTTTATTATACATCTAGATGTGCTGAAATCTGCATCAGTAACCAACTACACCAAATAAATTACAGATACATGAAACATTAAAGTATGCTTGTATATTTGACTTTGGTCTGGACCTGTGATTTCATCCATTTGGGAAACTTCCAATATAGAAAGTACCTCCACTCAAGCATATCAGTAATTCACTGGCATCTTAAAGTCCTCTACTGCCACACATTATACCCCTTGTATAGCATAGTGAATAGCAGGCTGGCCTTTAGGTCAAAAAGACCTGGGTTGAAGGCCTACCTCTGATGTACAGTGGCTCAGCAATCATAAATTTAATCTCAGTGTCCAAGGCAATTTTCTAAGACTATAAATTATATGAGTTGCCAATCTGCAAGGGGAAACGAGTTTCCAGTACAGACCTAAAAAAAATCTATGAACACATATATGTATATGTGTGTATATGTATACACACACACACACACACACACATACAAGAAAACAAACTAAAGAATTAACATAGAAATATAAGTAATTTACCTCAAGTCACATAATGAACAAAGCCTGGAAAAGACACATTTCTATTTTACTAAGCCTATTTCTAATTTTAACCTGTTCAATACTGGAGTCTGAAATCTCTCAAAATTTTTAAATAATAGCTAACATTTCTAAAACATTTTAAAGCTTACAAAGTTTTACACATATTATTTCATTTGAGCTTTACAACAATCCTGTAAGCAAAATACTGCAAGTATTATTATCCTCATTTTACAGATGAGAATACTGAGGCTCAGAAAGATAAAGTAATATGCTCTTGATCATTTTTTTAATACATGTCAAAGGCAAGATTTGAATACTTAGTCTTCTAGACTCCAAGTCCTACATAATATCCACTATTATAAGCTGCCTCTCTAATTGTCTCTTCAATGACTGTTTTTTCCCACTGAATAAAATGGCCCTACAATAAGAAGGCAGATTGGAGCAACTTTACCATCACACACTTCCAAACTCTTACTTAGGTAAGTTTTCATCAAGATTAAAAAAATGATAAACTATAAAATAGTTAAATTTCACTTACCTTTATACTTCTCTGTCAGAGGGCTTTAGAAAGCAGCAAAAAAGTCCCACAGTGGGGTAAGGGAATGGGAGGGATGAGATGTAAATGGAGGAGAGAGGAGGTGACTCTTTGTAAGAAGAGAAATTTAAAGACTGCCAAATTTTTTTGTACTCAATAAATAAACAGTAGTAGGTAGCCTATATTTTCATATTGTGGGTACTCACTGAAACTTATTTCTTTAGTATGAGTATTCTTCTCAGTGCTGACTCATCCATATCTTTGAATAAACTGTACCCTTATATATTTGTATTTTATATTTATATATTCTTATATGGCTTTGTGTGTGTGTGCATGTGTACATGCACATAAAATACAAACTGAATGAGCTGGAGAAATATCACAGAAAGGTAAAAAAGCAAAAACAGTTATGCAAACTGTAGCCAAAAATGGTATCTCTATGGGAATATGACAGAATATTAATTTTTATACCACATCATATGGCTTTGCAAAAACATATGCTAAGGTACAAAAAAAACCTTAAATAAAAGCAAGATGTTAGAAACATTAAATAGATCAATTATAAATCATAATGCAATAATAATAGCTACAAACATTTGAAATATAAGAAAAAGACAGAGGCCAAAACAGAGCCTAAGTAATGGCATCACAAACAAAGAGTTGTTCAAATAACAAGTCATAGAAACAATAAGTATGTTTGAGAGAAAGACAAAGGGGTAAACATACCAAAATCTGGAGGATGCTGCGAAAGAAATCCTCCAAGGAAAAAACTAACTCTGGGTTCAAAGCTTGGGCAAGGCATTCAATTTCTATATTACTCAGGCAACTCTCCAGGGCATAGACCGCTATGTTAGTGGAAGACGGGAATTCTCCACACTTCTGAATCACAGATCCTTTACATACTGGCATATTCTTCTAGTGGGTCAATAAAAAAAATCACAGAAACAATAATTATGTAAAAGAATGACAAAGGTACAGCATACTTAGGGGATGAAGTTAGAAGTTCTAAAAATTCTAATTTTAGGTTCAAATCCTGGGAAAGTCACTTAATCTTTTTATTCTAAGATATTATCTAAGTTGGGGGTGGGGGGGTGAGGCAGGCGGGAAACCATGTGGCCTTCTAGGTCCTTGGCTGCAGCCTTTTGACTGAGTACAAGTTTTATATAACAAATCCTTTTATTAAGGGGATTTGTTCAGTGAAGTTTGGATTCAGTCAAAGGCCTGCACTTGAAGACCTAGGGGGCTACATGTGACCTTGAGGCCTCAGATTTCCCACCCCTGATCTAAGTCATATGCAGGCTGTTTTATGTATTGGTGGAGAAAGTTCCCACAATGTAAATTGTTCACACTTTTGAAATAAGGTACTGGCATATTCTACCAGTGGAACTATGTGGCTAGGAGTCACAGCCAGCACAGTCTTCAAAGTTTTAAAACTGCAATTCATACAAAGGGCTATAGAAGAGGTACACAATTGGTGTGAGCAGACTAAGATTGATAGACAGATAAATAAAAGGCACATACATGTAACATATGTACATGTGCATATGTGTACACGAATATATACATACATATAATGTTTTAATTCCAAAAGTCTTGGTGCAGTTTATAGCTTTAAAAGGTACATATCCATATATCAACAATAAAGAATCACACAGAAGCATAAAAGATATCATTAGAATGACGTGTCTGGGAAAGAAAAGAAGTAGTCATATAAAGTGAGCAAAGGATAACTTATTGGCAGTCCATCTGATTCACTGTAATGTCATAAGTAATGTTGGAAGATCTAGAAGAGGGCTTCTAGCCACTGGGTAGATTCCCTGTAGAGTATCAAAAAGAAGAAATGGTTGAGTCACATTGGGAGTCAACATTGGAAGAAATAATAGATCCAATGCCATGGTTTCTATAGTCATAGAATTGACAAAAAATTTGGCACAACAGAATGAAATACAGTATTTAATCTTTCTTCCTATGAGTAGTCTCTTATGTATGTGCATAGACCATGTAAGATTTATTAATAAATACAACCACCTCAATAACCCTGTTTGACAACTTTCACATTAATATCAAATGAAGCATAAAAGAGGGAGATGTGTACTCATCAAAAAGAGGATGCTTTATGCATAATCCAAATGGAAAAGAGATTCTCTACAGACAGTGAGATCCTTCAAATACTCTAGTTCACAGATTATACTGTGCTCCCTAGAACAAGTTTCAAAACATCATCTGATTTATGATTATTCAAAAGAGATTGATCAGGTATAAAATTTTTATAGGGAAAAAAAAAACAAAATCTACTGTCTAGATTAGGACAGGAGGTTGGATGCCTGCTCCACTGAGTTAATACAACAGCATACATAGGTAGGCAAGGGACCACAAATGGACAAAGAACTGGACAAGGGACTGGAGAAAGAGAGTAGGCTTGATTACATTTAGGAAGTAGCACAGTGCTTTTAACAATCCTAAGCTGCTCTGACACAAGATAAAAACATAAGCATTTCCCTATTTTTTAAAATACCAATACTATGATGTATGAGTCCCAATCTAGGAACACCATCATCTTTGAAGAATTTAAAATGACACAAAAAGCTGTATATCATCCATAAAACACATGTAGTCAGTACTGGAGTAAGGTGGGTCAAGCAGCAATCAATCAACAGACATTTAATAATCACTTACTATGTGCCAGGCACTGAGCTAGGAATATGAAGAAAAAGAAAAAAATCCTCCCTTTAAAGAGCCTACATTCTAAAGGAAGAGACAACATATATAAACATATATTTATGTGTATATAAATTTAAAGAACAAAGCAAAACAAATAGAAGGTAACCTTGGAGGGGAAGGCACTGGCAGCTGGAGTACCAAGAAAAGCCTCATGTGGAAGGTAGTGTTTGAATTTAGTCTTGAAGAAAGCCAAGGATTCTAAGAAAAGTAAAAGAGAAAGCAGAAAGAAAGGGAGGAAAGGAGAGAGAAACAGAGAGAGAGAGAAAGATCACAACATGTAAACCTATACAATGTCACAGAGATGGAAGATTCAACACTGTGTGTGAGAAACAGAAAGTTAAGTACAATTGGACCAAAGAGTATGAAGAGGGTTAGTACAGTGTAAGAAGATTGGAAAAGTAGGAAAGAGGCATAATGTTAAAAGTTTTAAATACATATTTAAGGTTTCAATGTTTGGTCCTGGAAGTAACTGAGAACCACTGGAGTTTTTTGAGTACCTGCATCAGGCTGGCATCCTGGTAGTTTAGGAATGATGTTAGAATGAAGTGAGAAATCCACAGATCATTTAACAGGAAACAAAAGGTTTACTTAGCAATAGTACAGAATGGATACTCAACAAGAACACAGCACTCAGATCACACAGATCGTGTCCATATATTTATTTATCTATATGTCGTTCAAAAGCGTAAGATGTCACTAGTAACCGATACAACCTTGGGACAGAAACATCTTACCAAAATAAAGGGTCTAGACTCCACTTTGATAAACTTTAATGCCCTCAGGTAACCAGGAAGCTGTGTCAATATGACCTGAAGCCACTAGGAATCCATATCAACAGCTTGAGGGCTTAAGCTTTAACCCTTTGGGTCAATCAAGTCGTGGACACAACTTGCTTGACTTTTAGGAAAAGAACTAGCCTAACCCATCTTTACGACAAGGGTAGGGAAATAACTGGTTTATCATATATGGTCAGATCTATTCTTTAGAAAACTTCTTGCTGCCCTTGAAAATAACATGTTCTGACGAAGGTTATGTTTGGCAGAAAAGATAAAGAGTTCTGTTTTGAAAAGACTTAGAGACGTCTATTGGGTTTTCTTCTGAGATGTCCAAAATTCAGCTGAAAAAAGGGGAGGACCAGTACAGACTCTTGGGAGTCACACAGAGTTAAGGTGCATGACAGGGATGAAAATCTATCAAAGGAAACTGAGAAGTAGTAGACAGACAGGAAAGAGATAACAAAATGCAGTGTTGTTAAAAACTAGAGAAGATAAGTTATTCAAGAGAAAACAGTAGTCGACAATGTCAAATGCTACAAAGAGGTAAAGAAAAACAAGGACTACGGAGAAGACAGACTTGGCAATCAAAAGATCATTGGTAATGCTGGAGAGAGCAGCTTCATTTGTATGATGATCCTGGAAACCACAGAGGTCGCAGAAGGTTTAGAAGCTATTCAGAGGAGAGGAACTGGAGACACTGAATATAGAAGAATTTGGCTGAGAAGAGATAAAGAGATACAGGATTATAGTTGTTGGAATGGTAGGCTACATTAAATAAGTTTTTTGTCATTGAAAATGTTCAATTACTCTGTATTTTACAACTTGAAGCATAATGTTGTTGTTATTCTTCTCCAGTATGATCTTACCAGTGATTAGTTCTCAGTAATCAGAAATTCAGAACAATTTTCTTATATTATTTCCTGAATTACATTTGGAGGTGTTTTTTAATGTTGTTCTAGGAGATCTATGAACCTCAAGTTATTACTAGGCATTCTGCTATCAAGAGCAGTTGCTTTGCCTTATATAGAATCTGTATGTTCTTTGAACATTGTTGTCTTTTGCTTTTTTTATGCCAAATCTCCTTCCACTTAAGTATCTTTGCAATCAGTAACTGTTAATAGCTATTTTGCTTCTTTAGAGAGTGCTTGTAATGGATTTAATATTTTAAATGTACTAACTGCATATTTTATTTAACTCTTAAATGCTTTAATCTCTGACCTATGTTCATTCTTAATTTGTTTTATGGATTTTATTTCTCTTACAAATTGTCTTGGATTTTCTTGTTGTGATCCCATGATGTCTGGGGAGTCCAAAGGATTCTCTTTCATCTGGCAATAATGGTTTGGTTGATATCCCACTGAGTTTTTACTCTTTCCTCCTTCTGGTTTTAGGATATTCTCTGTCGATTTATCTGTTTCTGCACTGGTAGGGGAAAGACATTGATTGAGCACTCTAAGTATCAGAGTTCTGTGTTAATTCATAAAGGATTTTACCTTATCAGGGCTTCTGTCTTCTTTGGATTTAGTTGTAATTACTCTTCAACTAGTGCATAATTCCTTTTTTTGAGGGATTGGAGGATTGTAGAGAGGTTTGGAGAAAGTGGCTATCCCACAATCTTGCTGGTTAAGGGACCTGGCAATATGTCATTTATTATCATTATTATTGTTGTTGTTAATATTGTTAATGTCATGATGGAATGTGGGAATAAACCCTTTCACCTATCAAGAGCAACAATGAAAAGCAATGCTATAAAAAAACCCTTAGCTCACTGAGTTTTATATTATTTATTACTTATATTATGTTATATAATATTCAATGATGGTGATGGAAAAATGATTTGAAATTTTGGTTTTAAATGTGATTTTTGGAAGGATGTATTTAAACATTATTCAGACATGTGATTTGTCCAATTTGTAATTTTTAGCTATCATGGATATGTATAAAGGTATTACATTTTCCAGTAAATGTTATATATTAGTGAAATTTGTTCAGTGATGTGATAGAACTCTTTTTCTCTTATAAACAATTACCTTGACTCTGGTTTTTCAAATGGTACATAGAATATTCTTGGGCTAAAGTGGGATTTTCACTGGAAATGTGAGTTGGTCTTGATGTTGCCATTTGGAAATAATTTCTTTTAAAACATTCTTCCAAGTGACTGATATATTGATAGAATCTGTTTCAGTGAGAAGGATGGTTAAAAATTGATAATAAGAGAAAATCTAGGCACAAAGAGGTTATAATTGCACAAAGTAACTATTTGACTTCATGGCTACCAATGTATAACTTGGGCTATTCACGTGTTGCTTTTCACTCTTTTAAGGCAAAGCTCAGCACATATCACCTCCTGACTTCTAACCAAGCTTCCAGAGGTCCCTTGGAGCTACCATGTTTTGCTTGCATCCTCCAAGAGACAGATGAGCTTCAGGTTAAGAGAGCCACATGAAAGGCCACAGAGGAGCTGAACCCATTTAGATATGCAATGATCTAAAAAGGGGACCAAGCTGAACTATGACCAAGAAATCCAAAGAGAAACAAGCTTATAGACTCTTCATTCAGCACAGTATAGTACAAAGAGACAGCTTGAAACTAAGGAAACTGGAAAGAGAGGTTTGTCAGTGAAGCTAGCATGAGTACAGGCCAGAAGTCCACTGTAATGTCCTAATCTAGGAATACCACACAACTGGGATAAGGGGAGGGGATGGAAATGACAGTATTCTGACTGGGAAAGCCCTGAAAAGATTACCATTAGGGAGAAAGAAGACTGCAACACCCCCAAGGGAGAAGACCCAGTGGGGACATAACACCACTACAATAAACTGGAGGGTGATTCTGAAGCCTGCCAGTGCTCTGAGCACCTACACATCAGGCAAGATGCAGTCCAGTAAGAGGAAGCCAGGAAAACAAGATCAGGTCCAAAAGAAGCCTGACCATTCCATTCAAGAATTCAGGGAAGAAGGAAGGAGCGAACAGATGGCACAAATAAAATCAAGACCTGAGGCTGAAGATATGAGCAAACAGAACATATTAAGCACTATGAAGAAATATTATGCCACATGAGTTGCCCAACAGGAAAACCATTAAGAAGAGAAAATAACTATATAACAGGTAGAAAAAGAGCCTCAGAGGAAAAAAAAAAACACTGATTAGTCTCAAGGATTACAAGAGTATCAAAAGCAAATGAAGCAAAAGATATTTTTTACATAAGTGAAATAAAAAGTTGTAAGAGCAACTTTTGTTTTGGAGTTTTTCTTAGCACTAAGGCAACCAAGTGCCTTTGACTGAGCCTTGCCTTTGTAGAAAGGCCCACACCCTTTTGCTAATTAGGTCAGGAGAGGTGTGAAGCCCCTGAGGTGTGAAACCCTCAGGCCCTGAATGAGGGTATATATACTCTGAGGTTAGCATTTTGTTTGGGGCTCTCACTCACTGGAAGAACGTTGGGTGATTTGACCAGGCAAGACTCTAGGGAGCCGTTGTTAAGAGCCCCCCCGGCTTTGGAAAACCCAGAGGGTGGTACCTCTCTGGTATCTATGTATATTGTGATTTGGTTAGGAAATGTTGATCTGTTTATATTGTCTCTGTTTGTAATTTCTGTTTGTATTCTCCCTGAAGTTCAGGGTGCTGGCTTTTCCCCCTGAACTAAGTGAATGATATATGTATGTTTGATTAAAGTGAGATTGTTAACCCTTAAAGTTGCTTTCCTTAGAAAAGTACATCAAAGAAACTGTGCTGGCAGCTCTTCTGTATGGTGGTGTTATTGGGCTTCCACTGCCACAGTAGCTGCAAGTAACATTGTTGTTACAAAAGTCTGGAGGAAAGACTGGGAGAACAAATAACCTAGAACAAAAAGTGGAAAACCTAATCCAAGGAGTAAACTACCTGAAATTATTATATGAAGCAGACAGAACTAAATGATTCCATTAGACAAATATTACAAACATTTGTAACTTAAATTACACTAGTAACGTGGAAACAAAATCACAACATTGAAAAATAGAAAAAAAAAGATATCTACTATTAAAAACAACTCACCTGGAAAACAGGTCAAGGAGAGATAATTTTAAAAACTCACCAGACTCCCTGAAAACCATGAACAGAACCTGTTCCCTCCCTGAAAACCACATTTCTCCTCAACTCCACCCCCTAAAAAGTACTGCAAGTAGCCAGAAAGGAAGAGCTCAAATACCAATGTACTGCAGGTCAAGATCACACAAGACACAGCAGCTATTACCATAAAGAAGAGAAAATCCCAGAATGATATTCCTAAAGGTAAGAGACTTGACACCAAGAATAACTTTTACCCTGAAGACCTTGTACAATCCTACAGAGCAGAAAATGGCTCCTTAATGAAACAAAGGGCATTCAAGCATTGATAAACAGACTAGAGCTGAGTAGAAATTTTCAAATGTAAACACAGCGCCAAGAGAAGTCAAAAAAGGTAAACGCATTTGAGAAATTGGAATGATGATCAAGCGCTTACATTTTAATAATGGGAGAAGACACAAAAGTCTCTTCAGAAAGTCAACAAAGGGCCTGGGAATTTTGTTCCATTCTGATGGCCTTAAGAGAGAAAATAAAAAGGAATACAGTAAAGCAAAGGAAAAAAGCTATATACCAAAATGAATAACTACTGACGCAAAAATTTTAAATAAAATACTAATAAAGAGGCTACAGCAACAGGGCTGGTCCAATATTAGGAAACTACAAACAAGATAATAAAAAAGTCAAATTATTATATAAGTAAGAGGATAAAAAGCTTTGAGTAAAATACAATATCAAATCTGTTTTAAAATATTAAAAGGCATAGGAATAAATGGACTCTTCCTTAATATGGTAAATAGTAACTACCTAAAACTAAGAGCCAGAATTTTATGTAATAGGGATGAAGTAGAGGCCTCTCCAAATAGGTTAATGGTGAAGTAAAGATGACCATTATCAGCACTACTATTTTATGTAATATAGAAATGATACCTATAATAATGAAACAAAGAAAAGAAACTGAGGGAATATGCACAAAGAAGAAACAAAATTATTGTTTTGTAGATGATTGGTGGTCTGCTTAAAGAACTCTAGAGTATAAATTAAAATAATGTCTGAAGCAATAACTTAAGCAAAACAACAAAGAAAAAATAAACTCACAAGAAATAAATCCACGGAAACTATGAGCCTTTCTGAATATCACCAACAAAACAACAGAAAGAAATAGAAATTCTGTTCAGAGTAACCACAACACCAGTAGAATATCTAAGAGTCACATGGCATAGATAGGAACCATATGACTATGACTATAAAACAGTCAGACTTGAATAATTTAAGAGACATTAATTGCTCATGGTTGGGGTTGTGTCACTATAACAAAAATGATAAGACTAAATTAATTTATATACTCAATGTCAAAATACCAAAGGATTATAGAGGTAGAAAAAAAAATCCCTGAAAATGTTTATTAACAAGCAAGAAAAAGGAGAGGGTTAATGAATATTCAAGTTTTAGAAATCAGAAAATAAATTAACAAACCCAAAATAAGCACAAAATAGAAAATTTCTAAAATCATTGGAAAAATACACCAAAAAAAGACTATGGAACTGATAAAACTAAAAATATAAAATTATTGGAAAAATAAGCTGGAAAACAAATTCTACAGAATGGATAAAATTGGCTCTCTGAAGAATAAGGTTTAAATTTTTTAAAGAATAATTGATAATTATTAAACAAATTCTCAAAAAATGAAAAAGAAAATACTCTGTCACACTGCTTTTTTGAGATATATAAGTATTTAAACCAAGAGAGGATAAAGCAAAGTGAACCTTGAGCCCATATCATTAATGAATCTCAAGTTTAAATTTTAAAATAAAATCCTGTCCTTTCCCACCCTTCCCCTCCAAAATTATAGCAATATACAAAAAAAATTAGTTACAAGTTAGATTTATACTAGGGTTGCAAAAATAGTTAAATATGAGAAAAACTATTAAAATAAAAAACTATTTAAAATAAAAACAACCAAAACAATTATATCAACAGATATAGAAAGCACTTTTTTTCCTTTTCTTTTTTTTTGCAACAGGAAATAAAATTATTTCATTGCCAGGATATAGTTCCCTCTTTAAAAAAATTTTTTTTTAATGTTTGGGAATATGAAGGAGACACTATCAACCTTGATTTCATCAATTTAGTCACATCATTTTTTTGCCATGTTCCTTAGTTCAGGATCTACAATGTACTAGCAGCTACTTTCCCAAACCTAGAAATTCAAAACTACTTATAGGCCTTGAACCAGTCATTTTTTGTAACTGCCCTGGAGAGACCCAACTTGCATATAAATCCACCATTACTCATATAGAAACCCCTCTCTGGTAGGGGTCCTGAAGCTTGATTGTGGAAAACACCTTCACTTTATTTAATTTTAATTTTATTTTCAAAGTTTATTGATGCCTTTTTACACTAGTCATTTCCTGATATAACTACTCCATCCTCCAGTCAACGATAGTACATACCCTCCCTCGTACCAACGGAAAACAGTCAAGCAAAAGCCAACTAACATTGCCTAGTAGAGAAGATTCCAGGCCTATCAATGTTTATTCAATTGAACTATATATTCAAAACATATCCACATTACTATAAGACAAGAAAACAAAATGACATCGGAGTGTGCAACATTTGTCATCTCTATTCCTTCCTATCCCTTTAGATCTGTCTCTGTCTCTCTCTTAGATCTCTCTGTCTCTCTTTGTCTCTGGTTCTTTTTTTTCCCCACTTAATGGTATTTTATTTCTTACATGTAAAGATAGCTCAAAAAGCACTTTTGACAAAATAAAACACGTTTATGCTAAAAACCCTACAAAGTGTAAGCACAGAAGAATCTTCAAAAATATAAGAAGTATCTATATAAAACCAAAAGCTAAAACTATGCGTAATAATGAAACTAAAAGATTTCCCAATAAACATAAAAGTAAAGTAAAGTAAGGATGTCCCATTTCCTCCACTTTTATTTGACATGGTTGTAGAAATGTTAGCAATAGCAATAAGACAAGAGAAATAAAGACATGAACACAGGCAAAATGGATATGAAACTATCTTATTTGTTGATGACATTATGATTTACTTAGTGAATCCTAAGGATCATCAAAGACAATACTCAAGACAATGAATCATCAGGATACAAAATAAATTCACAAAAATCAACAGTATATCTATCTACTTAGCGACAATAAAGTCCAGCAGTCAATAATAGAAATGAATAATCCATTCAAAATGTACAAAATGTCTAGAAATATTGCTCTCAAGGCAAAATCAAAATTTAGATACATACAACTGCAAAATGCTCATAAAAAATTACTTTAAAAATTAGAAAGCTATTTGATGCTCATAGTTGCTCATGGCATTATAAGAAAAATTAGGATACTAGTCAAATTAATTTATAGGTTTAGTGCTACATAACTACCCAGGGGATGCTTTATAGAATCAGATAAAATAACAACAAAATTCATCTGGAAGACCAAAAGATATAGTATCCCAAAGGAAATAATGAAAAAAAAAGTAGTAACAATATTTTCAGACCTTGAATTTTATTGTACAGCAGTAATCATGAAAACTATTTGGAACTGATTACAAAACAGAAAAGGAGATCAATAAAACACACTAACTAAGGGAGAATAAGAAATAGCTGGATTCAATGACTCAGTGTTTGATAAACTGCAGAATACAAATCAGTTAGAAAAGAACTCATTCATCAAGAACTCTAAAGAAAACTGAAAAGCAGGCTAGCAGAAACTAGGTTCAGATCAACAGCACATACCATATACAACAATAAGCTCAAAACAAACATATAATTTTAAAGATCATACTACTAAAAGAATGACAACTTGAAAATAAAACATGGTAACTTTCATAGCTATAGCAAGGATTGAATTACTAAACAAACAAGAGATAGAGGTGATCACAAAAGATAAAAAAGTTACCAGATTCCAAGAAAATGAAAGCCTTTTGCTCAAACAAAATCAAGACAACTATGATAGTAAAGGAAGTAGTCAACTCAGAAAAAATACTTGTTTCAAATATTTCTGACAAGAAAATAATACAAAGGCATTCTCCAATGAATAAGGTGTCAAAGGATATTTTTTAAAAGTTTTGAAATGAATTATAAATCATTAATAAATACTTGGAAGACTACTCCAAATCACTCATTATATAGCATTATTACTGATAATATGTTAAAGTGTTATTAATAAATTATTAATTATTTTATAGCTAGCACTGTAAGGTTTGTAAGGCGTTTTTAAAATATTATGTCACTTTTATCTTTACAACAATCCCAAGCGGTAGGATGCCACTATTGTTCCCATTTTACAGATGAGGATACTAAGTCAATGAAGTTAAATGACTTGCCTAGCATCACACTGCTAGCAAATGTTTGTGGCCACATTCAAACTCAGGCTTTCCTTACTCTTGATCCAGTTGTTCTCTATCCCCTTCGCTACTGAGCTTTTTCAATTCAAAGCAACTCTGAGGTTTCACTTTACACATACAGAAAACTGGCAAAGATGAAGTTTTGGAGCAATGGAGAGGTTTTAGAAAGACAGCTACATTACATACTGCTGGTAAAACTATGAATTAGTACAAATACAACTACTCTGGAAAGCAATTTGTTTTTTTTTTTTTTAAAGTGACTCGACATCAAGGACTCAAATCCTGCCTCAGACGCTTACTAGCTGGGCAACCCTGGGCAAATCACTTAACCTCTACCTGCCTTAATTTCCTGATCTGTAAAATAGGATAATAATAGCACCTATTGTAAGATCACATGAGATAATATCTGTAAAATGCTTTTCAAATTTTAAACCACAGAAATGATGGCTAGCCATAACATGTAACCTCCAGGGCGGGGGGGGGGGGGATTGACTCAAAGTCCATATTCTTTGACTCAGAATATAAACCTCGGAGGTCAATATTTAAAAGGGGGGGGGGGCAGCTAGGTGGCACAGTAAGTAGAGCACCGGCCCTGAAGTCAGGAGAACCTGAGTTCAAATCTGACCTCAGACACTTGACATACTTACTAGCTGTGTGACCTTGGGCAAGTCACTTAACCCCAATTGCCCTGCCTTCCCCCCTCCCCTGCCAAAAAACAAAGAAAATTAACAAAAAAAAAGGGTCCAAACTAAGTGTCAGCCACATTAAACAACAGTTTTAGACCATAAAAAATAATTACACAGTATAAAAATATATGTATATGTATATATGAGATCATGCCTGCAAAACAAACGAACTATACATATAAACACAAAACACCTTTTATACAAAGTGAGATCTAAATAACTGAAGTAATATTTATTGTGCATGGGTAAGTAAAGCTGGTATAATTTTTAAAAATTACAATTTTACCTAATTAAACTATTAATGTAATGCCATACCAATTAAATTACAAAAAAAAATTATCTTACTGAGTCAGAAAAAAATAATAACAGGGTTCATTTGGAAGAGCGGAGGGTCAGGAACTTCAAAGAAACCAAGGGGAAAAGAGGTGAAAAAAACTAGATTCAGTAGTATCAGACATTAAACCAAATTATAAAGTGAGAGCAATGTTGAAGTGTAAAATGGATAATTTTGATTATTTTAAATTAAAAATAAAACCTATGTAGCCAATAGAGGGAATGCAGAAAATTAGGGGAAAACGCTCATAAACAATCTCCCAGATAAAATGTGATTGGGTTGGAATATTGTTGCAGTGTAAAAAACGATCTGGTGGATTTAGAAAAATATGGAAAGACCTGGACATATGAAGGAAGATGCTATCCACCTTCAGAGAAACAGATGACAAGTGGAAATAAACATAATACAGCATCATGTATATGTGCATATGAGTGCATATATGTACATGTTTATGGATATTTATATATATGTATATATAATATGTAGGTATATATAACATCTGCACTTAATTGTAGCGGGGGGGAATAAAGTTAAAAAGTGTATAGCACAGAACAAAAGAAAATATACAAGGAAGAAAAGGAAAGTGGGTAGCTTTGAAAATAATATGTAGCATTCATTATATAGGTTTTCTTGAAATGGAAATTTACTGCTTTATATTGAATCCTCTCATGTTCTGCTGTGTACATAGCAATTTTTTTTTCTTTTCTTATTTTAAGTTTGAAATAAATTCTAAAACTAAAAACCAAAAAAAAAAAAAGTCTAATATATTCCAAAATATTTAGAGCAGCACCAAAGTGCTATTTACAGCAATTACCAAAGAACTGAAACAAATAAAATGACCAAAGATAGGGTAATGGATAAACATACTGTGGTAAATTAATATAACAGCACACTACTATACTGTAAGAAACAATACATGATGAAGAGAAGCATAAGAAGAGTTATGTGAACTGATGTGAACTGATGTAAGCAGAACCAGAAAAACAATATACATAACAGTTACAGCAAAGACTATCAAAGGAAAAACAAAAGCAACCAAAGTTCAATACTATGAAATAATAATGACCAAGTTCGACCCTAAAGAATTAATATGAGAATGCATATATCTTTCTTCTTTGCTAAGGTAGCGGACTGTAGGTATAGAACGCTGAATATAATTTCTGACTTGGCTTAAATATAGGTTAGTTTTGCTGATGAGGATTTTCATCCCCTATCTTTTATTCCTTATTATAAGGGAGGGCTTTCTAGGAGGGGACGAGAAGATAGCTATATTGGAGAATTTAGAACATGTGAAAAATCAGTAAAGTTTTAAAATATATATGTATGTACATGTGTGTGAGTGTTTTAAATAGACGAATGGAACAAACTAGACAAATGATACACAGAAGCAAATAAACACAACAAAATATTTTCCAAACTCAAGAACACAAACTACTGAGTAAAAGAGTCTATTCAATGAGAGCAGGAAAAACTGCAAAGCAATTTGGCAGAAAATAAATTTAGATTGGTATCTTATACTATGTGGCACATTGAGATGGGGAGTGACTTTAACGTCACTGAGTCCTAGATTTAAGTCATGCCTCTGATATAAAACGGTTGTGTGGCCCCGGGCATATCGTTGAATAAGTGCTCACAGGCAATTCTGGTTGCAAATAAGGCACTGATCCAAACTGATAAAGGAAGTTATTAACTAGGAACTTCCAATGCCAATAAAATTACACATTTGGTCCAAAAACTATATGTGTGTGTGTGTGTGTATGATTTTTTTTACCACGTAATACAGTAAGTCTCACACAGCGAATCAATTAATGAAGAAAGTGTTTATTGAGTGCTTGTTACATGCCAGGGACTAGGATAAGTGACAGGCATATAAAGAAAGGTAAAGACAGACTCTGCCCTTGAGACGCTCACATTCTAATGGGGGAGAAAATATGTAAATAACTAGGTACCTACAAAAATGTGTACAAAGTAGATGGAAAGTAATCTCACAGGAGAAGGCACTAGCAGTGTGGGGTAGGAGAGGAGTCAGAGGGGAATAGGAAAGGGTGCACCCTGCAGAGGGTGAGATCTGAGATAGGTCTGGAAGGAAGTCAGAAAAAACAATAGGTGGAGATGAGGTAAGGAGGGAAAGCATTCCAGGCATGGAAAACATCCAATGCAAAGGCCCTGAGACAGGAGATGGAAGGCTCTAAGTAAGGAACAGCAAGTAGGCCAGTGTAGCTGAACCATAGAGCACGTGGAGGGCAGCAAAGGATAAGAAAATGGAGTGGCCAGGTTATGACTTGCTTTATATTTGTTCCTGGAGGTAACAGGATGTCACTGGAGTTTATTGAATAGGATAATTAGTATAAGTAATATAGTATAAGTATATACTTATGGGGGGGAAGGGGAAGTCCGCATCAAACACCTCTTTTAAAAGCCTGATCCCAAAATAGAGAATTAACATACACATACAAATATATATTTATATGTGCATATATATACGTATATCATATATATTTATGTAGAAAATGTGGGTTTATATTAACTGCATAGACATATGAAAACTGGTTACAAAAAACATATTTCCTTCCTCTCAGGAAAGATAGTAAATATGGAATTTCATTATCAAATATCATTTGTGTTAATTTTCTAAATATCTTAGATTAGTTTCTGCAAGTCTTAGATGACACACTTTTGAGAAACGCTTTGCCTTCTTATATAAGCGACACAGATTTTTGTGCAAAACTTGTAAATTTTAAATAGTTAAAATGATGTATTTGTCTTTTGTGATCACCTCTATCCTTTTTCTGTCATGAATTCTTCCCATAGATGTGAAAAGGCCTCCCTTCTATTGTTTTCTAATATTTTTTATGATGTGACCTCTTATATTTTGGTTGCTAATCTATTTTGAAGCTTATCATGTTACAGGGCACAAGATAATATTCAAAATTTTGAAGTTTTGCTAGTAATTCTTACTGATTAGAGAATCCTTCACTTAGTAGCTCATGTTCTTAGGTTTATCAAACATTGAGCTGTTTGTTTTTATGATATATAAGCATATACATAAAACGCATATGTATATATACACGCATATACGTATATATGCACATGTATATATGTACAAAAGCTGTTTTTACATAAGGAGCTATTTATTCAATAAGTAGTGAAAAGATATGAATAGTTTTCAAAAGAAAAATGCAAATTTTGCAAATATATGAAAACTTCCTCCAAATAATTAATCATATAATGGAAAATCAAAATACTTGTAAGCTTTCACTTCATACTTATCAAATTGGCAAAGATGACAAAAAACACAAAATAATCAATGTTAGAGGAGTTATAACATGAGAGGTACATTAATACACTTTTGGCAGAACTATGAACTAATTCAAAACTATTCTGGAAATCAATTTAGAATTATGCAAGAAAAGTCATTAAACTCTTCATGCCCTTTGACCCAAACATCGCACTGTTTTCTCCTGAATGAACTACAATGCAAGGAGATCAAAGACAAAAGAAAAGCTCCATATAAACCAAAATACTCATGGAAACCCTTAGTGTTATGGCAAAGAATTATAAATGAAATGCCTATGAAAAGGGGATTGGCTGAACAGATTGTGGCATATGAATGTAATGAATATTATTGTAAATAAAGGAATGATGAAAACGAAGAATTTAGAGAATGCAGAGCGAAAGATACAGAGTAAGGAGAAGAGTATATACACAATGACTACAATAATATATGAAATGAAAACAATACTAAAAGACATAAGAATTCAGATTAATGACCAATCGTGGTTCCAGAGGCCTGATGATGAAACATACCTCTTTCCTTGTAGTAGAGGTGGCATGGAATGTTATATAACATGTCAGCATAACATGCTCTGCTGTTTAATGTTTCTTACCTTTTTTTAAATTTTCAATTTTTTTTAATGAAAAAAGTTCAAGGGTTGTTTCCTTCTCCAGCTTATTTTACAGATGAGGAAACTGAGGTCAAGAGGATTAAGTGACTTGCCTAGCAAGTAAGTGTCTGAGACTAGATCTGAACTCAGGAAAATTTGTCTTCCGGACTCCAGGCCCAGTGCTATATCCACTGTACCACCTAGCAGCCCATTTAAAAATAGTAACTGCCGTGGTGGCAAAGAATTGGAAATTGAGGGGATGCCCATCAACTGGGGAATGGCTAAACAAGTTGTGGTATATGAATGCAACAGAATACCATTGTTCCATAAGAAATCATGAGCAGGCAGACTTCAGAAAAACCTAGAAAGATTTATATGAACAGGGGAACATTATACACAGTAACAGCAATACTGTGCAATGACTAACTCTGATACACTTAGCTCTTCTCAGCAATGCAATGATCTAAGAAAATTCCAAAAGACTCATGCTAGAACTATGGAGTATAAATGCAGAGCAAGGCATACTATTTCCTCTCTTTTTTTCTTTCTTTCTTGTGGTTTTTCCCTTTTGTTCTGATTCTTCTTTCAGAACATGACTGATGTGGAAGTATGTTTGATACGATTATTATACATGTATGGCCTATATCAGATTGCACATCATCTTGGGGAGGTGGGAGAAAGAAAAAATTTGGAACTCAAAATCTTATAAAAGTGAATGCTGAAAACTAAAAATAAATAAATTTTTAAAAATAAAAAAAAGTTTAAGTTACATAGAAATGTAGATTTTGGTGTCCGGTTTACCTTCCAATTATCACCCATATACACTTCATATTTGATCTTTAAAAAGTTTCTTCTGTATTCTAAATGTCACCATCCATTAATGAATAACGAAAAAATCTTATGAACACATATACATATAGTAGGTAAGACAGTGGGTAGGATGAGGCTGAATCCCATTCTTGGAGAGGCAGAGGTCATCCCACTACTTTTTAATAGGATGGGTCCATGATAGAATAACTTATTCTCCCTATTTAATGAACTGATATCCCTTTCCAGACTATCACTACTCTTCCAAGCATCAGTCCTCTAGTAGCTGTATGTACAGTAAGGTTCTCTGACATATAGGGCAACCGATGTTAAATATAGCACAGCTAAGAAAGATACTGATAAGGACATGTTTCAACAATCCGGCTAGCAGCTGCTGGGGGGGGGGTGTAAAATTGACAACAACCAGCTCACAGAACGCTGCAGAAGCCCAGGTTCTTCTGATCTGCTTTAGTAAGGAAAGCAACGTTAAAGGGTTAACAAGCTTACTTTAATTTAGCATACAAATACCATTCACTTAGTTCAGGGGAAAAATCCAGCACCCTGAACTTCAGAGCAAATATAAACAAATTACAAACATTGACAGACAGGCCAAATACAATTCATAGTTACCAACATCTAAGTTCAGCCCAGGAGCTCGTAACAAGGGCTGGCCCAGAGTCACTCGCGCCACCACTGCTGTGGGCCAGAGCTCCAAAAAGGAGAAAGCCAACCTCTGGTTTTATATCTTTTTCAGGGTCAAGGGTGAGTTACAACATGTGACTGACCCATGTGACCTAAAATCGTCACAAAGAGGCGACTTAAACCCATGTGGTCTAAAAGCCTCTGATGTCACAAACATGTCACTCAAACCCATGTAAACTAGACTTTCCCTTGAAGCAAGGAGGTCATCAAGGACTCCTAATTTAATCAAGGAAACAAAGGCCAAACTCTTCAAGGGCACTTGGTTGAACTAAGTGCTAAGAGCTCATTTTGATTGCCAACACAGGACACGAGTTCTAATGTAGTAGGGCAAGAAGAATCCTCCCACTCTTCTTGAAGGAGCCCTCTCCAGAATGTAGAAGGTTAAGTATCATTTTTTACCATATCTAATCTGCTTGTCTTGTTTAAACTACATGCAGCTGTTAAAGGTACCTATAGCCTTGCCCCACAAGATGCTGGCACTGCTCTAATGCAGCTAATACATCAAGAGACTACACCAGGCTGCAATAAAGACGAAGCCTTGAGTCGAGATATCCCAAAAAGTAGATTCATTTGATCCAAAAGGTAGACAGCATTAAGTAGAACGGATGCCTGCATTCTTGGTGATGGTGATGTTGCAGAAAGGAACTTCCACTCACTTTTTGCAATAAAAAGAAATGAGAGTTCAAACATCATGCTATACTTCTAGAACCCACTTCAAACACTATATTAACTGTATTTCCTTTAAATATATCAATGTCTTATAAAATAAAAATTGTTCTTCTAGTAATTTGCAAATCCATGGGAGAGAAGTATGTAATTTTTTAAAGATTGCTAAAAGACCCCCCCAAAATGATAAAGTAGCACAGTTCTTGGCAGCCTTTCCCCAGAGTATCATAATTTTACTTATCTGTTACACCATGAATATTCTGTTTTGAGAGTCAATCAAAAAACATTTACTATCATTAATAATAACAATAACAGCAATAACAATAAAGTTATGGTGCGCTTACTATGGGCCAGGCATTGTGCTAAGTGCTTCACAATTATTTCAACTGATCCTCACAACAACCCTGGGAGGTAGGTGTTATTACTATCCCCATTTTGCAGATAAGAAAACTGAGGCAAACAAAGATTGGGCAACTTGACTGGAGTCACACAGCTAGTAAGTATCTTGGGCTGGATTTGAACTCAGGTCTTCCTACCTCCCATCCAGGCAATCTACCTACTGTGCCACCCAGATATCCCACTGACAGGCACTGTGCTAAGTTCTGGGGATATAAAGAAATGCAAGCCAATCCCTTCTCTCAAAAAGGTCACAGTCTAACATAGAGGCAACATGAAAACTATGAACAAACAAGATATATACAGGATAAATTGGAGATAATCTTAGAGGGAAGGCACTAAGGTTAAGGAGGACTGAGAAAAGCTTCTTTCAGAAGGTGAGGTTCTTGCTGAGACTCAAAGGAAGCCAGGGAGGAGAGAAAAAGAGAGAGAAACAGAGACAGAGACACCATGGAATCTGGAGATGGAAATTCTTATTTGAGGAATAACAAAAAGGCTGAATCACAGTGACAACAGAAAATGTAGAAGGCAGTAAACTATAAGAAGACTGGAAAAGTCAGAAAGGGCAAATTATAAAGGGTTTTAAAAGCCAAACAAAAAAAAACCCCTAAATTTTTTATCCTGGTTGTAATAGGAAGCCACTGGAGTTTGTTGAACAGAGGTACAGAGACCCTGGTTCCAGGACCAAGAGGAGTACTAGCACTTGTAGCTACAGGGGAAACAGGTCCATTCCTGGGTAAAGACCAGAGCACAGGCCAGGAGAGTAATGACCACACTTCTCCTTAGAGCATATCACCACGGAAGCACCAAAAACTTACACACAGCAGCATAAAAAAACCTGAAGCTTAGGACAGTACCCCCTCCGCCCCAGAAAAAGAGCCCAATTTTGTTGCTGCTCAGTCATTTCAGTTGTGTCTACTCTTTGTCACCCCATTTGGAGTTTTCTTGACAGAGATACTAGAGTGGTTTGCCATTTCCTTCTCCAGCTCATTTTACAGATACGGAAACTGATACAAACAGGGTTAGATGACTTGCCCAGGGTCACACAGCCAGTACATGTCTAAGGCCAAATTTGAACTCAGGTCTTCCTGACTCCTGGCCCGGTACTCTATCCAATGTGCCACCTAGCTGCCCAACTTTAACATAAAGTTTAAAGTCAAGAAATAGGCAGGAAAAATGAGCAAACAACAACAACAAAAAAGAACATGACCAGAAAAAGTCACTACAGTTAAACGGAAGGTCAAGACACAAATGCAGAAGACAACAAAGTCAAAACATCTACAAGCAAAGCCTCAAAGAAAAATGTGAATTGAACACAAGCTCAACAAGAATTCCTGGAAGAGTTCAAAAAGGATGTTAAAAACCAAATAAAAGATGGAGAGGAAAAATTGGGAAAGGAAATGAGAAATGATGCAAGAAAACTGTGAAAAGACAGTCAACGGCTTGGCAAAAGAGGTATAAAAATTCAGTGAAGAAAAGTACTCCTTAAAAAGTAGAACTGGCCAAATGGAAAGATGAATGAAGAAAATAATTCCCTAAAAATTAGAATTGGGCATGTGGACGCTAACGGCTCCATGAAACATCATGAAACAATAAAACAAAGATAAAAGGATGAAAAAAAACAGAAGAAAATGTGAAATATCTCACTGGAAAAACAGCTCACCTAGAAAACATATTAAGGAAAGATAATTTTAAAATTATTGGACTACCTGAAAACCATGATTAAAATAGGAGTGCAAACACCATATTTTAAAAAATTATTAAGGAAAACTGCCCTGATATCCTAGAAGGAGAGGGTAAAATAGAAATTAAATGAATCCACGTATCTCCTCCTAAAAGAAATCCCAAAATGAAAACTCCCAGGAATATTACCTAACAAAACTAAATAGATAGCTCTCATTTTACATAAATTTGCATTGTGCAAATTCAACTTTCAGTAAAGAATTCTGAAAGAAATCAACATTCCAAATAAACATCTAAGTTAAATTTACTGTAGAGTGCTGTAATCTCTCTCTCTGACCCTGCCCCTTACCTCAGCACTCTGCAGCCTCTCACTCCATCATGAAAAACCTAAACCTCCTCCCCCACTAAAAAAAAAAAAATCCTCGAAATAAAGGCAGGATGGACCGCTGCCACCACCAGAGTGGGCTTGGCTTTAGACCTCCATGCTGAGAAAGGAGACTTTTGCCCCACTCTGCCCACTTACCCACATAGCTGGCTCCCATGTCTGTCTTCCATCCATCAGTACTCAGATACCACATGTTTGTACCCAATCCTCATGTTAACCCATCCTCTTCTGTCTGTGTCTGTGTCCTGCCCCCATATGTCTGCACCCTAAGAGCTATAAAACTATGTATACCCTTTGACCTTACAATACCACTACTATGTCTGTATCCCAAAGAGATCAAAGAAAAAGGAAAAGGACTTACATATAAAAAATATTTATAGCAGCTCTTTTTGTGGTGGCATGAAACTGGAAATTGAAACGATACCCATCAACTAGGAAATGTCTGAACAAGTTGTGGTATATGATTGGGATGGACTACTATTGTGCTATAAAAAATGATGAGCAGGATGGTTTCAGAAAAACCTGGTAAGACTTAAATGAACTGCTGCAAAGAAAAGCAAGCAGAACTGGTACATTGTGTAGAGTAAAAGCAATACTGTACAATGATCAACTATGAATGACTAAGCTATTCTGATCAATACAATGATCCAAGACAACTCCAAAGGACTTATGATGAAAAATACTATCCACTGCCAGAGGAAGAACTGATGAAGTCCAAATGCAGATCAAATATACTTTTTTAACTTTATTTTTCTTTGGTTGTTTGGGTTTGGTTTGGTTTGTTTTTTTTGGGGGGGGGGTGGTCTGTGTTTTCTTTTGAGACCCGGCTAATATGGAAATGTTTTATATGTATAATCTATATCAAACTGCTTGCCTTCTCAAGGAGAAGGTAGGAGAGGGAGAAAAGGACAAAATATGTAACAAAAAAAAATGTTTTTTTCATGCTATTGAGAAACATTCAATAAAAAAAAATATTGGGGGGGGGAATCATCTACTTCAGACTTTACTTTCATTACTTTACAAGTAATAAGTGGGGAAGAATAAGGCCAAGGGAAAAATTAACCAGTCGGGTATATATTCTAATACAACCAAGGCTAATAGTAGCCCCAGCAACTTTGGCAGCTCAGGCTCCCTCATTATCCTCATATGCAGAAGGTACCAATTTCTTCCACCATTCTGGATGTAGACTTTTCCTCAGATGCTCTGCATTTATAAGTCTAGGATAGGAATAGGATTCTTTTAAAAGCTTATGACCTCTCTCTCTACTCTGGTTTCCAGCCCCAGCTTGTGCTAAGCGCAAAAAATTATTTCCTGTCCCTTTAAGGAGTTTTCTGGCTTTCTCCCCACCTCTCAGTCTCCCTGAATTCATAAACCTGAACACAAAGCAAGCAGACAAATATAGTTTACTTATGTTTTTAAAAATAGCATTTAAAAAGGAAGCCTTTCAAATGAAGATTCTCTCAGCACCACCAATGGGAGGGCACTAGAATCCCTCTTAAACTCCCCTGGGTTCCTCCACACTCAAAGAAAGGTAAAGAGAAGTAGCAGATGGGAAATAAAAAATAGATGTCAATCCACATCAACTACATTCCCAATCAGAGCCAGAAGAACAAAGTGGGATTCCTACAAATATTTGGCCATGTCATCATACAAATACCTGTAGCTCTATCCCTCAGCTCTTTAGCACAATGTCTAGTTCACAATTGGCCCACTTAACCCTCTCAATTGTGCAGCTCCCAACAGACAGGAAAGAACTGGGGGAGAAGTGGCACTCTCAGCTCAAGCCTATGTGTACCTCTTGTCCCCATCATCCCCAGTTTGCCATATTTGGCACTTATCTTGAGCCCATGATGGCTTTTTTCTGGATACCCTCTTGTTCCTCCACCCTCTAGACCACCAAGCCTGAAGCCGAAGCTACAAGAGTGAATATTCTTTCAGCCCCTCTTCATTATTCCAGCTCTCTCTGGTCCAGCTCCCAAGAAGGACCATCTGCCTGCAAAGGTAGCCAGGAGAAAAAGAAGCTCTAAGGGTACTAAATGACTTGCTTAAGGCCACTCAGGTTATAACCAAGCTAGATGACTCAATTCCAGACCAGTGTTCTTTGTACTACATCACACTGCTACCCATATCAATCATGTATAATTTGAGCACTCAGTTAATTTTGCTATAACAGGAATTGCCTATTTCCACCAAAAGTACTAAGTCATGAGGATCTTCACATATATATACCTCAGATATAAAAGTTGTATGAAACTAAAAAAAAAGATAGGGCAAATCTGGTTGCACAATCAAAGACTTTATAACTTGTGATATGCACAAACACAAGAAATGTCCTAACAACTTTCATTTTAAAAATAATATATTCTGAATTCATAGGCATAGTTAACATTCAAATCTCTCCTTGCTCATTATAACTGGAGAACAAACTTCAGAATCACTGATCCCATGCTCAGTGTTTCCTTTGCTGTCCAAATTGCTGGATAGCCACGGCTTATCCCAACAAATTTCCAGCCTTCCAAATAAAGTAGATCGCAATGGAATGATTTTTCCTTTTCTTCCACAGTCAAACAAGGTCTAGGGGAATGTTTTGAGGTAATAGGTTATACTAAGATATTACATAACTGACAACCTTGGCAACCATGAAATAATTTGCCTCTAAACTTCTTTATCAACAACAGTTCTCTTCAAAGTAGTTTTCAAAGACTTAAGAACACCAATCGAGAAGTTTCCATTCGCTTTCAACAAGTAAAAACAAAAATTACAATCCTCTATACCAGTCACAAGTATTTTATTAGCATAAGCTGAAACTAAGTATGTCCTAATATATAAAAGCTATATTATATATTTTTAACATTCACTGAAATACCATGGCTAAATATTTTTTTGAAAAAACTTAATCACAGAAGGTACTTAATAAATGCTACTTGATTGATCATGGTTTCTCCAAACGTCTTAAGATGTTCCAAAGAGAAAATCATTTCTATACTGATCAACTATTTTCTTTTTGAAATAAATCTTCACTTGTAAGTTTTAGTTATTTGTTTCATTTATAAAAGCCTCACAGAAAAACACTTACCTTTGAATATGAGATAAATATAATTTGCCATAGGGCAGTGGTAAAGATCATTTTTAACATGTTAATAATAATGATTTTATAATACTTTATAGTTTTTCCAATGTCTCATTTTAATACAGATTTTTTCTCCTAGGAGTAGTAGCTAGTAAGGTAGGGAAGGGGTAAGACTAGTTGCTAGACTAGTTGGCCTTTAAGATTCTATGACTCAGTGTTAGACCTATGAAAGGAAGATCATTTCATTACTATTTTGTCTCATGTCCTAACTTTTCTCAACTTCTTCTTGTTCTTATATGGCTCTGTTACCTCTCTTGGTCTCATCAACAATTTTTCCTATCCTACTACTACCTTCCCCCACCCCCAATCCAGAATAGAACATCCAAATATAGTTATAGGAGAAAAAAACACTGAAGAAAAACTCATTAAATCCATCAACTACTGTAAGGGAATAGATAAAATAAATGTATCTGTTCTATAGAAATCTGTCCTACATAATTTTTAATGTGGTAGTAATGTAATGAATAAAGAAAAAACTTTAACCATAATCCATTGAATGACTCTGTATCAAAAGAACCTTATTTTTAAATGGCATATTAAAACTATTTTTTCTTGTAGCTTGAATGAGTTGAGTTGTAAGGGATGACTCAGAGGTTAAAAGTTCTACTCAAGCTGAAACAAATGCTGAAAATGGGGACAGTCATTAAAACATCTAGACCATGAGCCCAACTGCTGTCCTGTTCTTCTTGTTACATGTGAAATTGCTTAAATTGATTCATTAATTCTCTTCTTAAAGGAACAAGATATACTTCTTTATACACTAGAAAGTAAGGAAATATATCCATTATTTTCCATGAACAACACCCAAAAGTAAAGCAAGTCAGCTGAAATTATCTAAGCATTTCCTATAAAACAGCTCTCTAAAAATCAATAAATACTTATTGTGACCAACTGATTGTTCAACCACATGATCAACATTCTTATTTTGTGATATACAAGATGACTGAGAGGTTTTAGAAGATATTCTCTAATACAAAAGAATAAATTCATTCATTTTAATCCTTGGGTTTCAAACCACATTAAAAAGAAAAAACGTATGTCCTATATTCTCTATCAACACATATCTAGCTCTACAAAAATCTCAGCTAAAAAAAAATTTAAGATGCAGAGATACCTTAGAAAGTCATAATAAATTTCAAAGTATTATCGTCACTACAATATTTTCATATTTTGAAAAAAAATAAAGTCCTTTAATATCTCACCTGGAATATATTTCATCTTTTAGGCATGCTATCTTCTCAACAAAATTCAGAAGAAACTTCTCTATGAACTAAAAACATAACTAATCATGATGCAACAATACTTAGATGCAAATAAAGGAATTATAAGTCAGAATAAACTATCCTTAAAGGGAGAGTTGATGATTAAAATTGTCTCAAATGTTTAATACAATACTATTTGGGTTATGAGTAAATAAATATGGTTGTTTCCAAACTATTGGGGCATACTGTATTAATGAACTAGGTAGAGTCACTGCCCTAAAAAACAACACTTAAATGCACTAATAAATACCCCACAATTTTTCTATTATCAAAATAAGGCTTTATAATATTATCTCTTTTATTATCATCTCAATATTTTTCACCCAAGCTATCAGCAGAAAAATGAAAGCATTTAACTAATATTCCATAAGGTTATATACAGATTTTACTTTTTACAATTTGTCAGAAAAAATTATTTACTCATCTATTATTCTCTTGCAAAGTTCAAGACTATTGTCTTCTTAAGTTGATTTCCATCCTGCTCCCACATAATTAGTACTTCAAAAGGAATTTTGG
The DNA here is from genome assembly GCF_011100635.1 of Trichosurus vulpecula. Lineage (NCBI taxonomy): Eukaryota > Metazoa > Chordata > Mammalia > Diprotodontia > Phalangeridae > Trichosurus > Trichosurus vulpecula. The sequence continues at coordinate 510,842,352 of NC_050573.1, read as the reverse complement.
GATAATGTTGAAAAGTTAATTAAAAGTAGTGTAAGCATATGTGTCAGTCAAACATGACCTCTGCTCTAAAGTGCATTTAAATGCATGTCACCTTGACATGTAACACACAAATGTAAAATTTTTTGGTCAATATAAATCAAATGTACACTAATTTATTCAGCAGGTTCCCAGTATCTGAATCAACATTAGAAATATAACCAGTACTTGTTATTCTGTTATTGACAAAAGGAAGCATATTTAAATGATAACAAGTACTCATGGGTGTCATTTGGAAGTTAAATTGTTCCCCAAGGATATCCTCAGTAAGCTTCTACATTTAAAGGTCATTTAACACCAAATTATGAACAACTGTTGCATTTATTAGCACAGGCTCAATAGTTTGTAAGCTACAGTCATCAATTTAAACTGACAATAGAGTCTAATTGTCCACTGGAATTAAACAAGGAAAACGGATCTTTCTATAAACTTTTGCTCTCTACTATATAATTTAATTTACTAAGGCATAATAGAAAAATCACTTTGTCAAATGGAGGTATAAACTTTACTCAAATGTATTTATGAGAGAAAATATTTTAAAAACTCAATAGGGGGAAAAATCCCCTTTCATCCCCAAAGACAGCAGAGTGGTTCTTTGCCTCAAACTTCCAATATGGAAACCTAAGAAAAATAAATTTTGTACCAGATATAGAGTAACTAAAACAAATCTACAAGATAATACAGTAACACAACAAGAAGTTTTTTTTAAAAAATCAAATAATACCAGAGAATTTAAATACTTACAGCTCACACTGAGCTACCCTCCCACCCAACCCACTCCACCATACCAAAGACAGGACAAGTAATCACAAAGATTTGTGTGCTTCCAAGTCTAGCAGTGGCACCTCCAAGGCAACCACCCAGCATAAACTCCCCATATCCCACAAAAGGCAGCTAATTAGCAACTAATTCTGCCCGGCTACATGAAGGAAAGCAAGAGAAATTGAGGCAGGGAAGAAGGAGAGGAACAAAAACACAGGTACTACCGAGTAAGTTGGAAGGGAAAGAATTTCTATCTAAGGGAAATCCGATGAGCGTCACTCCTTGCCCACATGCATTTAACTCTAAACAAAGATAAAGGCCAGGCCACCACAACCTAGAGGAGAAGGGAGGGAGTCATCTGCAAAGCAGTGAAAGGTGGAGGGACCAAGGATGAGAAACCAGAAACATTCCAAAGATAAATAAAACTTTAAAATAAGATATTAGTAATGAAATTTGATCTAAAATCAGAGCTCTTAACAAAAAAAAAAAAGCAGTACATAATCTAGATGACACAATGGAAAATCTTTTCCAAAGAGGTAGAAGATTAATGCAGGGTCTATGAACTTTTTAAGAAAGAATTCTGATAGTTGTATCTCAATATAATTGGTTTCCATTGTAATCCTTTGTATTTTGTGCTTTTAAAATCATTATTCTGAGCAGAGATCCACAGGCTTCACCGGACTGCCAAAGAGGTCCAATGACACAAAAAGGTTTAAAAAAAAAACACTAAAGAAAGGCCCTGAGAGAGAATAACAGATTTGGATGACAAATATATAAAAGTGGAAGAAAATTTGTCAGAAGAAAAACAAAAGGCTTTAAAAGAACACTTTTAAAAATATATATGAATTCTTTATAAGCAAAAGCAAATGACTTGAGGATAAGATACAGAGAAAAAACCTAAGAATTATGAGTTTCCCAGAAGGATATTACAACTTAAAAAAAAACCCACAAACAAACTTTAACACCATACTGCAGAAAAAAAATACAAGAAAAAAATACCCAGAACTTTTGAATATTAACAAGAAAATATTTAGTCAACCAAACTGATAAAACACCACGAAAGAAAAGCACCAAGATCAAAATCTCAAGGGCATGTAAGGAAAGAAATAGACCCCGTGCTAAGAGCTTTATAAATATTAACTTCTTTGAGCCTTAAAACAACCATAGGAGGCAAACAACATAGGAGGCAGACAGAGGTTAAGTAATTTGACCAGGGTCACACAGCTAATAAATGTCTGAAGCTTGACTAGAATTTGTATCTTCCTGACTCCAGGTCCAGAACCTATCTACTGAATTAGCTTTTCCTACACATAATTAATCACTTCAGCAAAAAACAAAATCTTTTCTAAGGAACCAAGAGAAAAATTTTCAAATATGAAGGAATACTACCTCAAATAAGGATAATCATGATGAATATTCCAAAAAGCAAAGCGCCTTAAGATGAAATCCCAAAATAACAAATCCTAAAACTAGCCTATTCATCAATGAAAAAAGACAGGCTTTAAAAAAAAGAAAGATGAGAGAAATATTTGATTTACACTTCTAACAAAAGAAACAGAGAAGAAAAGTAAATAAATATAATTTTTGATTAAAGACTAAGTAAATAAATTTTCTTATGTTTATAGGAATTAGTGTTTTTTTAAGAAACTGAACAAGCGATAATAGGCTACATACATTCTGGTCAGAGCAGTAGGATGTGATGCTACGGTGACTCCTAGAACACGATTCCCTTCACTTTTTAAAAAGGAAGTACTGGGGCTGCTAGGTGGCACAGTGAGTAGAGCACTGGCGCTGGAGTCAAGAGGATCTGACTTCATATTTGGCCTCAGATACTTGACACATTTACTAGCTGTGTGACCTTGGGCAAGTCACTTAACTCCAATTGCCCTCAAAAAACAAAACAAAAAATAAAAATAAAAAAAAGACAGTACCAAATGCAGCATCCATTGCCTAAAATGCCAAACCAGTCACCCAAAACTGAAAAATCAATATGGGCAGTTACCAAGAGGATTCAGTGCCAAAAAAGTTGACAGATAGAATATACTAGTTTTAGTTACTATATGGCTAGTATATATCTATCCATTTTCCATTAGCAGCTCTGGTTGGTTTCCCCTCCAGGGAACATCATGCCTCCTCCAGCATAAGCTGATCATCTGAAATAACATCACCATGTAGACTGACTCATACCCAACATTTTCTCAACTCCCTCAGTTACCTCTCCCCCTGTGACTGGAGGGCTGGAGGTTAGAGCCATAAACTCTTCCCAAAGCCTTCCCTTACAGAGGAGTAGGAACTTTGCAAGTAACTCTTCTGTTTTCACCAATAGCTCTGTTTGATTTCCCCTCCAGGTACCTCCTGGTGCCTCCTCTCCCTGCTTTTCACCTTTTGTGTGATCTTCCCCCATTAGATGAGTGTTTCTGAATGGCAAAACATAAAGAAGAAATTTTGCAAATATTTTTACAAGGAAGAGAGAAGCATAATGGGCTAATATCACTGATGGCAGAGATGCATGTGGAACTCCTGAGTTTTGAGGAAACTGCCCTTAAAGAACATAACCAAGACTGGGGCACTTTACTCACTGAGCATCATAATTTGAGCCCCATATCTGTTCCTCTGCTTTCAAGAACATCAACTATTCTCTTTCCCAAAACTATTAGTTGAGACCTAAAACTATATAGTGAGCAATGAGAAGACTAAGAAAGAAGGCAGAGATTGAGAAAGATGACAAGGTCTAATACCAACTACCCAACTGAGATCACCAGTGGCCATGGCATCCAGACTAGAGAGGAGACGAGCCAAATCAAGTCAAATAGCATTCATCAAGTGCTTATTATGTGGACAACACAAGGCCTTACTAGCAGGCAGAAAAATAGTCCCTCCCTGACCTCAAAGAGTTCAAATTCTAACGGGTGAGACAATATGCAAACAACTAAATACATAATAAATATGTGCAGTGGAAATTGGAGGTATTCTCGGAGGGAAGGCACTAGCAGTGGAGGGAACCAAGAAAAGCTTCTTGCAGAAAGGAGGATGGATATATTGAAGGAAGTCAGAGAAGCCAGGAGGTGAAAGTAAAAAGAGAGCACATCTTCAGGCATGGGAGACAGATAGTTAAAAAGCAGGAAGTCCAGAGATGGAGTGTCCTATGTGAGTCACAACAAGAAGGCCAGTGTAGATGGACCAAACAAGACATACCAATGCATGTAAGTGTGCTATATGGGAATGACATAAGTATAGCATCCCAAACCAAGAACTGATGCTAAAAATAGAAGTAAATAGAAAAAAAAGAGGGGAAGCCAGATGGTGCAGTAGATAGAGCACTGGGCTTGGAATCAGAACACTCATCTTCATGAGTTCAAATCCAGCCTCAGACACTTACTAGCTACGTGCCCTTGGGCAAATCATTTAACCCTGTTTGCCTCAGTTTCTTCATCTATAAAATGAGAAGGAAAAGGCAAATCACTCCAGAAAACCACAAACGAGGTCATGAAGAATCAGACACGACTGAAACAACTGAACAACAAAACATTCTCCACCTAATTACCGCCACAGTTAACAGCAGGACATGACTAAACAACAAAACAGAAAAAAAAATAATGAAAAAATAGCATGATTTAACACAAAACCAAAAGGAAATACCAGAAAAGGGAGTAACTTAGAAAGACTACCAGTTACCTACAAGAGTGGATAGAACAAAGGAAATAAGAGTATTAAATAAAGAAATGAGATATTCAATAAGAATTGGAGGGGGGGGGATTGAGAGGTGAAAAAAATAGCTTAAAACTGAAGGTTGAAAAACTTACCCCAAGTAATAGACTATCTGAAAAGTAGAACATAGGAAACCCAACCTAAAAGAGTCTGTAAGATACAAAAGAAATATTAGAAGAAAGTCAGAATATAGAAATAACAGAAGAAAATGCAAGATAACTGCTACTGAAAACAACCTAGAAAAGAGAATGAGGAGAAATAATTTAAGAATCAACAGACTCCCTGAAAATCAAAATAAATTTTAAAAAATAAAAATAAAACACTTAAACTGATATTTTTCAACTAATTATAAAAGAAGACTACCTACATGTATCAGAAACAAAAGGCAAAGTGAAAATGGAAAAAATGTTTGGTCAGCTTCTGAAAGAAAGATCCAAATCCAAGAAATGCCATATCCAAAATCCAGAGCTTCCAGGGCAAAGGAAATACACTGCAAGCAATCAGAAAAAAAAACTTCAAGTAACAAGAAAACACATTCAGAACCTGACAGCAATCACCATTAGAAAAAAAAACAAAAAAACTCTAAGAATGTAATATTCCAAAAGTCAAAACATAAAAGGTTACAACCAAGAATAACTTACCCTGAAAGACTGAATACAATCTATAATACTATTTCATGGTCCACCAGTGGCTAATTGCATTCTAAACCCAGAGACTGAATCACTTGACTGTCCTAGGATAGGCCTGCTTCAAAAAGAACACATTGAATATATAAAGATTTGCACCAAGTTATGATACAAAATACAGGGTATCCCGAAAGTTTTAGTATGGTTTCAAGCTTTGATAGCTAAACAATATATTATACTTCAGCCAAACTCAAAAAAAGCATGGGTATTTCAGAAAACATGATCTCAGAGTGATAGTAAAAACAGAAATTGTTAGGAAAGAAAACTGTATTATGCTTATAAAGTCACTGCAGACAAGGAAATAATATCAATACTTAATATGTATCTCCAAACAGCACAGTATCTAGGTATGTAAAGGAAAAGTTAATTGAATTACATGGAGAAATGGCCAATTGACTTATAAGTATCATGTTCCCTCCAAGATTGAGAAAAAACAAACAAAAATGTAAACAAGAAAGAAGTTAGGGACTTGAATTAGAGCTTTTAGAGAAGTTAGGCAGGAGAGATTTCTAGTGATTATTAGAAGAGAATAGAAAGTAGTGTGTGTGTATATATATATATGTGTATATACACATATATATATATATACAATCTTTACAAAAATGACCATGTACTAAGGTTATAAAACCTCATAAAAATACAAATATTAAAGATACACTTTATTGAGAATATGCAATAAAAATTATAACCATTAAATAATGGGACATTAAAGAAAGGACTCAAAGTTAAGTAGAGACTAAAGAATTTATTCCTAGAGTATCAGAGGCTCAAAGAACAAATCATAGAAAGAAAAGATAATTTCATTAAAGAAAATGATAACAATAACACAGCATATCAAAACTTGGGTGACACAATACAAACAGCTCTTAAGAAACAATTTATGTGACTAAATATTTTCTTCAAGTAAAAAAGAAAAAACCCCAACTGACAAACAGTAAAAGAATATGAAAGTGCAAAAGAAGAAATACAAACTTCCTTCTTCTAAGGAAGAAACATTATCAACAGCCATATGAAAAAATGCTATAAACAACTAATTAGAGAAATGCAAAATAAATTAGAGAAATGTAAATCAAAACAACTCTGAGGCACCACATCACAACTATCAGATTGGCTAACACGACAAAACAGGAAAATTATAAATGCTGGAGGAGATGTGAGAAAATTGGAACAATAATTCATTGTTATTGAAGTTGTGAACTGATCCAAACATTCTGGAGAGCAATTTGGAACTATGTCCAAAGGGCCATGAAAATGTGCAAACCTTTTGACCTAATAATACCACTTCTAGGGCTGCATCCCAAAGAGGTGGGAAAAGGACCCACATGTACAAAAATATTTATAGCAGCTCTTTTTGTGGTGGCAAAGAACTGGAAATTATGGAGATGCCCATCAATTAGGGAATGGCTGAACAAGTTGTGGTATATGACTGTAATGGAATACTATTGTGCTATAAGAAATCATGAGCAGGCGGACTTCAGAAAAACCTGGAAAGACATATGAAATGGTAGTTCATGTAACTATCAGTTGAGTGAAGTGAGCAGAATGCGGAGAACATGGTACACAGTAACAGCCCCACTTTACCATGACTAACTTTCACAAATCTGGCTCTTCTTAGCAATGCAAGGATCTAAGACAATTACATAAACCTCGTGATGGAAAATGGTGTCCATATCCAGAGACAGAACTATAGAGTCTGAATGCAGATCAAAGCATGCTATTTGCTCTCTTTTTCGTTGTTTTGTTTGTTTCTTCTTTCTCATGGTTTCTCCCATTGACCCTAATTCTTCTTTACAACAAGACTAATGTGAAAATATGTTTAATATGAATGTATATGTACAGCCTATATCAGACTGCATGCCGTCTTGGGGAGGGGGGAGGGAAAGAAGGGGGAGAAAATTTAAAACCCAAAAGCTTATGGAAGTGAATGTTGAAAACAAAAAATTAATTAATTAATTTTTTGGAAGTTTAGAGAAAAAGAATTAGACTCAACATAAGGAAGAACTTTCAAGAAGCTGAACTTTCTGAAAGTAGAAGGAATTGTCTTGGGAGGTATTGGGTTTCTTTTATAGACAATTGTCAAATAAAAGGTATACCTGGATATATGGCATTTGCTGGACCATGTATGTGATGAATTAGTTGTTCCCTAAATTGTTTTTTCCACTTCCAAGACTGAATTCTGTGAATAGCATTCAACTAAAAATAGAGCCTGTGATACATTTTTATTTCCAGACTAGCTTATCTTTAGAAGGTGAACAGACTGACAAGGCTAACTGCTACTGTGGACTAAATTATAACTAACAAGAAGGAACAATTTGGTGACCTGAACTTAATTGAAGGATTTGATGATGCTATCTTAGAGCTTATGATATTATATATACATATCCAAAAAAACCTTTTTAAGTTTGGAAAAATTATTTTTCATCCTATCATCACGAAAAATCACTCCAATGTTGTGAATCTGAGTAAATGGAATGGTGATGGTACCATCAAAAGGTATAGCGAACTCTGAAGGAGGGGTTTTGTTTTGGGCTTGTTGAGTTAGAGATGTCTCTGGGACTTTCAGTAGTGATTATTATTTGAGAGCTGATACACTGGAGCTGCAAGTGATGAGGACTGTCATCTGAAAATTTGATAAGGATGCTATGTTTGTGTTTGAAATCATTGATAAAAATGTTAAATAGCAAAGAATAAAGGACAGAGACCCACTGCACTACACCGTAACATCCTCCCAAGCTGATAAAGAATGGGAGTTGTCTTTGACTCTAGGCATAAAAAAGTTCTAAATTCATTCATTTGTTCATCAACAAGCATTTATTAAGTCCTTATAATATGCCAGATACTGTGTTAGGTACTAGGGTTACAAACGTCCTGCCTTCAAGGAACTTATATAATAAGTCATTATAAAAAATAATTGGGGTGGGGAGTGGTACTAGCAGCTGATAGTATCAGAAAAGGTCTCTTTTAAGAGAACTTACAGCACTTGAACAGAAACTTGAAAGAAGTTAGGTATTCATATTCCAGCGTTCCTCTTTTCTGGTGAAAATTAGATCTAAAATACAATTAACAATTAAGAAGTGGAGATGCATATTTGGATTGTCACTGTGGAATGTCTGTGTGTTTATGCAAACTGAGGAAAAAAATATGGTCAAGTTAAATAAAATTTCTATTTGCATACCTAAAAAAAATGCAAACTAAAACAATCCTGAGGTTCCACCTCACACAGATCAGATTAGCAAAGTTGACAAAAATAGAAAAGGACAAATGCTGGAAAAGAAAATAGGGCCATTAATGTAGTGTTAGTAGAGCTGTGAAGTAGTCCAGCCAACTTCTGATCTAATGATGCCATGAGTGGACTTACACACCAAAGTTATTTTAAAAAGTGGAAAAGGACCTAATATTTATAGCAGATCTGTTTGTGATGGCAAAGAACTGGAAACTAAGGGGGTGGCCATCAATTGGGGAATGCCTGAACACAGCATGCCATAAGAAATGAACTCGGAAGAACCATATGAACTGACACAGTGTGAAGTGAAGAGAACCAAAAGAATAATTTATACAACAACAACAATATTGTAAAGACAACTTTGAAAGACTTAAGAGTTCTGGTCAATGCAATGACCAAACATTATTTGAAAGGACTGGTAATGTAACATGCTAACGACCCCCTGAAAGAGGTTATGGACTCAAGGTACAGAATAAGACATACATTTTTGGACGTAGCCAGAATGAGAATTTGTTTTGCTTGGCTATGAGCAATTCTTCAAAGCTTTTGTTTTTCTTTTTTACTCTTTTCCAAGGAGAGAAGTAGGAAGAAGAAAGAGAAAAAATAATGCTTGTTAATTAAAAAATAAATGAAAATTTAAAAAAAAAAACGACAGAAAGAATGGGTAAATGAATTAGAAATACAAATTTTAAAAAAGCTAGAAAGGTAACAAATTTAAAAACTCCAAACAGACAAAAAAGGACATTCAGAAAATCAGGGGAAAGATGAAAAATTACAACAAAAGAACCATTATAAATAAAAAGAGGAATTTTATTTTAAAAAATCCTCATAAAACGTATATTAGCAAACCTGATTTTTAAAGGGGAAGAAAACTGATTGAAGAGGAAATAAAGGAAACTCTTAGACAGTATTTTGCCCAATTACCTATCAACAAAGTTGATATGAAATGCAAGAGCATTTCCAAAAATATAAAATACCAAGAAAGAGAATTTAAATAACTCAATCTTAGAAAAAGAAATTGAACATGCCATAAATTCCCACAGAATAAAACATCAAGACTAGAAGGATTTACTAGTTAATTCTATTAAAGATTCAAAGAAAAAATTAGTTTCAATATGAAATAAACTATTCCCAAAAATAGAAATTGAAGGGATCTTAGCAAATGCCTTTGTTCTTGATACCTAAAGCAAAGAGAAAACAAAAGGAAATGACAGAACAATACATCAAGACCAAACTGAAAGACAAATATACTTAATGAATATCAATGTGGAAATATTAACTAAAACATGAACAAAGAGGCTACAGCAATATATTAAATTAAAAAGATTTTATCTGCCTTCCTTCAAGACTTAGCTCAAACTTCCAGATCATGTTACCAATTAGGAGGTATTTTCTCCCATCTTTACAATCTCTGAAACCAACAAAATTCATTCAGAGAAATAAAGCATTGGAGCAGTGGCGCAAGTGAGTAGAGCACCAGCCCTAGAGTCAGGAGGACCTGAGTTCAAATTCGGCCTCAGACACTTGACACACTTACTAGCTGTGTGACCTGATGCGCCCCCCCCTCCAAAAAAAAAAAAGAAAAGAAAAAGGAAAAAAAAACAGAAATAAAGCATCTAACATATCAAGAAAAATAATGAAAATAACTAGGGAAGAATAGCATGCCCAGATCTCAAACTGTATTGTAAAGCAGCCATCATCAAAACAATTTTCTATTAGATAAAAAACAGTGAGGCTGATCAATGGAAAAGACTAGGCAAGGGAGAATTGGAAACAATGGAACTCAGTAATTTAGTGTTTGATGGGGGGGCGGCCCGGAAGGAAATAGCAATTTAGGAAAGAACTCCCTATCTGATTAAAAACCACTGGCAAACTTGCAAAGCAGTCTGGCAGAAGTTAGGCTTAGATCAACATATACAATATATTTTAAAAAGGTAAGTGATCTTAATATTAAAGATCATATTATAAAAAAGAGAGAGAAACAGATAAAACAACTTTCACAGTTATGAGCAAGGGATGAATTCTTAACCCAATAGGGGAATAGAGGCAAATACAAAAAGATCAAATAGAATAAAATAGAGATAAAATTAAATGAAGTAGAGATAAAAAGACTCTGATGAAACTTTTTGAAAAGCTTCTATATATACAAAATCATACACCTAAGTTAAAAAGGGAAACAGTCAAATGGGGAAAAAATCTTTCCATCAAAATTTCTCTGATAAAGATTTTTATCCCAGATACACAGACAGATAAAATGTTTTAAAAAAATCTATTACTCAAATACATAAGTGGTCAAAGGATATGAACAGTTCTTAAAAGACTTGAAAACTATTAATAACTATATGAAAGAATACTCCAAATTACTATTAATAAGGAAAAGGAAAATCAAAATAACCCTGAAGTTTCACCATACGCCTTGAAAAATTGGCAAAGATGAAAAAAGATGGGAACAATCAATGTTGGAAGGGTTGTAGGAAGATAAGCACACTAGTGCATTGTTAATAAAGTTGTGAATCAGCACAATCACTTTGGAAAGCTGTTTGGAACTATGCAAATAAAATGACAAAAATTTCCATATCCTTTGACACAGAAATTCCACTACTATGCCTATGCCCCAAAGAGACCATTAATAAGGAGAAAGTCCCCATATCAATCAATTAATTAATAAACATTTATTGAGTTCCTACTATGTTCCAGGCACAGTGCTAATAGAGAGGGATACAAAAAGAGGCAAAAGACAGCCCTCAAGGAGCTTACAATCTAATGAGGGAGACAACGTGCAACTAAATGTACACAAAGCAAACTACATACAGGATAAAGGTGAAATAATTAAAGGATGGAAGGCCCTGGAATTAAGAGAAATTGGGAGAGGCTTCCTGTAGAAGGTAGTATTTCAGTTGGGACTGACAGTGTGAGAAATGGTGGAAGCAGTTTTGTTTCCACAGAGTTGAAAGTATCTCCCCCGCTCCAGCTTTAGCAGAATGCAAGTCAGGTGACTGGTTCTAATCAGAGCTGTGATCTAGATGGCTTCTGTTCTGATGAAGGGTTAGAGGCCTGTACACATGCTAGAAGAGCATGTAGAGGAGGGCATGACACAGGCACTCAGGGGGTTGCATCTGACCAATGAAGAGTCAGGTGAGACATTTGAATTAGGAGTTAATAAAAGGACTAGTGTTAATTTGAGTCCTGGTATTCAGGGGATGTACCCAGTTATTCAGAACAAATAAACGTAAAATATAATTAAAACCTTCCTGGCTTCCCAACGAGTATTGTTTATTCCTAGACAATGTCAATGTATTTATAACAACAGGAAGCCAGGGAGGTCAGTAGTTGGAGCAAAGGACAGAGAGCATTCCAGGCATAGGGCACAGCCAGAAAATATGCCTGGAGCTGAGAGATGGAGTGCCTTGTTCCTAGAACAGCCAGCAGGCCCAGTGTCACAGAGTCAGGCAGGAAGGTATAAGACTGGAAAGGCAGATAGGGCTAGGTTAAATGAAGGACTTTGAACGCCAGAGTATTTTGTATTTGATCCTGAAGGCAACAGAAGTCACTGGAGTTTATTGAGTAGAGGAGTGACATGATCAGACCTGTGTTTTAGGAAAATCACTTTAGAGTATGAATGGAGAAAACATTAGAGTGACTTGAGGCAGGTAGACCCACCAACAGGCTATTGCAACAATCCAGGTGTTTGGTGATCAGGGCCAGGGTGATGAGAGAATGGTAGCAAAGAATTGACAATAAAGTATATACCCACAGATGTGCCAAACAAATTGTGGTTTAAGAAATAATAACTGACAAATACAATAAAGCACAGAAAGATCTACATGAACTATATGAAATAAGCAAAGCCAAAAACGTAGGTTTATTCCGTCTCAGAAACTTGTAGTCTGAGTTGCCTAGAGAAAACTGAGAGGTTGTGCCTCTCCCAGGGTCACATGGCTAGTATGTGTCTACTTCCACTATGATATGATGGATGCATCTCTGACTACTAGATTAATCTTCCTAAAATACAAGCTTAATCATGTCATTCTCCCTGTTCAAAAACTTCAATAGCTCTCTATCATCAGGAAGTTGTTCTTACCTGGAATGCATCAACATTGCTTAAATCTCCCGCTAGTAAGGTGGTCCTTGACCACCCTTTCCTTCAAAGCTCATTTGTCCAGTGAACTTCATTAGCAGTTTTCTGTATCATTTACTTATCAATCAACCATCACCTACCATGTACTAATTACAGTGCTGTCTTTGAGAAAAAGACATTAAAGACAAAAATCAAAGCCTCTGCTCTCAAGCTTGTATCAGAAGAGATGTGTAAATGGAACTCGGAGCTCAAATAGTCCATCCCTCTCATTTCAGAGAAAACTGACATCCAGAGAGTTTGTGATTTCCTGAAGGTGATGCTGGCAGTAAATGAGAGACGTAGGTTTTGAACCCAAGTCCTCTAATTCCAAATCCTTTGAGGGAAAGCACTAGAAGCTGAGGGTATCAATATCAAGGTCCATTCAAGGATCTCCCCTTCACAATACTTCAGACTACAGACCCCTGGGCCTTGCCCCTGGACCTGCAGCTAAACTTTTCCATATGTTGTCTTCTCCAAATGCAAGCGTAAACTCTTGGAGAACAAGGACTGTCTCGATTTTTTATACGAAATATTTTCTGTTAGAGTAGCTGGCACTCATAAGTATTTCATGCTTTTGTATTCCATTTCACATAGAAGATAGCTAAGTCTCAAGAAGGGATTCTAAGAGGCAGAGGTGTGCATGCCAAGCACAGGAGAAGACAGTGTGAGCATAGAGATGTGGTGTCATATGTGAGGAATAATAAAAAGTCCAGTTTGGCTAGAGAGATAATTGTGTATTATCTGTGACTTTTCTGAGCCAGTGTTTAAATCTTTTATTGTTAACCTTTTACAATCTGTGTTCTCCCTGCTAGATAAATCATAAGTCCCTCAAAAGCAGGAAACACTAGCAGTGTGGTACAGTGTAAAGAGCCCTGATCTGGAGTCAGAAGACCTGGATTCAAAAACTTGCTCTGGAGATATAAACCTTATTACCTGTATGATGTAAGACAAGTTACCTGGCCTTGGAGTGGTTCAGTTTCCTAACCTATAAAACAAGAGGACTGGATCCTCTATTCACTAGAGATGATGTCAGAAGTCCCTTCCAGCACTATGTCTGATCCTGTCCCTTATAAGCTTCTACCTTCCTGACACAGGATAGGTATTCAATCTGACTTAAACAACAAAGTTTTCGTGGAAGAAGGGATGTTAGAAAGTATCTGAAATTGAGAATTCTGTGTTAAGCTTCAGCTACTAAGCGGCCAGCAATCTATGCTTTTTAAATAAATAATGTCCATCTTGATACAAGCCACAGAATTTTGCAAACTTCTCATAAACCACTTTTGCTATAAAAGACAGTAACTTCAAAGGCAGAGTGGCAGGCAGCTCCAAAAGGAACAATATTCTAACACTGAAAGTAGATGGTGAAAAAGCTGTGTTCCCAAACGCCAAAGAGACTCAACTCCAGAAATCTGTTATTTCAAGAGACACTCCATGCACCCTTTTGTATGTAGGGCAGGGGAGGAAAAAAGGTTAGAGATTGTAGGTTCGGGGTGGGGGGCATTCCCACCACCACCCTAAGCCTCTTTTATTTCCACTGGTCTTTTTGCTTTATTTGAGGTGTTGGGGAAGGTGAGAGATGATAGCTGCCCAGGTAGGCTTTGCCGATACGCCCCGGGAGGGGACAAGCGAAGCAAAGGTGTAGAAATGCAGAAGAGGGGCCCCAACAGTTTGGGAAGCAGAGGATCTGTTCTGAAGCTGTGCACAGAACACAGTCCTTGGGACTCTCAGATCAGGACCCAGGCCAGGGAGCCGTGAGACATCTCCCGGGGTGACCCGAGCAAAATGGACTGGAGTGGACGAAGAGCCCAAGGTGGGAGGGTGAGGGGGGTTGAAGGGGTGGGGGCAGGAGCGCTGGAGGGGAGAGGGCGGGGGAGGGGCAGAGGAGGGGGAGGGGAGGCGGTGGTTTCCAGGACGACGCGCCTCCAAGCTCGCGGGACCCCGCCCTTTCTCCCCGCGGGGAGAGGAGCAGGGGTGGGAAGCCCGTCCCGCGGAGAACCGGGTTTAGGAAAGGGGGCACTTCCCCCTCAAGATTTCTCTTACTTTTCCCCTCCCCAACAGCCGGCCGGCTCCCTCCTGACCCTGACTCGCGCCCTACCGTGTAGCCTCTCTCCAGCTCGCTCTCTTCATAACGAAATGACGGAATGTAGACCTCCATGGCCTGGCCGGGCTGGGCCGGGCGGGCTGAGGGCCAACCCCCCTCCTCTTCCTCCAGCCTCCGCCCCACCATCGCCGGCTCCGCCCCCGGGGGTGGGAGGAGGCGGAGGAAGGCGGAGGCTTCATTCAGAACGAGGCGTGGGGGGGCGGGATTGAGGGCGGGGCCGTCTCCCCTCCTCCCACCCCCCCAGGGCCCCGCCCCCAGCCGCCGAAGCCGGGGGTCAAGCTGCAATCCCGTCATGTGAGGACGCGACGCCTCCACGTGACCCGCGCTGTCCCGGTCGGGAGGCGGAGGAGGCCTGAGCTCCCGGGGGTCCGGACTGGGCGTGACCAAGGAGAGGCAACCTCGTCTAAAGGCGGCGGAACTCCCTGGACCTGGGGTAGCCAAGCGGGGCTGTTTCGGGGCCAGTAGCACTTATGGGTCACTGCGGAACGGCTGGGTGGCTGGCCTTTGTGGCTAGAAGTGAAGGATGGGTCAGTTTAGGCAAATAAATGTGGGACTAAATGCACCTGAAGATACAACGCCCAAAGCACACGCACACGCGCGCACGCAAACACACACACACACACACACACACACACACACACGCCCTACACATTTCTTCAAAGTTTTGTATATATAATCTTCCTGTTTCTACCTAGGGCGTGCACCACTTTTCCCTGGGCCGTCAGGAAAAAGAGAAATGTGGGATATTTATCGGGCCATATTCCAGCTCATCTTCAGTAACTGACAACCAGATTTTGTACAAGTACTGTGCTTTAATGTCTTTTTTAATTCCTAAACAGGAATACAGTGATATAGTAAATAGAACTGGCCCTAAAGAATGAAACTCTTGAATTCAAGTGTGACCTCAGATACATTATGCTGACTGTGAGACCTTGGACAAGTCAGGGCTTAACCTTGACTCCATTGTACTCCAAATGGTCTAAGACCATGAGTTACAGAGAAGATACTGGCCTACCATTGCTGGAAGGAATTTCCTCATGGATAGTTTCCTATCCCAATGAAATTACAGATCCAATCCCTATCCCCAAGGTATCCAGTACATCCCTGCCCCCATGATGAGTCTTCACATGTATAATATAGCCCTTCTTTGAAACAAGGGAAAACAGTGGTGCAAAACCATCTGATTCAAGGACCTTGTATAACCACCATGTACATACAACACACTTAGTTTTCCATCTCTCTACTGAGAGAAGGAAATTTATTTCATCATCTGTCTTCTATATCCAAGATTAGTCTTTGTATTTAATCTTAGTTCAAATGCAAAAGGGGGTGTATTGGAGAGAAGGTGTAAAGATGAAATTGACAGGTCTTGGCAACATCTTGGATATAGGGGGTGAGAGATAGTGAGGAATCAAAGATGACTCCTAGGTAATGAGACTGAAGAACTAGAAGAAATTGTGTTGCCCTCTCAAATAATAGGGAATAGAGGGGTGGGGAAGGTGTAGGGGAAAAGATAATGAGTTGTGCTTTGAATATATTGAGTTTAAGATGTCTGCTGAACAGCCAGTCTGAGATGTCTCAAAAGTTTGATGTGAGATTGGAGATCAGCTGAGAGATTGAGGCAGAAAAGGTAGATTTGAGAAACATCAGCATAGGGCAATTAAATCCATGGTAGCTGATGAGATCACCAAGTGAAGTAGTATAGACAGAGGGAGAAGACAAAAGGACCCAGGAAAAAACCAAGAATTCTAGTAGAGCAAGCAATCTATCTACCTGTTATCCCTTGTTCTCACTAGATGACCTCATCTTTTTCATCATACATTTCCCTATTGAAATCCTTTAATCTCATTCTTTTCCAAGTTCTTAATTTATTATATGCTTCTTACAGCTTGCCCACTATACTCATTTTAATATCTTAGAGATTTGTGTTTCGTGACTTTCAGCCATGTAACACTTCTTAAAATATTGGTATTAAAAAAATGGGGCCTTTGTTTTGGGAAGAACTTTGAGATCATTAAAAGAGTTTTGCAGTTTCAAGACAATCTAGTCCGCTGTTCCTTTTTTAATTATGGGTCCAACTTGTCTGTTTGTACTATCTATCTCAGATATATAGAGATAAATATATGTATATACCTATATCTGTAACTAGCTAGCTATCTGATGGACTAATGGACAAGAACTGTAGGTTTTCAGTTTAACTGTGTCATTTGATCATTCAGTTTTTTTTCTTGTGTAGATGGTTAGGCCAAATTCCTTTAAGTAGTTATAGTTCTCTTCCAGGTGACTACAGTATTCCCGGGGCTTAGGGCAACTAGCATGATGTCATTTACAAGTATAAGCATCTAACACACTTTACCAAGAAGGAATCCCTCCCCAAGTAGGATTCTGCTTTTAGCCCTGGATCACAACCCTGACAATATCAAAATGCTTTGGTGACCAACCATCAACTTGTTTTATGCCTAATTTGATATCTATGATCAGAAACTTGTCAAATCTCTGTTGTTATAAATTTCAAGGAAGCTTGAATAATTTGGATGTACAGACAATTCTTGCTATATGTTAATTTGCATTATTCAACTTAAATTTTACCTAAAAAATTATGAAAGAAATCCACATTTTAAAAAAAAAACTGTTTACTGTATACTACTATGCTCTCCCTGTGCTCACCACAGCTGGATTGGGGGCTTGGCTTGAGACTTCTGGCACCTGAGGGGGCCACTCCAACCACCCATCACAGCACAAGTACTATTGCCTGTCCCGAGTCCTCATCCTCTGTCTGTAGTTGCCCCCTGCCCCCTTCTCCCATGTTCTTTCTCTGGGTTCCAGTCATAAAAATCCCTTTATGTAGAAGTCTGGACAATCCATTTAACATCTACTTAATGTAAAGCGATGACTCTCTGCATGGGCTTTCCTCTCTCCTCCCACAGTATAGAGAGTGCTCCCTCTACTTCCTCTAGTCAAAATGCACAGGAAAAAGCCATATTGAGGCTCATCTCTTTTGACTACAGAGTTGCCTGGGGATCCCTGAACTACAGCAGCCTAAACCTTCAGGAATTTCAAGATAATAGCACATATGTAGCAATTTTAAGGTTCGCTAAGTACCTTAAAAATATTATTAATTTTATCCCCACAACAACCATAGGGAATAAAGGATAATCCCCATTTTTCAGATAAGGAAATTGAAGCAGAAAATAGGTGACACGCCTACGGTTACACAGCTAATAAGTATCTGAGGCAGAATTTGAACTCAGGTCTTCCGAACCTCAAGTTCAGAGTTCTATGCACTGTGCCACTTAGCTGCTTCTTACCATTCTATGCAGAAGGGTCCACAGAATTAAGGTTTTCCTCATTTGCAGTGTATGTGAAGCATAAATGGATCTATTTCCTGGGGCCAGGTTCAATAACTTTGCCACAAATTTCAGAGAAACCTGAAAAGACTGATAAACTGATGCAAAGTGAAATGAGTAGAACCAGGACAACACCATACATAGTAACTGCAACATTATACACTGAGCAACTATGATTGATTGACTTAGCCCTTCTCACTAATACGGTGATCCAAGACAATCCCAAAAGACTCCTGATGGAAACTTCTATCCATGTCCAGAGAAAGAACTGATGGAGTCCGAATACAGATGGAATCATACCATACCATACCGTGTTCTTTTTTCCTTTTTTGTTTCTTCTTTCACAACATGATTAATATGGAAATGTTTTACATGATTGCACATATGTAACCTGTATCAAATTGCTTACCATCTTAGGGAGAAGGAAGAGGAAGAGAGGGAGAAAATTTGGAACTCAAAGTTTTATAAAAAATGAATGTTAAAAACTGTCTTCATGTGTAACTGGAAAAACAAAATACTATTAAAAAATAAAAAAAGAAGTTTGCCACTGAGAATGAGACTTGAACTTACATCCAAAATATTTCAAGCATATTCAACAGAGTAGAAAAAGAAATGTTACAAACAAGACCCAAAAGTAAAGCCAGATCCTATGAGTCATCAGATGAAGCCCAAAGCTTGCAAAACAAAATACAGACTCAATATTCAAAAGTTAGCAAAAGCATTTTTTTATATACCAAAGATTCAGCAGTTGTTTGCTAGATAGTTGCTGCTTCAGTAATGGAATGAGGAGAGCACAAAACAGGCATTGTGTATTCACTAGAGTCCAGGTCATTCCCTGAATTTGTATAATGGACTTCCTGGGTGACAGACAAACTTGGAGCAGAAATACATGCAAACTAAAACAATTTAAACAAGCAAAGAATCAAAACATAAGTAAGTTGGTCTTTTACACAGATAGTATGCTTATTGTAAATGATATTCCAGTAGAGTAAAAGGCTGGAAAACAAACACAGGAAAAGATGTATGCAACTCTGAGAACTTTATAATGCATTTTAAACTTATTCAGAGGATGACTATTGAGTCATTCAGTATTTGTAGACAATGATGAAACCGATAAATTTACAAGAGAACACACTAGAAATTCTGAAGATTTTTGTTTGATTAAAAGGCACCATATATTTTAATTATTTGTGTGACATTTTCCTACATGAACTATTGCAAATGGACACAGGTGAAACTCAACAGTACTGTTTAATAAGAAAGGCAATGAGTCTGTCAGATTATGAGTTCAACATATTAAACTACCTTTCACTTTATCTTGAAAAATACTTTTGATAAATGTATGGGATGTACTTTTCTTGAAGAAAGCCTTTAAAATGGCATTTTGTTCTACAGATGTCCCTCACTGAGTCCTTCTTGCCTGCACCATTTTCACCTCTCCAGCTCCCTCTACTATCGTTTCATCATGGGACCTTCACTTTGGGGTAAGCACAGACCTGGGCTGTTTCATCTCCACTCCCTACTGGGCTTTTAACTCTCAGAACTTCTACAGCAGGCAATGGAGTAGGAACTCTTTCCAGGCCTATGTTTTCAGCTCCTTTTTGTCTTCCCCTACCTTATGCCTAGAGGGCAAGTAGTATCTCTTCTTTTTTGGTTTGTCTTTGTATCTCCAAAGATTAGCATAGTGCCTGGCACGTGTTTCTTGCTCCTCCAGCCTAGCCAAAACAAATACTTTTTAAATAAACTACTAGCAATGAGTACAGCCGCTTGCATTTTCTACATCTTTCAGCCGATTTTGTGGTCTCCTACAGAATATTGCTTACAAAAGCATTGCCAATACACTACTAATATCCTCATAGATGATATCCTTGATGTCTATGTGGATAATTCTCATAA
The DNA here is from genome assembly GCF_011100635.1 of Trichosurus vulpecula. Lineage (NCBI taxonomy): Eukaryota > Metazoa > Chordata > Mammalia > Diprotodontia > Phalangeridae > Trichosurus > Trichosurus vulpecula. The sequence goes on along the minus strand of NC_050573.1, from coordinate 510,822,476 downwards.
ACATTTTATATAGATAGGAAAGTAGACATATAATGTGTTAGTTATATTTTCTGGGTCACCTTTATTTATTTTAATAAAGTCCAAGATTGTATACATATCTTTGGTAACTTCCCTCCTTCAAATACCTTATAAAGAAATTCCTCAACACCTTCATAATCTTTGTATACCTTTTCCACTCTTCCTTTGTTAGTTTTCCTCCCACTTTCATCCTTAAATGTCCTCAGGATGATTTTGCTTTTTTGGGTTCTCCCTAGGCTTTCCTTAAAGAGCTTTTACTCGCCATTGTGTTTGGTTGATTGCCTTTAGTGAACTTAGGAGAAGTGGAAAATAGTCTTGTGCGATGGGCTGATAAGAAGGTTATAGTCTACATCATTGAGAGAAACTTGAGTTTTATACAAAGATTTGTTTCTCTTTTATACCTTTTTAAAATTTTGCCCTGATTTTGTTCATGCAAAAGCCTTTTAATTTTAAAGAATCAAAATGATCTATGTAACGGGGCGAGTTAGAGCCAACCGCTGCCCTCCTCGGACCTCCATGCCCAGGGCCTGCTGAGGTAAACTCAGGGCTCTGCGATATGGGAGGAACAGGATGGAGTCAGGAGGAAGGGTCTTGCCTTTGTTGCCTACGTGGCAATTCCAGGTCTTTGTCTGGACTTGCCTGACCACATGGCACTTCCCGGTCTTTGTCTGAACTTGCCTGACCGCAGGGAACTTCAGGTGAGCACGGGAAGAGAAGGGGAGGAGAGTAGGCGGAACCAGGGCGGTCCTAATGCCTACATAACCAAAGATAGTACCTATGTAACCAAAGATATAAAAGTTTGCTTCTAACCTGAATAAATCGGAGTCCCTTCCATCTTATCTTGATTCCTGCCTCACTCACTGCGTACCGAGACAGGTCCTTGCTGGTCAAGGACTACCAGGGGTGAATGGCCCCCAACAGATCTATTTTTGATTTCTTCTATCCTTTGATTATGAATTTTGATCCTAACAGAATGGACTTCCTTCCATTTCCCTCTATATTTTTAATAGTATTAGATTTTACATTAAATTGCTTATTTGCTTGGAATTTAGTGTGCCATAATCTGCTGGACTAGACCTATTTTCTGCCAAACTGCTTTCAAGCTTTCTCAACAGTTACGAAAAAGTACAAAGAAGAACTTACCTTTAGATGTTCTGTGTGAGTTTTTTTTTTCTCTCAAAAATTAGAAAACTGTATTTGTTTCTCAATCTGATCTTCCAACCTGTTCCACTGTTCTAGTTTTTTATTTTTTTTTTGACCAGTACCAAATAGTTTTAATGATTGTTGTTTATATAGTAACGAATTTTGTTATTATTTTCTTTAATGTTTTTCTAAATAACCTGTAGAGGTTTAATTTTTATAGAACTCAATTTGCAAATTAATTTAGGTGGTTACTTGCATTATTCTGACAAAGCTTTTCAATTTTCAACTTTAGACTGTTTAATAGTGGTACTTAACATCAATCAACCAATCACCAAACAGTTATTAATTACCTACTGTGTGCCAGACACTATACAAGGTACTGGGGATACAAAGATATATCCAGCCCAGCCGGGGGTTGGGGTGGGGAGGCTACCATTGGGCTACCAGCCCTAACACAGATTTGTAGGTTAGGTTTTCTAGAGAATAGCTATCTCAAACTCAAGGTACCCTCTGGTTGCTCAGTCCTAAAAGCATAACTCACAAGCTCCTCTCTTAATAGTCAGCCACAGGGCAAGGGGAAGGGAATAAACATTTATATAATGCTTACAATGTGCCAGGCATGGTACTAAATGCTTTACAAATATTCTCTTACTTGATCCTCAAAGCAACCTTGCAAAGTTGGAGCCATCATTATCCCCATTTTACACTTGAGGAAATAAGTAACTTGCCTAGGGTCACACAGGTAGTGTCTAAGGCCAGATTTGAACTTAGGTCTTACTGACTCCATGCTCCATCCACTATGCCACCTAGCTGCTTGCAGGATGCAATTAGCTCAAAGCAAAGGCATTTATTGAACTAGCATGATAAAATATACAAGAAAACATCCTCACTGCCATCCCTGCTGGGCCTGTTCTGTCAGGCACATTGCCCCAGTGGTTGATCATAGTCCTCAAAGCCTTCAACTTTCCTGATTCTACAAATAACAGGAAGTCTCCTGGTATCACTCCCTCAAGTCTTGGCTTTGATGTAGATCAGCCATCTCCTAAGCAGTAATATCTTCATATTGGTGAAGTTCTCTCTTTTTAAACCATTTAACAGAAGTATTCAGGATTAGGAAGCAATGTCCTTTAATTCCCCCTCACAGTCTACACATGGGTATAAGTTTCATATGGATATGTGCTTCTGCTTCAAGGCACCATTGATGATGGGAGCAAGAAGAGAGAAATCTCCTGGCACTTGATTAGCTCCACAAGAGGGACAATGGCAAGTCCTCAAGAGCTGAGTCTCTTCTTGACTAACATAACCAGGGTTGGTTCCCTTGTTTTTAAGGTCTTAATCTCTTCCAGTTTCCTCTGTAATTGAGTAGACAGAGAAAAGGAATGGCAGAAATTCATAAGTGGCAAGTCTGTTGTGTCTGACAACTGCTTCCCTCTGAAAGTATCTCTAATTTATTCGGGACATACCTTGTTTGTACATAGTTGTTTAGAGGTAGTTTCTCATTAAAATGTGAGCTTCTTCAGGGTGGGATCCATTTTTACCTTTCTTGTATCCCTAGTGTTTAGCGCAGTGCCATGTAGTGTATGTGCCTAAAAAATAAATATTCCTTCACTTAGCCTTTTTCGTATGCGAAGGTGGTCCCTCAAAGGCGGAAAGAGACACACCCTTAAATATCATTTTCTCTATTTCTCTCCCTTCACACCCTAAAAGTAGAGCCACTGAAATCTGAAAAAGGCCTTTTGCTCCCTACCCTATTATTCAATCAAGCTGATTAGAGAACTCAATTGATCAGTGATTCCCAGATCAAGGCTTCCACCAATATCTGTACCCACTCCCTATAGATGTTTGGGAGTACATGGAATTACCCCTCTCAACCTCAACCACTAAAGTCACACAGAACAAAAAACTGATAACATAGATAATAAGGTGTTAATACCAAATCATTTCTTTATAAGAACTTACTTTTCTTTATGGGAAATTAAAGGAAACACTGCAATTGGCTAAGCAAAAAATTATCTTTGCCCCTGGGGTCTTTAAATAGATAAGAAGTTCAGCAATTCCAGTTAAAGAATTGAGCAGTGTAGGTTCGTGTGTACCTTTTGTAGAATGAGGCCCCTTTGTTTGAACAAAATCGAAGCAAGGCAGGGAGATGGACTTCTTTCTTCTCTCCTACTGTTGTTGTTTTTGGTGTCCTTCTTTCTCAAAGATGACCAAAATGACATCACTGTGCTAGAGTCAAGTTTCAATGTGTCCAACTGTGGCTGATCAGACCAATACAAGCTCAGAATGCTCTACCACAGGTCAGGCATAAATAGTCCATGTGAACATTTAGGATGAATTCTCTAAATTTGCAAATCCTGTGTTTCCTTTGAGCTGTTTCAATTCTGCTTTGATCACAGAGCACAGCACCTTCTCTGATGTGGGCATGCCATGCTGAGTGGTCCTGTGCCAGTGTCGCATGTCACACAATCAATTACAAAGTTCTTGAGAGTGTCCTTGTGTCGCTTCTTCTGACCACCATGTGAATGCTTGCCCTGTGAGTTCTCCATAAAACATTCTTTTTGGCAAGCATATATTTTGCATTTGAACAGCATGGCCAGCCCATTGGAGTTGTGCTCTCTGAAGCAGAGTTTGAATGTTTGGCAGTTTAGCTCAAGTAACGACCTCAGTGTCTGGTGCGTTGTCCTTCCAGGTGATCTTCAGAATCTTCCTAAGACAATTCAAATGGAAATGATTCAGTTTCCTGGCAGGGTGCTGGTATACTGTTCAGATTTCACAGGCATGTAACAATGAGGTCAGCACAATGGCTCTGTAGACCTTCAGTTTGGTAGACAGTCTAATACCTCTTCTCTCCCATACTTTCCTTTGGAGCCTCCTAAACACTGAGCTAACTCTGATGATGTGTGTGTCAACCTCATTATCAATGTGTACATACCTGGAAAGTACACTAACAGTGTAAGTGAATTTATCCACAGCATTCAAAACTTCTCCATTTGATGTAACTGATGGTTCCATATATGGATGGTGTGGTGGTGGCTGTTAGGCCAAAATTAGCACAAGCAGCAGACAATTGATCCATACTCTGTTGCATCTCAGCTTCAGAGGCTGCACTGAGTGCACAATCATCCACAAACAGAAAATCATGCACCAACACTCCCTCCACTTTGGTCTTGGCTTGTAGCCTTTTCAAGTTGAAGAATTTACCATCAGTGCGGTAGCTGACCTTGATGCCGTGTTCATCCTCATTGAAAGCATTTGACAACATGGCTGAAAACATCATGCTAAAAAGCATGGGAGCAAGCACACAGCCTTGTTTCACTCCATTGGTGACTATCAACCAGGTCATCAGAGCTACTGGACCAGTAGCAAACAATACAGCCAGTCAGGACAAAGACTCATGCCAGAGGACAGATACATATGTGGAGAGACAGTCATTGGTGGGGGAGGCCACTTCAAGTAATGTGACCCTCTTTGGCAGGTACAAATTATCACACAGAAAATTCAACAATTGGCTCTTAAAAGCCAATATGAGCTTCCTCCAGCATTCTTCTACCTCTATAAACCAGCAGCAGACACTTCCTGGGAACCCAACCCTTGAGTGCAGGTTGAGTGAGTAATTCTGTGGGAGCACTATGGATAGAAGATAACTTTGGAGAAAAGGCACCCAGGGAAAAAATGGTGAGGAGGCATCTCAGGAAAGAAGTCATAAAGCTGAACCTTGAAGAATACTAGAGGTTCTAGGGAAAAAGTAAGGCTAATTTGGCTGAACCATAATGAGCATGAATATGAGAGTAATATTAATAAGTTTGGAAAGAGAGCGTAGGACCAGGTTGTAAAGGACTTTAAAAGCAAAACAGGTAAACAGGAACTTCAATTTAATGAATAAGGGAATGAGATGAGTCTTGGGTGTTTCTTGGTAGGTATTTTAATGCATTTTGTAGTTACTCTGAGCAATCTTTCTATCATCTCCCATTTTTTGTCAGCACTACTGCTGATTTTTGTGGATTTATTGTGTGTCCTTCCATTTTCTCCTATCAAGAATACCATTAAAGAATTTCCCCACTTCACATTAAAAAGTGAGAAGCAAGGCTGGTTCACTGCAAAGAGGAAACTAAGGGAACAGGACTGATGCAGCAGCCACACAAAGTTAGAAAGTGAGGAAGGGCCAACCAAGGGAAGTTGAACATGCTTAATACAGCAAGAAGCAGTTACTCCTATTGCAGGCTTCTATTGTGGTTGTTCTTAGTAGGCATTATCTTGTTCTCTGAGGAAGTGTTTCCTTTTAACTGTTAATACTTTTTTGGGGTACATTAATTGTTTTAAATGGTAAGGATGAAAGGTAGATTAAAACTCAACTCCTCCCTCTGCTATGTTGCCTGAAGTTTCCTGTTACTTCTTTTTCTAAACAAGATTTAACAAACGATAGAGGAATCAGACTAACATTCCTAATCGCATAAATGCGATTACTGAGTTGTTCTTCACAACTGTTGGTTGTATGTTACAATTCACCTATGAGATTTTTTTGTAGGTTGCATAATGCGATATTAAGCTAAAATTAGAATTTAAAATTCTATATCACTCATGTTTAAAATTCTGTTGTTGTTGTTTTTAATTTGGGGTAGAGTGTTTAACCTCTAGAGAAGAAATTCTATACAGGCATTTACCTAATTTGCAAACGAGATTAGTTCCAAAAGTTCACTATTAAGGCATTTGTTAACCCATAACAAGTTTTCCTTAGAAAATTTTTATAAATTATAGTCAAGTTCCTAGACTAGTCCACAAAATCCTATTATAAACAGTAATATAGCTACATTACATTTACTAAAAGTACTGGCTGTATTCCTGGGTCTAAGAATAGAGAAACCATGTTTCAGAGGAAAGAAGAGAAAGAAGAGATTTTCCCTTCCCCTTTCTTGGAAACAAGGCCAGACTTAAGCTGAAAATTTCAAACAGTTTGTCTTTAGCCTCCCACTCCCCCCCACCCCCCTCCCCACTTCCTCCACTATATATAAATATAAGGTGAGGAAAGTCAAAAAGCCAGAAAGAGAGATGGAGAGAGACAGACACAGCACCAGACAGAGAGAGGACTGGTTGAAGGAACTGAAATTAGGAATATTTAGTACGAGAAGAGAAGATTTGGGAGAGAAATAAAAAATCTCATTTTTTAAGGTGAAGTGGGGAAATTCTTTAATGGTATTCTTGATAAGAGAAAATGGAAGGATACACAATAAATCCATAAAAATCAGCAGCAGTGCTAACAAAAAATAGGAGATGATAGAAATAGCATTATTCAAGCACTGCATGGCAATCACGTGTGAGAGGAATTAAATTTTTTCAGTTTGTCCACAGAGGGTAGTACCAAGAGCAACGACTGAAGAAATGCTGGTTTAGGTTTGATGTAAAGAAAAATTTCGTAATAATTTGAGATGTCCAATAGTGAGGCTTTGGGAGGGAGTGGCTTCACCATTGCTGGAGATTTTCAAGTACAGTCTAGCTGATGGAAATTAGGCAGATTATAGAAGGGATTCTTGTTCAGGTATGGTTTAGAAAATCAATGAAGCTTCTAGCCTTCTAATTCTTGTGTTTTAAGATTCTGCAATTCCTATGTACAAGGTCCTGTTCTAGAGGCTGTAGAATATGAAGATGAATAAGACATAGTAAAAAAAAAATTTAAAAGACATGGTCCCTGTTTTTTCAAAAGTTTATAAACTAATAGAGGAGGTAGTACTGTCATACAAATTACAATAATATGAAGTAGAATATTTATTCTGAGATGACACTATGAGATAAGTAAGATTTCAACAGGCAAAGATTGGGGTAGACAATGATGAATGAATATATTCCTGGCATTAAGAAAGCAAACATATAGTCAAAAAAAATTTGACCGAAATTAGTAATGATGGGTAGATCACATGAGAAAAAGTGAATAAATATGATCTCCCACTGTCATCATCAAAGAGTTTAAACACAAAGAGCAGGCTATTTGTCCAACAATTCAAGACCTATGATGTCACTAGAAATAAACTTGGTTGTTATGCTAAAGGCAAGATTTCACCTTACAAACTTGAAGTCATCCTCAAAAATGGAACAATAAAGTTAACAAAACAGGATAATATGGAGTAATTAATTTATACATGAAGAACAGACCCTTCCCCTTTGCCCCCACCCCCATAAAAAGAAGAAAAGTTCTTCCCTTCTAACAAATAAGTTTATTCAAGCAAAAACAAATCCACATTTGGCTGTGTCTGAAAATATATATCTCACTTTACACTTGTGGCCTGCCTCTCCACCATCAGTGTTCTGCAGTTGTAATTGATCATTTCTCAAAGTTATGTCCTTTAAATTTGTTTTCCTTTACAATTTTGTAGTTATAAATTATTGACTTGTTTATGCTCATTTCATTCTGCATCAGTTCATGCAAACCCTCCCAGATTTCTCTGTTTTTTTTTGTCATTTCTAATCATTCCACAAGTATTAAGTGCCTATTATGTTGCCAAACAGTGTACCAGACACTGTCAGTACAGGGACAAAGAATGAAATGATCTGCTTGCAATGTGCTTATTACATTCTAATGTGAGACACAAGTACATATAAAAATATATACAGCATAAATATAAAATTAATAAATACAAATATGTACAAAGCAGTTATTACATAATTTGTTCAGCCATTCCCCAATTAGTAGGCACCCACTTTGTCTCTTGTTCCTCACCACACAAAAATTGCTGCTGTAAGTATTTTTGTACACGCAGGTAATTTCTTTCTTTAATCTCTCTGAGGTATAAGCAATACCACTACTCATAAATATGGTTATGTTGTTTCATTAATGTCATTCTCTTTGATGTAATTATTGTTTCTATGATTTATTATTTGACCCACCCATTCTTTAGTATTAGATTATTTAGTTTCCAATTAATTTTTAATCTATCTTTCCGTAGCCCTTTATTAGATGTAATTTTTTATTGCATCATGACCTGAAAATGATGCATTTAATATTTCTGCCTTTCTGCATTTGATCACGAGGTTCTTATGCCCTAATATATGGTCAATTTTTGTGTAGGTGCCATGTACCACTGAAAAAAAAGGTATATTCCTTATTATACCCATTTAGTTTTCTCCAGAGGTCTATCATATCTCACTTTTCTAAAATTCTATTCACCTCCTTAACTTCTTTCTTGTTTATTTTGTGGTTTGATTTATCTAGCTCTGAAAGGGGAATGTTGAGATTCCCAACTAGTATAGTTTTACTGTCTATTTCTTCTTGTAACTCATTTAACTTCTCCTTTAGAAATTTGGATGCTATACCATTTGGTGCATATGTGTTTAGTATTGATATTACTTCATTGTTTATGGTACCTTTTAGCAACATGTAGTTTCCTTCCTTGTCTCTTTTAATTAGATCTATTTTTACTTTTGCTTTGTCTGAGATTATGATTGCTACCCCTGTTTTTGTTGTTGTTTTTACTTCAGCTAAAGCATAATATATTCTGCTCCAGCCTTTTACCTTTATTCTGTGTGTGTTTCTCTGTTTCAAATGTGTTTCTTATAAACAACATATTGTGGGATTCTGGTTTGTAATCCACTCTACCCTCTCTGCTTCCATTTTGGAGGTGAGTTCATCCCATTCACATTCACAGTTATGATTAACAGTGTATTTCCCTCCATCCTATTTCCCCCCTGCTTATACTTTCTCTCTCTCTCCCTCTCTCTCTCTCTCTCTCTCTCTCTCTCTCTCTCTCTGTGTCTCTCTCTCTCTCTCTCTGTCTCTCTCTCTCTCTCTCTCTGTCTCTCTCTGTATCTGTCTCTCTCTCTCTCTGTCTCTCTCTGTCTCTCTCTCTCTCTCTCTCTCTGTCTCTCTGTCTCTCTCTCTCTCTCTCTCTCTCTCTCTCTCTCTCTCTCTCTCTCTGTCCCCCTCTCTCTCTTAACCCTGTCCCTTCTCACCAATGTTCAACATTTTCTTACTTCTCTGCTAAAGAAGATAGAAGTCTGCTTCTTAGGCAGAGGAACACAAGACTACTGATTGACTGGGTGAATGCTGAGTTCAATGTTGAATAACTTGCAGTAAGGCTGTTCCTCTGCAAACCCATTCCAGGCTTTGGCAGAAGCAAGGCTGCATAATGATATTGAGGATTTTGATACTGAAACACTAAGCAGATGATTCTGTAAAAGTGATATAAATAGTAGTAATTAATAATTACTTAAATTATTTCATTAATAGGAGACTGGGAATCATTTCTCTTTCACCACAATTTGGAAGCTGTTTGAATTGTCAGAACCCTACTATTTGGAATATTCATATTTGTACCATACATACACAAACATAGAAGTTAAATATGGACTTAAAAACAAGCCAATCAGAATTAGAACATACATGCAACTACATTAGCACAATCTCATAAATGCAAATAAGGAAGAATTTGAAAGGGAACACTGGGCAAAAAAAATGTTATATGGGCTTATGGCTGCATGTTATAATTTTTGTTCACATATTATTAGAACTAGAAGAGACATGACAGATAACCCAGTCCAACTGTCTCATTTTACAGATGAAGAAATTGAGGAAAAGTGACTCACCAATGATTAGTTATTTGTCTTACTTTGTTCCATTAATGTGTATTTTAAAAAATCAGTGAGTTCATAATAAACATTTTTAAGTAAATAAATGAAATGATAAACACCTGGAAAAGTCATGGGAATGGTAACTAATTTAAAATTTGTATATAATTTTGATTACAGATTTTTCTCAATGGTATTGTCTCTGAAAAGGTGGGGGGGAGGGAGAGAGAGAGAGAGAGAGAGAGAGAGAGAGAGAGACAAAGAGAGAGAGAGAGAGAGTAGAGAGCACATGCACACAGGAATTTTTAAGTGCTTATTGTGTGCCAGGCACTGTGCTAAACTCCTAAGATCAGAGTATACAAATACCAACAAACAAGACAGTTCTTGCCCTTAAGGACTATATATTCTAATTGGAGTACACAATGTTTAACAGGCAGTACAAGTTGGGGGAATGGCATTGATAGAGATGGAAAGGAAACTGGGTGGAGAGCTAGTTCTGAGTAAGAGGCAAAAGTTCACTTATCAGAGCCCAGGGTTGGGTAAGCAATTTTTAGAGCACATTTTCTAGCACCTAACTCACACCAGGAGATGAGCAGTGCAATCCTCAAAAGGCTGCTCAGACACCCAGGGGGCTGCCAAATCCCACTGCTGCTTCCAGTGAGAAATGACCCCTATGGCCTGGGCTGCCTGTATGCAGGATTGTGACTACAGCTCCCAGTGTATCCTCACCTGCTGTATCCTCACTAGCCTGTTGACACGGGACTTTGAGGTAGGTAAAATGATAAAATGGTATAGTTGATGTCTTTTGATCTGTAGGTAAATTGGATTTAAGTGAGGCAGAGTTGCATGAAGTTGTCAGCCTCACTCTCTCCTCCAGAGTCATCACAATCCAGTGGCAGGATAGAATCAAGATGACTGGTGATGGCTCAAGATGCAGTGGATGACCTTGGTGTCTTCGATGTCTAACCAAGCCCTAAGTGCTCCATAGCACCTGCCTCAGCTGCCTTCATGGCCACTGCCCATTCCACCAGGGGAAGTCTTCACATGCTTGGGGTAGACACCCCCCTAACTCACCAACGGGTTTGAGATACCTTGGTTACCCTCAACCTAGTTTAGCCTGTATGCTGAAATGGTTTGCCAGGGTGTGGCCACTGCACATGCTACAGTTTCTTGGAGCCACAGGTGAGAATTGGGTGGGAACAGGTGGACACCAAAGATGGAAAGCAGCCCTGAAAAGGGCTTCGCAGCCATCACACCAAAGGTACTAGTCTTCCCTAAACACACTGTGGATAAGTTCAATTACCTTGGTAGTGTACTTTCCAGGTATGTACACATTGATAATGAGGTTGATACACATTGCCAGAGTTAGCTCAGTGTTTGGGAGGCTCCAAAGGAAAGTATGGGAGAGAAGAGGTATTAGACTGTCTACCAAACTGAAGGTCTACAGAGCCATTGTGCTGACCTCATTGTTACATGCCTGTGAAATCTGAACAGTATACCAGCACCCTGCCAGGAAACTGAATCATTTCCATTTGAATTGTCTTAGGAAGATTCTGAAGATCACCTGGAAGGATAAGGTACCAGCCACTGACACCCTTACTCAAATTAAACTGCCAAGCATTCAAACTCTGCTTCAGAGAGCACAGCTCCAATGGGCTGAGCACATTGTTTGAATGCAAAATTCATGCTTGCCAGAAAGACTATTTTATGGAGACCTCACACAAGGCAAATGTTCACATGGTGGTCAGAAGAAGCGATACAAGGACACACTCAAGGTCTTTCTCAAGAACTTTAGAATTGATTATGTGACATGGGTACAGGATCACTCAGCATGGCGTGCTCACCCCCAAAAAGTTGCTGTGCTCTGTGATCAAAGCAGAATTGAAACAGCTCAAAAAAAAATGTAGGATGTGCAAATGTAGCAAATCCACACCAAATGTTCACATGATCTATTTGTGCCCAACCTGTGGTAGAGCAATCCGAGCTCATGTTGGTCTGATCTGCCATAGTTGGGCACATTGAAACTTGATTCCAACAGTGATGTCATTTTGGCCATCTTTGAGAATGAAGGACAACAACCAACCAACCATCAGATCCTGGTGCCCCAATGTGGCCAGAAAGTGAATGAAAAAATAGCTTTGGAGTCACAAAAACTTGGGTTCAAGTTCTGCCTCTGAAACATATTGGCTGTGTGACCCTAGCAAGTCACTTAACCCCTCTGTGCTCCAGGCAACTATCTCAGACTATATATAAATTGTAGAATAGTTGTTAATCTGTATTGGTAGATGGAATTTCCTCAGGGGGAATTCCCTATAACTCATTCACATGTTGGATTAGGGAAATTATTATTTCTATTTATTCCTTATTTTAATATGCATTTATTATTGAAATACAGCATAAGTTGCCTTAAAAGTATTCCTTTATTTAAGGGGAGGAAACCACATTAAAAGTTGTATTGAAAAGGAATATTTTGCCATAAAAGCTAGTTTAACTGACTAAATTAGGAAATTTTTATGCTACCCAATTAAAATTAGGATTAAACTACTAGCATTCAACTAATATTGAAACTACTAAATACCATGAAAATAACATAATTTATATGACAATAGGAGAAAGTAATATGAGTGGTGGTTTTTATTTTCCCTTCTTTTTTCCACCGAAGTCCATCAACAAGTTAGGCATCAAGCCACAACTTCCCTTTGTTTTCTCCAACTTTCTATTCCTAGCAGCTTCTGCATTCAGCCATGGAATCAGAGAGTCAGACTGAACTAACCTTATCAGTGTAGCTCAATGTTGTAATGCAACTATTTCAAGAATTGAGATCCTTGTTCATCAAAGAATTATGCCTGGTAGCTTAGAACTAGAAAACTAAAAAACACAGCTTATAAGCCTATTTTGTTTTTCCTTTAAAGGAGAATTTTTTTTTAATCCATCACTAAATACATGCATTTAAGAACAAAACAGGAATTAAAATTAGACTTCAAAGCACAAGATTATTTGATCTGTAAAGGTTTGTTTTCTTATTTATAGAATAAGTCAATTGGCCTGGATTTTTCTTTCCAGCTATACCATTTTATGATTCTACCACTCAGTCAATAAACATTTGTGAAGTTCCCACTATGTGCTAAGTGTTAGATACAAAAAGAGACAAAAACTAGTCCCTGCCCTCAAGGAGCTCATAGTTTAATGGATATTCTGTGACAGATAATGGGATTCTATGACAGAAGATCCAACTGAAATTAATTTTATTTAGATTCATATCAGAAAAGACAAGAATAGGTATGGACACACTCCCAAAAGAGCCTCATGGCATGAGTCCAAGAAAAAATGGGCACGCCTGTTCTTTCTGAAATTTTTGCTTGAGGACTGACTCCAGAGCTTACTTATCTCATAGCCTTCAAGCATTAAAGAACTTATAAATACAATAGGGCCAATAAAGGTCTAGTCTGGGGAGTATGAGCAGGGGACTCCTGTGAATGTTTGGTGAATCTTCTTCTGGAATTATTTAATAATGTGGAATGGAGGAGCCCTCCACTCAGAGTATAACCAAGTACTCTTTGGCTGTTTCTTGTCCATTTACTGTGGTGTAGAAAAGCTTTTGTTTGTTTGCTGAGCCAGAACTAAAAGTGCGTACAAAAGACACTAACTGGCCAGTTCCAAATGTCTTTATCCTGGTGGTGATTTGAGGCAAGGATTTCTGTAACTCTCCTAGAGGAGACCCTGGTACACCTGTCTAGTTTCCCTCCTCCAACAGAATAAAGAAAGTTTTTTGCTTATAATCACTGTGAGCTCTTTGGTCTTATTTTATTTTATTTTTCAGAGTTGACAGTTGACATAAAACTTTTGCTATAACCTCTGTGGGTCTTTGGTCAGAGTTGACAGTTGGTGTAACAACCTCTGTGGCTCTGGTTTATTTTATTTTATTTTTCAGAATTAGCAGTTTTTGTACAACCTCTTTGAGCTCTTTGGTATTTTCAGAGTTAACAGTTGTTGCATAACCTCTATGGCTCTTTGGTCATTTATTTTCAGAGTTTGACAGTAGAAAGAGGCAGACCAGTGTGCCCTCTTTTCCCCACCCTACCATGAGTCTATGAGGGCATGGTATGGTTGATTTTTGTATTCCTCTCGTGTTTCATTCTTTCCCCCCTTAGGTGGAGTATTGGAGCCGGAACAGAGTGGACTATGACCTTATGAGCCTTGAAAAGTTGAAAAAGCCACCAAAGGTCCAAGAACTGGAGTTTGTACCAGTTTGCTAAGAGTTCCAGTGGTTGGGGAATTGTGGTGGGGGAAGATGGCAGTGTACCAGGACCTTCAATAGCCCAGATTCTTAATAACACACTAGTAAAAATTAAACATGCAACAGTTAAAAAAGAAATCATGAGAATCACTTGTAGATTCCTCCACCCAGCCACAGGATGAACAGAATGATTACTATAATCCTGCAGAAATCCTGAAGTATGAAAGGCAGAGTAGGCAGAAAATATAGCACAAAGCAGCTCCAGGGCAGTAGGAAAAGAGAGGCCAGCACAGCCCAAGGCCCAGCAGGACCTAGAGGTTGGTGACTCTGAGCCTCTTGTCAGGAAAAAGGTCTTAGATAAAGACCAACCCAGGGAAATCTGAAACTCAGAGGAAGAAACCTACTCTGGAGGCAACTCAGGAAGCCTGTGGCAAGAAGGAGGGGTCTAGTTACGGCCACCACATTCCAGACCAGTCAGAGCCTGCACATACCATTTAGGAGTGGAAGAATGGAATTTGATCTAAGCACAGGCCTCCCTACCTAGACACCTAGGCTGATGAGATAAGAAAAGCAAGGAAAAGACTGAATATTATGAAGAAATACCTTGGATTGAGAAATGGCCAGGGGATAAATCCCAAGAAAGACACCCCACAAGAATAAAGCCTCAGGAAAAAATGAATGTCCTTAAAAATTAGAATGGGAAAAATAGAAAAGGACTTATTGAGACAAAAATTTTTTTTCTTTTAACCAAAACATTAAAAAAAATACAGAAGAAAATCAAAGAAATGTAATATAAAAAACTGACCTGTAAAACACATCCAAGAGAAAAATCTAAGAATTGTGGGACTATATGGAAAAACATGATCAAAAAAAAAAAAAGGTCTGATTCTATCATCAGCCTGAATTCAAGAGAAAACAGCCAATATAGCAAAATTGAGGTTCTTTAATTAGGGCAAGCGAGTTCCAGCTTAGGGTGCTGCACAGCAAGTGCTGGGTTACCCAAGGAGGAGGCTGGGAATAGGGTTTATGTAGGGTACTACGGCAGAGGGAATGGCTAAGCTGCAGGTGGGAGGTAAGTTGTTTTGTGTAACAAGTGAATGTCCATAGAGAAAGTTTGGGAATCTCTGGAGGGGAGAGTTTGGGACATTTACCAAATAGAGGCTGGGAGTGATAATGTCTGTTCAGCCTCAAGCAATTCATGGGTCTGGAAATGGAGACAGGTCAGATTCAGTCATCTGAGTTTGACAGTATATTTCAAGAAATTATAAATTAAAACTCTCTAAAACTATTAGAACCAGAAAGTAAAGTGAATATAGAAAGAGTGTCCTGGTCACTTTTGAAAGAAACTCCAAATAAAAATGTCCAGAAATGTCACAGACAAAATGTGGATTTTCTCAGTTAAAGGAAAAAAAAATCTGTAAAAAGCCAGCGTTCAGAATCTAAGGAGCCATAATAAGGCACCTGCTACTTTAAAGGAGAGAACTCAGAATATGATATTGTGAAAGATAAAGTTCAAAATCAAGAATAACCTGACAAAATAAGACATAGTGTGATCCTACAGGGAGAAAATGGATCTTTAATGAAATAGAGAATTTCTAAGCATTCCTGATAAAGGGCCAGAATTGAGTAAATATTTGGGAATGGAAATGTAGGAACCAAGGGAAACATAGAAAGTACACATTTTCATTTTAATTGGAAGAGAATATGTGGAGATGAATTGATTTCATGCTAAAAGGTGGTAGGGAAACAAATGTCTTCTCAGAATCCTAATTTCTTTAAGGATAGCAGGGAAGGGTAAATACAACAGTTGGCCTATGTGGTTTTTGTTGTGTTTTGATGGTCTATGGAGAAGACAAACATGGGAGAAATGAGGACTGTACTACAGAAGAAATAAGAAGAGAGGAAAACCAGTATCACATAATAGAAGTTCATAAGAAGAAGAATATTTAATTATGGAGGAAGGAGTAGGAGGAATAAGTATCCTATGATGCTTGCTTGCATCCTAACTCATTAAAGACGGAACATAATTACATGCCCACATACGTAGATCACAGCTCTTGGTATTAGAAATACATTAAATTCAAAAGGAAAGCAGAAGGGAATGAAAAAAAGAGAAGAGAGGATTTTAAGAGGGAGTACAGGATAGGCAAGGAAAACAGATGAATGTTGAAGGAAGAAAGTTTAATGGGAGATTAAAATAACACCAAGAAAGAGTAAAAACCTGGGATCTGGGATAGGGCAAAGCAAAGAGAACTGTGGCAGAATGAAACTATGCTGTTTCCTTTATAGATTGCAAGAGTCAGGCAAACTCCCTCTCTTTTATCATTGTTTTATTTGTAAAAAGTGTGGGAACAAAGACAAGAAAAAGTACAAGTGGACAGGATGGAGGAAAACGCACAACTAACAATCACAACTATGAACATGAATGGCACAGACTCCATAAAACAGAAGAGGATAGCAGAAGGGATTAGTAAATACAGTCAAACAATGTGTTGTTTACAAAACAAAACAAAACAAAACAAAACAAAAAAACAGAGAAAACCACCCCTACCCTTCCAAACTAAAGATTCACATGGAGTTAAAATGAGAAACTGGATCAAAAATCTATTATACTTCAGCTAAATTAAAAAAAAACAGAGGTAGAAATCATGATTTCAGATGAGATAATAAATACAAATGTTATAAGAGGTAATGAATCAATATCAATATTTAACATGTATGCACCACATAGGATAATATCTAAAAACTTAAAGGAAAAATCCATTGAATTAGAGGAAGAAATTGATAGTAAAATTATAGAAGTGAGAGAACTCAGTATACCCCTTCCAGATCTTGAGAAATCTAACCAAAAATAAGAAAAATATTAAGTACCTGAATAGAGCTTTAGGAAAATTAGAGATAGTAGCTCTCTGGTAATTAGTGAATGGAAATAGTAATTTATATACTCAGCTGTAGATGGCATCATTATAAAATTTGACCATGTTGGGACAAAAAGTAGAAAAGTAGAACTAAACCATTTTTTACTGATCTCATTGCCATAAAATTGCATGTACTAATAAGTCCTTGAAAAATTATTTTAAAATATTTGGAGACTACAAAATTCTAAGAAACATGGGTTGGAGAACAAATTATTTTTAAAAAATAGAAGCTTTCATTAAAGAAAATTACAATGAGACAATATACCAAAACTTATGGGATGCAACTAAAGCAATTCCAACAGGGAAATTTATATCTTTAAAAGCTTTCATTAACAAAAGAAAGAAAGACAAATGAATTAGGCATGCAACTAAAAAAAACACACTTCAAACAGCAACAACTCAGAAACCCCCAACTAAGCAACAAAGTAGAAATTTTGAAAATTAAAGATGATATTAATAAAATTAAAAGCAAAAAAAAATAGAAATGACAAAACTAGGAGCTGTTTTAGCTTCCACTATTATTAGGATAGAATAAAAGATACATTGTAAACTAAATGATTAAAAAAGAGATAGGAAAACAGAATTGTTCATGTCAAAAATGAAAAAGAAAAATTCACAATTGAAGAAAGAAATGAAATCAGAAATTTTTATTCAATTGTGTGATAAAATTGATAACAAAGGAAATTAATAAATACAATATAAAATGTCCAGATTAACAAAAGAAGAATTAGATTGCTTGAATAACCCAATATAACAAAAAGAAATTGAATAAACTTAAATAAAAGAAAAACTCCAGGACCAGATGAATTTATAAGCAAATTCAATCAAATATTTCAAGAAAAATTAATAATATTACGTAAACATACTAAAATGATCTAAAAAAAAGGAGAGACAAAGCAGAGGACAAAAAAATATAGGTCAATCTCCCTAATGTTGATGTAAAAAATTTAAAGACAATAATAGGAAATGAACTTTTAAAAAAGGTAAAAAGATTATACACTATGACTAGGTTGGATTTGTACCAGCAAAAGGGTTGGTTCAACACAAGACGATAAATATAATAAATCATGTTAATAATTAAAACCATGTCATTATATCAATAGATGCTGAGCAGGCTTTTGACAAAATCCAGTCTCTTTCTATTAAAAACATTAGAGAACATGGGAATAAATGGACTTTTCTTTTATGTAGTAAATATCTACCTAAATCCAAGAAGAAACATCATATGTGATATAGAAAAGTTAGAGGCCTTTCCAGGTAAAGCAAGGATGGCTATTTTTACCACTTCTATTCAACATAGTCCTAGAAATACTAGTTATGGTGTAATACAAGGAAAATTAGGAACCCCTGAGAAACCCCTAGCTACTGACAAGCACCCCCAGAAAGAATGAACTCAGATATCTTTGGCATTTAGCAAACCCTCTGGGACTCCTTGGCTCCTCCAAGGAATGTCAATAGATAGGACCATCCCACTGAGAGATAACTTGACAGATCCTTCCTGGGAGATATCCCTGGGACTCCGTGACTCCACCAAGGAATGTAAATGAGATTATCCCGCTAGTACGATAACCTGACTGAATCTTTTGATCAGCCAGGACCTTTGTTCCTCTTCCCCCCCACTCTGTACCCCTATATCCTATATAAGCCAAGCCATCACCCCAACACATTTGCCATTGATTTGTGGTGCCATACCCCGATGGCCGCCGGCTAATAAATTCTCCACTTAAAACTTATACTCTGTGGTGTGTCTCGCTCGCTTCTGGTACAACAATAGCAATAATAAAGGAAAAAGAAATCAAAGGAATAAGCATAGGTAAAGACAAAACAATGATTGCTTTTTGTAGATGATATCATCCTTTACTAAAAGAGTGAATCAAAAAATTAATTGAAACAAATAATGAATTTGGAAAAGTTGCAGGATATAAAACAAAGCCACATAAATCATGAACATCCCTGTATATTATGAAAAAAATCTAGCAAGAAGAGTTAGAGAAATTCTGTCCAAAGTAACAACAGAAGGCATAAAATATTTAGGAGTTTATCTACAAATATACACCCAGAAACTATGAATCCAACTATAAGACACTTTAAAGAAATAAACAATAGCATGAAAAACCTGAAGCTTGAGACATTGTCCCTTCCACCTTGGGAGCAGAGCTCAACTTTAACATGAAGTTAAAAGTCAAGAAATAAAAGGAAAAATGGCCAAGCAGCAACAACAACAAAAAGAACCTGACAATAAAAATCTGCTATGGTGACAGATAAGATCAAGATACAAACTCAGAAGAAGACAACAATGTCCAACAGCAAAGCCTCAAAGAAAAAAGTGAATTGGACACAAGCCAAACAAGAATTCCTGAAAGAGCTCACAAAAGATGCAAAAACAAATAAGATAAATGGAGGAAAAATTGGAGAAAGAAATGAGAGTGGTACAAGAAAATGACAAAAAGAGAATTAATAGTCTGGTAAAACAGGCACAAAAAAACCTGAAGAAAATAACACTGTAAAAAACAGAATTGACCAAATAATAAAAGAGGAACAAAAATCTACTGAAGAGAACTCCTTAAAAAGCAGAATTGGCCAAATGGAAAAAGAAGGACAAGAGCTCTGTGAAGAAAATAATTTCTTAAAAATTAGAATTGGGCAAAGTAGAAGGTAATGACCCCAGAAGACACCAAGAAACAATAAAATAAAGTCAACAGTCAAAATAAATGGAAATCTCATTGGAAAAATGACAGACCTGGAAAATAGACTGAAGAGAGGTAATTTAAGAATTATTGGACTACTTGAAAGCCATAAAAAAGTAGATCCTATACATCATATTTCAAGAAATTACCAAGAAAGACTGCTCTGATATCCTAGCACCAGAAGGTAAAATAGAAATTGAAAGAATCTACTGGTCACTTCCTGAAAGAGACCCAAAAATGAAAACTCTCAGGAATATTATTGCCAAATTCCAGAGCACCCAGGTGCAAGAGAAAATACTTCAAGCAAATGGAAAGAAAAAATTTAAATATTGTGGAGCCACAGTCAGGATCATGCAAGATCTAGCAGCTTCCATATTAGAAGAGCAGAAGTCTTGGAATATGATATTCTGAATGGCAATGGAACTATGATTACAACCAAAACATAACCTACCCAGCAAAACTGAGTATAATCCTTCAGAAGAAAAATGGATATTTACTGACATAGAGGAATTTCAAGCATTCTTGATGAAAAGACCAGAGCTGAACAGAAAATTTGACTTTCAAATACAGGACTCAAAAGAAGTATAAAAAGTAAACATGAAAGAGAAATAATAAGGGGTTCAGTATGGTTAAAATGCTTACATTCCTATATGTGAAGATGACACATATAATTCCTGAGAACTTTATCATTAATAGGAAAGTTAGAAGGAATATACATAGAGAGACGGCATGGGTGTGAGTTGACTATAATGAGATGATCTCAAAAAAAATTAAGGAGTGAGAAAGAGGGATGTACTGGGAGAAGAAGAAAGGGACAAGAAGAATGGGGGAAAACTACCTCACATAAAAGAGGCATGCAAGGAAGAGCTTTTACAGTGGAGGGAAAAATATGTGGTGGTGGTGGGCAACACTTGAACCTTACTGTCATCAGAATTGGCTTAAAGAGGGAATAACATACACATTCAGTTGGGTATAGAAATCTATCTTATCCTATAGGGAAGTAGGAAGGAAAGGGGATAAGAAAAGGGGAAGGGAGGTTGATGGGGAGTGGATTAAGGGAGGCAGTGGTCAGAAGCAAAACACTTGAGGAGAGAGAGAGAGAGAGAGAGAGAGAGAGAGAGAGAGAGGGAGAGGGAGGGAGGGAGGGAGGAGAGAGAGACAAATGAAAAAATATAACACCCATTTTTATTAAAAACACCTGGAAGCATAGGAATCAATGGAACCTGTCTTAAAATGATAAGTCGTATCTATCTAAAACCAAGAGCAAGCATTATCCATAGTGGGGATAAACTTAAAGCCTTTCCAATAAGATCAGATGTAAAACAAGGATGTCCATTATCACCACTATTATTCAGTCTTGTACTAGAAATGCTAACTATAGCAATAAGACAAGAAAAATAAATCAAAGGAATAAAAATAGGCAATGAGGAAACAAAACTAATACATTTTCAGATGATATGATGATACACTTAGAGAACCCTAGAGAAGCAAATAAAAAACTAGTTGAAACAATGAAAAAATTCAGCAGTTTTAGGAAACAAAATAAACCCACAGAAATCATGAGCATTTCTGCATACTACCAACAAAACATAATAGAAAGAGATAGAAAGAGAAATTCCATTTAAAATAGCTGCAGACAGTACAAAATACTTTGGAGTCTACCTGCCAAGACAAACCCAGGGATTATATGAACACAGTTACAAAACACTTCTCACACAAATACAGATCTGAACAATTGGAGAAATATTAATTGCTCAGGGGTGGGATGAACCAATGTGATAAAAATGACAATTTCACCTAAGTAAATTTACTTATTCAGTGCCATAGTAACTACCAAAGAATTATTCTATAGAGCTAGAAAAAAATAGTAACAAAATTCATCTGGAAGAACAAAAGGTCAAGAATATCAAGTGAATAAATGAAAAAAAAAAGTAAAGGAAGGCAGCTTATCAGTTTCAGATTTCAAACTATATTACAAAGCAAAAATCATCAAAACAATCTGGTACTGGCTAAGAAACAAAGTGGTGGATTAGTAAAGTAGGTTAGCTATACCATTTTTCATTCAGTTGTTTCATTTGTGTACAACTCTTCATGACCCCATTTGGGGTTTACTTGACAAAGATACTGGAGTGGTTTGCCATTTCCTTTTCCAGGTCATTTTACAGATGAGGAAACTGATACAAACAGGGTTAAACTGATTTAAACAGGGCCACACAGATAGTAAGTGTCTGAGGCTAGATTTGAACTCAGGTCTTCTTGACTCCAGGCCCAGCACTCTATGCATTGCACCATCTAGTTGCCCAGCTACACTATACACAGCAGTAAATGACCATTGTAATCTAGTGTTTGATAAACCCAAAGGTCCAAGCTTTTGGGGTAAAAACTCAACATTTGACAAAAATTAATGACAAAACTGAAAAGCAATTTGGCTGAAACTAGGCATAGAACAACATTTCACACTATATGCCAAGATAAGGTCAAAAAGAGTATGCAATTTAGACATAAAAGGTGAGTAAATTAGGGGAGCATAGAAAATGCGCTTGTCAAATCTATGAATAAGGGATGAATTTGTGACCAAATAAGTGATAGAGAGGATCATGGGTTGTAAAATGGATTGTTTTAATTATATTAAAGTAAAAAGGGTTTGCACAGACAAAACCAATGCAGCCAACATTAGAAGGAAATCAGGAAACTGGGGGAAGGGAGTTTATGAGTTTCTCTAATAAAGGCCTCATTTCTCAAATACATAGAACTGAGTTGAATTTATAAGAATACAAGTCATTGGGGCAGCTAGGTGGTGCAGTGAGTAGAGCACTAGCCCTGGAGTCAGGAGGACCTGAGTTCAAATCTGACCTCAGACACTTAACACACTTACTAGCTGTGTGACCTTGGGCAAGTCACTTAACCCCAATTGCCCTGCCTTCCTCCCCCCTTAAAAAAAAAGAAAAGAGAAAAAAAATTCAAGTCACTCCCCAGCCGATAAGTGGTCAAAGGATATGAATAGGCAGTTGTCAGAAGAGGAAATCAAAGTTACCTATAGTCATATGAAAAAAATGCCCTAAGTCACTATTGACTAGAGAAATGCAAATTAAAACAACTATGAGGTACCAACTCACACAAATCAGATTGGCTAATATGACAGAAAAGGAAAATGACAAATACTGAGCGCAAGGGTAGTAGGATGTGGACAAATTGTTATACTAGATGCACTATTTGTGGAGTTGTAAACTGACCCAACCATTCTGGAGGGAAAGTTGGAACTACTCCCAGAGGGCTATAAAAATTTGCATGCACTTTGACCCAGCAATACCACTACTAGGTCTGTATCCCAAAGAAATCAAAGAAAAAGGAAAAGGTCCTATATGTCCTATAATGCAATGTTATTTTGCCATAAAAAATAATGAAACAGATAATTTCAAAGGAATACAGGAAAAGATCCTAGAAATTGATGCAGAGTGAAATAAATGAGTGAGCAGAGTTAGGAAAACAATTTACACAACACTATAAAGGAAAAAATTACTTGGAAAGACATTAGAATTTTCAATCCACTATGATTCCAGAAGACTGAAGATGAAATTCAACCCACTTCTTGCCAGCAAGGATACTTAACATATACTTAAAATGCAGAATATGAGACATTGGACAAAGCCAAAATGAGAATTTGTTTTACGCAACTATGTGTATTTGTTAGTTGAAGGGGAAGAAGAAATAATAAATATTTGTAAAAATAAATATAATTTTAAAAAAGTAACCCAAAGCATCTAGCCCAGAAGCGAATCAACCTGGCATCCAAGAAAGAATCCATTGATCACCCCCTGAAAGAAAATGCAAGATAAAAATTCCCAAGAATGTCATGGCTAAATTTCAGAGCTTTGGTGGGTAGAAACAACATGTTGACCAGGGTGGACAGGGATTCTGCCTGCCCCCAACATCCAGAAGCTTATAGCATAGGATCTACATTTGAAAGATGTCAGGGAGATAGAGAAAATTCTTGTTAGAATTTTTTGTTTTGGGTTGTGTGTGTGTGTGTGTGTGTGTGTGTGTGTGTGTGTGTGTGTTTATCTCAGTAGTCTATTAAAAAGCTTTTAGCACTATACATTATGCCACATGTTCATGCTCTGAATCAGGGGCAGGCCATCTCTCCATCCCAGTAAACAGTTTTACTAAGGACCTATAGACATACTGCTCATGATCCAAAGACTGGACTCCTATTGGTCAGTAAGATAATTATAGATCAGAACTAGGAGGGATCTTAGAAATCATGTATTCCGGAGGTGTCAAACACTTGGCTTGCAACACTCCCAAGTGATGCTTGAACCAGATTTAAATGTAATTGGGAGATATTTCATATAATAAATGAAAACATAATAAAACATATATAACAATATATTTTGAAACTAAGTCAATATACAGTCCTTAAAGATTCTTACGTATAGTTTGGTGGCCCTTATTTCTATTTTAGGGCAGCTAGGTGGTACAGTGGACAGAGCGCCAGGCCTGGAGTCAAGAAGACTCCTTTTCCTGAGTTAAAATCTGGCCTCAGACACTTACTAGCTGTGTGGCTCTGGGCAAGTCACTTAACACCATTTGCCTCAGTATCTTCATTTGTAAGTTGTTGTGGTTTGTCCTTTGTTCTTGAAGAGGACCATGGCATCAGGAAGGTGATGCCATGACTTACAAGTGAACTGGATTTAAGTGAGGGAGGGCTGTGCAAAGTCGCCAGCCTCATCTGTAAAATGAGCTGGAGAAGGAAATGGCAAACCATTTCAGTATCTTTGCCAAGAAAACCCCAAATAGGGTCATGAAGACATGTTGGACACAACCGAGATGGACTGAACAACAACAAATTTCTATTTGAGTTTGACACCATTGATCTAGTCCAACCTATTCATTTTATAGGTAATTAAAGTGATGCCCAGAATGGTTAAGCAATTTGCACAGTGTCACTTGGGTAGAAAATGGCAAAAGAATGTCTTCTGACTCCAAATTAACACTCTTTTCACTGTACACATAGAATGGAATTCAAGCACATCCAATTTTTACTGAATTACTCATGTTAAATATAATTAGAGGCTGATTTTTGTTGGTCTGTTTTTAATACCAGAGCTAGGATTTCATCTTTATAGTATTTTCTCATCAGGAGTTTCCTTACCAATCCATTTTTGCAATTCATCATCTTAGAAAGTTTTCTGGTATACTGGGAAGCTAAGAAGCTTGCCAGAGTCACAGCCGGCGAGTGTCAGAAGTAGGATTCGAACCCTGATTTGCTTTATTTCAAGTTTGGCTTTCTATCCTAGTGGATAGAAAGTTATATTAACTCATCATTTATATTAACCCTAAAATGCCTTCATAACCATCATAAACTCCCAGGAATAATTTTATATGAATACAAAATTCCATAAACTTAATTAAGATTTTTTTATGGGAGTGGGGTACAAGGGAAGGAGGTTTATATTCCTTTAAAAAGATGGCCCATGGGGGAATTGCAAAGAATTTCAACAGCCAGAAGCTTACATCCACTTTCCTGACTTAAATAAAGCGTGTGATTCTCAAGTGGCTACTTATTTTACTTGTCACTCCTCCATGCATGGTCAGTCATGGGCTTCACAAGAGTCAGACAGTCAGCAATAAGTCAATGATGGTGCCACCAGACAGCATGAGTGTAAGTTTTCATGTCACAAAGGCCAGTGCATCCATAACTCCGGGGAAGATGACACATCCAAAATGGGAAGGAAGGCATTGGGTTGGAGACAAAGGATAAGCCTCCCCATCAACCAGCAATAGCAAAGGTGGGAGCAGGAAATGGATCACAAGATAATTTTAGATATTGTTTTGAAGACAGCTTCCCAAGAAATTGCCCTAAGCTCTTAACACTCCTTCCTTTTAAACTCAGATGAGAACTTTTCTTCTATCAACTAAAACCTTAAGCATAACTACATGAACACAATACACAAATACATAATGAATACTCCGCTACTGATTCATATTTGTTGCTGCCTTGAATATTTCTTCATAGACACAACTACAAGTTCCATTGGTGACTGTTCACCTTCCTATTTAGATCTCTGACAGGATTTGAAGCTGAAGACTATGCAAACATACACTTTTTAGTGTCTGCCTCTTTCAAGAATATCTCATTTTCCCTTTACCGGATTGTGGTAAAGTGGCACATCTGTGACCCTCATCCTGCCATGTCAGCCCACCTGACTTGCGGGGAGCCAGAAGAGCTCAAATAGAACTCATACTCTGATGATAGAACTTGGGTTGCCAATTAAGAATCACCGCTTTCAGCAAAGTCCAAGTATTGTAAAATCAATAACTACCATTGTTATTTTGAATAGTAAAAACTGAATCCATCGTTCCTATATTAGTGCTACTTCATTTTCAAGGATATCTTCATAAATATGCGTAGCAGCCAATATATAATAAGCAGTCTTTGTGGGATGAGTAAGAAAAGGCTAATATGACAAAAGCATTATAAAGAAAGTTGAAGGAGTAGTTTAGAAAAATTAGGGCACCTCACCTCTTCACAAAGTAAAAGCTCCTCTGGGGCACTGTGACATTTTAGGGACTAACACATTTTCCTGGAGAAACACTTGCTTTTTCATTTCTTGACACAAGGCTCAGTTCAAACACCTCCTCCTCTATTATCTTCCCTGATTTACTCCAAATGTCATTCCTTTTTCAGTGTTTGCATAAGGCGGAATGTTTGCACCTCCTTTGTAGCATTTTTGTTCTTATAAGGTACAAAGCTTTTCTCCCCTTTGAACTTTTTAGGACAAAGACATTGTCTTATTCACCTTTGTATTCCCCACTGAGTCTCACACACGTGATTAACACTATGCGGGAATATGTTTATTGAATTGACTTGTTAAAAACAGCCTGCATGAATAATTAAATGGCAACACTTTACATGAAGTTTAAAAAAATGAACGAAAGGACATTTACTTAGCAATGGCATGGAAAAGGTAATTAGCAAGGATCTAACATTCATTGGGCACGTCTCTCTAGCTTCTAGGCATTTGCCATAGTGGCTCTCCTGTTTTGTAGTGTCAGTCTTGAGTTCCTGCCTCTTCATTAAGTGGAATTTTGTATTTGGTTGATCAAGAAGCTGCATTAACAATCTGGCCCTTAGTTCTCTAAAGCAATTAAGCCTCAAGGATCATATTTCAGGAAAAAAACAAAACAAAAACTAGCCTTACTATTGTTTGAACTTCAATCTTTGTGACTCCAAGTCTAGTACTCTATTTGCTGCATTACCTAGCTACGTTACACAGCTATCAAGTCTCTTCCAAGTGTTCTCTTCTCCAGATGAAAGTTCAGCTGAGCCTCATGTGGCATGGTTTTTAATGACTTGACTATCCTGGTTGCCTTTTTGGAAGGTATTCCATAATGTCAATATCCTACGGGGTACAATGTGAATGCCGTGTCCCTCTTTTTGGATATTATATGTTAATGAAGTCTAATATTCAATCAGATTTTTTTTGTATCATTCACACTGAACTTATGGTCCACTAAATCTCTCAGGTCTTTCCACACAACAGTTATCAAGATATACCTATCATTTTTTTTACTCATAATTTATCCCTAATAAATACTATCATGTTAAAATTGGCCTATCTAGGCTATTGAGATTATTGGACAATAGAATTGAGAGCCACAGTATTGTAACTATTACCCCCAGCTTCATTGTCATCTGCAAATCTGACAAATATGCCATGTATGCCTTCATCCAAATAACTGAAATAATTGTTGAATATATCTCTCCCCCATGTTGGCATCTATTGTTTTGGGTCTAGTTATCCAACTAGTTCTGAATCTACCTAACTGTAGTATGCTCTAGCCCAGAAATGTCAAACTCCCTGGCTCAGACCTCAAATCCACAAAACTCCAGAGTGTGACCCAGATTCAAAGGTAACTGGGAAATATTTAATAAAATAATACAGTACAACACAGATAATGTTAATTTGTGGTTTTCTAAAGTCAATATACTGCCCATAGGCAGTATATATATACACCACTGATCTAACCCATATCTCTCCATCTTGTCTAAAGTATCTTGAAGGACTGTCATTTTTTGACTCAGTTTCTTCAATTGTAATGGATGGAGAGAGGGTAGTGTGTTAGGCTATGTATTTCTTCCAGATTTGATGGGTAGATTTTGTTTTGTTCGTATTAAACCCCAAAATCATGAGTCTTTACTCAGTGAAGGAAATTGGTCGAGTGAAAACTTAGGATTGCTTCTTTCCCAAGGGTAAAAATATTGCTCTTTATTTTTTCTCAGCTATACATTAGTGTTTGTAAAAGCAGGATGGTTACTTTAAACAAATCCAAAGTTCTTTCTTTGGTTCATCAAACATTTATTAAGTGTTTTCCTTACTTCTTCCACTTAAAATAATTTCCTTCAAAAGTTAGCTCTTGAGTTTCTAGATTGCTAGTTCCTTCTCCCTCCTCTCCACAGCACAAAAATTGCCTTACAATTTATTTCTTATGAGGACAGGGAGGGAGAGAAAATTTAGAACCCCCAAAAATTGTGGAACTAAGTGTTGTAAACTAAAAATAAAAAATAAATTTATAATTAAAAAATTGTTTCTTATATATTTAGAACACTAACAGTCAAATTAAAGAGAATCATCACCTTCTACCCATCTAACATGTCAGCAAGGCGTAGTGTCATCTCCCATCATGCCCAAAGTGCCTATTTGTGTGGACATCCCTATTTGCCCAGGTAGCTTCTGGGATTACTTCAATTTCCCTCTTAAACTTCATCAATTGATCTGACAAGGCCTGCATGGTGGGCTGTGGGGAAAGGTCTGATGACATTCAGGTTGGGCTTCAACCAAAAAGACTGGATCTAATTGTACTCAAAGTTTAAGTGTGTGTGTGTGGAGGTGGGGAGTAGAGGTGGGGAGGGAATATAAATTTGGTCCACAAAATCCATCCCTTTTAGAAATTTCATCCTTTTCTATATTGTCCTTTATTGCAGAATTGGCTACAGAGAGCTCTAATTCATCTTTGTGTGTCAAGTATGCAGAGCTCTTCATTTTTCCCCCTAAGAAGAGACAAAAGACGTTCCCATCAGGAGCCTCTAATTGATTTAGATAACTTTACAAATACATTCTATAAGCTTTAATAGCCTATGGAATTCTACACTGACAAAAATTCTTACTTATCCCTATTATCTAAATCATCATTACTCCTTTGTTTTAATGATTCCTTAGCTTACTACTTAAATTTCTCTTGCAACCACCCAAGTTTCTTGGTGGTGAAAGCTCAACCATCATCTGACTCTCCCATAAAGGGAGTTAATATCTCAGGATTTAGAAATGGGATGATCCCAAGGATTTCTTACCACCTGATCCCAAATTCCTGTTTCAATTCTTTCTTCCCTTATAACTTAACAGGTTTTAACATTTCCAGAGAAACTTCTGGGTCAGAGATCATACTTCCCACCTTTCTCCATAGCATGGCCCTTTTCTCCTATGCTGTTATTGGATCCACTGGCAATTCCTCTGCCTTAAAAGTAATTTTAAGTTATTTAAAAAAACTTCATCCATTTCTGCCTCTAATTACTTAATATGTAAGGATAATTTATCTTTATTTTCCTTACGATGGCAACCCAGCTTTTCTAAAGCTGCCAACAAGAGCCAAGGAATACATGATTTTGCTACATTTTTATTTTTCGTGTCAAAACTCTTAAGCATCCTTTGTGCTAACCCTACAGGGTGAATGGAATCTTCTTCCTCATCCCACCAAAACAACTTCCAATATAGTTCAAACACTATTTCAGTCACTAGACATCAGAGTTCTGTACCTGGCCATCCAATCATCCAGGATTCCCTTTCTTCCATACCACCTTTGTCTCACTTAAAAAACAAACAAACAAACAAACAAACAACTCAACAAGAAATGTAACACAAAGACTTTGTTAAAATAAAACTTCCTGCAAACCATGTCAAATATTTTGGGCCAGCTTGACTCAAGCTAGTCCAGCAATGTAGGTTTGGGATTCAAGTACAGTAATGCAATCAAGGGACATAAAATACAATAAAATCACCTTTATTGAGGTCAAAAGATAAAAAGGATAAAAATTTCTCAGGTTAAAAAGACAGTAATTCAAATAACACAGCTACTCTCTTCCATATCTGCATTCACCACAGCAACTGACCATGCTAAGTAGAAAGAGTTCCCTACAGGGCAATGAGATCTAATAAAAGTCTCTGACCCCAACTGGGTCTTTTATGCATCAGGTGGCAAGGAAGCCAAACTAATAATTATCCTTCTCAAGATGGTGTGCCTACCCTTTTAAAGAGAAATCAGTCAAGCTTACATAAAACTGTTGCTGCTCCTTCCACAAATGTGAATAATTAAAAATGAGTATCACACATAGAGTAATGCAGGGGCCCATGGTGGGTGTAAACAGGCTACAAAATATAACCAATGAGGAAATTTAAAGAAGAGAAATAAAAGATTTCATTAAGGATAGTAAGAGAAGACAGGGTAGTCAAGTGGCAATGGTGAGGGATGACAGACAGACAACCACAGTGCTCCACTGGTGCCCTAAAATGGCAAGAGAAAATAAGGAAGGTTTTCAAAACACTGAACAGATCCCCAAGGTGCCAGTTCATAGGAGGACATGTACGAGAGTACCACAGGCTGGGCACATGTGGATGGATTGCAATATGCATCGAGGGACGGAACTCCCAAATTGATGAGATCACAGATTCATCTGAGTACTTATCTTCATGTGTCTCCCAAGATAGAATGTATGGTCCTTAATGGAAAGGGCTATCTTTTTTCTCTCTATCTGGATCCCAACACTTAGTATAGTGTCTGCCACATAATAAGCTCTTTTTAAATTTTTAAATTTAATAGCTTATTTTTTCCTCAGTTACAAGTAAAAACAATTTTTAACATTCGTTTTTAAAATTCTGAGTTTCAAATTCTTTCCCTTTCTCCTTCCCCAGCCCTGCTCCCACCCTCCATTGAGAGGGCAAGCAATTCGATGTAGGTTATACATGTGTAGTCATGCAAAACATTTCTATAATAGTCATGTTGTGAAAGAAAACACAGACCAAAAAAAAAAAACCTCGAGAAAAATAAAGTAAGGAAAAAAAAAGTATGCTTTGATCTGTATCCAGACACCATCAGTTCTTTCTCTGGGGGTGGATAGCATTTTTTTTTTGTTAGTTTTTTTTTGGAGGGGGTAAGGCAGGGCAATTAGGGTTAAGTGACTTGCCCAAGGTCACACAGCTAGTAGATGTGTCAAGTGTCTTATAAAGTTAATCAAAAATTAGCTTCCATTTGCACCATTTTAATTTTTAAGGAATTATTTTCTTCAGTGAGCTTTCGGACTTCCTTTTCCATTTAGCCAATTCTGCTTTTTAACGCAGTCTTCTCATTGACTTTTGGGACTTCTTTTACCATTTGGCCTAGTCTGTTCTTTAAGGTGTTATTTTCTTTAGTATTTTTTTGTGTCTTCTTTACCAAGCTGTTGACTCGTTTTTCATGATTTTCTTGCATTACTCTCATTTCTCTTCCTAGTTTTTCCTCTACCCCTCTTACTTGATTTTCAAACTCCTTTTTGAGCTATTCCATGGCCTGAGACCAATTCGTATTTTTTTTTGGAAGCTTTGGATGTAAGTGCCTTGACTTTATCGTCTTCTTCTGAGTATGTGTTTTGATCTTCCTTGTTACCATAGTAACTTTCTGTACTCAGTTTTTTTCCTGTTGTTTGCTGATTTTTCCCCAGCCTATTATTTGATTTTTAACTTTGTTAAAGTAGGGCTCTGCTTCCAGGGTGCAGAGTGCATCGTCCCAAGTGTTAGGGATTTTTTGCAAATGTTTTCAGAGATACTTCTAGGGACCTGTAAGTCTTTGGTTCTTCCAATGTGGTATGATTTAAGGAGAGGTGTTTACTACTCTCCTGGCCTGTGCTCTGCTCTGTGAGTGACAAGCACTCTTTTCTGCCCTGGAACTGTGAAGAGGGTCCCTCTCCACTGTGGCCACAATCTCTTCTGTGCTAGTACTTCTCCTCACCCTGAGACTGCTATTCAGAACTGAGACTTGGATTCAAGTAAGGGCAAAGTGATAGAGTCCTGCCTCAGTGCTAGTAAAAAGCCCCTGTAATCTCCTACTGACCAGTTGTTTGACCCTTTTACCATCTGTGGGCTCTGAGATCTCTGAAGCAGCTGCTGCCACTGCTGATTCAGTCACTTCCAAAGCCTGCTCCTGGTTGGCTGGGGCAGGGGCTGTGCTAGAGCTGCCTGCACTAGACTATGCTTCACTCTCACCCAGGTGTAACAGGCCCTTCCTGCTGACCTTTGGCATTTATGGGCTGAGAGGTCTGGAAACCGCCACTGCTGCCAGTGATTCAGTCTCCCTGAGGCCTGCTCCTAGTTTGCTGGGGTGTACTCTGTGCTGGCATGGCCTTCGCTCCTCTTTCACTCTGGTGCAACAGACTTTTCCTGCTCACTTTCCAAGTAGTCTTGGACAGGAAATTTGTTTCACTCCGTGGTTTTGTGGGTTCTGCTGCTCTAGAATTTGTTTAGTTATTTTTAAAGGTATTTGAAGGTTTAGGGGAGAGCTCAGGCAAGTCCTCGCCTTTACTCTGCCATCTTGGCTCTGCCCGCCCATCCCCCCCCCATGATAAGCTCTCAATCAATGTTACTTGACTGAGGAACAATTTTATTTTTGTATTTTTATCTCCTCAGTGTCTATCTTAGTACAAACAGTGATTTAAAATGCAGAAAGTCAGTGCTAGTGCTCCTTTGACTTGACTCTCCATAGGACTGTTAAGAGTTGAAAGGGACCTTAGAGATCATCTAGTACAGGGGTGGGCAACCTGCAGCCTCGAGTCCACATGTGGCCCTTTAGGCCCTCAAGTTCTGCCCTTTGACTGAATCCAAACTTCACAGAACAAATCTCCTTAATAAAAGAATCTATTCTGTAAAATTTGGACTCAGTCAAAAGGCCACACCCAAGGACCTAGAAGGCCACATATGGCCTTAAGGCCACAGGTTCCCCACCCCGATCTAGTACAACCCCCTTCCCCCATTTAAAAAATGAAAATGAGGGCCAAAGAGGTTAAGTGACTTTTTCAATTAAACATACTGCAAAACAGCAAAACTTGTTCTTAGTAAATTCCTCTCAAATAAATCCTATTTTCCAATGGACTTCAGATTTCAATGGAGGTACAATCTCTTAGCAAAAACACAGTGCTGGATGGCAGCCCCAAGCCTTTTAGAAATCACAAATTTAAAGGAAAATGGAAATTTCTAATAGTATCAGTAACTCTGTGCTGTTAAAAGCCACAAAAATTAAGGCTAGTACCAGCACTTCTCACATTGTCTCACTCTGCTTTATCTATTTGCTCTTGTAGAGTTGGTAAACTCTAAAACTTTAAAAAGTTCATTTTTTTTAAAGCCACAGCAAGAAAATTTTTAAGCAAGTGTTGTTTAAGCAAGTTGTTTTTCTATCAGTCTAGACATTTTTTTACTTACTAGTACTTGTATGAAAAGCAAATGTGGTCTGATGGAAAAGAATTAAATCCTAGGGTCAAAAACCTGGGCTCAAGTTCTGCCTCTGACTTACACTAGCTGTATGTGTTGTGCTGAAAAAAAGGGCGTGAGACCCGGATATAAATTTAGATGTGGATTTATTGAAGCGCTCGACTGTTCAGAGTAATTACTCAAATCGAACAGCGCTGAGCAAAGGAAGAGAAAGAGTGTTTAAAGGGAAAGAACACAATTAGATTTCCATGGAGATGGGGACACAAACAGTGGGACAAGCTGAGGCAGGATTATTTCCGTGGAGAAGGGAACACAAACAGTGGGGTCCGTGGAGATGAGAGTACAAACAGTGGGGTCTGTGGAGAAGGGAGTAAAAACAGTGGGGTGAGCTGGGGCAAGATGGAGAAACTGGAGGGGGGGCAGGGCATAACATATGCATGATCATAGACAAGTCATATCCTTTCTTTTTTTTCTCTTTTTATTTAGCGTTTTATTTTCTCCCAATTACATGTAAAAACAATTAATACTTGTTTTTAAAATTTTGAGTTCCAAATTCTCTCCCTCCTTCCTTCTTCACCCCTAGTCAAAGTTGTATCTTTTTATGTGACCCTAAGAAGCTAAGATTTTAAGATTAAACCAGCCAGGGCAGCTAGATGACAAAGTGAGTAGAGCACCAGCCCTGGAGTCAGGAGTACCTGAGTTCAAATCTGACCTCAGACACTTGACACATTTACCAGCTGTGTGACCTTGGGCAAGTCACTTAACCCCAATTGCCCTGCCTTCCCCTCTGCAAAACAAAACAAAACAAAAAAGAAACAAAAAAATTAGCTGCAGTTCCCCAATTTTGGAGGGAACTCCCATAGTCATCGTACAGAGCAGAAATCACCCCTATTTTTTTTTACTTCAAGAAATTTGTTGAATCAAGTATTTCCTCCCTATTCCCTTGCTTGTGAACATTCCTACAGATAAAAAATGATTTTGGGGCATATCATCTCAATGGTGAAAAAACGTATCTGACCTATTATCTATTTAAAATATATACTATACATACCCCTTTTGAGAACAAAAATATATTCATTGACTAGCCTAATTATCAGTGAAAGTGGCTGAAATTCAATTTATTTAGGTTAAAATGAAATGTTAAATGTGAAAGTGCTTTGAAAATATTAAAGGGCTACTCAAATAAAAAGTGTGAATTCTGCTCCTACATGATAACCAGTAGATTCTAATAATTTTATTAAATATTATTGATAGGTGGAAAAACTTTGATTCTTCTGTGATTTTATATAACACAAGGTGAGCTACCCTTCCTCTTTGGTTATAAACTTATAAACAAATATTTTGTTTTGTTTTTTTAAAAATAAATCTAATGTTATCTGACCTATTATAGTGCTTATTCTCATTATGTGACTACTTGAGAGCCAAAACTGGAGTCTTCTTACAACATCTACAGTTGTCAGGTTCACCACAGTTCCAGGGATACTAATATATGTCATATCTCATTGAGACATAGTCAAAGAGTAATTTAATTCCAGGAAAAGGATTTGAAAATTTTTAGCAAAAAATGAACTGAAATCTTAGAGAGAGTTGGAAAAAAAGGAAACAAAAAAGGAATATCGACCTTTTCTACTCCTTTGCAACCATAATCCTCCTCTGCCATATGAACTGTATTCAGGATATAAAATACTTACCTTGGGAAAAGAGGGATAAGAGAAGGCAACAATTATTATTTGCATTCTAATTTCCTCTAATGGTTTTAGCCATGCTTACTATTTAGGATATTTTACTGGGATGATCAAATTTCATAAATATTCACTGCATAACATGAGCCTTGTTATCAGAGGTCTGAAACCATTCAGAAGTGGTAAAGTCAAGTCTGTGTTTACTCCTTTTTCAGAAACAGGGCAGTGAAGGGATGTAGGAAAAGGTATTATAGGTTCTATATGCAAGGGTTCCTTTTAAAAGGGAGAACTGGGAAGAGAACACACCTAATGCTAACTCATTATCAGTTAATACTTTAAAAGCAAGGATTTAGACTATTAAAATACATAGTAGGCATAGAAATTTTACTTAATTCACAATTTTGTTAAGTTTGGTCCTCAGTCATTTTGCATCTTTCTTTAGCAACATATGTCATCAGCTGTCAAACCCTGTCCTAGGAAAAAAATTAAATTTTATGACATTAAAGTGTGTGCATGTAAAATTATAAGTATATGTGTATGCATATATATATATATATAAAATTATAAATTTGTTTTAAATTTTATAATGTGTGAAAATTTATTTTAGTACTTATACGTCTGGGATAATCAGAGCAATAACAGAATATGTGACAAATACATAAAATTTATAACCAGAAGCACAGAAAACATTTTTTTTTCTGGACAAACTAAACTTTGAAGATAATATGGATGAAACCAAACACTCATAGTTTCTCTATTCCTTACCTACTCTAGTATGAACACTCTTTGGTTATCTTTGAAAAATGAAGATTTCTTTTGGTTATAGCATCATAAATTTAGAGCTGGAACTTTGGAGGTCATTTAATTCAACCCATTAATTTTATAAAGGAGGAAACTAAGGTTTAAAGAGATTAAGGAACTTGCTCAAGGTTACACACGGGTAGCAAATGGCAAAGCCAGGATTTGCTCCCAGACCCTCTGACCAAAAGCTTTTTCATCTTACCATGCTGTTCAATGACTTATGATGAATAAATCAGATTAATTTTTTCAGTAACAATTTCAAATCCTACCATGAATAAAAACAGGAATTACTGTAATTAATAATGGAAACTAGATTTGCTAGAAGAAAAAAATATGTACCATTAAAAACACTTTAAAAGTCCCTATATATTAATCACCATGCTCAAAAAATCTATGTAAACTAGTATTTCACAAGGTACAACCTTTTATTATTGTAATCACAAAATCATGATTCTGTACAGGAATGTATAAGTGAACATTAATCAATGCAATTATAATTTGATTTAAAGAGGTCAGATAACAGTAGTAGTAATAACAGAACACATTGTAAAGAAAAAATATTGTAAAACTTTCTGGCCTTGCAGTGCACTTTTTAGTGCAAGTATTAAGACACAATAGTGTTCAATTCAGCAAAGTACTGCAGAATGTCATGCCACAGTCCACTTGATTCAAAGAGGGTCAGGACATGCAGCTTGTTAATAAAATGTCAGAGTATATAAAAAAGCCACATGTTAATTCATAAAATATATAGTGGTTTATTTAGATGACTTTAAAGTGATTTCACTGTGGAATTTAGCATAACTGAGAAAAAAAAATCCAGAGAATCTTCTGACTTGAAGTCACCTTGCTAGGCAATAGCTTTGGCTTCAGGTAGGAATGCCTCCCAGTACTTTATCAGCTGTGCAGATAAAAACAAAGGATATGAAAGTTAGTTTGCATACGAACATATACATACTAATCAGCTAAAAGTAGCCTACTAAAAAGGACTAATATAAATTCAGTTGTAAATCAAATGAATGGAAATCTTCTATCATTTTAATGAATTATTTGGTCAGCTGAATATTATGTACGTTAACCAATTAAAACATTAGTTATCTAAATTTAAATCATTTATATGAATAAACTTTCTAGTACACTGCAACCCCATTCCTACCTTTTCATCCCATGTGACTCTTGTTTATGTCTTCCCATAAATCTTCCACTAGGGTGTCAACCTAACTTGCTAAGGGAGATCCTGTAGGTCTCTTAACCTTACAGAAGTACTAGTGCAGCAAGTGGCCTCACTGTTCACCTTTTTTTTTCTTAACTATATATCTAGCTCAATGCCCTTTCTGGTTATAGATCTCTTTAGTGATATCTTTTATGCCACTTCTGCATGCAGTTCATCCTTGGTAATGCCACACAGTCTATTCATAGCTACTACTGCATTCTGGGTGGCCTTTTCTTTTAATTCTTTGAAGGCTAATCTTCCCAGCTTTGCAACAATATAGAAAATGTTATATTGTTTATGATATGTTTTTCTTTCAGGCAGGGGGGTCATGAAAGCTCTACTCAATTTCCCAAATCTAATCCAGCCCACTTTTTCTCCAATTCAATTCTTTTCTACCTGCAGTATCCATTCAATATATGTATATGGATGGAATACATATCACAATCTAGAAATCTTCATCTATTTGGTTTTAGTAGTGTGTACAATGACTACATCTCACTGAGAAGGTTTATCAAACTTTGGGGGCAACTGGGGAAGTGAATAAAGGGAATAATAATTTATGTAGCAACTATGATGTGCCAGACACTATGCTCAGCACTTCTACAAATTATCTCATTTGATTAACACAACCACCCTGTGGGATAGGTGCTAAATATTATCATCTCCATTTTATAGTGGAGAAGATTTGTCCAGGGTCACACAGTTAATAAGTTTCTAAGGCTAGGTTTGAATTCAGGTCTTCCTGACTCCAGGACCAGCACCCTACTTAATGCACCAACTTACATAAGTATTTGTGAGGGATTTTTACCAAATCTGCACTTGTCATCCCCCATGACAGTGGCAAAACCTCTGGCAAATACAAATCTCTTTGTCATATGCCTCTCTTGATACCAGTTATCAGAAGATCAAACAAAAATTTCTCCACTCTTGCATCTATCAAGCAATTTCATATGATCTTAACACAGCACAAGGAGACACCTTTAAAGTGGCATTCCTTTTTTTTTTTTTTTTACTATGCATGATTTCCCCGTACCAGAACAAAAATTTTGTAGTAAAACAAGTTTAGTGGGACAGTGCATTCTATGCACTTTTCCAATATATGAATCACCACTGTATTTTGCCTTAGTCAGACCACACAAAGAATAATATGCTCAGTTATAGTTGTCACATTTTAGGAAGGGCAGTGCTGAGTCTGAGTTCATGCAGGGGAAAGGAACTAGGACAGTGAGGGACTTCAAAGCTCTTGCCATATTAATATCAGTTAAAGGAAGTCAGGATCATTAGTCTGAAAAAGAGAGGACTTGGGGAGAGGGGATAAGACATGTCTTCAACTATTTAAAGAGGCTGTCAAATAGAAGAAAGAACAGAGTTGTTCTCTTTGACTTGGAGACAAGAATTAGAAGTAATTTAGAGTAGAAGTTGCAAAGAGGCAGATTCAGGCTTGAGGTAGGGCAAAAACTTCCTAACAGATATCCAAAAGTGAAAGGGAATCTTTTGTGAGACAGCTGGAAAATGTCTTTATGAAGCAGTCTTTATGAAGCAACAATATATCAACTTGTAGATCATATACTACCAGAAGGGATTACTGTTCAGGTACAGGGTGGATTGGATGGCCTGAATGATACAGTCTCTGAAGACTATCAACCCACCTATCCACAACCATGAAACTGGTAAGGCTGGTAAAAAATGCAGTCATAGCTCTTCTCAGCAATGCATGGATCTAAGACAACTCCAAAAGACTCATGATGGAGAAATAACTATGGAGTCTGAATGCAGATTGAAACATACTATTTGCTCTCTTTTTTTTGTTTTGTTTCTTCTTTACCATGGTTCCTCCCATTGGTTCCCAATTCCTCTTTACAACATGACTAATGTGAAAGTACGTTTAATATGAATGTATATGTAGGGTCTATATCAGATTGCATGTCGTCTTGGGAGGGGGAGAAAATTGAGAACTCAAAATCTTATGGAAGTGAATGTTGAAAACTAAAAAAATTTTTAAAAATGTAAAAAAAAATAGAAAGAATGCAAGGTCAGTGTTAGAGGGGGTTTGAAAATTTGTGTACACTAATACACACTAATAGCAGAGAGATGTAATTGGTCCATTTGGACCATTAGGAATTGTGTAAATTTATTAGATTGGATTTAGACCGAAAGGAGTTTAATGACAGAAAGGTCTCATACATACACATATAAACATACATACATATATATACACACACACCTATGTGTATATACATATATATATTCATAGCAGCACAATTTGTGTATGAAAAAGCTGGAAACAAACTGTGTCCAACAACTGGGGTAGAGAGGAAAAAACTGTGGTATAAAAATGTAAGGATTATATCAGAAGCAATTTAAAGTATGAAGAATCCTGAGAAACATGGAAAGGCTCTTATAAACTGATGCAGAACAAAGAAATCAGAACTAAAAGAAGAAAATACACAATGATCAAAATTATCTTCACTAAAAGGCAACAGAATTCAGGTCAAATACAATGACCAGTCTTGATTTCAGATCCTTCTTTTATGTTACTGTGATAAACCACAAGGGAGTGAAATGTCATTTGCTATTAGTTACAATCATTCTTTAACAGATTGTTTTTGCTTAATTATATTTATAGGAAGGTACACCATAGGGGTGACTGCTTATTGGGAAGTGACTTTGTAATAAAACAAAATGTAGCAACAAAGTATGTAGAAATAAGAAATTAGGTATATGGGAAAGTGGTTATTGATGAGCTCTCCATTGCCTTTTTTCCCCCAACAGTAATAACATTTGTATGTTTTCCAATTTTGAGTATCTTCACATCTTTCAGGTATCTTGAAAATCAAACCCTCAATTCCCCCTAAATTTTATCAATTCTTGCAAAGACCTCTTGTATGTAAGCTTAGTCTGGTCCAAGTACTCTTCTTATCTTCATTCACGTTTAAGCCACTTCTGCTTCCTCATATAGCTCATCTGATGTCCAAATGTGGTGGCTCCATTGTCATTGATGGGAAAAAAGTCATAGAAATATTAGCAGGTTTTTTTCATTTTTTCATCTGTTGTTGTCCTCCTTCCAGTTTTATCCTTAAATCTTCTTTAGATCACATAGCTTAACTGGACCTCCTGCCAAGTTTTTGATAAACTCATTTTCCCTCTATGACTTCTGATTGTTTTATAAGGTGAAACTTTTCATGATCTTCCACTATCCTTGTCGTATAGCATTTTGCAAATGATTTTATTAAACCAGTGGTGTTCCTTGTTGACTAATTTCTGCTTGACAAGGAAATCATGTTGGATGATTATGGCAAATTCCAAATCCTGTTTGCTTCCTCATTGTGACCACTGCTTTACTTCCATAAGAAATGTTGGTAGTTTGTATCTAGTACTCTTTCCACTACAGCAGAACTTTCACAGTGGCTCCCCTGATTCTTAGGTTAAAATTCCTTAAACATAATATTAAATGTGAACAAACTTAAAAGTGCATAGTTGATATAAAAACTTCACACTCTAAGCACTTGTTTTAAAACCACCTATTAATTTCAAAACTTACATCTTATATAGATGCTTTTCCATTAGAATTATATTACTTACTACTTAGGTCATTCAAATAATATGATGCTTTATATGACCTTTTTTTTGTTAAAAGATACAAGATTAGTTTTTTGTTAGAGCTTCTATGGACTCATTTTACTATCTGTTTAATGTTTCATAACCCAAAGATTCCACGAAAGGCATATAGGTCCTGTCAAAATATTCACATCACATTTGTGGTAGCAAACTAGAGGTAAAGTAAATGTCCATAGATTGGGGAATGTCTAAAATAAGTGGAGGTGCATGAATGATATGTAATATTACTGTGCTGTAACAAATGATGAACATGATGAATACAGAGAAGTATAGAAAGACTTCTACGAGCAGATGCAAAGAAAAGTAAGCAGAACCAGGAAAACAATATTTACAAAAACAATGTAAAAGGAAAGAATAAGAAAACAACTAAAACTGAATGCTACAAACTTATATTGACCAAGCTTAGCTCCAAAGAAGAAATACAAGAATA
This sequence comes from Trichosurus vulpecula, assembly GCF_011100635.1. Lineage (NCBI taxonomy): Eukaryota > Metazoa > Chordata > Mammalia > Diprotodontia > Phalangeridae > Trichosurus > Trichosurus vulpecula. The sequence continues at coordinate 510,781,668 of NC_050573.1, read as the reverse complement.
CATTTTCTTTCCTTTTTTTGCAGAAGGTATAGATGATGGGGTGGGGATAAATCATGCATATAATGAGAGAATCTGTTGATGTGTTGGTTACTTTTGCTGAACAATCCTTTTGCTCTCTGTTTTATACTTTTATATAAAGGATGGCTCTTTGGGAGATGGAAGGTGAAATGAAGGTGTATAAGAACAAAATATACTCATAAAATTTTAAATTAAAAATACTTCTTTGGTTTTTAGTCAAATAGCAAAAATGAAAAGCCTTTCCTAAGGTTTTCATTTGCCCAACCCCTGAACTACAGAATATGAAAGTTGGAAGGGACCTCTGAGGGCATATGGTCCAACTCATACATGAAAGGAATCCCTACTATAACATGCCTGACAAGTGGTCTCTGCTTGACAACCTCCGAGGAGGAGAGCCTCACCACCTCAGAAGGCAGCTCATTTCACTGTTGGATAACTGATCATTAGGAAGTTTTTCCTAACATCAATCCTAAAGTAGCCTTGAGTTTTAACTTCTACCCTTTGCTCTAGTTTGGTTCTCTGGGCAAAAACAAAAGAAGTCTAATCCCTCCTCCACATGATATCCTTTTAAACACTTGAAAACCACTATCATGTCTCCCCTGAGTCCTCTCATTTCCAAGCTAAACCTGCCCAGTTCCTTCAATCAATTCTCACATGTTACAGACCCAAGGCCCTTTACTATTTTGGTTACTCTACTCTGGCTACAATGCATCAATGTCCTCAAACTTTGGTATTCTCTAATACTCTGATAAGGACAGAGTACAATAGGATAGAGCACTTCTCTGTTTCTAAAAGCTATGAACCTCTGAATAGTCATTTGAATTTCTCAGGTAAATTAAAAATATCCATGGTAGAAACAAAGTGAATTATTTTGTTTCCTGCTATAAAAACAACTATTACCTCAAAACCAGCATTTTATTTTCAGAAATTTGTCCTCTGAGATAGAAAGGAAAACACAGATTCAATTTATTAACAATTTTGTTATCACTTCTTAAAATAAGAAATTATAAGGAAAGTAAAAGGATAAGAACAAAAGATTTGCAAATCAGGACACAAAAGAACAATTACGAAAAACTGTTCCAAATCAATAATGATAAAAGAAATTATAAACAAAACAAGCCTGAGGTTTCACCTCACACCCAATAATTTGACAGAGATGGTCAAAGACAGAAAAAGTTAATGTTGGAGGGGCTTCAAGAAGAAAGGAATACTAATGTAATTTATTGGGAGAGATGTGAATTGGCCTACCTATTCTGTTAAACAATTTGGAATTATAAAAGAAGTTTAAGTCTGCGATCTTGCTACTGGTCATATATGCAAGGAGGTCAAAGAGATAGAAAAGTACCATATATTTACCAAAATATTCATAATAGCACTTTAGGTATACCAAAAACAAAAACCCAAACCAAACCAACCAACAAACAAAAAAAACCCTGTTAAAATGGGTGCCCTTTAATTGGGGAATGGCTGAACACAATATGTGATTATAATGGGAGATTACTGCACCAAGAAAAATGAGGAATATGAGGACTAAAGAGAAACCTTAGAAATATGTATGAAATGAGTCAGGGCAAGGAAAACAGACCTAAGGGAACAATATATATAATGATCACAATAATGTAACAAAAAATAACAATAAAAGATGATGGAATTAAGATTAAATACAAAGACCAGTTAGGCTCTAGGGAGGTGGAAAATGTTGCATGTATTGTTCATGTGAACACCATGAGTTTTGTTTCACTTAACTGTTTTTTCTTATTATAAAGAAAGGTTCTAGGCTTGGGTGGTAGAGGTGAGTGTTGACAGTGGTATTTTAATTTTTTTCTACTCTTTATTTTTATCTATGTAGTATTTTATTTTTCCCCAGGTACATGTAGAAACAATTTTTAACATTCGTTTTTAAAACTCTGAGTTCCAAATTCTCTCCCTTCGTCCCCTCCCCACCATTGAGAAGGCAACCAATTTGATATAAGTTATACATGTGTAGTCATGCAAAACATTTCCATAATAATCATTCTGTGAAAGAAAACACAGACAAAAAAAAACCTCAAGAAAGATAAAGTTAAAAAAAGTATGCTTTAATCTGTATTCAGACACCATTAGTTCTTTCTCTGGGATGGATAGAATTTTTCATCATAAGTCCTCCAGTGCTGTCCTGGATTGTTGTATTGCTGAGAATATCTAAGTCATTCACAGCTGATCATCTTACCATAATATTGCTGTTGCTTTGTACACGATACAGTTCACTTTGCATCAGCCCATGTAAGTCTTTCCAGGTTTTTCTGAGAGCATCCTGCTCATCATTTCTTACAGTACAATAATATTTTATCATAATCACATACCACAACCTGTTCAGTAATTCCCCAATTGATGAGTGTCCTCTGAGCTTCTAATTCTTTACCCCAAGGAAAGAGCTGCTATAAATATTTTTGTACACTTTTTCTTTTTTTCTGTCTCTTTTGGGATATTGACCTAGTAGTGGTATTGCCAGGTCAAAGGGTATGCATGGTTTTATAGCCCTTTGGGCATAGTTCCAAATTGCTCTACAGAATGGTGGAATCAGTTCACAACTCCACTAACAGTGCATTTAGGACTTGTTTTCCCCACATCCCCTCCAACATTTGTCATTTACCTTTTCTGCCCTCTTAGCCAATCTAATAGGTATGAGGTAGTTCCTCAGAATTGTTTAATCAATAGTGAGTTATATTTTTTCATATGACTATATATGGCTTTGATTACTTCATCTGAAAACTGATCATATCTTTTGATCATTTATCAATTGGAGAATGGCTCTTATTTTTATAAATTTGACTCAGTTCTCTATGTTTGAGAAATGAAGACTTTATCAGAGAAACTTGTTTCAAAATTTTTTTCACAGTTACTATTGCTAACTGTATTTCCCTGATAGTGGTATTTTAAAAGTCAACAACACAACATTTTAAAAATTACGTGGGAAGCAAATTTAATAGTTTTAAAATCATTGAATCCAGCTTACCTGTTGTTGTGTTTGTACTAATGATTCCAAGTATTTGATAATAACAGTTTTAAAGTCTTTCACTCGTTCCTTCTATTAAATGAAATAAAACAAAAATTCTCATAATTGAAAAAGCAAAGTAGTTAAGATAAAATTGCAATAAAATATCATCATGTTTTCATGGAAAGTAGAAAACTATTATACATGCCTCAAATCTTCCAACTTCCTTTCTAATAGTTTTGGAGATTTGTTCAAAGTCTCTCTCTCCTTGCTGAACTTTGGCTTCCCACTGATAAAGAAAAACATACACACACACACACACAATTATATTTTATCCCCATCTAGCTAAGAAGTTAGTTTTAAATCTACAATGTCTGGCTTATCTAACAAATTAAGCTTCAATATAATACTTCAGTGCCTCAAGGAAGCTCAAAACTATAACTTGATACCACATTTTTAACTCTTTAAACAGAACACACTTCAGCTTTCTTTACTCAAAAATAGTCCATTTTTTGAAAGTTTATTAATATTTTACTTCTACAATAGAGTCTAACCCAGGACTGCAATGCTCTAGCATTTACACAAAGATATTTTCTATAGGTAAAGTATAACAGATGAAACTCCCAGATAAAAAATATAATTGTTATACTGATATTATTCTCCTTCCCTTTCTATAATATTTTCAAAACGTTAAGTGATATCCTTGAAGAGGTTAAAGTATTTTTCATGTAAATAAAAGAAGCTATAAACATATCCATGAAAATAAATTAAAATCTATACAGAATAAATCATTTAAAAATCTGACCGAAAAAGGTAAAAATCACTGGTGTAATTACGTTCAGAGAAGAATAAATTCCCTAGTAACCATCTCAAGGTCTATGGGTAAATATATCAAGTGCAGCAATGACAAAACAAGTTGTGATTAGTGATCAATGAAGCAGCCAAAATAAAAACTATGAAAATTTAAGCTATGCAAATGATGGTTCCCCTTTATATAACAACACTGGCACATACTCTTTAAAGAGCACTTGTATTTATTTTCAAAAATATAAAGTTTGTCCTACCTCTTCAATTTCCTTATTGAAGCATGGCAAAAAAAGCGTATATATTATGACAAACCTCCACAAATTTACTAATATACCATATATACATATGTGTATGTATATATATATGGGGAGAATGTTGCAAAAGACAAACATAGGATAGCTCTTACTCTAGTCCTTTTTAGACACATATATTTAACCATTTAAATTAAACTACAAAAAAATTAAAATTATGGTAACAGGATAATTTAAAAATTTCCCCCCTATATCTGTCTATCATTCTGACTCTATCTTCACTAGGCATAAGCTAAGAGCCCTGAGATTCTTGTTATTTCAGACTATGTAGAATTTATTAAAATAAATCTAAAAAATCTAGAAATATATGGAAATAGCCAAAGTGCCCAATGGTTCAGAAATTAATACATGAAAAATATGCATTAATGAATGAATTATGAATAACTTAGATCTAACAATGTGAACAGATAGAACAAATGACAACAATTACCTCTCTGATTTCATTTTTAGCCTGCTGTATTTTATCTGGTTTGTTGGCAAGCATCATTTTTGCTTCAGCTTCACGTTTTTTCTGTAAGGTAATCTGAGCATCATCCCATTTCTGCCAACATTTCATCCGATGATCAAACACACCCTATAAATACAATATTATCATAATTTTAACAATGAAATACATAATTTGACATTTCATTACTCTAGAAGTGATGTGAAACTGGAGAACATAAAATAACCTGCCTTTATAAACTGTATTCTTATATATTAAGATTATTATCTTAAATGCAAACACACCAGTGGTTAAGAAAAAGAAAAATTCATACTCCATGGTTTCAAAAACTGACAAAAGACAAAACAAAATGAAAGATAAATCCAAGCAAAATATGTGATACAATTAAATTGAGGTCCATACCAGAATAACAGACTTTCAGATTTGGAATTTAAGAGGCCAACTGGTTTAAACTGAATCCGTTTCTGACATATACCCAATGAGTGGTTAATCCAACTTTTGTTTGAAGACCTCTGGAAAGGAACATTGCCTGAGAGGGCAGGTCATTTTATTTCTGGAAAGCTTTAATTTTTATGAAGTATTTTTACCTTATATTAAGCCTAAACTCTTCTCTGTGACTTCTCCATTGCTCCTAATTTTGTGCACTAGGGCAAGGAAAAAGAAATCTAATCCTTCTTCCACATGACAGCTTTTCAAATAACTGAACACAACTTTCATGACCCCCACAAAGTTTTCTCTTTTCTAAGCTAAACATCCTTACTTTCTTCAACTAATCCACTTTGAGCAAAACTCACTTTAAAGACTTTTAAGGAGGTTCAGAATAAGTAAGTTTTAAAATTTTTTTTTACCCTTTAAAGAGATTTCTAACAGGAGCATGTTGTTTTTCAAATGTAAACCAAAGTCCTAGATCAAAGGATAATATCATTTTTGTCACTCTTTGCAAAATTGCAAATTGCTTATCAATGGTTAGACTAGTTCAAAGCTCCATCAACAATACACAATTACACTCCTCTTTCCACAACTTCTTCAACACAGGCTCTTCCCACCTTGTTTTCATCTTAGCTTATTTGCTGAATGATTTGTACTTTTTTAAATACATGAATTATAGCATTCTTTCATATCATTAATATTAATAATTCTTTTGAGAACTTGTTCAAATCCTTTGGCTACTTATCTATTGGAGAATTGCTTTTGGCTACTTTATAAGCAGTCTATATATCCTGGATAGCAGACTTATCAGAGATATTTGATGAAAAGATTTTTTCTTAGTCATCTGTTTCTATTCTTAGTATTAATTTTGTTAATAGAAACACTTTAATTTACGTAATTGTAATTCAAATTATGTAACTGAAATTACTTTACCTTTTATAGTAGCTTCTATCCCTTGTTTGGTTAAGATATAACATTCTAAGAACTGCTGAAAAGATGTGATCTGATTCAGCCTCTATTTTTAATGGCATATTTAAAATTAACTTCATGTGCCCATTTACAATTTGTTATGCAATGCAATGGTCCAAAACTAATTTCTGCTAGTCTGCTTTCCAGTTTCCCCAGCAATTCAGGTAAAACAGGAATCACAAAGTAATCATACATTCTTTCAGTGAGTCCTTCTGTTTGTCTTCTGCAGAACTTCCTTCTCTTTGGCTCTTTTGGAGAAAATAGAACCTTAGATTCAAATTTTTCTAATCTATAAATTTAAAAAACTTTTTTTCTTTGCCTTGAGAGCAATACATTCTGATGTTTTTTCCTTCTTTTATGGATATAATTTCTCTTTTGAACCCACATTATGGATTTTCTTATTGTTGTTCTAGTTCTTTTGGGATTTCACAGGATTCCGTGTTTCATCAAGCACTGGCCTACTTTCTTTTTTTGTCTTCTAATACTCATCAAGAAAGCTTTGTAATCTCTTTGAGGGCTTAGTACTCATTCTTCTGATGATTTATATGATTGTGCTCCAAGTTTTTTTCCTCTTGAAATCTTTAGTCTTTTAGCCTTTTTTCCTTATATTCCTTCATCACTCACTTTCTGATCCCTTCTTCTTTGCTAATGGGTATACCCCCTGGGATTAGACTAGGAAATTGCTTCAGCCTCCTCCCACATTGGGGGATTTAAGTTTCACCAGCTTTGGTCTCTCCTATAAGTAGCTATGCAAGTATAGGAATTGACCATAGCTGTTTTTTCAGTCTCCTTTCTTTTAGGCCCAGTGATGCTATGAAGGCTGGTTTCTGACCCAGTCTCTTCCTGCCTCCCCCCTCCCCCCAAATCCCCCCTTCCTGTAGTTCTCCTTTCCTTCTTTTATTGGACTGAATCATCATCTATGACTTTTTATAAGATTAAAAGAGGGTACAGAGGGTATTTCAGACAGAGTATGTCTGTGCCTTGTGGACATGGTGGTGGTGGGGTTCCCTAACCTAGAAACTTCTCTAGGCAGATAATGGCAAGCTTTCCCCACTTCCTCCACATATTACTAGGCAGAATCAATGCCTCCCACTTGTTATGGCAGGGGATGAATGAAGGACTGAGGTTTGTCTGCAAAATCTCTGAAACAGGAGGCAATTCCAACATGGGCCTCAGGTACAAACCCAAAGGTTGGTTATACATCGCTATTGGGAATTTAAAGATTGGTGTAAATACCTTAAGGATTGTCAATTTTCATGTTAGCAAGGATTTTACCTTGCTGGGTGTGGCTTTCCCTTTTTTGTCTGATGGATTTAGCAGCGGTTGTTCTATACCTGGCATATAATTCTTATTGGGGGTGGGGGATGGAAGGGAAAGAGGCCCTTGAGAGTTAGTAGGGATTGGGGAAAGTGCCTAGTCCACTGTCTTGGTGTTTTCATAACCCGGAAGTCCTGCTTGGCAGTTTCAATGATTCCAGGCTGCACTCTGCCCAAAAGGTCCAAATTTTTAGTAACAATATTCTCTTGGTCAACGATTTCTGGCTATGAATCATGGAACAGCACAAGTTGGAAAAAAAATCACATTTGCAGGTAACTAAAGAGGAATGAGGGGAAAAATAAATGACATAAGTAGGCTGATGATTTTTGTGTGACTAGTACTTAAATCATCAAAGTCATCATAGGCAAAACTATACAGTGGAAAGCACACTGGCTCTGGAATCAGAAGACCTGGGTCCAAATTCTACCCCTCACACTTACTGTGATCTTAGGCAAGTCATTTAACACCCCTGGGTCTTCGTTTGCTTATTTTTAAATGAAAGGGTTGGACTAGATAGCTTTTGAAGTTTCCAGATTTAGACCTATGATCCTCTAAAAGAAGTTGGCATGGTACAGAGTAGAGTGCAGATCTGCTGTTTGGGATTCAGTTCCAATACTAGTTCTGCCACTTATCTGTATGAGCACATACATGTGACTAAATCTCTCTAAGACTTAGTTTCCTTATCTGTAGAATATAGAGGGGATGAAGGGTTGGATTGGATGATCTCTAAATTTATGACCAGAAAATGAGGTTGGCCAGTCATGTGCTAAAAGCAAAGGATAACAGAAAGGTGGCCCAAGTGCTTTGTTCGTATCTATTATATATTATATATTATAGGAACTGGAGGAAGGTTGCTAGCCTGTAGTTTTTATTGACAAATTTTTGTGAAATGATTTTTGGAAAGACAAGAACAGGAATGGCACAAATTGAAAAAATATGAATGAGTTTCAATCTGCATTGTTGGAGACAGGAATGGAATATCCATTTAGATGTGATGATAGATCCACAGAAACAGAGTTCCACAGTCCTGAGATTTCAGCTCGATCACAGCAGATGATGCAACATTTTAATAACTAACTAAGCAGCTCCTCTTCACATATTCCATGTTCTAGCCAAAACGGACTATTCACTGAAGATAAACTGCTGAAATTCTAGAAGGTCCATTTCAAATGTCATTTTCTCCAAAAAGGTTTTCCTGATACCTATAATATGGGACTATTTATCTAATCTTGAAAGTCTTTGTATACTATCTTTTTTTTTTTATAAAGATAGCTTTAATTTTCTTTAATTTTTTTTTTGGACAGGGCAATTGGGGTTAAGTGACTTGCCCAAGGTCACACAGCTAGTACATGTGTCAAGTGTCTGAGGTTGGATTTGAACTCAGGTCCTCCTGACCAGGGCCGGTGCTCTACCCACTGCGCCACCTAGCTGCCTTGTATATTATCTTTAAAATATCTGAAGCAGATACTTTCCCATAACATTTTGGATCTTATTACATCAATTTGGTTAATATTTAAATTAGTTGGCTGATATTAACATTATTTAGCTCTAAACATCTATCCTTAATATAGATGTATAGTGCTTGACTTTATTTGGCATGCCTTTTAAGTTATTAGAAATATTAATACATCGCTATATTGTCAAAGCCAAATTGCTTTTCAGATCAAGATATTCCAGTCCTCATGATATAATGTGCGGTTATTTGTAGTTTTGTGTGTGTCTCTACACACACATATACACATATACATATATCACACATATGTACCTGTACATCTATATACATGCTTCTAAAATAACAAATATGTAAAAGAAACTGAAATTTTCCTAATATAAATCCTCTCCCGTTCATAACAAGGGAAAAGTGAGGAGTGGCGGAGGGAATAGGGAAGATTCAAAAGTAGGGAAAATACAGCTTACTTTTACTGCAGCAATAAGACGAATGTAGTCACTAAGTAGTTCTGAAAATACATAAAAGTCAGCAAAGGCTTGTTCCTGATGTAACTGGTCTATCTTCTCTTCAACCTCAGCAAGCTGAGACAAAGCTCTAGATAAAGCAGTATGATCCTCAGAATTACCTAACATGGCAGCACTTTTAGCAAAGGCAGCTGTGTTGGCTGAAAGTTCTGAAAAAGAAATGTAACAACTTTTACTGTATATTAGCAAGAAAAAGCAAATTAATACATGTGTACAATTTCTTACTTATGTCTTTATGTGTTGTTTATGTTAGTAATCATCATGAAAAAAGAATATGAAACAATTAAACATTAAATAGCACTGGGCATAATATGCTAGACACTCAGAGAAAACTCCTGGCAACAAGCGAAACTTATCATTGTCTATATTTCCAGCGGCTTTAAATCAGGGGTGGGGAACCTGCTGCAGCCCATGTGGCCCTCTAGGTCCACAAGCATGGTCATTTGACTGAATCCAAACTTCACATAACAAATCTCCTCAATAAAAGGATTTGTTCTGTAAAACTTTGACTCAGTCAAAAGACCACACCCAAGGACCTAGAAGGCAACATGGCCACAGGTTCCCCACTCCTGGTTTAAATAATTAAGTATCAAAATCATTAAGGAAGGAGAGTAGTAGACTGGAGATTATCCTGAGCTTTCCCATTTCATTAATGAAAGTGCCATTAAGAAGCATAACATATGAATGGTGCACATAATCTTTGACCTGCAAGCTTACTCATCACTGAGTGCTTATAGTTCTTCGTAAAACAGCTATTCAAATAAAAGAAAATTCAAAAGGACAATTCAACAGAGAAGTGAAAACTGCAGAAACATTAAAAATAAATCTCCTTTTCCTTCCTTTGATGCTCAACAAAGCTCAGAATGAGGTGTTCAAGTTATATTGAAACTTTAGCAAAGGATCATTCTTAAAGTGTTCAAGAAAAGGAAAATAAATGTTTTTATGTTTGTATTTCAGAAATGGTCATTGCCAACTATATATGCTGGAAGTCTTGGTTACTTTATATTCTAATTCTTTGTTAAAGGAATATTTCACAAATGGATATGAAAATAGCAATAACTGCTACTTACAAATCATCTTCAATAAATGAAAATTTTATGCATTAATAGAGTTCAGTTATTATTTTAATTAAAATGGCACATGGGAAGATTATTTGTTAAGTATTATGGCAAATATAATTTTGTTTAAAAAGCTAGCTTGTTCTCTTAAAAGTACTCAAATATAAAAAAAATTTCTCTCTCTGCATATATGTATACACATACACAAAGTACTATAGTTTTCCAGTTCTTTCAAAGTAAAAATAAAGTACTTTTAAATTTATACTATCTAAAGAAATGCAGAATCAAATGCAAATGTTTTTTAAAGGACATTTTAAAAAAATCTTGATGCTTTCTTAAATGTAAATTAGCTCAAATTTGTGCCATATACATATACTCCAATTCAGAAATATATTTAATGTACATGAAGAAACATAAGTGCATATAATCTTATTTTATTTCTTTTAAAAAAGCCCTTTTAAGGCTTTAGTAACTTATAATGGCAGTTAGGCAGCATGGTGAGTAAAACATAGGTTCTGCTGTCAAGAAGATTTGAGTTCAAATTTAGCCTTTGACACTATCTGTGTGACACTGGACGAGTTAATGTTTTTGCCTCAGTTTTCTCACCTGTAAAATTGGGATAATATTAGCATCTGCCTCTCAGGGTTGTTGTGAGACTCATATAAAATAATATTTGTAAAGCACTTAGCATAATGGTTGGCTCATAATAGGCAGTATACAAATGTAATCTACTTCTAAATGGCAACTGCAAATTAGATTTGGATAGGAACAAATAAGCTGAAATAGACTAGAGTATCCTTCAACTGTGATTTGACATTTTAAAGTTGTCTTTCTAGAACAACATTATAATGCCTTTAGTTTAATAAGCTACTTTATCTTAGCTTAAGGGTCTTAAACTCACAAAAGAATAAAACCAACCTTTTCTGTGACAGACCAGAGCTTCAACACTGGCATGAAGTTTCCTAAGTTGCTGATCCAGATTCTCAAATTGCTGCTGCTTTTCCTCAAACCACTAGGAAAAAATGAAAAATGGAGTTAATTTAGCAAGAACAAACCACTATAAATTGGGTTACCAATAGCAAGATACACTCCTTGTTTTAAAACAACAAATTAGCCATGTATAGCCATGGTGGGCAACTGATGTAGCTGAGAACTAAACTCGATAAGCAAATTAATATCCTATTTTCTACTTCTACAGCTTTAAAATGCAATTGTTGAGGCTCATTAATTCATCTCATTATTCAAGTCGAAAAATCAGCTCTTACTGCATCCGATTCATTCATCTTGATTGTCATTTTGTTGACAGCGTCGGCAGCCTTGTTCACCATCCTCAATATTCCTGCTCCACTCAGAGCCTGAGTATTAACTGCTCTCGGCAGCTGGAATTGAATGACAAATAAGGGCAAACAAACCGGTTAAAAGCCTAGAGGTTTAACTGGGCACAGGAGGGACTGGGAAAAAAAAAAAAAGGGATGTTGTGTTTTCTTCACTCTCATACATTTCAATATAGCAGGACCTCATTTCTCAAATATACTACTTGTACATTCTCAAAGGAAAACTTAAAAAATGGACTTTCCATTTGCTTTTCTTCAGCATCTTTACATTTAGATGGAACAAACACCTTGTTTGTCAAACGATATTAAGAAATTGCCAAGTACCTTAACACTAGCCACCTGTTTGCTAGCAGGGATAAATTGTTAATAAAGAAAGAGGGAGGGAATCAAATTTTTTCTTTGGGCTAGAATTTATATTCACAAAATGAGGATTAATTTCATAGTACTGCTCTTCAAATCTGAGAGTCTAAATCAGGTAGTATTTTGGCTAGAACTCTGTTGAGTCTGAAATATCAGATACTTGTCTACAGAACTTCAAGCCCTGAAATATAGAAAAGGGAGGTAAGAATGCTGACATAAAATAAAACATTTCTTACTCTAACATTAAAATTTTCAGCAAGTGCTTTTTATAAAAAACATTTTTTGCACAAACGTATATAATTTTATGTAAATTTCCAACAATGTACGTAAGCAAAACCTAGTCTTTTTAAAAGGCAAGAATATTTAGATTACTATTTAAATGTTAGCTTTGTTTTCAAGAAATTATTTCAGAATACTTCTGTTAAAACAGATATTGTTCTTTAGAAATCTAGTTAATTTAACAAACTAAAATACTAAGAAAAAATGTAGTACAACTAGCAAAATTCCATTTTAGACATGTCATGTTGGAGGAAGTAAAATGATAAAACCCAAAAATTAAATAAATAGAAATAGCACCTCAGAACTCTCTAGGAACTGCCTTAAATCAGGATCTTGAAGCAATGTTGGATGTTTCACTGTACGTTGAAGATACCTAGGTTAAAAATATTGGGATTCTATTTCAGGACAAAAAGTGTTAAAATATTTTACCTAGAGAATAAAAATAGGTAAAAACAAAATCATACTATCATTCTACATTCAACTTGATTTTAAGTATTTATACAGCCTTTTAGTGATTGAAAAAGTGTTTAAAACAGTTTCTCTCCCCTCCTTTAAAGGTCAGGATTATTTTTTTCATACCATGTTTCCCTCTTTCTCAATTCTACATAGGGGAAACGACAACAAAACAAAAAAGAGGACCAGCCAGTATATGAGTTTTATGATAATGAAATTAGACCTAGGCACAACCTTAAGCCCCTAATTGTATGTGCCCCCATACCCCTCAAAAAAAAGTGAGGTCCTGAAAGGTTAAGTAACTTGCCCAAGGCAATACAAGGCAAAGGGTGACAACCTGGATTAATTCTGGCTCCATATTCATCCGTACCTGCCCTGCACTGGGGTAAAGTGATTTGCTCAAGAATATGAAGCAAAATAGTGACACAGGCAACATGAGGCAGCTGAAAGAGTTTCTTCCTAGTCAGAAGACCTAGGATCAAGTAAGTTAAGCTCAGTGGTGTTAATATATTTTATGTAAAGTTACGGAATTGGGCTACATCAGTTGTCTTTAAAGTGGAATGTGCAAAGGAGACATTAAAGCTAAAGAGAATAGCATAGCTTTCAGTGTACCTACCTACAGTTCTCCTGTGACTATGCCACTCTCCTTCCCCAAGTGTCCACTGCAGGTGGGCTGGACATTCACTGCCTGCACTGCTTCTCAGACAGGCAGACAGGCTGTTGAGCAGTCATCCCTACCTGGTCCTTGGCCCCATATTTCCCTGTCCTCCCTCCTCCTCTCTAACTATAGCCTCTGCAACTGCAGTGGCAGTGAACCTTTCAAGTACCCTACCTGGTCCAGGGCAAAAAAAAGGATATTTTAATATCATTTTAAAAAAATTATTCTTAAAGTACTATTTATTCCATCTTTATTTTGTTTACTAGTTTTGTGCACATTTTATGATGTAAACAACATATCTGCATGGCAATACATATATGTAGAAATAAATATGAACACATTAAGGGTACATATGCAAAAATATTACTGATAGGGATGTACAATCAGAAGAGTTGAAGAGTCACTTATGTCATCACTTAAGCAGATGATCTCTGAAGTCCCTTCTCTCTTGGATTCTATGATCCAAAGTGTCACTTTCTACCTTATGTTAGGTTTCTGGTGAGCCAAGAAACTGCTAACTTAATTTAGTGAAATGACTTGGAAAAAATACTAATATACTTATAAAGGTTATTTTTTGAGATTTCTGTTCTCTGCAGTACTACCCAAATGAGGGGGAAAAAATTTCAGAGGTTCAAATTTTAAAAATCAAACATTTGATTTTCATCTTTACTGACAAAGATCAATGCAAGGAACCGGGGATGTTTAGCTCAGAAAACAGATTTGGGGAGGAACGATAGTTGTCTTTGAAGGGCTGTTATGTGGAAGATGATTTGCTTTGCTTAGTCTCAGAGGACAGAATCAGAATAATGGATGAGAGTTACAGAAAGGCCAACTGAGACCTGATAAAAGGCAAAACTTCCTAGCAAACGGAGCTATTCAAAAGTAGAATGGGCTGCCTTCTGGAAGCAGAGGGTTCCCATTTCACTAAAGGTTTCTGAGAAAAAGGAGATACTTGTAGGATATATGGTACAGCTGAGTTTCTTATTCAAGTATGGACAGGATTAAATGGCTTTTAAGGTCCTTTCCAAATCTGAGATTCTTTGTTTTTGTCACATTTGGCCCTCTGAAAGAAGTGCAATTTTATCACATATATAATAGGGACAATATTTTAAGAATAATATAGATACATTTTTAACTTTAAATATTTATAAGCATACCTATAATACGAAATAAAGAACATTATATACCTTCATTTACACTGGAAAGACATACAAGAAATAAATGAAATATTAACATAAGAACACTAGTTTTATAAATTACAAATTCCTTCAAGAAAATCCAAAAGAAATCTTTAATTTCCAAGCCAGTCATCTTAGTTACATTTGACAAACAATGACCCACACCCTAGGAAAGAGCTGGATTCCAGGCCAGGTATAGGCAAATCAACCACTCTTTTTTTATTGTTCCCTAGTTTTAACACTGTATATAAATATTTATTCCCTAACTCAAGTTAGTCTTCTGGATTAACCAAACTGGACACTAAATATGTATTTGGGTGGTGGAAGGGGGGGATGCTAAAATTAACCTGTGATTTCATCGCTGTAGGAAATTTCCAGATATAGAACTCATTCCACCAATGAAGATCAGCAATTTGTCTGTATGTCTTAAATAGCTACCTAGGTAAGACAGGCTAAATTATTTGCCTATAGTCACACAGCTAACATCAAACGCATGATGTGAACTTTTTTTCCCATAGTAAGAGTTGGCATATTTATTGTTTTACTATTTTACTATTAAATGATGCAAACTGGAAGAACTTCAACTTATTGCTTACATTGAATTTCACAGTAAATATAATTTAACTTTTAAAAGTACTGCAATTTTTATCAATCGATATGCTAGAAAATATTGATATCCTAAAAAATTCTGCCAATATTAGCAATGAAAATAGATTTTCTTGTAAGTTTTTTTTCTTTCCCTCAAAATCCTTCATCTTTCAAATTTCATAAGAGGACTTGAGAGTTTGCAGAGACCCAACAAAATATCTAATCTAATTGCATTTTACAGATCAGGAAACTTTGGGAGGTGAAACAATTTCCCTGAGGTCACACAGCTCATTAATGGCAGAGTTAGTACAAGAATCCAGGTCTGTTAGTTCCCAGGCCTGTGCCTTGCCTAATACATCATCAAGTTGCCTCTCATCTCTCCTCCAATTTTTTCTTTCTTTACTCACTAAAGTAGCAAATATGCAGGGAAATAATTAGGAATAGAAGGGAAAGGAGATTGGTAGGATAAGGTGGAAAACTAAAGGCCTTGCTCTGCTTTCTTTGCTTATTTTCTTTAATATTAAATGAGTATACTCTTCACATTACCCTGTTCCTTCTGTCTCATTTTCTCTCTTTTCTCCACTGAGAATTTCACTGGCATAGCATTTAACAAAGACTAAGTGAGGAAACTGTCCTCACAAAACAGCCAGGCCAACTGTCAATATTTTCTTAAAACTATCCTCATTGCTTCACTCTGCATGAAGGTATAATAAGCACTATGCTATGTTGTCAATTCAGGAAAGAAGGCAACAGATTCAAATTATATGTCCTTGGCACAATAAATCTTCATTAAGTTACTTATCAAGCACGCCATCTAAAATAGCTCAAATGCAATCACTGAATCATATAGGTCTAGAAGGGTCTCTCAAGAGGTCATTCCCTTGCTTTCAGAATGAAAGATTATGATTAAACTATGACCTTTCTCATAATTTAGAACCAGAAAGTTCCTTCTAATGCTAACCAAAATTCTTCTTGCTGTATTTTAAAACTCATTCCCTCTTGCTATGCAACAAACACTGGGGGCCATCTCCTGGGTCCTGATGACTGGACCCAGATGGCTCTGGAGGAAAAAGTGAGGCTGGTGACCTTGCATAGCCCTCCCTCACTCAAATCAAGGTCAACTGCAAGTCTTGTCATCATCTCCCTGATGTCATGGTCCTCTTTGAGAACGAAAGAAAAATGCAACCTGTGAGTAATCTGAGCTGCCTGAGTGGGGACCCAACCAATGGAGTAACTCAGCTCATCCTCTCCCTTTCTCTCTCCCTCTCTCTGAAGGAAAGTAAATTTTGATGGCTGAAAGTTGCCCAGTTAACTTGGGGTTTACTAGCTAGATTTCTTTCTTTTCTTTTCCCTCCCTCCCTCCTTCCTTCCTCTTTCTTTCTTTCTTTTTCCTTTTTTTTCCCTTCCTTTTTTCTCAAAGACCAAACCTTAAACCCATTTCACTCCAGAGCTCATAGATTGCCAAAGCACCACTTAATGGCTATTTTTTTGGACCCTCCTGGATCGACTCAGAGTAATGTAAATAGTAACTGTTTCTCTTTTGGCAAGCAACCCTGAGGGTCTTCCTCTCCCAGTTTGATTTTTTTTTTTAATTGAAGGGGCCATCCCTTGACTTACTTCTTAAAAATGCCTATTCATTGAATGGGCGTTGTCTCACTCAAAGTGAGAAACTGAAAAGGCCTTATCCTAAAAGGGCTGTCTCCCAGTGCATCCTGGGTCATCTCCAGCTGTCCTTATTGATATCTGGCCACTGGATCCAGATGGCTCTGGTGGAGAAAGGCTGGTGACCTTGCATGGCCCTCCTTCGCTCAAATCAAAGTCAACTACAAGTCATGTCATCATCTTCCTGATGTTATGGTCCTCTTCAAGAAGGAAGGACAAACACAACAACAACAAAGAACCACAATACACATGCTATACTTTCTGCACCAGAGTAATCATTTAAGACCTTCCTATTAGTAAATTACTGAAAGGTACTTTTCATGCCAAGAAATTCTCTCAAAAATTGAACTTTATCAATATGAATCAAGAATGCTGACATACTTGTAAAATCCATAATTATCTAGATCTTCATTTATAAGTCAAATTTTTCATGGTGATTAAATGCGACAATCAAAAACACGTGATTTTATTTTTGAAGTTGAAAAGTATTTGATCTTTGCACCACTTTCTATACCCCACACCAAATTTATCTTTTTTTCTATGCTCTGTATTTATTTTTAAGTTCTTTTTGCAATCCCACTTTTTTTTCCCTCTAGATGCATTATCTACTTTACTTTCCATGATTGCTTTTCATTTCCATACTCCTCTTTTCTGTTTGATTAGGAAAACAAAGAAAAGAAGTGATAAAAAATTCACAAATTCTTTTTAAAGAGGTCTTTGGCTTTATGACCTAATAATCTCAATGTTTAAAGCCTATTAAGAATTATTTTATTTAAATTGTGAAATATAGAGCTTTGGTCTTAAGAAAGTGTGGCGCAGTGCCAGGTTGGGAAGGTAATTATTCAAAGCCCTCATTTAATTCTAGATCTCACTATGCATCTATCATATTTTTCAATTTCTTTAAACATGTAGAAACTAAATAAAATGTTTCCTTTAAGTGGAGAGTTAGGGTAATTAGATTGTTTATACTAGCAGCGGTTGTGGAATGATTTAAATTTTAAAATAGTTCCAATGTGAGAGGAAAGAAATCAGAATGATTTTAATACATACCCTTCCCTGTTTCTGCCTACAACCACCTTCTCCCCCTCTCTACCTATTTTTCTCTTGTAACTTCCTGCTACCTACTCTACAACAACTGCTGGATCTTCTCTTCTTCCCTGCCAGTCTGTTGGATTCTGGCTTGAGCCTAGTCTACTTGGGAGCTGGTCTTTGTACTAACCCCCAATAAAGAGGACTGAAGACAGCAAGATATAGTGGAAAACACATATTCTCCAGGATCATCGTACAGATTCCAACTTTGATGCTCACTTTCCATGTGACCCTTGGCAAGTCATTGAATCTTTTTGATCCTTAGTTTCCTCATCTTTAAAACAAGGGGCTTAGACTAGATGACATCTATGGTTCTTTCTAGCTCTAAATTTGGGGTCAAGGGGAGAGGTACCATAGGGAATTGATCAGAAGATACCTGATGGCCTGGTTTCCCCCTCAGCCAAGTTGATAAAATCAAGGAATGCAAGGGTCAGATAATACAGACAACAACTTACTATAGTTCTGTGACCTCAGGCAAGTCACTTAATATCTCTGGGCTTCAGTTTGTAAAATGAGGGGGTTGGACTACATAGGTCTAAATCTAAGATGATAATGATGTTAGGTATTAAGTTGTTAAACTGCATGTAAAGATGCAGTTATAATCTACTACCCAATTATGAAATATGAAGGTCTTATGTCTAGCTTGATGGAATAAGATGACTAGACACTAGCTGGCCAAAAGACTCGCTGTACACTGGACGATCCCTTAAAAAAAAACAAGACATACTCTATGCAGAGTCAGTTGAGGCAGAAGAAAACCCCAAGAGAGTCAGCAATGAAAGAACCTAGCCCTTGAGACTGAATAGTTCCTTATCCCTCAGGGTTAGGGAGAAGGGAATTGCTTCAGGGTCCCTCCATCAGCCACAGAGTCTTTCAGGGGAACGACTTATTCAGTAGAAGACACAACATCCAGCAGAGTTAGCCAGCTGAGTCAAGGCAAGAGAGGTAGCTCTAAGGAGAGAAGGGCCTTGCAATACTAGAGTGTGAGCTGCCTTGGCCATGTGTCTTCCCTAATGTGCCTCTCTACTAGTATATCCAAACGGTGTGCTCTCCCTTCCCATGATGCTGTGTATAGCTGTAAGAGAGTGTGATCCAGGTTACAGGGTAAGTTTTTACGATGCCATCTCAGTAAATAAATGCCTTTGCTTTGAGCTGTGTTTCCTGGGTATTAATGGAAAAGTATTGATGGACTATAATTTTGGGAGTGCAAACCAATGGAAAACTTTGAATCTTGGGGTAAATGCTTTCTCTGGGCTACTCAACAACTCACACATATAAGGCTGGGTCTATAGGAAGGCAACTAACCCAGGTTAAAGGTACTTTGGGACTATATTCCTTTTTTTTTAATTTTTTTTGGAGAGGGGGAAGGCAGGTCAATTGGGATTAAGTGACTTACCCAAGGTCACACAGCTAGTGTGTCAAGGGTCTGAGGCTGGATTTGAACTCAGGTCCTCCTGACTCCAGGGCCTGTGCTCTACTCACTGTGCTACCTAGCTGCCCTGGACTATATTCCTAAAACTACTCAAGCCCTGCTCAAGCTCAAGCCCTAACTGGTGTGTTTATCTATAATATTGCAGTATATTATTACAAAGGTACATACTTAGGGGACACATGTGACCAAGGCCCCAACATCCTTTTACTTCTCATTGTATCTGCATGCTATACCCCTGGTGTGCAGCATCTCTGCTGGGCACACTGCTCAATCAGAGTTCTTGGGCCTATTCTATAGCATAGCCCCACAATGGCCAGAGCTGGCTCTCTTCTTGACTCACAGAGATCATTCAAAATCATTTCCTGCATCAGCTCTTGGCAGTCTCCCTCCTGTGGGTTTTAGGTGTCCTACTACATCAATAACTCCATTGCAAGACTCTACAGCCAATGTGTTGGCAGATGAGGAAGGGAGGATGAAGTAGCAAAGGAGAGAGCAATTCTCTCTTTCTCTATTCCTGAGAGGTAAGGAACTATTCTGTCTCAAAGGATGGGCTCATCTTCCATGGCTAACTTCCTTATCTCCTATGAGGAGTCACAGTCCTTAGAGCCATCTCTTACTTCAACTAACTCATTAGAGAAAGTATTTTGCTTTTAAGGGTATATCAGGAGTGCAATCAACTCTTCAGTCACCCAATGCAAACCCTTTAATTTCATCAAGCTTTCATCTTCACACTTTGTAAAGGAATAACAAAGGACAACTATGTCTTTACACTTTAAGATCTTAATACTGTCTCTGTTGTGTGTTCTTTATATTCCTTGATTTCAATTAATGGGCTGAAAGAAAATCAATTGACAAGGTTTCTTCTTATCAATTCTCCTTCCTTACTATATCTATGATCCTATGATTCTATTGCTGACAGGGCCCCAAGTGAAAATGGGTAGGATACCATTATTACTATCACTAAGTACCCTGCTCTGATTCCTACCTCCAATTCCAAGCTCTGATCCCTGCTTAAGTCAAATGGAGAGCCACCAGTTCAGCTTCTAGCCTGAAAACACCAGTGGTCCAGACAGAGGGCTTAACCCTATCTCCGATGTTAGCTACTTCATTTCCTGGTTCTATATTCCTAGGGCTGTGTGTGTGTGTGTGTACATATATATATATATATATATATATATATATATATATATATATATATATATATATATATATATATATATATATATATATATATATATACACATGCATACATTTATTTAGAAAAATGAACCCCTTAGTACAGTAAGAAGGGAGTGAATTGGTACAAAGATCACACTTCATACACTTCTCACTTTCCCTCCACAGATTTTTTTAAGTTAGGGAGGAATCATTTATCAATCTTTAGTATTCAACTCTATTATTATAATATAGTTCTGCTTATTAAATTGAATGACAGATAAACAGTTTCAAAACACAGATCAAATCCCATTACAACAAACTTCAAGGAAGAGTATCCAAATCCTATTATTTTTGCATACTATCCAAAGTAAACATAATATCTAATAGTAATTTAAAAGCAACATTTTTTGTTTAGATTAACAATGCTCAATTAAACTTGATACCCACAAATAGTCAGACCTAATAACACAGATAATCTTTTGCCAAGCTTTCATATGTTCCATAAGAATCAACAAAACTTTACCTAACTTTCAATTCTTCACTCTAAAGAAAAATGCAGATGTCTCTTATTTCTCTTGTTCTGTGTGGCTCAGGAACATTTTCAACTTGCCAATGTCCCTCATTTTCATTGTATATTTGTATAATATGACACATAATCTTTGGCTCCAGTCATCATTATATGGACAAGGGCTAAGTATTAAATACAGTACTATTATTATGGGACATCAGGTTTAACTTAGAAACACTTGTTTCATTATAAACACTGCAATAAGATCAGATCTAGACTACTGAAATAATGAAGAAAAGATACAGAGTATTACCTCTCAAGGGCTGCTCTCCTTTTTTCTACAAATTCAGTGGATGATGAATCTTCTTTCCCAACTTTCACTTTGGTCATGCCTTTGAAGGTATTAACAAAGTCTTCAATCAATTTCTACAGTATTTGAAACAATTTTTATCACAACTATTGCAGCAAGGAGTTCTTTCCTCTACATTTGGCCATTACATCCAAAAATACAATAAAATTTCAGTAAAACAAGAAAAACACAAAAGGACAGGCTTTAAAATTAACATTTAAAATTCTGAAATTGATGCTATATGTTAAAGAAAAAAACTTTCTTAACTCCCATGAAGTTTCCTCTTATGAATGACCCTGTTAATTAATGTCTGTCTGTCTGTCTCTCTCTAGGCAGCTATACAAATCCATAAACTAGGTTGTGATGCATTTTTGCCTCTTAGAACAGAAGTATAAAGTAAAGGTTTCTTCTCCTTTAGTTACAGTAATATAAATATATCTTTTATAAATAAAAATGGATTTGAGAAATTTATAAAATTGAATTTTTGATCAGGGAATTAAGTGCTTTTCATATTTTCATTCTTAGGCAGTATTTAAGAATTTACTTGCCCAGATAAATACAAAAATAAGCATTTTCATTATTTTTGTGTCTTCTTTGACACAATTTTAGGAAGAATTCTTTTAACAGTATGACAAACTCAAAATCTAACATGAAATTTCCCTATTAGAATGTCATAGCTGATATCTTAAGACAAACTTTTAAATGTTATGAAAATATTGGTTATTGTGATTATCAGAAATGTTTTTCTAATTATGGAGTCTGTGGAACACTAGGGTTCAAATTAAAACAAATCAATATAATACTGTGTTCAAAATTAATTTTACCCCAATCAATAAATGGTCAAAGGATATGAACAGGCAGTTTTCAGATGAAATGAAAGCTATCTATAGTTATGTGAAAAAATGCTCTAAATCACTATTGGTTAGAGAAATAGAAATCAAAACAACTCTGAGGTACAACATCACAACTATGCCCAAAGGTTTATAAAATTGTGCATACCCTTTGACCCAGCAATACTACTTCTAGGGCTGTATCCCAAAAACATCATACAAATGGGAAAAGGATCCACGTATACAAAAATATTTATAGCAGGTCTTTTTGTAGTGGCAAAGAATTGGAAATTGAGGGATGCCCATCAGTTGGGGAATGGCTGAACAAGTTGTGGTATATAAAGTAATGGAATAATATTGTGCTAAAGGAAATGATGAACAGGTGGACATCAGAAAAACCTGGAAAGATTTATATGAACTGACGCTGAGTGAAGTGAGCAGAACCAGGAGAACATTGTACATAGTAACAGCCACATTTGTGATGACTAAGTTTCATAGACTTATCTCTACTTAGCAATGCAAGGATCTAAGACAACTCCAAAAGACTCACAAAGGAAAATGCTGTCCACATCCAGAAAAAGAACTATGGAGTCTGAATGCAGATTGAAGCAAATTATTCACTCTCTTTTTTTTGGTTTCTTCTTTCTCATGGTTTCTCTCATTGGTTCTAATTCTTCTTTACAATGTGACTAATGTAAAAATATGTTTAATATGAATGTATATGTAGAACCTATATCAAATTACACATTCTCTTTGGCTGGGTAGAGGGGAGACATAAGGAGAAATTTGCAACTCAAAATGTTATGGAAATGAATTTTCAAAACTAAAAATAAATAAAGGTATTAAAAAACAACTAATTTTAGTGCTACTATGCCATATATCAGAGATTTTTAAAAATGGATTCTCTGTTGTAAAACTTAAGAATAGAACACACCATAAATTGTAATTATTCTTAGTAGTTAGGTTACTATAAATATAATTTGCAGAGTCTAATGTAATTCAGTTAGTTTTAGTCCCAGAACGATAACAGCAATTCCTAAAAACCTTAAAATCAACTACAGTGCTTGGTGGTAGTGAAACGATATATTATAATATATTAGTAATAGGTCAAGAATTCATTATTTCACAAAACCTGATGAGTAAATTGATATTACCACAATAACCCATCTTTTTTTTACAAAAGTAAAGTTTTTCCTTTCCTTTTGTTGTATCCTAGCAGGATCAATTATGATTTGATGGCAACCCAGTCAGTTAATAAGAATTTTGTTCCTGATTTTGTGGAATAGGCTTCAGAGACTAGTGTGGGGGTTCTTAACATGGAGTCCAAGAACTTTTTAAAAAATGCATTTAGATAACTATTTCAATATAAGTGCTTCCCTTCATAATCCTATGTGTGTATATATATATATATATATATATATATATATATATATATATATATATATATATATATATATGTATTATGCATTTAAAAACATTATTGTGATTAGAGACTCATGGACTTCAGATTGACAAAGGGGTCCATGACATAAAAATAGTTAGGAATCTCTGGACCAGAGTCTCTTTTTATATCTTCAGATCTAGGTAGAAGTGGCAACAACTACATTACAAAAAATACTGCTAAACTTATTCAAAAAAATGAATCAGAACCATGTTCCTTATATTATAATGGCATCTTTTTTTTGTTTCTAAAAAAAGAAAGGTTATTTTTATCATCTCACAATGAGTATTATAAGAAACATAATTTGGTATGTTCTCTCTCAATACACATATGCTTCACTGTAGTTAACTGAGAATATATTCCTATGAACACTTAGGGAAAGCCGTACAAGTCTTAATAAATTTCTTCCTTTTCCCGCCCCCAGCCCTCAAAATCAAGCAAATAACAAAAACAGGGTGTTCCAAAGGTTTCAGTATAAGCTATAATAACTTAAAACTGCACTAAAATTTTTTGTATGTCTTCCATATAACTAGGACGATATTCAGTTGTTCGAGGATACATATCCATTTTAACTAATCCTTAAACATGAAGTACCCTAGCTTCATTTTGGGATTCTACAGAATATAAATATATCACATGATAACTCTACAATCATGTTTAATTTGTATTTTGTTTAATTTGTATATTTAATTTTGGGGTGGGAGGGGAACAGTCTATTAAATATTAAATACCATAGCAATTTGGTTTTTTTTGAAATATCAAAAAACATAAAACCATGCAAGAAGATATAGTAAGAGATACCCCATTTAAAATAACTCTGGGAAGTATAAAAGACCTTGGAGTACACCTACCAAAACAAACCCTGGAACTACATAAACAAAATTATAAAAAAGCTTTTATACAAATAAAATCAGATTTAAATAATTGGAGAAATAGTAATTGTTTATGGGTAGGCAGGGCCAATATAATAAAAATAACAATTTTACATATTTTATATATTCAATGTCCTAATTAAATCACCAAAAAACTATCTTACTAAATCAGTAAAATAATAACGAAATTCATTTAAAAGAATAAAAAGTCAAGAATATCAAAGGAGCTAATGAAAAGAATGTAAAGAAAGGTGGCTTAGTGGTACCAGACCTTAACCTATACTTATAAGGCAGTAATTATCAAATTACCTGGTACTGGCTAAGAAATAGAAAGGCAGATCAGAGGAACACAGCAGACATAGAATTTACAGCAGCAAAAAAAATATAGTAAACTTGTATCGGACAAGTATAAAGACAAGTTTTTTGGGATAAGAATTAATTATTTGGCAAAAATTGTTGGGAAAACTGGAAGGTAGTATGGCAGAAATTGCACATGGACTAATATCTTACAACATTTATCAAGATAAGATCAAAATGGATATATGACGTAGATATAAAGAGAGATAGTATAAGAAAATCTGAATAATACAGAATATATGAACATATATAAGAACACAGATTTATGGACAGGTGAACAATTTATGAATAAACAAGAGATAGCAGTATGAGGCATAAAACTGATAATTTGGATTACGTTAAATGAAAAAGGTTTTGTATAAATAAAACAAATGCAGTTAAGAAACTGGGGAAAAATATTAAGACAGTTCCTCCGATAAAGGTCTCATATCTCACATATAAAGAACTTTTTCATATCTATAAGAATATGAGTCATTCCCCAACTTATAAATGGTCAAAGGATATGAATAGGCAGTTTTACAATGAAGAAATCAAAAGAATTTATAGTCATACAAAAATGCTCTAAATCATTATTGATTAGAGAAATGCAAATTAAAACAACTTCAAGATATCATTTTATACCAACCAGGTTGGCTAATATGATTGAAAGGGAAAGTGACAAACATTAGGAGGTGGATGTGGAAAAATTGGGACCTTAATTCACTGCTGGTGGAACTGTGAACTGATCCAACCATTTTGGAGAGCAATCTGGAATTATGCTGAGAGTTATTAAACTGCCTATATCTTTTGACCCAAAAATACTACTGGTAGGTCTATTTCCCAAAGATGATTATGGAAATAGGAAAAGAATCTACATGTTCTAAAATATTTATAGTAATTCTGTGTTGGCAAAGAACTGGAAATAGTGGGGATGGCCATCAATTGGGAATGGCTGA
Source organism: Trichosurus vulpecula (assembly GCF_011100635.1). NCBI lineage: Eukaryota > Metazoa > Chordata > Mammalia > Diprotodontia > Phalangeridae > Trichosurus > Trichosurus vulpecula. Next base: position 510,755,883 of record NC_050573.1, on the reverse strand, counting down.
ACAAGTTGTGGTATATGATTGTGATGGAATACTACTGTGCTGTAAGAGAGGATGAGCTCAATGATCTTAGAAAAAAATGGACAGACTTACATAAATGATGAAGAGCAAAATGAGCAGAACCAAGAGAAAGTTGTACACGGTAAGAACAATGTTGTTTTAAGAATGACTCGGAGAGAGTAAGTCATTTTGACTATTATAAAATACCCAAATTAACTACAAAAGATATATGAAGGAAGATGCTATCTGCATCCAGAGAAAGAACTGATAAATAGAAGCATGTATAGAATGACTTTATATATATAAACATATTTGTGCCTAATGGTAGCCATCTCTAGGGCAGGGGAGCAAGGGGGAAGTGGGAGGGAGGGAAAAAAGGAAAAAAAGTTACATGATAACCTTATATAGGTAAAAGAACAGCAAGTTGTACATAACAGATTTGCAGTTTCATGTACAATCATTTTCTTTTTCTTTTATGTTATAGAAATGCTTGTTTTATTTAAGTTCAGAATAAAATAAATAAAATTCAAAAAACTAAAAAAAACTGCACTAAAAATTTAAGTTTTCATTAAAAAATTAATGTAAAGCCTGTATAAAAATGTTATAAGAAGCTTCTGTGACTATATGGAAACTTGAACAAAGAATGTTTCACCATCTTGAGTTATTCACCGAGGGCCCCCAGTATCAAAAGCTATATGGTCTGTGGCAAATTTGGGACCTGATTTTCTACCTCAATTGAATTTAGTACGTATCCTATTTATTCCAGTGTCCTAAGCTGTAAAGAATTTGAGATTATACTAGTTCAGAAAAAAATCAGAGAATCAGGTCTCAGAGGGTATCAAAACTTATTTTTCAAACGAAATTTCTTTTTTAGGCGAGTATGAAGGAGTAGACTAAACTCTTGAGAAAAAGAATTTGGTGTGTTCACTTTCAACACACAACACACACAAATACAACCCTTCATATAACAACAGTACTGCAAGAACACTAAAAAATTCATGATCAGAGAACCTATGTTCTAATAATGCTTTTGATGTTTACTGTATTATCTTGAGCAAGTAATTTAATTGCCCTAGAGGTCAGTTCGCTCATTTGTAAAATGAAGGGATAGGACTAGATGGTCCTTCAATCTCTAGATCTATGATAGATCCCATAACAGAAAGGGTGGGCTTAAACATCAATAATATTAGTTTTCAAAATTATAAAAGCAGTCAATAAAATTCTACCTACTTTCAAAAGTCAAGACTCTAGACTAATAAAAACAGACAAAGATTTAAGGCCCAGCAAAGTTGAATATGAAAAAGCTTAAGGATCAAGGGACTGGGATAAGTAAGAGAACAGAAACACCATAGTTTGATCTAAATATACTTCATGTAAGAGGCTAGGTTCCATAAAATCAATAAAATACTACCTGGGTATTAAGCTACATACTTCTCACCACTTTTTTCTGGATGTTGGGAAATCACTATTCACTACTGACCTGCTTCCATGGTCACATTTTGTCCACTGACTAGTAAAAGCATAATGGCCAGAAAAAGCCAATTGCTTCTAACTTAGCATAGTCTTGTCAAATATTTAATATCTGAGCTCAAATCCTTTAAGTATTAGAAAGCAAAACTGGAATTACTTGTATATATTCTAAAACAGTCCTACAGATTCCATTAAATGAAATATTTTAATGTTGCATCTACATTAAGAATTTTTTTCAATGTTTGGGAGAAAATGAATATAAAAACATTAAAGTATTTATAAATTTGAATAGTAAAACTTGTAAACAATTAAAAAATAAGACTGTTTCCAAATTTATGCTTACCTACAATACTCTTCTCTGGAGCTGGAGGCACAATATAACCAACATGCAAGTACTTTGTGGCTAATTTGCTGTGCAGTCCAAGAAAGTCGCTAAACCTTCTTTTAACTGAAAATTCATTCTTATTGAACATGGATAGGGAAGTCTGTCAAAAATAAGAAAATAAAGAATTTAAGATAAATATTAAATAGATAAGTTGAGGTTAAAATTATATCCTAGTTCCAAAATCCTGAATCTGAGTTTGTCAAAAACTAGGTTGCCATGGTCATTTGCTACTATAGTAATCTAGAGTTTGACAAATCCAAAGAGCCAAGATTTTAGGACAATAAATCACTTTTTTTTTTATGATTAAGATTTTTTATTTTTAGTTTACAATGCTCAGTTCCACATAATTTTGAGTTCCAGATTTTTCCCCCTCCCCTTCCCAACCCTCCTTCCCCAAGACGGCATGGAATCTGATATATCTTCTACACATAACTTCGCGTTGAACTTATTTACACAATAGTCAAGTTGTAAAGAAGAATTATGACCAATGGAACGAATCAGGAGAAAGAAGAAACAAAACCAAAACAACTAAAAACAAACAAGAGAATAAAAAGGGGGGGGGGGGAGGGAAGGAGAGCAAACAGTGTGCCTCAATCTTCATTCATACTTCATAGTTCTTTCTCTGGATGTAGATAGCTCTCTCCATCATGAGTCCTTTGGAGTTGTCTTTGCACCTTGTGTTGCTGAGAAGAGCGAAGTCTATCAAGGTTAGTCATCAGAGAATCCATATATCTGTGGTTGTGTATAATGTTCTCCTGGTTCTTCTCCACTCACTCAGCACTATATCGTGTAGGTTTTTCCATGTTATTATGAAGTCTGTATTATCCCCATTTCTTATCGCGCAATAGTATTCCATTACCTTCACATACCACAACTTGTTCAGCTATTCCCCAGTTGATGGGCATCCCCTTTATTTCTTTGCTACTACAAAAAGAGCCGCTATAAATAGTTTTGTACATATAGGTCCTTTTCCCACTTGTGTGATCTCTTTGGGATACAACTCTAGAAGTGGTATTGCTGGGTCAAAGGATAAGCACATTTTTATAGCCCTTTGGCATAGTTCCAAATTGCTCTCCAGAGTGGCTGGATCAGGTCACAACTTCACCAACAATGTAACATTTTTTCCCACATCTTCTCCAGCATTTATCATTTTCCTGTTTCGTCATTTTAGCCAATCTGACAGGAGCAATGTGATACCTTAGAGTTTTTTGATTTGCATTTCTCTAATCAGTAGTGATTTAGAGCATTTTTTCATTGCCTATAGATATCTTTAATTTCTTCCTCTGAAAACTGTCTGTTCCTGTCCTTTGACCATTTCTCAGTTGGGGAATGACTTGTATTCCTATAAATTTGACTCAGTTCCCTGTATATTTTAGAGATGAGGCCTTTATCAGAGATACTGGTTGTAAAGATTTTCTCCCAATTTTCTGTTTTTCTCCTTATTTTGTTGCACTGGCTTTTTTTATACAAAAACATTTCAATTTAACGTAATCAAAATTATCCATTATGCATTTTGTAATGCTCTCTATCTCTTGTTGGGTCATGAATTCTTTGCTTTTCCATAAATCTGATAGGTAAAGTATTCCTTGCTTTCCCAAATTGCTTATAGTATCAGTCTTTATTCCTAAATCAGAACCCATTTTGACTTTATTCTGGTATATGGTGTAAGATATTGGTCTATGCCCAGTTTCTGTCCTACCATTTTCCAATTTCCCCAGCAGTTTTTGTGAAATAGTGAATTCTTAACACCAGAAGCTGGATTCTTTGGGTTTATCAAAGAGTAGATTGCTATAGTCATTAACTACTGTGTCTTGTGTACCTATTTACCTATTTTGTCTATTGTGTACCTATTCCACTGATCCATGGCTCTGTTTCTTAGCCAGTACCAGGTAGTTTTGATGACTGCTGCTTTATAGAACAGTTTAATATCTGGTATGGCTAGGCTACCTTCCCTAGCATTTCTTTTCATTAATACCCTAGATATTCTGGACCTCTTGTTCTTCCAGATGAATTTTGTTATTATTTTATCCAGCTCTGTAAAATAATTTTTTTTGTAGCTTGATTGGTATGGCACTGAATAAATTAATTTAGGTAAAATTGTCATTTTTATTATATTAGCTCAGCCTAACCATGAGCAACTGAGATTTTTCCATTTATTTAGATCTGACTTTATTTGCGTGAAAAATGTTTCATAATTATGTTCATGTAAGCCCTGGGTGTGTCTTAGCAGATAGACTCCCAAATATTTTATAGTGTCTACAATAACTTTGAATGGAATTTCTCTTTCTATCTCTTGCTGTTGGGCTTTGTTAGTAATGTATAGGAATGCTGAGGATTTATGTGGGTTTATTTTATATACTGCAACTTTGCTAAAGTTGCTTATTATTTCAAGTAGTTTTTTACTTGATTCTCTAGGATTCTCTAAGTAAATCATCATATCATCTGCAAAAAATGATAATTTAGTTTCTTCTTTGCCTATTCTAATTCCTTCAATTTCTTTTTCTTCTCTTATTGCTACAGTTAACATTTCTAGTACCAAATTGAATAGTACGGGTGGTAAAGGACATCCTTGTTTCACCCCTGATCTTATTGGGAATGCATCTAGCTTATCCCCATTACAAATAATGCTTGTTGATAGTTTTAGGTAGATGCTATTTATAATTTTAAGGAAGGCTCCATTTATTCCTATGCTTTCTACTGTTTTTTAATAGGAATGGGTGTTGTATTTTGTCAAATGCTTTTTCTGCATCTATTGAGATGATCATATGATTTCTGCTAGTTTTGTTGTTGATATGATCGATTATGCTGATAATTTTCCTAATACTGAACTAGCTTTGCATTCCTGGAATAAACCCTATCTGGTTGTAGTGTATTATTCTCATGATAAGTTGCTGCAATCTTTTGGCTAATTTATTTTATTTAAAATTTTTGCATCAATATTCATTAGGGAAATTGGTCTATAATTTTCTTTCTCTGTTTTGACTCTTCCTGGTTTGGGTATTATTACCATATTTGTGTCATAAAAAGAATTTGTTAGGACTCCTTCTTCACCTATTTTCCCAAATAGTCTAAAGTATAGGAATTAATTGTTCTTTAAATGTTTGAAAAAATTCACATGTCAAACCATCTGGCCCTGGAGATTTTTTCCTAGGGAGTTCATTGATGGCTTGCTCAATTTCTTTTTCTGAGATGGGGTTATTGAGAAATTTTACTTCCTCTTCTGTTAACCTGGGCAATTTATATTTTTGTAGATATTCATACATATCCCTAAGGTTGTCAAATTTATGAGTACACAACTGGGCAAAATAATTCCTAACTATTGTTCTAATTTCCTCTTCATTGGAGGTGAATAAACCCTTTTCATTTCTGATACTGGTAATTTGATTTTCGTCTTTTTTTTAATCAAATTGACCGAAGGTTTATAAATTGTATTGGTTTTTTCATAAAACCAGCTCTTCGTTTTATTAATTCAATAGTTTTCTTGATTTCAATTTTATTAATCTCTCCTTTGATTTTCAGGATTTCTAATTTGTTATTTAACTGGGGATTTTCATTTGTTCTTTTTCTAGCTATTTCAGTTGCATGCCCAATTCATTGATCTCCTTTTTCTCTATTTTATTCATGTAAGCATTTAGAGATACAAAACTTCCCCTAAGAACTGCTTTTGCTGCATCCCATAAGTTTTGATATGTTGTCTCATTATTGTCATTCTCTTGAATGAAGTTATTAATTGTTTCTATGATTTGTTCTTTGGTCCACTCATTCTTTAGAGTTAGATTATTTAGTTTCCAATTAATTTTTAGCTTTTTTTCCCCTGGTTCTTTATCACAAATAATTTTTATTGCATCATGATCTGAAAAGGATGCTTTGACTACTTCTGCCTTTCTGCACTGGATCGTGAGGTTTTTATGCCTTAGTACATAGTCAATTTTTGAGTATGCGTCACATACTGCTGAGAAAAAAGTATATTCCTTTTTATCTCCATTCATTTTTCTCCAGAGGTCTATCATATCTGCCTTTTCTAAAATTCTGTTCACCTCCTTAACTTCTTTCTTGTTTATTTTGAGGTTACATTTATCAAGTTCAGAGAGAGGGAGGTTGAGGTCTCCCATTATTATGGTTTTGTTGTCTATTTCTTCCTGTAACTCCCTTAACCTCTCCTCTAAGAATCTGTATGCCATACCAATTGGGGCACATATGTTAAACGATGATATTGCTTCACTGTTAATGTTTTAGCAGGATGTAGTGTCCTTCCTTATCTCTTTTAATTAGATCTATCTTTGCTTTAGCTTTGTCTGAGATTAGGATTGCTACCCCTGCTTTTTTTACTTTAGCTGAAGCACAATATATTCTACTCCAGCCTTTTACCTTTACCCCGTGTGTATCCCCCTGTTTCAAATATGTTTCTTGTAAACAGTATATTGTAGGATTATGGTTTTTAATCCATTCTGCTAACCGCTTCTGTTTTATGGGAGAGTTCATCCCATTCACATTTACAGTTATGATTACTATCTGTGCCTTTTTCTCCATCCTATTTCCCCCCTGTTTATGCTTTTATTTCTCCCTTTCCCCTTCAACTCCTCAACAAAGTTTTGCTTTTGACTGCTACCTTCCTCAGTTTAGCCTCCCTTTTGATTCCCCTCCCTTATCTTCCTGTTTTTCACTTGCTACTTCTTCCCTCCCTTCTGACCACCCCCGTTCCCTATTTTTCCCCCTTTCCCCTCTTACTGCCTGTAGGACAAGTTAGATTTCTATACTTATCAGGGTGTGTTATTCCCTTCTTGAGCCAAATCTGATGAGAATAAAGCCCAGATACTGCTCTTCTCCCTCCCTTTTTTCCCTCTACTACAATATGTTTTTGTGCCTCTTCATGTGATGTAATTTACCCTTTTCTACTACCTCCTTACCTCTTCTCCCAGAACCATCCCTTTATATCTCTATAATTACATTTTATCATCATATCAGTTATTTTATACTGACATCCAGAGTCTATGAATATTCCTTTCAATTGTCATAATAAGTACACTATTCTCAAGAATGACATTTATATATGTAAAACATATATAAAACAAAATAATCCTATATAAGGATGTAATTAATTAGCCTTATTGATTAACTAGGGTTTTTTTTTCCTCCATTTTATCTTTTATGTTTCTCTTGGGTTTTGTATTTGGAGATCAAATTTTCCATTGAGCTCTGGCCTTTTCATCAGAAAGGTTGGGAATTCCCTTATTTCATTGAATGTCCATCTTCTTGCCTGGAAAATTATGCTCCATTTTGTTGGGTAGTTGATCCTTGGTTGTAGTCCAAGCTCCTTTGTCTTTTGGAATATTGTATTTCAATTTCTCCTGTCATTTAATGTAGAAGCTGAAAGATCCTGTGTGATCCTGATTGTATTTCTGTGATATTTGAATTGTTTCTTTCTAGCTGCTTGCAATATTTTCTCCTTGTCCTGGTAGTTCTGGAATTTGGCTATAATATTTCTTGGAGTTTTCAATTTGGTATCTTTTTCTGGGGGTGATCGATGGATTCTTTTGATGACAGTTTTACCCTCTGGTTCTAGGACCTCCGGGAAATTTTCTTTAAGGATTTCATGGAAGATACTGTCCAATCTCTTTTCTTCATCATAGCTTTCAGGTAGACCAATAATTCTTAGATTGTCTCTCCTGGATCTATTTTCCAGGTCGGTTGTTTTTTCCAATCAGATATTTCATGTTTTCTTCTATTTTTTCATTTTTCAGATTTTGTTTGAATGATTCTTGACGTGTCATAGAGTCGTTAGCTTCTACTTGCCCAATTCTAATTTTTAATGTTTTGTTTTCTTCCTTTGTCTTCTCTATCTCCTTTTCCATTTGGTTGATTTTACTTTTCAATGAGACATTTTCTCTGTTTATATTCTGATTTTCCTTAACCAATTCCCCGATTTTACCTTTTAAAGATTTGTTTTCCTCAACTAATTTTCTTCCATTTTCCTTTTTTCCTGCCTAATTTGGTTTTTAAAGTCTTCCCTGAGTTCTTCTAGGAATGTTTTTTGGTACGGAGACCAGTTCACTGTCCCTTTTGAGGTTTCAGACATGGGTGTAGTGTCCATGCTGTCCTCTTCTGAATTGGTATTTTGGTCTTCCCTGTCTCCATAATATGAGTCAATTGTCTTTGAAAGCGTCTTACAATTCTTTTTCATGGTGGTTTTTTCCCCCCTCCTGGTTTCTGAAGTGGATCTCTGTTTCTGAGGCTCATGGGGCTCTGTCCCAAGTTTCTTCTGTTGGGATCTAGCTTTAAGTGCTATGGCCTCTGGTTTCGTGAGGTGTGTGTGTGGGGGGGTGGTCTGCCTGCTGGGAGTCTCCTCTTCCCCAGGACTGTTCTACAGCAGGGGTGGTCTCAGCTTGTGTCTGTGTTGGTGTCTGCCACTTCCCCTGGCTATGCAAAGCCAAGTCTGGGGTCTTGGTGTTGACATTAGTTACCTCCACCCCCTGGGGCTCAGTTACTCTCCTTGTTCTGCTAAGGTGAGGGCTGCTGGGACACCTCACTTCCTGCACTAGTCTCCTTCCGCCATCACAGGAAGGGCCCTCTCCCCTACTTCTCTCGCCATTGAAGCCCCTCTTCTGGCTCCTCTGTTTCTCCTGAGGGTTTATTGTCTGGGTTATTCAAGGGAAGGATATGAGCAGTTTTACCTGCACATCCTAGCTACTGGGAGTTCAAGAAGGTGAGTTCCAAACCTTTAGACTGTGGGTTGGAGGCCTCCGGGCAACCTGCTCCCGTGGCTGCAGGCTCTATGCTCTGACAGACTCCTGTCCTGGGCTGGGAGGCCTGGGGCTCCATCGAGGCCGTAGCTGGTACTTCCGCCATGGGCCTGTTCCTGCTCCAGCGTTTTGCTCACCCAGCACTCTCCCTGACCAGCGTGTTGGCTGGATTCGTCTGCTGTTCCCGGTTGGTTTGGTCTTGTGCCAATCCATGTGCCCAGCACTCCTATCCCTTTCAGTCTACTAGTGGCTTCTAACTCTCTCAAATCTACTCAGATTCACTTTTTTAAGATTTATCTGACAGAATTTGTGAGAGAGCTCTGGTAGTTCCTTCCTTTCACAGCGCCATCTTGGCTCTGCCCCCCCAAAAATCACTTTTTGACAAAATTTTCTGGGAAAACCAGAAAGCAGTTTGGCAGAAACTAGGTACAGACAAACACCTAAGATATAGTCTATCTAAGATATACTAAGATAAAGTCAAAATGGGTATATGATTTAGACATAAAGGGTGATATCATAATTTAGGAGAGCATGAAACAATGTACCTGTCAGATTTATGGATAAGGGAATAATTTATGACCAAACAAGAGATAAAGAGTATTAGAGGATGTAAAATGGAAGATTTTGGTTACATCAAATTAATAAGTTTTTGCACAAACAAAACCAATGCAGCCAAGATGAGAAAGAAAGCAGGAAACTGGGGGAAAATTTACAGCAAGTTTCTCTGATAAAGGTCTCCTTTCTCAAATATATAAGGTAGTGAGTCAAATTTCTAAGACTATAAGAGATTCCCCAAGTGAAAAATAGTCAAAGAATATGAACGAGCAGTTTTCAGGAGAAATCAAAGCTATTTATGGTCATAAGGAAAAATGCTCTAAATCACTATTGATTAGAAAAATGCAAATTAAAACAACTCTGAGGTACCACCCCATACCTATCAGTTTGACTAATATATAACAGTAAAATAAAATGACAAATGCTAGAGGGGAGGTGGAAAAATAAGGCACTGTTGGTGGAGCTGTGAACTGATTCAAGCATTCTGGAGAACAATTTGGAATTTATGTCCAAAGGGCTATAAAACTGCATATCCTTTGATCCAGCAATACAAATACTAGGTTTTTATTCCAAAGAAATTTTTTTTAAAAAAAGGAAAAGGACCTGTGTAGAAAAATATTTACAGCAGCTCTTTCTGTCATGGCAAAGAATTAGAAACTGAGAGGATGCCCATCAATTAGGGAATGGTCAAGCATGTTGTAGTATATGATTGTGATGGAATACTACTGTGCTTCAAGAAATAAGAAGAAATTTCAGAAAAACCTGGGAAGATTTACACGAACTGATGTAAAATGAAATGAGCAGGACGATAACATTGTATTCAGTAATAACAATATTGTAATGATCAACTGTGAATGACTTAGCTTTTCTCAGCAATCATATGATCCAAAATAATTCTAAAGGACTGATGTTAAAAAATGCTATGCACCTCTAGAGAAAGAACTGATAGAATACGAATGGCAGATTGAAGCATCCTTTTAAAAGTTTATTATATTCTTGTTTTGATCTGCCTTTTCCTTTGCAACATGGTTAAAATGGAAATATACGTGACTTCCTGTGTATAATTTCTATCAAACTGCTTGACTTCTGAAAAAGGGGGACGGAAAGAAAAGGGGGGATAGAATTTAGGAACTCAAAATTTGAATGTTAATATTTTTGTTTACATGTAATTGAGAAAAAAAATAAAAAAAATAATGCTTGGAAGACCCTGCAAAAAAAATTATTACATGCTAGAGTACTTTCAAATAAACTGATATAGGCAATTAAGTCAATATTTTAGAAAAAAAGATTAGAGACCACACCTGTTTTGCCTAGACATTTAGTAGTATTAAATGCTGCCAAAAGCTTATATGAATTGATACAAAGTAAAGTAAGCAGAACCAGGAGAACACTATACCCAGTAAGAGCAATATTATTTGATGATCAATGTGAATGACTTAGTTATCCTCAGAAATACAATGATCCAAGACAATCCCAAAGGACTCATGATGAAAAATATAACCCATGTCCAGAAAAAGAACTGATGGAGTTCAAATGCAGATTGAAGCAGGCTATTTTTCATTTTATTTTTTGATTTTGTTTTGTTTTGGTCTGTTTCTTCTTTTACAACATGACTAATATGGAAATATATTTTACATGAGCTCACATATATAACTTATATCAAATTACTGTCTTATGTGGGGAGGTGAAGGGGGGAGAAAAATTGGAACACAAAATTTTAAAAACTGAATGTTAAAAATTGTCCTTACATGTAACTGGAAAAAAAATATTATTTTTAAAATGTTGTCAAAGCAATGCTAAATGATGCAGGAAGACTCACTTTTGTTGTTACTCTATACGCCATATAAGCATTCATGCCATCACCTATAAGACAAGGAATAAAATGAAAGAACTATTAAAGTAAGAAAACTGTTTGAATAAGAAAGCAATCTTTTAATATTATAGCTATTAATTTAAGTTTAGATGTAAAAGCAACAAAAGCTTTATAAAATAATAGGAAATGTAGCACAAAAAATATGCCTCACCAACTTTCTCTGGGTCTGAAACACCAATTTCTATATCAAAAACATCTCCATTTGCTTCTTCTTCAATCTAGAAAAGAGAAATTTGTGGTACTGATGGTCACATTCTAATTTTTGTTAGATCTGTAACAATCAATATAATTTGGATCATGATTGGGTCCAAAATAAATTGCAACCAACATAAATAGCTGTTACACATTCATGACGAATCCACTTGAAGCCTCACTTTCAAAAAAAAAAAATACTGTTTCAATTCCTCAAATATCCAGATTTTTATTTTTTGTTTGCTATAAATATAAACAAATGGAAGGTATTACTTCCATAGTGATAGAGAACTTTGTGTTTCTATATTCATAGGAACTATGGACAGAAATGTCAGGCTTTTTATAATTATATAAAGCCTTAGGTCTTTTCACAGTAAATATTAAAATCTACAGCTATAAAATTTGTACCTCTATTATTTAACAATGACAAAATAATCAATGGTCTGGGGCTAAAAGTTTTACCATACCTATTTTCAGAAAATGTTATACTTATGACGGACAGCTTTCTAGCTTCAAGATTTCTCTGTGCCTCCTAATAAGCACACATTCTCCCTGGAGGTTGCTAAAAGCCAATAAAAGCATGTAGTATGGTAAGCAACTGTTTACAAAGCATACCTAACAATATAGCAAATAGAAAAATGATAAACCTATGACACAACTAAAGAAGCCTTTTAAAAAATATTATTTTGAGTAACAATTTAAATCAGTGGCCTTGCACTAAATAATGTTTTGTTTTTTGTTTTTACAAAAACACACCTTTTTGGGGGGGGGGGCATATGCAAAAAGGATATTCAGCATTATGAATCACTCAAATGATATCAAAGTATCAAAGTTACTTTCTCATCTACAGTTAATTCTCAACTGTCTATTTCTACAGCAAATGTTTTCCTAATACAAGCACATATGTCTGACATTATTTGAACTTTCCTTTCTGAAAGTAATGTGCTTTAATAAAAAGAATTGCCCTTAGAATTTGGACAAAAAATATATATTCAGTAGCCACACCTTATTTTTGACAATAGCATATAAGAGAAAATATTCAAGTATTTGCAGGTATAATTTTACTAAATTTAAAATTCAAGAAATAATGTGGCATAGAGAATAGTATTGTGTTTGGAAACAGAAAGACATGAAAATCCTGCCTCTGAAACCTATAATCTGTGACCTTAGGCAAGTCATTTAACCTCCCTTTTAACCACTTAACCTCCAGCAATGCCCAAGGACTTATCTAAATTACAGATAGGTCTTTCACATATTTTTATAACACTAAAAATCAATGATAAGGCTTGCTTACTTTTGTAAATCACCTCAGTTTAATAAAATACTTTCATATGTGTGTGTGTGTATACAATCCTGTGGGATAAGCATTACTCCATTTTAAAGATGATGAAACTGGGGCTCAGAGGCCTGTACTTTGCCCAAGGTTTCATATCTAAGGAAGAGTGGGGTCAAGAGTAGGATCAAACCCAGACTTTGCTTTTTTGAAAGGCTTATCAAGGAAGACTAAATGCAAAAAGGAAATAAAACTGTTAATTTAACATAAATGATTTACATAGCAAAATGTATTCTTAAGTTATAAAACTATTCAGTACCTCATCCCTAGATCTATCGAAGATCACAGGAGCAGACATACTTTTTGACTCAATTCTGGGTGCCATTAATGTGGTAGGTGTTATAGGGGTGATTGCAGGAGAAGGCTCAGGAGAAAGTATAGGCTCCCTTTCTGGACTATCCAAAGAAACTTCTTCTGTGGCTTCTAGACACAAATTAAGCAAGTTAATAAAAAATACTGAAAAGAAAGCTTATAATTCTAGTACAGTTTATTAAACACTGAAAAAAGCTTGGACCCTTCCCACAAATAAATACGGTTAACAAGAATCTCTTAAGTTTATAATAATAACTTCAATTATGAAATAATTTTCTCATGTTTCTTCCTATATAGTTCATCTTAGCTTTAAAGTTAATGATTTAAAAAAAAAACTCATATGAAACAATTTACTAAGTCAATTCTTAGTTTTATATAATAACCAGAGGGAATAAGGATGAGGATTTAAAAAAATTACTTTTTAATTGCTTTCTAATAATGTGTATTTTACATGTGGGCTAAAATTTCTTTTCAATACTCTTGTACTTAAGATAACATTAAAAATTAATTTGTATACATAAAACTTTGGCAGGAAGTTGATCAGAAGCAAGATGAAGCTTGAACTGGGAACCAAAATTTCAGAATCATAGTAATAAAGAATATGCAAGTTGGAGGGGACCTCAGAGGCTATCTAGTCTGACTCATACACAAAAGAAATACCCATATCCAGTAAGTGGTTTCCCTGCCCTGCATGAAGACCTTCAAGAAGAGAGAACCCCAATACCTCTAGAGGAAAGCTATGCTACTTCTAGACAGTTTTAATTAGGAAGTTTTTTTTTACATTAAGCCTAATTTTGGCTCCTTGCAGCATCCATTCACTGCTTTTGGTTTGTCCTCTAGGCCAAACAGACAGTCCTTAAAATAAAAGAACACAGCTATGAAACTTCTCTTTGTTAAACATTTCTAGTTACTTCAACTGATCCTCATATGACATGGACTTGAGGTCCTTCAACATTCTGGGTTTTTACTAGTCCTTAAACCACAGTTCCAAATATTTCATTTATATAATGCCTACTGTGTGTAAGTCCTTTACAAGTATTATCTCATTTGATCTTTATAACAACTCTGCAAGGTAGGTTATCCTTTTTACAGTTGAGGAAACTGAGACAAACAGAGGTGAAGTGACTCACCCAAGGTCACTTAGCTAGAAAGTATCTGAGGCCTAATTTGAACTCAGGTCTTCCTGATTCCAGGCCCAGCTCTATTCACCGTGACTGGCTGGCTCAATAAACTAACACAATACTTTAGATGAGGTCTGAAGGATTATGAAGTGTAAGAGCACACTAGCTTTTTTTGGCTTTCCACATCATACTGCTGAATCAAATTAGATTTATAATCCAATAAAAGCCCCAGATCCCTTTTATAACCATGGCCCTCCTTGTACTTGTGACACTGATGTGTTGTACCCAAGACTAAGATTTTATATTTATCTCTACGGAATTTCATATTCTTTGACTCAGCACAATGATCTAGTCTAAGACTCTTACTAGATTCTCACTCAGTCCTCAATTGTGTTGACTCTTTCAACCAGCTTTGTGCCATCTGCAAATCTGAGGTTATCAGATATACATTCAACTAAATCATTGATAAAAATGTTAAATAGCACAGGGCTGAGCCCAAAGCCCTAGAGTCATTGGAAACCTCTTGCCACACTCACACTGAAGCATTAGCAACTACTCTTTGAGTTAAGCTATCCAACCAGTTCTGAATCCATCTTCTCTGTGAAAAGAGTATGAGATACTTTATCAAAAGCTTTACTAAAGTCTAAATAAATTATATCCCTAACATCCCTCTCATATACTGCTTCAGTAGTCCTGTTACAAAAGGAAAAATGGTTAGTCTGTCATGATCTGTTCTTGAAGAAGCCATATTGGCTTTCTATAATCACCTCCAACCATCTCTAAAGGTACTTACTAAAAAGGAATTGAAGCCCAACCTACTTGCCTACAGTTTTCAGTCTGTTCACATTCCCCTCCTCCCCCCTGCCTTTTTTTTGTGGAAAATTTGTATCCTCCAATTTTTCAAATATTACTTAAAGTGATCACATTTGCCAGTTCTTTCAGTATCTAAGGAAACACTAATCTGAAGTGATGATTCGAAATGATCAAGAGAGGCTTAAGTACTATTAATATCTCCTTGAGTCTCGGTCCCAACCACCCCACTCCCTGTGATTTTTGATTGTCATGTCCAGTGTAAAGGTCTTTCTCCTAGGCAGAGAAAAAAAATACCAAAATAAGAATTGAGAAGCTCTGCCTTCTATCATCCTCTCATCTATCATTCTAAATAAAATCCTATTTCATCTCTGATCCTCCTTTCCCTGCTAAAA
Source organism: Trichosurus vulpecula (assembly GCF_011100635.1). Taxonomy (NCBI): domain Eukaryota; kingdom Metazoa; phylum Chordata; class Mammalia; order Diprotodontia; family Phalangeridae; genus Trichosurus; species Trichosurus vulpecula. Next base: position 510,740,700 of record NC_050573.1, on the reverse strand, counting down.
TATGTAAAACAAACAAAGAAAAACCCCTCTTTTTGTCCATAGAGTCCCTCCACAGCCACAGCTCACTCTGAGTCTTAGTATTCCTGGCACTGTTTTTACAGGACCACACTATGCTCTTAATTCATTCTCTGCTACCTAGCTTTGCTTTCACCTTCTGTTTTCTTTTTTTAAATCTATGCTGGTTGGTTATTTAGACTAATCCCATATTTCCTCCTTAATGGAAACTCACTTTGTGTTTTCAGATTTTTGTTCTTGAATATCTTCTATCCCCTCTGGGTTGACTTCTCCATTAGTAGTCCATGGGATTCTACTTTGTATTTCCTTGGAACTTTTGAAACATGCTTTCACAAAATCTAGGGTGCATGTCAGACTAGGTACAGAATTCCTCTCCTCTATCAAAAACTCAAGGTAGGAGTGGTCACTGTGCCCCAGAGTTCTGGTCATATTTACCTCACCCATAAGTTCCTCCCTACACCTAGAATAAAATTCCTGCCTGCTGGTTCTGCTATTTTTTGTAGGATGAAATTACAAAAAATAAGTCAAGAATTTATTATCTGCTCTGGTTGTGGCAGAGAGGAAGAGAAAGATAGGAAAGATAAGAAGCAGAAAGAGAGGAAGGAAGGAGAGAGGGAAAGAAGGGGAGAGGGAAGTAGAAAGGGAAGGAGAGAGTACTCTAGCAGATGTCTGAATAATTGAAATCCCCCATCATGAGCATGCCTCTGGGCCAGGCTTCTGAACTGCTGCTGAAACTCCTTATCTATTTTTCTTTCTGTCCAGGTGGTTTGTAGTATATTCCAATGATACACTCATGTCTCTACCTCCACTGACCTTCACCAAATAAAATTCAAGTTCCTGGATTTCCTAATGTGAGTAAACTTTTTTTAAGCTGCATGTTTTTTTTCCCCTAAATTTAATAGAGAGAGAAAGAATGAGAGAGGGTAAGAACACATGTGTGGGGGGAGAACAGAAGTGGAAAACAGAGAGCGAGAGCGTGCACGTCTATGGGAAACCACTCATTTTCTATTTTGTATAGCTTGCTTTTTTTTTAAAGCATGTACTAAATTCAACATGTTTCTTCTAAATAGGACACCTGCTTGTCCTTGTCCTGTTAGGTTTTCTTCTGCCTACATATATATATGCATGCATATATGTATCCATGTCTATATATATATGTGCACGTCTATATATGTGCATCTACACACACACACACACACACACACACACACACACACATACACACACACTTCAATTATCCTCTTTTCTTTCTTCAGCAGTACTACTGCAAGGTTCCCCTCCGTACCTCAAAACTCTACTCCCCAAATAAAAAAGGAAAAGCACAACCCTTATAACAAATAAGACCAGTCAATCAAAACAAATCTGCACATCTGCCATGTCCAAAAATATATCTTTCTGCATCTTGAATTCATTACCCTTCTGTCTCGAGGTAGGATGCATGCTTTATCATCTGTCCTCTGAAACCCTGGTTGCACAGATCAGAGTTCCAAGTCTTTTAAGGTTGTTTTTCCTTACAATGTTATTGTTACTATATAAATTGTTTCCCATTTCTGCTCACTTTACTCTATCAATTCATAAGTCTTCCCATGTTTCACTGAAATAGTTCATTTTATAATCTTTCAGCATAATAATATTCCTTTTTAAACAACAACCACATCTGTTCAGCCATTCCCCAACTGATTACCATCTTCCTTTGTTTTTAGTTCTTTTCTATGACAAAGAGTTGCTATAAGTATTTTCCTTTCTTTGGGGTACAGGCTTAGTGGTGAAATTGCTGGGTAAAATATATATATGTATACACACACTCATATACACACACACACACACACACACATATATATATATAAAATATATATATATATATATATGTATGTACACACACACACACACACACACACACACATATACAATTTAGTGATTTGGGAGGCATGATCCTAAATTGTTTTCCTGAATGGCTAGCCCAATTCATGGCTACACTAATATTGTGCCAGTCTGCCTGTCTTCTTGCTGCCTCTCTACCAACTGTCATTCTACAGTTTCTGTCATTTTTTTTGCAAACCTTTATAGGACTGATGTAGATTCTCATAGTTGTGTTAACTTGCATTCCTTTAATTATGAGTGATTAAAGGTATTTTCATATTGCCAATTGACAGCTTAAATTGCTTTTTTTGCAAATAGATCATATCATTTGAAAATTTATCTATTAGGGAATGGCTATCATTCTCATACATTTGAATCAGTTCCTCATATGGCTTAGATATCAGGCCTTTATCAAGGAAAATTTGCAACAAATATTTTCTCCAGTTAATTATTTTCTGCTTAAATGCACTGCTTTTCTTTGTGCTAAAGTTTTCAATTTTATGGAATCAAAACTGTTCCTTTTATTTAACTGATCTTCTATATAACTTGTTTAGTCAAGAACTTTTCCCTACAGCTGTGAAAAGTCATCTCCTTCCTGGCTCCCCTCACTTGTTTATAATGTGACCTTTTTAATCTAGGTCACGTATAGATCTGGAGCTTATTATAGCACATGATACAAGATATTGGTCTGAACCTAATTTCTGCCATACTCCTTTCTAGCTTTCTCAGTAGTTTTTGTCAAACTGTGAGTCCTTGGATATACTGAACATTTAAAATTGCAGTAAGACTTTTGGGACACCTTATACATAATTTATATATAAATACACAGTTCCTCAAATTTTTTTCTACTAGTAGGATAATGTATTCAAAGATGTTTGCAAACCATTACTGAAAATTAAGTCTTTGGTATTTCAATTGGTATGGCACTGAATCTGTAATTCATTTTGGTAACACTGAGCAATTATTTAGATCATTCCATTAGATTACTTAACCTTGCATTTCTTAAAAGTCTTGTAGTCTTACATAATTCTTCTCTGTGTGTGAGTAGCCAGATTACCAGATACTTTGTATATTCTGTTATTCTGAACGGAATTGTTTTTCTCTCTCATCCCACTATATATTCCTACATATTACTCTTAGTAATATACAGGAAAGCTGAAGATTTTTATAGGTTTCTTCTATATCTTGTTACTTTATATGTTATGACTTCAATTAATTTGCTAATTGAATTGCTAAGGTTCTCTAAATTAACTATATCACATGGAAAAAAGTGAGGATTTTATTTCTTCTTGGCCTAGGGCTTATTCCTTCAAATTCTTTTTCTTATCTTGTTGTTATAGCTATCATTTCTAGAAATAGGGTAATAATAGGTATCTTTGCTTTACCCCTGATTTTAGTGGAAAGACTTTTAGGACTTTTTCAATGCAGATAAATACAAGTTATTGATTTTAGATAAATACTATTTTCCACATAAAGGAATGGTCCTGGGGCAGCCAGGTGGCACAGAGAGTTGAGCACTGGCCCTGGAGTCAGAAGTACCTGAGTTCAAATCCGGCCTCAGACACTTGACACATTTACTAGCTGCGTGACCTTGGGCAATTCACTTAACCCCAACTGCCCTGCCTTTCCCCCTGCAAAAAAAAAAAAAAAAGGAATGGTTCACCTATTCCTAGACTTTTCAGTATTTTTAATGTAAATGAAGTATTTTATTTTGTAAAAATCTCTTTTAGAATCAGTTGACACAACCATGCAACTTTTGTTTTTGTTGTTAATGTGGTGTATTGTAGCTATAGCTTTCCTAATACTGAACTAAGTCTACATTCCTGGTATAAATACAATTTAGCAAGAGTCAAGAATGGGCCCAATTAAAGGGAAAAGGGGATGGGAAGTAGTGGGGTGACATCAGGGAGGGCTGATTGGGGAAAGGGGCAACCAGAATTTATGCTATTTTGGAGTGGGAGGGAGGGTAGAAATGGGGAGAAAATTTGTAATTCAAACTCTTGAGAAAATCAATGCTGAAAACTAAAATATTAAATAAGTTAAATAAATTTTAAAAAAAGAATGGGCTCAATTACAGTGGCATCTCAGAGTCAACTTGGATCTTTGAGGGATGCAGACCTTCAAATCTCGTGTCTTGAGAAAAAGGAAGAGAGGCAACAATGACTAATGGAAGAGTATAGTGCTAGGCCTCGGGAAGGCAAAGGACTATTGGTAAGAAGCATATTTTCAAGTGCTATCTGTGGCATCTGATGAATGGCTTCTGACTAGACAGTGGACACAGATGGCAGAGGTGGCCTATCCAGACTCTTGAAGAACTCTAACCACTGATCTACTAATAGAAGATTTAGCATTTGGGTCTCTTTTCTACTTTTCATTCCTTCTACAGGCTGCCTACTGTTTGCTGTGTTATAATGATTCCTTTGATAGGTATCCTGGTATAGTGAGTAGAAAGTTGGCAGAAGGTAGAAACAGAATAGCACAGTATACTGAGGGCCTCACTGAATTACTGAAGACCTGGGTTCAAGTCCTGCCTCACATACATATTGGCTACATGACTGGGCAAATCATCTAACCTCTTAGTGCTCTAGATAGCTCTCTAAGACTGTAAACTGAATAGCAGGTCCATACTTGCATTGGTATATATTTATATATGTATGTGACTAAATGAATGACTATGCATTTATTAAATGCTTACATGATTTATATACTTATAAACTTCAGAAAATGGAATGAATTAATTTGAAATGTTGTACAAAATGCTTAACACATTTTATAATAATTAATTCTTAAAATTTTAAGATGAAGAAAAAGTAGCAACTGAGAAAAATATATTGTGGTTAGTTTTTTTTACACAAAATTATGGCATTCTGGAAAATACTGACTACTTTTCATCAGAAATTTTTTCATCATCACAAACTATTTTTAAAAACTACATACAACATAATACTCAGGAACAATAAGTCACTAGAGTAAAATACTAGACTGTAATCATTTATTGCCATTCATTAAATCAATTTGTGAAAAAACTAGAAATGACTATATTTTCAATTATTTTTCTGGGAGAGCAATGTTTTGACAAAACAGTTGGGAACATGCCCTATTTTGCTACACAGATACCAAGTGTTTCAAATACTATGTACAATTAACAAATTTCCATTAAAAAAAAGTATTCCATCTAACAAACATACTTCATTTGGTTAGTAAAAAGTTATATTGCTGATAATTACCTGCAAAAAGATCTTCTCTGTCATCATCTAGTATGATTTCTGCAGGCTTAGGACCATTGGAGTTTGTACTCAGATCTTCTGCAGGAAGACTAGCTGGTTCTGGAGATGATGGACTTGACTGGTTAAAAAAACAGAAAATGCATACAGGATTATTATATTACCTCTCAGTACCTGTGTTTTCTATATGAATGTTATATTCCTTTTTCTAAATAGATTTTTATCTTTTGTTTTTACATTGCCCATTGCCATTGTTTTACTTCCATTATTAAGGTCTCCAAGAACAGGGCCTTAGAACAAAGAATCTTTTTGAGGAAAAAAAAAAAGTTATATTTTTGATAAGAATAAGGAAATACATTCAGCTATTCTTATTTCCTACTTCTAACAAGGTAACAGTGAACAAAAGGAATATATATGTTACGTATATGTATATATATTTATATTATTCTAGCAGATTATGCTTTAGGCAGAATACTGTAAGCATTTTCTTTTCAAAACAGTAAGTCAATAAGAGCAGCAATATGTTCAACTTTAGATTGCTTAAGTACCTTAAGGATCAGTAATTTCAATGGTATGAGCGCTACCTTCACCGACACAGATTAAAACCCACTTAAAATTTTGTAGATAGTACTTTAATGTTACTGTGGCTGAAAAATTAAGAATCCTGCAGGAAACTTAGTAATAAGCTTTCCTAAGCTTAGTAAAACCTGTCTTCAGATGAGAATTGTTGTATACAGTCGTGTTCTGCTCTTCATGCTCCGATTTGGGGTTTTCTTGGCAAAGATACTGGAGTGGTTTGCCATTACCTTCTCCAACTCCTTTTTATAGATGAAGAAACTGAGGCAAACAGGGTTAAATAACTTGTCCAGGTTCGCACAGCTACTAAGTATTTGAGGTTAAATTTGAATTCATTAAGATGAGTCTTTCTGACCCCAGGCCCAGTACTGTATCCACTGAGCCAACTAGCTGCCCACCAGAACTACATTAGGGGAACAAACGGAAGCTGTTGAGACTAATGGTTTTTTGGACTGGATGACATATAACTAAATGTGAATGAGACTGATAAGATTAGAAAACTTTTTGAAACAAGATGACTTTTGATGGGGGAGGGGAGGGATTTGGTGTTGGGTGGATTTTGTAAACTTGAAATTTACTTCAATGGGCTTAGTTTATTTCAAGCTGACAGTACTTGAAACTTTTGCATAGTCTCTAATTACCTGTGATCATTTAGAAAATGATAAAAGGGTAGTTAAATGATTTTGTATCATGTTCCTCCTTCCCCCAAAATAAGCCTTAAAGTGGGTCATTATGTACCAAGAGATATATAATATATTGCTATACCTCCACATGGTGCCTTTCCTAGCAGGGCTTATTCTCCACTGGAACAGCCTTCAAGTACTCAGGGCTAGCTCACACCTTGATGAGGCATCAAACTAATGTATTAGTGAATCTCAAATTAATATCCTTTTAGGATACTGATCTAGGAAAAAAATAATTAAAACTAAATATAATGCTTTATGATAGATTTCCCCAGAAATTTCAAAATAAAATTCCACTGAGCCCTCTGTATTTTCATACATATTGGGGGTGGGGGGGTGGGGGAGGTGGTGATAATTGTGTGCTAACATTTCAGAAACCTACAGATCTTGACAATGTTTCAAAAGAAGTCTATAAAGGAGTTTAAAGGTTATTTACTTCTAAAAGTTCAGTACTAGTTAAATTTTAATAAGATGGAAACTCTAACACTTAGTTTCAAATTACCTTAGTTGAGAAAAGTAACACTGTATCTCACAAGCACAAAATTCAACTTAGGTTGAATTTTCTGAGGGCCTACAAATTTCGAAACACAAGGTACTACGGCAACTAGAAAGTCAACCAAACACCAACATGAAGTAACATCTTGTGAGGGGGATACAAGTTTAGGGAGCTTAATGTATAGCTGAAGAGACCATTTAATCCAATCTCATTATTTTAAGGTGGGAAGACTGAGATCTGGGAAACTTGCCCATACCACACATAGTAAGCGGTAGAACTGGAATCTGAACTCAAATTCCTCGTCTCTAAATCCTGTAATTTTTCCCTAGACTCTCAGTAGTCTTAGATTATAGTCCTAGCTTTTATATTAACTAGCCATGTAACCTATCTAAATGTTAGTTTTCTCATTTTGGAAAAGAAAAGGATTGAGAAAGAGAGGAGGGGAAGAGAAAGTGTAGAAATGTGATAAATATGAAATTGTATTGGTATAATCAATTTACCTGGAAGACAAGGCAAATTACAGTATAAGATTCTGAATATTTTCAAGTCTGTAGGCATTACTCTAAAAAATGCATTGAAGCTGTTAATAAATATTTTTGAGATTTGCTTCCTTCAGGTGTTATGGGTTAATGTTATCAGAAATACATGTTACCAAATTAAATATGTACAATTTATCTCATTTATATACTTGGGATTTTAGTCATCCACTTTCCTAGAAACTAAGACATACTTTTACTGCCAGATAACATGAAGTACCAACAAATAACCTTGTTTTTCATCATTCATTTTTGAAGACCAATGACAACGCAATGTTGGAGTCAGGGTATAGTATTTTCAGCTGTGGCTGATCAGGCCAACATGAGTTTGGAAGGCCCACCACAGAACAGGCACAAGTGGTTCATTAGGCCATTTAGAGTGGAAGTGGCACTGGATTTGCATAGCTCACATTTCCTTTGTGTTTCTATGATTATGCTTTGCTCAGAGCCCAGCACCTTCTTTGATGAGGGCACACCATGCTGGACGGTCCTGTGCCAGTGCTTCCTATGTCTCACAGTCAGTACCAAAGTTCTTCAGAGATATCTTGAGAGTGTCTTTCTATCACTGCTGCTGACCACCATATGAGTGCTTACCTTTGTGAGTTCTATGTAAAATAGTCTTTTGGGTAAGCATGTCTTTGGCATTCAAACTATGTGACCAGCCCATTGGAGTTGGCCTCTCTGTAATAGAGTCTGGTACCTTATCTTGCTAGGTAATCTTCAGGATCTTCCTGAGACAATTCAAGTAGAAGTAGTTCAGTTTTCTGGCATGGCTCTGATAGACTATTCAGGTTTCACAGGCATACCACAGTGTAGTTAGAATGACAGTTTGGTATGCAGGCTGATATCTCTTCTCTCCCATACTTTCTTTTGGAGTCTCCCCAATGCTAAGTTAGCTCTGGTCATACATGCATCGACCTCATTATCTATGTGGATAGTCCTGGAGACTATGGTGTCAAGGTAAGTGAACTCATCCACAGTATTCAAAATTTCTCCATTTGTGGAGATGATGGAGAAGCTGTTTTCCTGGTGCTGATTATAAGACCAAAAATAGCACAGATGGCAGGGAATCAATGAATATACTATGGTATCTTAGTCTCAGAGGCTGCACAATAACCTTAATTCTTATTGGAAGGAAGAAATGAAGGGAGGGAGGAAAGGAAGAGGAAACAAGCATTTATTGAGCACCTATTATGTGCCAGGCATTGTACAAAGTGCTTTACAAGTATCTCCTTTGATCTTCACAACAATCCTCAGAGACGCGTGCTATCATTGTCCCCATTTTACAACTGAGGAAACTAAGGCAGACATAGGAGTGATTTGCCCAGGGTAATGTAGTTAGTGAGACTGGATTTGAACTCAGGTCTTCTTGACTCCAGGTCTAGCACTCTACCCCTGTGCCTACTACCTAGGAGTCTAGTCTTAATACTGGTAACTAGCTATATGCCTGAAATTTACTCATATATAAAGGGACTGAACTAGAATACTACCAATCTATAGGAGAGTTCCTAGTGCCATTCTATCTTTCTTTCACCAGGTTTTAAAATCCTTATGTCAAACCCTGGTTAAGATTTCCAAATAAATCATAAATCAACCCATAAAGAATAATGAAAGATGCACACACACATGCATTCACAAGAGAAAGATTTATTCAGAAGGGTTTCAACTGAGAATTTTATAAAAACTGCTGAAAATTACTATGATGGAGTGATTTATGCAACAAAAAAACTTATAGCAAAAAAAATCATGATTATTTGGGATCATAGCACAGTATTAGAAATATAAAGGACCTCAGAAATTATCTAATTAGATCCCCTCACTTTTACACCTGAGGTAATTGAGGACTAGGGAGGTGAAATGACTTTGTGAAAGTCTTATAGCAAGCAGAAGAGCCAGAATTCAGACCCAGGTCTTGTGTCCCAAAATGTAGTGCTCTTTCTACTATGCTTTTGCAAATAAGGTCCAATGCTCACCATCTTTTGGTAGGAAAGCACTCTAAATCTCTTTTCTCTCTAATCCTAACAATAATACGAGTTCAAATCATATCTAATTTGTGATTTTCCCAATGGTATAGTGGAATCTGGAGTAAGAATCAAATGTTGGGTTCCTGTACTGACCTGCTAATCATTAGCCATGTTATCCTGGGCAAGTCACAATTTTTCAGGGTCTCCATTTTTTCATCTATAAAATTGAGAATTACTTTAAAAAAGGTATCAATAAAAATACTATTTAAAATATTTTCATTACCTACTTCATACGGTTATTGTGAGCATCAAATGATATCAGTCAATTAATAAACATTATTAAGTGTCTACTATGTGCCACCCTCTGTGGATAGTGTTAAAAAAATAGTTCCTGCCCTTAAGGAATTTAAAATCTAATATAGGAAGATAACATACAAACAGAAACTCAAAAGAGAAGAGAGAAGGAGGAAGGGACTGAAAGAAAGGGATGGAAGGTGCATGATGAAGTCCGAAAGCAGTGTAGGTTGTGGGAAATAGGTAAAAGACTATGCTAAATCCCTTTCTGTAAAGGAAGCACTGGAGCCCATGGTCCTGTCCTCCAGTCAAAGGGTCCAGAGGAGCAAAGAGTCCTAATGAGTTGTGAGTAACAGCCAAATTCAATCTTGTAGAATAATGAGATTTCCTAATGATGAGTTTCCTGGGAAAGGAAGGTATGACAGAGAGGACCAGAGAGGTCCAAAAGTAGTGAGGTTGTTGAATGCACACTGGATACTATAAAGCACTCTTACTCTGCATTTGGTCATTGAGACAGTTGTGAATCCACCAAAATATATATTATCTCATAACTTTCCTCCTTTTCCAAAAGAAAAGAATGAAACTTCATCAAGTCTATGTAAACTCTATTATCTTCCCCCTAATTTACCAATCTAGTAAAACTGCTGGAAAAGGAGATAAGATTAATCTGGGATTACTTATTCTTGATGAAACTATGCTGACACTGTATGATCAGTGTCCTCTTCATTCACTAACCATCCCTTTAAACAACACGTTCTAGAATTTTTTCAGATTTAATAAACACTGATTAAAAGGACCGACTACTATGGGCCATAAACTGTGATAGGTGCTGGAATTGAAATCAAGTTGATTGCCTTTGTATACACATTCCATTCTCTTCTTTTTTTCTGAAAATGAGGACATTTGCTCTTCAGGCCTGGGGTCAGAAAGACTTGAGTTCAAATGTGAACTCACCTACTAATTAGCTGTGTGACCCTGAGCAAGTCACTTAAACCTCTGTTTGCCTTAATCCATAGGAGAAGGAATCAGTATCTTTGCCAAGGTCACCAAGAGTTGGACATGACTGAGTCAACAACAGTACAGCAATACTTTCCCCATTTTTTCAAATATTTGTGTTGCTAACTCAAGAATCACACCTGCCAGTTCTTTCAGTATCCTATGACTTTGTTCATTTCAATTTGTACACATCATGGGAAGCTATGTACTTAATGAACCATATTATTCACTTAATTGAAAAACGTCAAGCATAAGACTAGTCTCCATTTGCCTAGTCTCCTCTAGTTTGTTAGTGACATCCTTCTACTATTGGATATTTCAAATGATATCCCAAAGAAATCTTTAACTTTAACATGTCCAAAATTGAACTCATCTTTTCCCAAAAACCCATGCCTCTTCCAAACATCTCTTCCAAACTTGCTATCCTGGTTACCATCATCCTTCTGGTCACCCAGTTTTACAACCTCAATATCATCCCTGACTTCTCACCAATCAGCTGTCAAATCTTGTTATTTTTATCTCCACAGTGTCTTTTGTATATATCCCCTCCTTTATACTCATACAGGAATGACCTTAGGTCAGGCCATCATCTACAACAGCCTTCTATTTGGTATCCCTGCCTCTACCTCTTGCCACTCCAGTACATCCTCCACAGATGCTACAAGGACTTTCCTAAATTATAGGTCTAAATATATCACCCCTTAATAAACTCTAGTGGCTCCCAACTGCCTCAGAAATCAAACTCTTACTTGACATTCAAAGCTCTTGACAACCTGGGCTCTCTCTAAATTTCCAGTCTTCTTACACTTTATTCCCTCCCACATACTCAGCAATTTAGCCATACTGGCCTACTTACAAACAAGACACATCAACTCCTGTCTTTGTGCCTTTGTTACTGGCTGTCTTCAACGTTTAGAATACCTCTGCTTCTTCAGGACTTAGCTTAAGTGACACCTTCTTCATGAAGCCTTTCCTGGTTTTTCCAGCTGTTGTTGTTTCCTCCACAAATGACCTTTTATTGATTTTCTATATATTCCTCACATATTTATTTGTGTACACATTGTCTCCCCAATTAGAAGGTAAGTTCCTTGTTTCACTTTTGTTTTTGTATCCCCAGCACCTAGAAAGCCCCAGCTAGCACAAGTAAATATTTACAAATGTTTATTGATTATATGGCCAAATGAGATGTTTTCAATCCTTTTGAGGCACATGAATCTTTTATCTTTTTTCCTGATGTCTTACAAAGATCAGAATGACAAAGAAACTATATTTGCAAAGTTTTAGCTCCACCACAAAGAGTTTCTTCAGACATTCATGAATATGTATAGGTCTTGGCTCTATTTCATTATGAAACTCTATGACTGCTATGTGTTTTATGTTGACCATAGTACCAATTACAGATTGCCAGGTTTTCTAACTGCCTCACAAAGCATCCCTTTCTACTTTTGGTATCTCTGTTAGGAAGTTTTTGCTTGCGCCTCAAGCCTGAGTTTGCCTCTTTGCAACTCCTACTCTAAATTACTTATAATTCTTCCCTCTGGGCCAAGGAAGATAACTCTATTCTTTCTTCTATTTGACAGCTCCTTTAAATAGTTGAAGACAGATGTCTTATTCCCTCTCCCCAAGTCTTCTCTTTTTCAGACTAAAGATCCTAACAATTACAGTAAAATTTCCAATTACCCAGAATTCAAACACAAACATGATAAATCAGTACCATTTTTTAAAAGTACAAGAAATATGCTTCACAATTCACAGATTTGAATATTGTTGTGTACATTGCAACCAATGCTGCAGACAATTTTCTCCATTCCCCTTTTTGGGCTGCCATTTTAGTTTGTCTAATTAATTAGATCAATGGAGACAGTCCCTATTATACCTTCATCTCGCCTGTGAAAATTTCTATCAATGAGGACATTTACTCTTCTATGATCTGTTTTGTTGGGAAAAAACAGTAAAAAAATAAAAATTACTTGTCAGAGACAAAATAAGTGCAAGGCAAAGGAAATATATGGGGATGAAGGCTTTCCCTCTACCTTACCTTCTCTGCCATGGCTGAATATTGTTGGGTTTTATTATACTACGTACTCATTTCCAGTGCTATTTTCTATCACTTCCCATCACAAATTATTTCCAATCAAATGAGACCTTTAGCTGTTCCCCAAATTCAATGCTCCATCTTCTGCTCTGGGGCACACAAATGCAGTGCTGCCCATGGCACCACTTCTTCATGAAGCCTTCCCTGATAGTCTCAAGTTGTTAATGCACCTTCCTTCCTCAAAATGCCTTGTTAATTATACTACTCTATGCACGTTATGCCTACTCTCTGGGGATTGCTTTCAGGAGGTGACCAATGGATTCTTTCAATTTCTACTCTGCCCTCTAAGATACAGGTGCAGTTTTCCTTTATAATTTCTTGAAATATGATGTATAGGTTCATTTTGATCCTGGCTTTCAGGAATTTCAACAATTCTTAAGTTATCTCTCCTTGATCTATTTTCCGGGCTAATTGTTTTTCCTATGAGATGTTTCACATTTTCTTCTACTTTTTTAAAGAGTTATTTTCTCCAGTGAAATTTTGTACCTCTTTTAACATTTGGCCAATTTTGATTTTATAGCAGTTATTTTCTTCAGTACTTTTTGTGCATCTTTTCATAATTTTCTTGTATAGCTCTCATTTCTTTTCCCAAACTTTCCTTTCCTCCTCTTATTTGGTTTCATATATGTATGCGTGTATGTTTGTCGTTGCCATTGTCCCCCTAAATCTCTTTCTTTGCCTCTTCTAGGAATTTTTGTTGAGCTTGTGGCCAGTTTGCTTCATCACAACCACATTCACTCCTCTCTGCCCTAGAAGTAGGTAAAGAATGAAAGAGCTGCTGAACAGCACCTGATTCTGTACCCTGTGCTAGCACAGGTGGGTCCCGGGTAATCTCTTTCTGGTCAGGTATTCAGTCTCCTTACTATTCCTGGGTGCCAGGCACCACTGCTGGTGCCCCTTCCTCCACGCCTACATCCAGAAAGTGGCTGTGCTCTCAGCCAGCCTGAACTCTTGTGTCTGCAGACCTCTTTTTCTATCTTCCTAAGCTGGAAAAATGACTCAATGGACTTTCTCTTGGCTTTTCTTCTTAAAATTTGTTTAGGTATGGTTTTTTAAAGTTATACCCAGAAACTGTGAGCCTGTAGGGTTAAGTATATGGAAAAACTTGTGCAGTTCTAGTTAGGTTAAAAAAAAGACGAACTTAAATATTTTCAATCATTAAGATATGTAAAAATAACAATATAAACATACATGGTAGTGTCAAATAAGCAAAGAATAAGAAATGCCATGGTGGTTAAATGTTAGGAAAATATCTCCATGGTCAACACTTTCTGCTTTGAAAAATTTAATTAAAATTCTAATTACCAAAGTTTTACTCCAATCTGTTTCATTAAAAAAATCCTAAATAAAATGGACTCTCCATAACTTCTTTCACATAGTCCAAATCCCAATCACCTCTCATTTGTAGGATTCGAAGAGGGAAGGGACCTCAAAGATCATTCTAACTCATTCATTTTCACTGGCTATTCCCAAGCCTGGAATACTCTCCCTCCTCACCTCTATCTCCTGGCATCCCAGCTAAAAGCTCATCATCTATGAAAAGTCCTTCCTGTTCTTTCTTAGTGCTAATACTTCCCTCTATTAATTAGCTCCTATGTATCATGTGAATATTTTTTTGTTCATAATTGTTTGGATACTGTCATGCATGACTCTTTGAGAACAAGGACTATCCTTTGCCTTTGAGCTCTTCTATGAGCTCTTCAAGAGCAGGGACTATCTTTTGCCTTTTTTGTAGCCCTAGCCCTTAGCACAGCACTGGGTATATAATAGGCACTTAATAAATCCTTAATGAGTGACCAAGGCTGAGAAAGTTTAAGTGACAAATACAAGGTCATATAGGGCTCAGCTGTTTCTATTTAAAGTTAATAAAAAGCAGACCAAATGTTCATTGACTTTACATCAGTATCATCCATTAAAACAAAATGGTAATGTAAACTGTGCATCATTTTGAAATTTTTATGCTCCTTGGAGTCTATGCCATTTCTCCATCTGTACCACATATGTAGTCCAAAAGGAGGTGAAATAGGAAGAAAGGAAATTCAATTCAAGGTAAGAAAGAAGTAGCATTGAGAGGCTTACTTTAACTCAGTTCTTATCTTAGACCTTTTGTTGTATAAAAAACAGTTGACCTGTGATTTACTGATAAGAGGCACTAATCATGCAAACATACAGGTAATTGATTACTATATTCCTACTATGTACCTATTATGTTTCATAGTCAGAAAAGCAGTCAGTCAATAAATATTTATTAAGTACCTATTATATATCAGGCACTGTACTAAGAAGTGCTGGGGACACAAAGGCAAAGGAAAGCCTATTCCCAAAGGAGCTCACGGTGTCCCAAGGAAAACCATAACTATGTGTAGGTAACTATTTACAAACAAGCTAAATACATGATAAATTGAAAATAATCAACAGAGGGAAGGCATTAGAATTATAAGAGTTAGGGAAAGGCTTTCTGTAGAAAGTGGTATTTTAGCTGTAACTTGAAGGAAGCCAGGGAAGCCAAGAAGCAGCGCACTCCAGACTTGGGAGACAGACAGTGAAAATGGCCAGTCAGGTGATGGAATGTATTGTTTGAGAAACAGCAAAGGTGTTACTGTCACTGGATTGCACAGTATACGGGAGGAAGTAAGGTGGAAGAAGACTGTAAAGGTGGTGGTGGGGACATGAAGGTTATAAAGGGCTTCAAATGCCAAACAGAAGATTTTATATTTGATTCTGGAAGTGATAGGGAGCTAATGAAATTTACTGAGTAGGGAGGATTGACATGGCCAGATCTGTACTTTAGGAAGATCACTTTGACAGCTGAATGGAGGATGGAATAGAGTGGGGAAAGACTTGTGGAAAATGGATCAACCAAGGGGCTACTGAAACAGTCCAAATGTGAAGTGGCGAGGGTCTGTACTAAGGTGGTAGCAGTTTAAGATTAAAGAAGGGGACACACAGGAGAGATAAGGAAGATAAAATTGACAAGTCTTGCAATGGTTCAGATACACAGAAGGTGGGATAGGAATGTTGCAATCCAATTGCCTAGGTTGCAAGGGTGAGTGATTGGGAGGATGATGGTACCCCCAATATAATAGAAAGCTAGGGAAAGGGAGAGGTTTGAGGGTAGAGATAATGACTTTCGTTTTAGACATGTTATATTTAAGAAATGTATGGAACATTCAGTTCAATATGTCCAATAAGCAGTTGGACAAGTGAGATTGGAAGTCAGGAGAGGGATTAGGGAAGGATAAGTACATTTAAGAATCACTAGCATAGAGATGATATGAATTACTGTCATAGTGGGGAAATCAGAATAAAAGTTATTTCTAACCAAAGTACCTTCAAGTCTTAGCTCAATTGCTAGAGTCCATTACGGAATTTCGGATACTCTCTTAGTGTCTTGATATGTAGGATGAAACATTTGGGTCTTCACCCACTACTTCAATACTTCAGTTGAAATAAGAATTTGATACCATCAGTTATTCACTATAAACTACCAAATAAAGTACATATTTCTTAGTCTGTCACTCAAAGCCTTCCCACAATTAAAGCACTAAAGTTATAATGGGAAAGCTAAATATTTATTAAAATTTTTTTTGTTTTAATCAGTTAAGATCTGCCCTCTCATCTTCCTCCTGCCCCACTCCTTGGCCAACAATTGAGAACACAAGAAAAACAAAACCCATTACACATATGTAGAGTCAGTCAAAATAAATTCCACATTGGCCATGTCCCCCCAAATTTGCTAATTCTGCATCTTGAGTCCCTTTACTTTTCAATAAAGGTGGTATCAGGGGTGGAACCAAGATGGTGGCTGGAAAACAGGGACTCACTTAAACTCTCCCCCAAATCCCTCTGAACACCTGTAAAAAATGACTCTAAACAAATTCTAGAGCTACAGAACCCATGAAATAACAGAGGGAAACAAGTCTCCAGCCCAAGAAGGCCTGCATGGTCACTGGGAAGCTTCTGTCATACCATACTGGGAGTGGAGTAGAGCGCAGCCCCTCATGGGCTGTGCCAGGACAGACCAGGCCAGGAGTAGATGGGGCAGAGCAGGCCTCAGGGCCCTGAATCACTTAGCTATGGCAGTTACTAGACTTCTCAACCCACAAATGCCAGACAACTTAGCAGGTAGGTGGGAAAACTACTGGTGAGAGAAATGCATGGTCTGGCCCCAGCCCCAGGGGCTCCTGCAGCTGCTTCCAGAGCTCCAGCAGCAGCTGCTTCTGAAGGCCCTGGCCTACATGGTGGGAGGAATCAAGCAGTGGATCAGAGCGGGAGTGCAGAGGCAGAGTTCTCTTGCTTTTCCCTGCTTGGATCTGGGTTGCGGTCCTGGTTGGTGGTTCTTGGGGGAGGAGGAGCGCTGCTGTGGCAGAGCTTGCAGTGACTGTGGAGTAGAACTAGCTCTGAAAACAGCACTGCAAAACCCCTCAAACTTGGGACAAAGCACTCTTCACTCTGAAAGCACTCATACCCCGACAAACAGCTCAAAAGTCAAGTAATTAGCTGGGAAGATGAGCAAGCAGAATAAAAGGACTCAGACTACAGAATCTTTTTTTGGTGACAAAGAAAATCAAAACATACAGCCAGAAGTCAACAAAGTCAAAGATCCTACATCAAAAGCCTCCCAGAAAAATATGAATTGGTCTCAGGCCATGGAAGAGCTCAAAAAGGATTTGGAAAATCAAGTAAGAGAAGTAGAAGAAAAACTGGGAAGAGAAATGAGAGGGATGCAAGAAAATCATGAAAAACAAGTCAACGACTTGCTACAGGAGACCCAAAAAAATACTGAAGAAAATAACACCTTAAAAAATAGATTAACCCAAATGGCAAAGAGCTCCAAAAAGCCAATGAAGAGAATGCCTTACAAGGCAGAATTAGCCAAATGGAAAAGGAGGTCCAAAAGACCACTGAAGAAAATACCATCTTAAATATTAGAATGGAGCAAGTGGAAGCTAGTGACTTTATGAGAAATCAAGAAATTATAAAACAGAATCAATGAAGGGGGTAGCTTGTTTCATCATCAGTCCCCTGGAATTCTACTCAATCATTACACTGATAAGAGTTCAGTACAAAGAAAATTTCATCACATTTATATACCACGTTTATATATAACTAACTCATCTACTTGCCAATTTATGAGAATTCCATTCTTTACCACCTCAAAAAGAAGCTACCGATATTTTTATACATCCTTAGAAGTGATTTTGTCTAGGATTAATCTCTCCCTTAGCCTACCCTTCCCCTAAATCTCCCTCCCCTCTTCTTCCCTTTCCCTATTTCCTTGTTGAGTGAAATGTATTTCTATGTCCAAATGTGTTTCTCTGTGTATATTCTTCCTCCTTCTGACCAATTCTGATGAGTGTCAATCATTCCCCTAACACCACATCTTGTTTGTATAGCTGTCTACTTATGCACTTTGATTATGTGAGATAATTTTCCCTAACCTTCCTTTTCCTTTCCCCCCACCTAGTACATTCCTCTTCCCTTCTCTTTCCATTTTTTTTCTTAATGTAATCAAGATATAACCACTCCCAGGCCTTGCTTAATTAGACTCCCTCTATGAGCCCTGATGATGAAAGGGTTTAGAGGGGACATATGCATCATCTCCCTGTATTTTAATATAGAGCATTAATCCTTATTTAGCCTTTGTCATTGTTTATTTATTGCTTATCTTTTTTATGATTCTTTTCACTCCTGTGCTTGAACTTCAAAGTTTTTTATACAGTGCTCATCTTTTCACATTAGGAATGTCTATAAGTCCTCTACTTCATTAAAAATCCCTCCCCCTCCCCCACAGTATTATACTCAGTTTTTCTGGGTAAATTATTCTTGGTTATAGG
The DNA here is from genome assembly GCF_011100635.1 of Trichosurus vulpecula. Lineage (NCBI taxonomy): Eukaryota > Metazoa > Chordata > Mammalia > Diprotodontia > Phalangeridae > Trichosurus > Trichosurus vulpecula. The sequence continues at coordinate 510,722,124 of NC_050573.1, read as the reverse complement.
CCCATATTTTTCACCACCTTCTGGAATATTGTATTCCAAGTTCTCTGCCCCTCAACACTAGTGGCTGTGATTTTTTACTGTGGTTCCTTGGTACTTTAATTCTTTCTGGCTGCTTGCAGCATTTTATCTTTGACCTAGAAAGTCTGGATTTTGGCTATCGTGTTCCTCACAGTTTTCATTTTGGGGTATCTTTTTGGAAAGAAATGATGGTGTCCATTCTCTTTCCACTTTGCCCTCTAACTGTAAGAGATCTTGTCAGTTTTCTTTTATGATTTTTTTCATATATGCTGTCTAGGCTCTAGGCTCTTTTTTTTTGTTCATGTTACTCAGATAGCCTAGTGATTCTTCAATATTTTCTCCTTGATGTGTTTTTGCTATGAGATACCTTACATTTTCTTCTATTTTTCCCCCCAGCACTTTGACTTTATCCTAATATTTATTGTTCCTTCCTAAAGTCATTAGTTTCTATTTTGTCCATTCTAATTTTCAGGACTCCTGGGGTCTGAGTCATATTACTGCTGCTCTTGGCTTCTGAACTTTCCTCTTTCTCGATACATAGTCCAGAGCCTCCCTATTTGGGAATGCCACTCCACAGTACAGGTCCCCTTCTTAATACACCCTGGATCTGTGAACCAAAATTGGGTAGCAGGCAACAAAGCTGCTGGTTTGCACTTGTCTCTAATGCGGTGACCCAGTAGAGTGTGGTAGTACCTCAGTACAGGTCTGTGTCCTCCTCTTGCCCTGGTGCAAGGTTCTTCTTGGATGTTAGAATGCTCTACGTGCAACATTCTCCTGATCCTCAATGTCTGCAAACCTTCCATTCTGTCTGAGCTGGACAAATGACTCACTGTTATGTTTTCTGGATTCATTCAAATCAGGATTCATTCTGGTACATTTTCCAGATCTGTTTGGAGGAGTTTATGGAGGGGAGCTAACCATACTGCTTCCTACTACTATGCCATCTTGGCTCTACCCCTTAAATATTTCAATCTACACAAGAGAGAGGGAGTCTCATCTTTTCACCACAATATATCCCTAATAAACTCAATATGAAGTTGACCCTTGCAAAGCAAACTATATTATTTCCATATCTCTACCTACTGAAATTTCTCCTGTCAAGGTCCAGCTCAAATGCTTTATCTACCATGAATGTTTTCTTGATTAGACAAAAGAGAAGTGATATTTCCTTCCTCCTTAAGTCTTTTACGGTACTATTTTAATCAATCTCTTTGCTTACAGTCCCTCTGCCTTTTAGTCCATCTTCCACAACGATAGTCAAAGTAATCTTCCTAATGTACAGGTTTGATCATCACATCACTCCCTTGCTAAAAACCCTCTTTCTTCCTCCATAAACTATCAAATAAAATATAACTTCTTGGCCTAATAATTCAAAGCTCTCTACAATCTAACACTAACCTACATTTCTAGGGGTATTTCACTGTATTCCCTTTTATGAGGTTTACAATCTGGACAAATCGAATTTCATCACTGTTTCTTTATCCCTGCTCTCTTGCCTATCTCCTTCTATAAGTATCCCTCCATACCACTGACATCTCCATCAAATGAAATTCTTCACGTTTTTCAAGCTCGGATGTCCTTCATGAAGTTTTCTCTGATTTACCCATCAATGTTATCCATTCCTCCTCATATCTTCTGCCACTTGGATTCATTCATTTAAACTTTATTATTTATGTAATAAACACTATGCTAAATGCTAAGGAAGATAAAAAAAATTAGATTAGATGATATCTTTGTACTCATTTAATTTAAAGTCTACTAAAAGAACTAAATAATTTTAGAGAGAACAAGGTGAAGATAGTTATTGACTAGAACGACCAGGTGGTATGAGTTTAACTTTTCCTCTGCATTTAAACTGTAACTTGTATTACAAATTATTTGCATACATCTAAGCCCCTTATTGGATTATAAGGTTCCCAGGTAAGTGACCATGAGTTTTCATTTTGTATGTTCACCAACAACACTACCTAATATGTAAGAGAGAGCCTTATGAAATGTTTATTGAATTTATGATTCTTCCCATCCAACAGAAAAGCATTTCAAAAAGGGGTAAGCCAAATCTTTTCTTATTTTCTTCTACCTTCTAACTCTCTCTTTTAAATTTACTTTTAATTTTTAGTTTACAACACTCAGTTCCACAAGTTTTTGAGTTCCAAATTTTCTCCCCCTCCCTCTCCTCTTCCCCACCCCAAGATAGCAGGCAATCTGATATAAGTTCTACATATACCTTCACACTAAACTTATTTACACAATAGTTAAGTTGTAAAGAAGAATTATAACCAATGGAATGAATCATGAGAAAGAAGAAACAAAACCAAAAAAGAAGGGGGAAAAAAAGAGAGCAAATAGTTTGTCTCAGTCTGCATTTAGACTCCGTAATTCTTTCTTTGGATGTGGATAGTTTTTTCCATCATGAGTCCTTTGGAGTTGTCTTTGAACCTCATATTGCTGAGAAGAGTCAAATCTATCAAAGTTAGTCATCACAGATATGGTGTGTCTGTAATCGTGCATAATGTTCTCCTAGTTCTGCTCCCATCACTTAGCATCAGATCACATAAGCCTTTCCAGGTAATTATGAAGTCCGTCTGCTCCTCATTTCTTATAGCATAACAGTATTCCATTACATCCATATATAACTTGTATAGCCATTGCCCAACTGATGGGCATCCCCTTGATTTCCAATTCTTTGCCACCACAAAAAGGTATGCTATAAATATTTTTGTACATAACGGGTCCCTTTCTCACTTGTGTGATCTCTCTGGGATACAGCCCTAGAAGTGGTATTGCTGATCAAAGGATATGCACATTTTTATAGCCCTTTGGGCATAGTTCCAAATTGCTCTCTAGAATGGCTGGATCAGGTCACAACTTCACCAACAATGTAACATTTTTTCCCACATCTTCTCCAGCATTTACCATTTTCCTGTTTTTGTCATGTTAGTCAATCTGACAGGAGAGATGTGGTACCTAAGAGTTGTTTTGATTTGCATTTCTCTAATTAATAGTGATTTAGAACATTTTTTCATATGACTATAAATATCTTCAATTTCTTCCTCTGAAAACTGCCAGTTCATATCCTTTGACCATTTCTCAGTTGGGGAATGACTTGTATCCCTATAAATTTGACTCAGTTCCTGTATATTTTAGAGACGAGGGCTTTATCAGAGCCACTGGTTGTAAAAATTCTTTCCCAATTTTCTGCTTCCCTCCTAATCTTTGTTGCATTGGCTTTGTTTGTACAAAAGCTTTTCAATTTAACATAATCAAAATTATCCATTTTGCATTTTGTAATGCTATCTCTTGTTTGGTCATAAATTCTTCCCTTCCCCATAAATCTGACAGGCAAACTATTCCTTACTCTCTCACACTGCTTATAGTATCAGCCTTTATATCTAAATTGTGAACCCATTTTGACTTTATTTTGGTATACAGTATAAGATATAGGTCTATGCTCAGTTTCTGCCATACTATTTTCTAGTTTTCCCAGCAGTTTTTGTGAAATCGTGTATTCTTAGTCCAGAAGCTGGATTCTTTGGGTTTATCAAAGAGTAGATTGCTATAATCATTGACTACTGCATCTTATGTACCTAACCTATTCCACTGATCCACCACTCTATTTCTTAGCCAGTACTAAGTAGTTTTGATGACTGCTGCTTTATAATACAGGTTAATATCTGGTATGGCTCTTCTAACTCTCTTAAAAATTATACAGCTGCTTAAGTATCAGAGCAAATAAAGGCCACCTGGAAGTGGCAAATGCTATTAAGTAATTATCATCTTCTATTGCCAGGGAGCCTAATCCACACTTTGTTGACATATTAAAGAAGTTCTTCGAAAAGTTATAAAACAATTATCAGGTCATTATGTGGACATTTTAAAAGGTGAGTCAAAACATCTTTCATGGAATTTTTAAGTTAGGCATCAGAGAATCTTGATCACTAAGTACAGTTCTCTTCCAGCTTAGAGGAATGAATGAATAAAGAAGCAGCAGTTTCAACAAGTGGAAGCATTATAAAAAGTAGAATAGTATTTATTAAGCACCCTACTCATAGAATGTTGTATTATTGTCTGTTTGAAAGTCAAAGATGATTTCTGACTTCTTCAGCCTTCTTGAGGGCAAGAGCTGTTTTATTTTTGTCTTTGTATCCTCACCACTTAGCACAGTGTACGGTACACAGTAGGTCTTCAATAAATGTTTGTAAAATTGAATTTAACTTCTGCTTATTTGGAAAATTGTTACATTATTGACTATATTCTTATTCCAACCATCTTCATAAGTGCTAAGGAGATGAGAAGTAAAGAAGTGAGGCATTTACTAAGAGAGCTTCTTGAAATCATAGAAGTATAGAATGCATATAGAGTAAGAACAATTCCAAATTAAATACTCCCAATTTACCAGCATCTGACACATTGTTTTGAGTCCCTTCACCATCCCTGAATGCCCTTGTCGGGTTTGCAACAATGTTCCTCAAAATATAGTGCCTAGAACTGAAGAGTCTACATGTGGTAATACAGCACACAGTGGGATGCTTATGACTTATTCTGCATACTTCTATTAATGGAACCTTAGGTTACATTAGCTTTTGGGGGCAATCTCACTAAACTTCTAACCCAGTATGTCTGAAGTTACCCAAAATGCCTAAGTCCAAATCTCCCTCATCCTGTAGCTCTGAATGAGTTTTTTTTTTTAGTTCAAAATGCATACCTATTAAATTTCATCTTCTTATATTCAGCCTATTATTCTAGTCTGTCAACAGCATTTGGATCTTGATATCCCATTTGTTAACTATGCTCCCAAGCTTTGTAGTCATCTACAAATTTGAAGAGAATAATGCCTTTGAGATCTTTACCGAAGACATTCTTTGGGTAGATTTATTTCATGTTTTTCTACTCTGTCCTCAAAGATACTACGAGAGTCTCTGCTAAAAATTTCAGTGAAATTTAGATAACACTACCTGTTTATAGCATTACAAAAATATAAACAAGGTTTAGTTAAGTATCAGTTATTCTCAGTGAACTCCTACTGGTTTCTAGTTATCACTGGCTAAGTGCTAAGAAATTAACTAATTAAACAATTTTAAAATTTGGCTAAGGATCTATATCAAGGTCACAGGTTTATAGTTTGCAGAATCCACTTCTTTTTCCACTTTACAAATTGGGAGCTAGCTCTACAAAATAACTCAAAGGGTCCTCAAATACAATTCAGTAATCCTATCTGTAAATTCTTTCAATAACCTGAAATTCAGCTGGGCCACAAGACCTAGAGTTCTTAAAAATAGCAAGTGCCCTTTTACTACCTATACTGGCCTTCAAATTCAATCTTTATTTTTTCCATTAAATTGATCAATACACTTTGTTTTGATCAAACACTTCCCAAAAAACACCTGCTTAGCCCCACTCCCCTACTGCATGCCCCTGCCCCTCCCAGTCAAAGTACATTCTCCAAAAGTTAGTTTACTGCTAGAAGAAAGGAGAGATGTGTCTTTTAACCTTGATAGTTTGATAACATCACCATTACCATGGCACATAACCAGTTAATTCCCTCTCGAGCACATTTACTTTATCCTTTCTGGCACTGATATCTTAATAGAAAAGACAGAAACAAAATAATTTTTCAATAATTCTGCTCTCCACATGTTTGCTGTTAACAGGGATTGTCATCCTTTGGGCCACAGCTTTCTCAAGGGTCCATAGAATTATTGTAATGGGTCCATAAATATATTCTTCCACCACATATGTAAAAATACTGGGAATTACTATACTATATAATTTTCTGTAACCATCAGGCTTATAACAGCTTTTCTCCTTTATCCCTAGTCTAGACTTTTTTTTTTTTTTTTTAAGTCCATTATATCACCTATAACACTTTTCACAAGGCTCAGTTTGTTCTGGGCTTTAGTTTTCTTGATGCTATTTTTACACATCTGTGGCTATCCTTCTTGGTTACATACCTCTCCTTTCATCTTTGTACATATTCTTTTAAAATCAGAGCTCAGAGAGCTTATTATAGAGCCGCATCAATTTTTTTTTTCAGATGGCATTTCCATGTGATTGTGGAGAAGCTATAGTAGGTGACTTTGTGCACAAAAAGCCAAGAGGGCAATTAGAAAAGGCTGCCAAGAAGAAAAGTCAGCTGCCCTTCACAGGCAAACAAACTAGAAGTCTCCTACCATGACCAAAGACACTTATAGCCTGCAAAGCTCCAGATTCTGAGACAGCAGAAACAGAAATTCCACCAAGAAAGCCCCAGGATGGAAACTCACCACCAGAATCATTGGAAGTCAACAGGAGCAGCAGCAATCAACCAGATGCAGCACTGTTCACACCTAAGGCCAAAGGTGTCTGAAGTCCCTAGCACTTAGTTGATTCTTCAAATACTCGTATCCCAACTCCAGGCATTTTTCACTGGCTATCTTGCCTGGAATTCTCTTCCTCATCATCTCTATGTCCCAGCTTGCTTCAAGTCCCAGTTAAAATCTCATCTTCTGCAAGTTTTTCTCAATTACGTCCAATTTGTCCTGCACAGGATCTTGTCTGCAAATAGTTGTTTGAAGGTTGTCTCCCCCATTAGACACATGACCAACTTTAGAGCAGAGGCTGCCCTCCCTCCCTCCCTTCCTCTATTTGTATCCCTAGCACTTAGTACAGCACCTGGCACATAGTAGGCATTTAATAAATGTTTGTTGACTTGACAGAAGATTCAGTGCTTAGAACCTCAAAGATTCAGAAAAGGCAAACTATGGGAATAGAAGTCAAGAGAGAAACCCAAGTGATCCAGATCAAAACCAAACAGGATTGACCATGCCACCCAAAAGTGAAGCAGGAGGTGGATGGAACCTGGACAAAGTCCCAAAAGAGAAATTAAGCTGAGAGAGATAAGTAAACAGAAGAAGATACAGACTACTATACAGAATTATAATAGACTCTGACATACCCAGAAATATGACTTAGAAGAATAACTCCATAACAACCTCAAGAAAAAAGAGGGCTACTGAAATATTTTTTAAATTGCACAGAGGAAGCTTTGGGGGAGTGGAAGTGGTGGGAGCAGAAAAGCACAAATTTGTTGTTGCTTTTTTTAATAGGCTGAATCTAATATGTAAATTTAAAAGGCAAGCATTAAATAATGGAGATTCATGGTTTCACAGGCAATACTCTTGTGTTCTACTTTGTATATGGAAATGCTTTTTTGGGGGATATTTGTTTAGTTCATAATTTTAAAAAGGAAGCAAGGAAGGTCTCTAGTATACTGGGGATCCCCTGTGTGGAGATCTTAATGGGAGGACACAGACAAGAGTCACACATGATAGGCAGTCATAGATAATTTGCAATATGAATCTTTGGAGGGAACTTTCAAATTGATGAAACCACAGAGTCATTTGATTTAAAAATGGTGAATATGAGGAATTCAGAGAAAAATGAAAAGATCTGTATGATCTGAGGCAGAGTGAAAGAGGAGAACCAAGAGATTATATAGTTATAACAATTAGACTAAAAGACTAGTAAGTAAACCAAGGGCAGCTAGGTGACCCAATGGATAGAGTGATGGGCCTAGAGTCAGGAAGACCTGAATTCAAATCCAGCCTCAGACACTAGTTGTGTGACTCTAGGCAAGTCACCTAACACTGTTTGCCTCAATTTCCTCATCTGTAATAAACTGGAGAAGAAAATGACAAGGCACTCTAGTACTTTTGCCAAGAAAACTCCAAATGAGGTCATAAAGAGTTAGACAAGACTGAAATGACTGAACAACAAAAGTAAACCTAACTTCGAGTAACTGAAAAACCAGTGATGGTCCTGGAAAATAAACCAATAATTAAAAAATAGCTTCCAACTCAGAGCAGATAGGAAGGGGACTACTAGGTCAGAATGCTGTACATACTGTCAGATATGGTCACTGTATCAGGTGTTCTGGCTCCGATCACTTTACTCTGTATGACATTCATATACCCCAATTTATCCAGGCATTCTCAGATAAGCACCCCCTTGGTTTCTAATTCTTTGATTTTCATCCTTTTTTCTACCTTTATTTTCTCTTTTGGGATCAGCCAAGTTTGTTTTGGTTATGACTATTCCCTTTCCAGTATTGGCTTCCCTCTTAACCACTTCCCTTCACCTTATCCATTCTTATTTTTTGGTTGTGTTTGATTTATTTCTTCACTAAGCTCTTGGTGTGTAAATTTGTATCTGTGTTCAACCATTTGTCTCACTTGCATGATTTTTGTTTAATACAAATTAAACAGAAGCTACTGTTAATCCATTTTAGTTAATAAAGAGGAAGTGTATTCAACAACAAAAAAAATGAACACAATTAAAAAACAACCCAATAACTAGCATTTAAATGTATTTATATAAAAATATCATTTATATGTATAATGGGGGTAATTATAGCACCTAATTCCCTGGGTGGTTGTTCATAATGTCAAGCATGTAGCAGGGACAACATATTGCTAGCTTATTGTTATTATTATGTTTTTGCTGCTGTTGTTTTATCCAATCAGCTGCCAAATCTAGCTGTCTCTATCTCCACAACATTTCTCCCATCCATTTAATCACAAAACCACTCCCTTAGTTCAGGCCATAATCACCTTTAGCTTGCAACAGCCTCCTAATTGGCTTCCCTTGGCCTCATGTTGGTACCCCTGCCCATTCACTCTCCATAGGGCTGCAAAATGGATTTTCCTAAAGTACAAACTACATCATATCACTTCTCTATTCAATAAACTCCCAAAGATCCCTATTATCTTTGGGATCAAACATAAGTTCCTTTCCCTTGTTTTTAAAGCTACCTTTTCCAACCTCATTGCACATTACTCTCCTTCTAGATCTCAATGGGGTGTGAACCTGCAGCCTTGAGGCTACACGTGGCCCTCCAGGTCTTCAAGTATAGCTCTTTGACTGAATCCAAACTTCACAGAAAAAATCCCATTAATAAAAAGATTTATTCTGTAAAATTTGGACTCAGTCAAAAGGCCAAACCCAAGGACCTAAAAGGCCACAAATGGCTGCAGGTTCCCCACTCCTGGACTTTAGCCAAATAAGCCTTCTTACTGTTCTTCCCACAAGATTCCATTTCATATCTCCATAGCTTTCCACTGGATTTCCCCACATCTAAAATGAACTCTCACCTCACCTCTGCCTCTTAGAATCCCCTATTTACTTAAAAATTATATTCTAGAGCCACCTTCTACATGGAATCACTCTTAGTTCCTCTCCCCAACTGCTGGCGTCCTATGCACACCAAATTTACCTAGTATTTACTTTGTATACATTTATGTACATGCTGTCTCCTCCAAGAGAATGTAAGCTCCTGAAAGGCAGGGACTTTCATCTTGATATCCCCAGCAATACAGTGCCTGGCACATAGAAGGCACTTAAGTAAATGCATGCAAATTTTGTTGAAAAGATAGAAGCAACATTATTTACAAGTTTCACATCTGAATGGCCAGAGTACACATAACAAACTTCTACATGCTTTCTTGAAAAAGAACAATATATTTTAAAATATATTATGCTCAAATACACAAATCTATGTAAACACTAGTTTTTGTTGTTCAGTTGCGTCCAACTCTTTGTGACCCTGCGGATCACACTGTCCATGGGGTTTCTTGGCAAGGATACTGGAGTGGTTTGCCATTTCCTTCTCCAGTGGATGAAGGCAGAGATAGGTTAAGTGATTTGCCCAGGGTCACTAGGCTAGTAAATGTCTGTGGTCATATTTGAATTCTGGTCTTTCTGACTCTCCCTGCCCAGCACTCTATCCACTAAGTTTTGGAGCTGCCTCAAGTGTAAACACCAGTTTACACGGCTTCTTTTACTCAGCTACAACAAAACCTTGCTAACCAAAATATTTAGTGAATAGGCTGTCTTGAGGCCCAGTATCTTCTGTTTAAATTGGATAAATCAGAAAACTCTTTCTTTCTAAAAATTGTATGTAACTTTTATATCTTAGAAAGTAATCAGGGTGAACATATCAATTTTTCCTTTAAAATTCAGGATCTTGCAGTGCCATCAATTCTCACCATATGATGATATAGTAGATGCAGAAGATGGTAAGACTGAATGTGTACCAACTTCAGAACATTCCCTAGAAAGTGTTTTTTTGGACCAAATTTCTGATAATTAATATTTTCCTATCTTTAGTCTTTCTCCTAAAAACAACTTATTAACAAAAAAGTCTGATTATTTGGAGGTTCCAGATTTATATTTTTACCATACTTTGCAATTAACTTTAGGTAAGCACCCTAAAATATCTGTAATAAAATCCTTTACTGGAAGATTCCAAAATTCAGACAAGGGAAAAAAATCATTAAAAAAAAACTGAGAGAGAATGAATGAATATGAATGAATGAGTGATGGCCTGGGATTCCTCTTTATTTGCTACTTAATCTTAGAAAACTGTCTACGGTGCTGAGAAGTTAAGTGACAGGCCCAGGACATGGGTCCTTCCACCAACGCAAATCTGCAAGTGCTCCACAACTTGGAGGGTTGTCTGAGGCACTGAGAAGGCGAAGGGATTTGCCCAGGGTCCCACAGCCAACATGCTTCAAAGGAGACACTCAAACTCATACACGTATCTGTATAAATCCCACGTCACTTGAGGGAAGTCAAATGACAACTAGATATATTGGTCTCTACGGTGAAGTTCATTCAGGGTGTTTCCTTTAACAAAAACAGGAACATACAGTTTGACAAGACAGCTGATAATGCAAAACAGAGGGAAAGGGGCCCCAGCGTTAACTTTAATGCAAAACAGAGCAGGTGAAGCTGTGGTTGGGGACTCGGTCCCTTCCAATTCTACAATTCATAAACGCTGTGGCGCTTGAACACATTCACAACGGAAACCGTACTAGAGTCCAAGTCGGAAAGTCGAGAAGCTGAAGAAAACAAGGCTGGGGACGCGGGTTTACCTTAGGGACAAGGCTTCCCGGAGATAGCTCCCCGAGAGGAAACCAGGAAGCCCCTGAGGATCTTTAGTGAAAAACAGAAGTGCATTCCGGGCGCGCGCTTGGACCTTGTCCACTCCACATCCTCCCGGGCTATTTCCCTTCATTCCTTTCCCCTCTCTTAGCCCCCGATCACCACACCCCCTCATCCAGATGAAAGAGGGAGCCCTTCCTCGGGAAGAGCCTGGAGCCCCGAGGAGGTGCCTGGGGAGCTCCGGGGGCGAAGGAGGGGGCGCGCACACACGACACCCCGCGGGTCGGGCCGGCGGGGCGCGAGAGGGCGGGGATCTGTCAGGTCCCGGGCCCCGGGAAAAAGACACCTCCCCGGCAGCGTCCGAGCAGAAAACGGAGGGGCTCGGCCGTCGTGCCCGCCGCCTCTCCCCGGGTCCTGAGGACCGGGGACCGGGGGAAGGGGCTTGACAGGTGGAGTCGGTGGGGGCTCCGGGATGGGGTGGGGGAGGTAAAGAGACAGTGAGAGAAGGGAGTGAGGGGGAGACAGGAGAGAGAGACCCGGGCCTAAGCACCGCTGGCGGGCAGGTCTCACCTCTAGGGTGGAGACAGTGCTGGTGAACAGATCCTCCCCATCCTCCAGTTCTTCAAAGTCCGCTTGCTTCCCGTCCCCCAGCGGAGGAGGCTCTCTCTCGGCCGCCATCTTCGCCCATCCAACTGCGCGAGCTCAGCCTCGCAGCCCCGTCACGTGAGCACACCTCGCCAGCACTCCAGCTACCGGGTCCCCCGCCCCCCCACCAGCCTCGTGACCGTGCTGTCCCTTGCTTCTCTCCCCGCCTCCCTGGGCCTGCGCCTGCGTGCTAGAACACCGCCTCTCCTTCCCCTTGGCTCCGCCCCCTGGTTCTCAGTCCCTCCTCCCCTTCCCGCAGCTGCCGACTGGAGGGAGTTGATGGGGCTTAGGTGTGGAATGAATAGGTATGGGAGTCGTAGCAGATTCCTGCTTTTTCTGCTGTATTAATCTTTTATTTATCTATTTTTTTGGATTGGAAGGGGAACCTTGAAAGAAATGAAGAAGCCTTAGAATTTAGGAGGGAGGGAGTGCCCTGCAGAGCCAGTGCAAAGGTAGAAAGACAAGAAATGGAATGCCTTGGGAGAGAGGGCAGCATGGAGGCCAGTTTGGCTAGCAAAGAAGGGTGCATAAAGGAGAGTAATAGGTAATGAGGATGGAAAGGTAGGCATGGAACCAGACTGTGAAGCCCTTTAAATCGGAAGCTAGGGAGTTTGAATTTTATTCTAAAGACCATAGGGAGCCATGGAAGATTCTTAAGCAAGATAGTGACATGATCAAAACTGCTCTCTACAACCGCAATCTGCTGCCCTATATCTTTCTGCCCTTTCTCAGCAGAACTTGAAAAAGCTTTCATTGCTTTCACTTCTTCACCAATAACTCCCTTCTAAACCCTCTTCATTCTTACTCTGGACCTCATTACTCAAATCAAGCGGGTGACTCTAGAATCGCCAATGATCTCTTAATTGCCAAATCTGATGGTCTTTCCCCCTTTTTCATCTTTCTAGATCTCTCTACACCATCTGAGATTGTTAACTCTTCTCTCCTACTATGAACTTTTGTCTGGTTTCATTGCTTAGTTATCTCTCTCCCTGTCTCTGTCTCTCAGCACATTTTCCTGCTTTTCTGACAGTGCCTCCTCAGTCCCCTTTGCTAAATCATCAACACACACTTTAACTGTGGGTTGTGTAGCCCGAGAATCTGTCTCTTCTGTCTATCCATATTTTCCTCCCCCCTCAGCTACCAACTCTAGTTCACAGCCTTATTGCTTTTAGCCTGAACTATAGAAATAGCCTCCTAATTGGTCTTCTGCCTCAAGTCTCTCCCCTCTATTACCCACTCCTCCACACAGTTGCCCAACTGATTTTTCTAAAAGACAAATCTGCCCGTCTCCTTCCAACTCAATAAACTCCAGTGGCTACCACTAGGGGTAAGATATATACTCCTCTATTTCATTTAAATCTCTTCACAACCTGACCTCAACCTTAACTTTATAGCCTTACTGCACATTAATCCTGTGAAAGGGCCAACACAACTTTCACTGCTACAATGCTTTCTGTAAAGTCCAGTGCATTTGCTAGTAGGATTTTTTTATTTTTTGCAGCTGCAAATGCCAACCTACCTCTGAATGTAAGAGTTGATATACATTGCTTATTGGAGAATATATGCAAAGGCAGCTATATTGGCCTTTTTTCTCTTTAGATTCCTTGTGAAAATTCTCCCTATTCCAATCTAGGCGAACTTTCATATGTTGAATACAAGGAGAAAAGCTTTTTACTTTTTCCCTTTAAAAAAAAATCAATTCAGGCATCTTAGGCAGGAGTCCAACCTTCACTAAGCCTGTATTTATAAATTTCAAAAGGTTTCTCTCTACATAGGGTAGGACCCAGGTGCTGGTGATAGAAGACCTCTGTGGTGGGAGCAGTATCTGTTTTACATAGCCTGGGCTGGTTCCTCTTTAAAAGGGGAAGAAGGCAGACCTGGCTTCCTGGCCACCTGAAGTATATAGGCCCAGCCTATGAAGAGTCAGAACTCAGGCTTGATGAAATTCCCACTGCCAAGAGTCACCATAACTCTCTGATTGACTGATGTCATTATAACAGATTTGGAGACAGAGAGGAATCTCCAAATCAATGTTGTATACTTATCGATATGTTGTTGAGCAAACTTCTCTTTGTTAAATCTTTTATGACCCACAAATATTTTATTGTGTTTCAATCCCAAACCTGAACTATTGGACTGATAGGAATTAAATCTGGCCTAGAATATTTGTTTTAGTTAACAGAATGATCTTGTGGTTGTCTTGTGGTTGAAGTGGGGGAAAAACAATGTGGAAGAAGAATAACATGGAGGATTGGATGGCCAAATACAGGAGTCTGGCATTCATTGATTGCCATACTTCTGGCTGCATATGGAGAGCACTCTCACTGGAATAAGGAAGGACCCCCCACTGACCATATTGAATCAATGGAGGGAGTCAGGGGAGGATGTTTAAGGAGCTTGGCAGAAGGAGTAAAGGTATTATATAAGTTAATATTCCCTGACATTTGTTAGCCATTTGTGAAAAGGGATCGTCGATATGAGAAAAAAGAAAGTAAATTGTTGGCGTACTTAGTATCCTGAGACAAGTGTGGCTTTTGAAACATGAGGGTGATAAGGAGACATATACCATCACCAGCCTATGGGCATGCTAATAAAACTATACTGGATAACTAGGAAGAGGAAAAGAGAGGGAAAGTAACCATTAATCTAGTGTTTAATATGTGCCAGGTACTGTGTTAAACATTTTAAAATACCATCTCATTTGATACTCACAAAACCCTGTGAGGTAGGTGCTATTATTATCCCTATTTTACAGTTGAAGAAACTGAGTAAAACAGAGACAAACTGATTTGCTCAGGGTCACACAGTGGCTGAGGCAGAATTTGAACTCAGAGCTCATCCAGGTTCAGTGCTCTATAACCTCTTTGCCCTAGCCAAGATAGGGTATCACCAGAAGCCTGTAACATACTTGATTGTTCTGAGCCATTCAAATCTCTGTATTTAGACTTGAAGTATTTCTGTGTTGAGTCCCCTAGGTGGGTGGACAGTGTTCCCCTGAGACTTAGGCCATGCTAATTATGAGATCTTGAGGGGCTAGGAGACCATAAGCCTGAGTCACTACGGCTTGAAAAAGGAGGTAGTGGAGAGTTGCATGCTAGTAGCCAGGTTATTATCATGACAGAGGAACCCCAGTAGGTCCATAGGGGCACCCCAGTTTCAGAGGGCTCATCAGGCAAACCACCAAGGGAAAGTGCATCCTTGTTCAAGTGAAAGTGGATAAAAACTTCCTTATCTGGGTTACAGTTATGGCCAATCGGTGTGATTATATTATGGGAATGGGTATGTATTATTACTTCTTGGGACTTGGTACCTGTGTATGTGCTTATGCCAATTCAATGTACTTTACAGTAGATAAGGTCAAATGGAACTTTTGGAGGTGTCTGAACCTCTTTTATGTAATATCAAACAACACCAAGTCCTGGGAGGTTGTATTAACAAGGCAATAAACACAACGTTAATGATAATTGTGAATATGCCTATGTAATTCTGTATCACAAAATGTGAGAGACTCCATATAGAAGGTAGAAGAAGTAAAACATTTATTCAGACACCAGAGGACCAAATCCCATTACCAATAAGTCCAATCCATCATAGCAGCAAAGAATCCAATATACAGTATCACAGCAGAGAACCATTCCATCTCAAAGCCATTTGCCCCACTGCTGGGGCCTTGCCACCAACAATCACTCACAGCCACCAATGTCTGCTCTCTCCATCAGTTCTAACTGCTCTCTCAGCATTTCCTGTAACACACTTCCCTTTTTATCTCAGCAAGCTCCTCCCACCACATGTGACTTAGGTTTCCTGTGACGTAAGCAGTTTACATGGCCTACTAATGGGTGGGAAAGATCTTCAAATTTAAATTGTCAATACATTTGGCCCCAAGATCTTTCTTATCTATTACATAGGACAATGGGAGTTTTGGGATAACTGATGTCAACAGAACTTAATAACAATATAACAGGGATAACACAAAATAAGTATATAAAACAATGCCATCATTCCCTCTTGAGCAAATGGGGCTCAGAATCTTGGGGTAAGGGGCAAAGGTCTTGTCCTCCGTAGCTTCTTCCGGCTGAAATTGGAGGTAGAGTTGTCCCTGCCCCAAGTGGTAAAGAGTCCTATTTGAGAGGTCAGTTCTTTAGCAAGCTGTCATCTGGAACTTGGTCCATGCTAGGTCCAGGGATGACACATTACAGTCATGGACAGGTCTAGGGGTGACATCCAAACACATCAGAGGGTGATATCTGGCTTCAGCGATCAGATATCTGCAGGTGGATGGTACCATTTCCTCCTTAATTATGGAGATGAAGGAGGCAAGAGTACTTTACTACACTAGCTCTTACAATAACCCTGTGAACCCAGTGTGGAAGATGGCACCATGTGGCTTAGAGTGGACTATGAGGACTTGGACAAAGATTTCATGCCAATTGCTTTGGCCACTCCTGACCTTGTCGATGTGGTAGAACAGGCAGCTCAGTATTGAATGAAGATATTGATCTCGTCAGTACTTTTTTTTTCTCCCATTCTTGTGGTTAAGACTAATCAGGAACAGTTTTCTTTCATCCAGGAAGGAGTTCATTCTACCTTCACTGTCCTTCCCCAGGGCCATATGGGCTCTTCCCTCATTTTACCACAGTTTTTGGGGCAGAGGAAGAGGTCTTACTTCCTAAGGGCACTAATATCTACCACTGATGGCACATAATGTTGACCAGACCAATCAAGGCTATAGCAGCAAAAGTCTTAGACTGGATTGTGGCCCACATAAGGAAGATATAAATATCTACATATATCTTCCTAAGATACATATATCAATCCTAAGAAAATCCAGGGTCCTGCCTACATAATTAAATTTGGAGGCATACAATGGATTGAGAAAATTCAGGTAGTTCTCTAATCTGGAAAAAATTATTGATTGCTCGTCAGCACAGCAGATAACTAGAACTTGCTATTAATATCAGTGTAAAGGCTAACAGAGTGAGCAACAGTGTGAGCCCTAGTAGAGTTGGCAGTAATACAGGGACCAAAAAGGGAGCAACATGGAAGATATCAACAACGATTACGGTGTAAACCTCAAAAGAATGTACAGCCTCAGCAAAATGTTCAGTGTTGTTGGAGCAGCAGTGACTAGTGTTGCTGGTAGGGTTTATGGACAGGTTATGACTCTGATGAAGGCATAGGACAATATTTGTCTTTGCTAAACAATAGCTTTGTCATCATGCACCTGACTATTGGGGTTGGATGTCCCACCCCCCAGAAGTTGTGTTCATGATGAATTGGTGCTACCCTAATCCTGAAGAAAGGCTTTCTGGTCCAGGGGTTCTTTGAATTTGGCCTTTAGCAAAGTTTACTCAATAAGGATGGAATTCTTTTAGAAATAGTTGAGGTTATCTCTCCCTGGTTCTTCCTTATCCTTTCCTCTATGTAAAACCTGGATCTTAAGGTCTCCGCCTTCTTGGAAGGCTCCATGTACCCTGAGAAAATGGCTTGGTTCCCCCCTCAATTTTCATGATTTCTGTCCCCTGTGATGGTTCAGATAGAACATTTATAGTGAAATTTGGTTGGAAATGGGTAGAATTTTGGGGAGATGTCTTGTTTCTTAACAACATGGGAGAAGTGCTGTCTAGTTAACCGGAGAACAAATGAATAAAGTGGTATTACAAGGCAAGTTACAATACCAACTCAGGCCCTGGGACAGGTTTCACATAAGAGGATCTTAGCTATCTTGCTACAGATGATCCTGTCCTATGATGGAAAATGGGGGCCAAGACTGAGAGTTGCCATCTAAAGTGGATGATATTTCTGATGTTGTTCCTGCTTGCCATCAGTACTTTATATTGAGGGATCTGCTATTAACTGCACCTGATATCACCCCTACTTTATGGATGTGATGGAAGATGCTACATTGTTTGTTTTCTTTCTGTATTTATTTTTCCTTTATCTAGACTATGCTCTTGTGCTTCCTGGGCAAAGTTTTTCACATTCTTGAGATAAGAGTTGTCTTGTGCCAGCCCTAGGGCCATTTAAGTGATAAAAGGTCCCTTAATGACTTGTTAGACTTTGTCACCAGAAATGGTGTACATTTTACATAGGCTGGATCTGGTTTCTGTTTCAAGTGCCAAGGAGACCATCCTCAGGATATGAATGGTGCAAGGGACTAGGGCTTGAACCATTAACGTGGCTTCCTGGCTATCTGATGTATAAAAAGGCCAGTCTATGGGAAATCAAGACTCCTCATGCTTGACAGAAATCCTACGAGTGGGAGAGTTGTTTTTCCTTTCTGATTGGGCATTGCCAGGGACAGATGGGAACCTTGTCATCTTGAATTAATGTTCTATACTTATTGGTCCTTTTGTTATGGTTGGGTAAATTTCTCTTTGTTAAATATTTTATGGTTCTCAATCATCTCACTGTGTTCCAGTCCTGAGCTTGAACCACTAAATTGGCTAGTTAGACCAGGCCCAGAACAACCTCCTGGCCAAGCTTCCCAGAGGCAGAAAACAGTGTTCCTTCCACCTGACTCAGACTTCTAACTGTCAAAGAAGTAATTCACTATTATGAGTTTCTTTTTTTTTAGTTTAGCCAAGTCTAGTTTTATGTAGTAGTGAAGTGGTGTGGTAGATAGAGTATTGGACTTAGAGTTAGGAAAAACTGAGTTCAAATCTTACCTCAGACACTCAACAGATGTGTGACTCCTAGACAAGTCACTTAACTTCTCATAACCTCAATTTCTTCCTCCAAAAAATGGGATAATAATGACACCTACTTCACAGGGTTGTTGTGAGGACTGAAGGAGGCAACATTACATCCATAAAGCATTTTGCATCCTGAAAGTGCTATCTAAGTGCTAGCTTAATTATTACTCATGTACACAAAGGAAGAATTAGATCATGAATGTGCCACCAGGTCTTACTAACCAAGTAGAACATGTCTGACCAGTTTATAATCTTACAACTGGGTTGAAGAGACAAAGGAAAAAATTGGGGGTTGCAGTTAATAGATAAATAGTGACTTAGTACAACGCTGGGAGAAGGAAATACAAAGTCAGGAGTTAGCGAAGGTTTAGTTATCAGGCCACCTTGATCAAGTAGTGATCAGAACATTTTAGTTACAAGTATGGAAAACTGTGTAAATTCTTTTCTTTTTGTTTTTTCTGGAGACAGCATTCTTTTCCAGTGGAACAAATTTGCCCATAGCTTTTTCAAGTTAGCAATACCTAGACTACCCATAGGCCTTGCCAGTGATATCAACCTCTCTAGAACTGTAACAAAGTAAGACTGGGTTAGGGTCTTAGTTTCACAGATCTTAAGACACAGGCACAGAATACCCCATCTCCACCTGTCTGGAGATTTCTACTGGCTCCCAGAATATCCTTCCTTAAATCTCTTAAATTTATAATTTTAAAGCATGTAGTCTGTTTCTTTTTCCCCCGGGTAGCAGCGATTATTTTTTCACAGATCACTCAATTCAAATAGTGTTGCCACTAAATGGAAATGTGAATAAGAATATGTAAATTTAAATATGAATATGTAAATGTAAATGTGAATAGACAGTGTGAATAGGAAGATCTGATCAATCTTCTTTGTTAGTTTCTTTTTATGAATCCCAAGAGTAACTCTGACTCTTTTTGGAAAAAGGCTTTAAAATATTTGGCACCATAAGTGGGATGATTTTTGTGATACCCTTTTCTCTTTGGTGTGACAGACCAAGCCAGGATTTGTAGCAGGAATGTTTTTTTGTACTTATATATGCTCTCAGTTGGCATTTCACATTTTTGTGGCTCCTGCCTAAGCTTGCAAATGTGCATTTCCTCAAAGATGAGGTATGAGCAGTTGATTCCTGGGAGACAACTCGGAGCAATGAGAGACTACTTTGGTTTCAAAGTGGAAACCATAAGTGGGACTCCAAGAGTTGCCTCTGGACCAGGCAGAGCCCGTAGCTAGCTCTCTCAGGATCCAGAGAGCTAGAACTAGAACACTTCCCATTAATGATTTTATGAGTAGTTTTTTTTTTCCACGTAAATCAGGAAACTGCTAAGAGTTGGATCTACTGACCTTCTAGTGACACTAACTCCTAGTACTATGTTCAACATGATTCTGCTTCTATTAAATTTCATGTCAGGAGACTTTTTGCAATCCTTTTGTCTACCCTGGTAGCTTCCTAAGGGCCTTAGGAGAATAGAGCTAAAGTCAAAGCCACCCAGAAGAATATTTGGTGCCACTTTGTCCCCCTTCCTTAATTTGTGTTCATGATGGAAGGTTCTTAATATTTAAATTTTAATGACAAGTCATTGTTACGATAACAGATTTATTTCCCTGGTGTTGAGCTATCTTTTCATTGAATGTAATATGTGAAACAGAAAAATAGATAGGATTCTTTTCCATATTTTACAAGCATGTTGACTCCAGATAGAAAACTAGAAGCATTCCAGGTCTAGCTTGGCCACTGAGGAAAAGGGGAACAGGTAGGTGAACAGATATAGTACTGAGCCTGGAGTTAGGAAGAACTGAATTAAAATCCAGCCTCAGACTGGGTGTGTGATCCTAGGCAAGTCACTTAACCTCTGACTGTCTCAGTTTCCTCATCCATAAAGTAGGGATATTAATAGTACCTACCTCCCAAGGTTGTTGTGAGGATTAAATGAGATAACATGTGTACAGGGCTTTGTAAAACTTAAAACACTAATGGATTGCTAGTTAACTAGCTATTCTGATGATCTAGGGGTAGCCCAGGGAATTGGACAGTTGTTACTTTATTGTCAATAATGCTACAGTTGGACATTTTAGTCATGCCTCTGCAACATTTGATGCTGCTTTTCACAGTCTTATCTCTGGGTTCACCTTTCCATCAATACTACTTTGATGATTCTAAGAACATGACATGGGACATGAGTTTATTTTCAAAATGGTTTCCCAGACTTGTGTTTTTGACTCTCTCTCTTTCTCTCTCTCTCTCTCTCTCTCTCTCTCTCTCTCTCTCTTTCTCTCTCTCTCTCCATATACATATATATATATATACATATATATATTTTATAGATATTAATCTTTTTTGACTGTGGGTACTGACTCAGGCTTGGAAAAGGGGGGGGTCAAGATATGGATTCCCAGAGCAATTGAAGAAGGAGGCCATACCAGCTGATCAGATCCAACAGGGATGTTCCGTGTTCCCTTTGCTAGATTTTGACTGTCATAAGAACAGCTCCCCGCAAAGGAATGGATATCCTTTATTTGAGGCAGATAGGAGGCTCAGTGGATAGAATATTGGACCTGATATCAGGAAGACTGAGTTCAATCCGGACTCAGATACTTACTAGCTATATGACCCTGGACGAGTCACTTAACCCATCTGTCTCAATTTCTTCATCTTAGAGTAGGGATAATAATAGCACTTATCTCTCAATATTGTTGTGAGAAGAAAATGAGATAATACTTGTGAAGTACTTTGCAAACCTTAAAGCATCATATAAATGCTAGCTATCATTATTTAGTATGATACTGTGGTGGGGACAATTTTACCTAGACCCTGCTCCCTGCTGGTTAGGCTAATTTTTCCTTATTTGATGGGGGTCTAGTCAAAATGAGCCCCATCCTCAGAGCATACTCAGTGAGCTTAGCCTTCTGCCAGCCCACATGGAAGAGGCTAGGAAGTCTGCATCTGAAAGGGTGTGATGATATGGAATGGAAAAACCCTACTCCTTAAGTGAGAACATCTGCTGGCATTCTGATGGCTTTTGAACCCCTTAACAGTTGAAAAAAAGCCTTTTTTTGACTGCTTGATGAATCAGACCTGAGAAGGCTTACAAAAAGCACTCATTGGATGATTTGGTCTTTTTTCCTTCTCTGGTGTTGAGCAAAGGAGATGAAATGTTACACATCTCCCCTGGGTGGGAGAGGTACCACAAATCCACTCCCCCAAATCCATGATGAAGTCAAAAATGCAGGATCCTGAATTTCCTGAGAGACAGAGAGTAGTTGGCCCCTTCCTATGTTTCTAGTCTTCATTAACTTTTCTTCCTTCCACATGTTCTATGATATAGTGATACTGGCCTCTTTGGTATTCCTCATATATGATGCTCCATCACTCAACTCTGTATTTTTATTGGTTACCCCCATGCCTGTAAACCTCTCCATTCTTGTCTTCACCTCCTAGCTTTCCTGGATTCCTTCAAGTCCCAGCTAAAAATCTCACATTCCCAAGAAGCCTTTCCTGATGCCCCATAATACTAGAGCTTTCCTTCTGAGATTTTCCAATTTAAGCTGTATGCATCTTCTTAGTACGTAGTTGTTTACATGTTGTCTCTCCTATTAGAATGTGAGCTCCTTGAGGATCTTGACTGTTTTTGCCCTTTTTTGTATCCCCTACACTTTGCACAGTGCCTGCCATGTAGTAAGCCCTTAACAAACGATTTTTGATGGGGGAGCAAGTGTTTGTTGAATGATGGGGGAAAATTGGGTCTGGAAATGGCACTGATGAGTAAGGATCATCTTGACCAGGATTTCAGGGCATGAGAGAAATTATAGGAAGCTCTGGAGAGGGTGGCCTTAGAAACAATGCTCAGGAGGAAGCCAGGACTTAGTGACTGCCAGAAGATGGAAGGAGTGATAAAGAAAGAGGTTTAAGATGAAAAGAAGATTGTTAATTATAGAGTATGCATTCCAGAGAGCACAATAGAAGGGAGAGACAGATCTTGAAGAGGACATTATGGGGGTGAGGTTGAAGTGGATGAGAATAATACAGTAGACAGCTGCAGTTGGGGAAAGGGATTTGTTCATCCTCAGGCAGTGGCTCAGTATCACTAGATGGCAAAAAATATAAGGTGATGGGAATATGATTCACTATTGGTGAATGGGTCCAGGAAGAGTGTCAGTGTATGGAGAAAGGTCTGTTGAAGGAGGCAAATCATTAGGGTGTTCAAAGGTGTGGAGGGGGGTGGTGCCAGCAGTAATGGGGAGTGGAATAAACAGCATCAAGGTCCCAACAGTAGCAGGGATTAGTACGAGTAACAGACAGTGGTTTAGGCAGTGACATGGGCTTCGGTGGCATTGAATAGGTTTGCCCTAGTAGTAATAGAGTATACAGTGGACACTGGCTTACGAAGTGTGGGCAATGACATGGGCAATAGCAAAATCAGGGCCAGTGTAGCCCTTTGCTCATTGTAATCTGGAATGATAGAACCCATTCAAATTAATGTCAATGTAGTATATATTGGTCATTGGGCAACTCCTTCCCAAGGAGAGCGTAGAACACCAAGGGGTAGCTGTTGGAGGTGGTTTGATTTCTGGCAACAGAAACTGTCTACATATCCTCTTTTGAAGAAATGGGGTATTTACCTTACCTCCTACTATCATGATCATTATTAGGCAGAATCAGTTTAGCATCAAGTTCCTGTCCTCTCTGTTCAGTTGTGTTTGACTCTTTGTGACCCCATTTGGGGTTTTCTTGGCAAAGATACTGGAAAGGCTTGCTATTTCCTTCTCCAGTTCATTTTACAGGTGAAGATACAAAGGCACATAGAGTTAAGTGACTTGCCCAGGGTCACATAGCTAGTAAATGTCTGAGATTGGTTTTGGACTCAGGTCTTCCTGACTTCAGGCCCAGCACTCTATTTACTGCAGCACCTAGCCGCCTTCCATCAAGCCCTAGACTGAATTAAGTATCTAAATAATCTGTTGCCATCCATTATCATTTGACATCTTCACCCTCTCAATGAAAGCAATGGATATAGAGTCAAATGAGTTCAGTTAGAATGCCATTTCTGCTACTTATTACTTGCCTAATAGTGGGTAAGTCACTTAATTTCAATTTTCACATTTGGACAATGAAGGGCTCTCAGACAATTTGTGAGGCTTTTTAACTTTTAAAATCTTATAATTATCTAAGGCCAAATATGGCACATGAGTTGATTTTCACTGACATGTGGGTTTGCTGCCACTACCACACTTTATCTCCTTTGTTTGCAATTATTGCAGATTACACATCTCCAATGACAGAACCAAGATTCCCACTCCTCCTCCTCCCTTCCCCCAGTTTTTGAATGTCAGGAATCGTGATTGGAGCATGTATTGCTCTTCTGAGAATCTTCAGATAGAATATGACAAATCTGTTCTTATACAGAAGGGCAGAAAACTGAGCATAGCACTTTGGAAAGGCTACTGACTTCTTAAGCTAGATAGCCTGAACTATAGCATGCATGTGAATGCAGGGGCAGGAGTGGGGAATAATGTGAAATCAATCTGAAAAGATAGGTTGGAGTTAGATTGTGAAGTATTTTAAATGCCAGACAGAGGAGTTTGTATTTATACCATGGATAATATGTCTCCATTGGAGCTTCTTGAGCAGCATCTGGCATTTTCATAGCTATGTTTTAAAAATAACAAATTTTGGGTTTTTTTGGAGTGAAGATTGAAATAAGAAGACCAATTAAGAGGATATTGCAATAGTCCTCTGGGCCATCAAAAGTCATGTTGACTATTGTCTTGCCACTGGACTTGGATGACTCTAGAGAAGAGAGTGGGGCTGATGAGTTTGTGCTGCTCACTGATCTGCCTCACTTAAATCCAATTCACCCACAAGTCAAGACACCACCCTTGTGATGTCACTGGTCCTCTTTGAAAAGGAAGGATGAACAAAGACAAACAACAAAGAGGTAGTCACCATATCTTGGCTTTTTGAACCCCCAGGCTATTGAACAGTTACTCAGTCAATACGTATTTATTAAATACCTACTGTATTATGCTGAGTGCTAGAGATAAAAAGAAAGGCAAAAGATAGTCCCTACTCTCAAGGAGATCACACTCTAATGGGGGAAACAAAATGAAAGCATCTATGTACAAACAAGATTTATTCAGGAAAAGCTGAAGTGAATCAACATAGGGAAGACACTAGCATTAAGGAGATCAAGAAAGGCTTCTCTTCTTAGCTGGAACTTGTTATTTGTTTTCCAGGGCCATTGCCAGTCATCCTGACCTATGTCTTGCCACTGGATCCTGATGACCCTAGAGGAGAGATTGAGGCTGATGATTTTGCACAGCTCTGCTTCACTTGAATCCAGTTCACTTGCAAATCAAGACATCACCCTCTTGATGTCACATTGGTCCTCTTTGAGGACCTAACCCACCAGTTCCAGTTAGGCAATGCTTCTAGTTCCTCCTCCACCTCTTCTTCTTTCTCCTCCTATTTTTTCTCCTCCTCCTCCTTCTCCAACAACAGCAACAATGAAGAGGACCAATGCCATCAGGAGGGTGATGTCTTGTCTTGCAAGTGAATTGGACTTAACTGAAGCAGATCTGTGCAAAATCATCAGCTTCACTCTCTTCTCCAGAGTCATCTGGATCCAGTGGTACCAAGTGGGTCCTGGATACAGTGGGAGATCTTGACCTTTTTAAGGTAGGGTCTTTCCCAGTCTCAGTTTGTCTGAGGCAACACCCATTCAGTAGTTAAAGGCTAGGTAAGAACTGAGGCAAAAAAAAAAATAGCCTAGTTTGCCTTCACTGCTGGAACTTGAAGGAAGCCTAGCAAGCGAAGAGGTAGAGATAATAGAAGAGTATTTCCCAGACATGGTAAGCAGCTAGGGAACAGACAAAACAAAATGGGATTTTGGCACTTAGGGTCTCCGAATATGGGTGGAGTATGGAGTCACTCAGTCAACAGGCAATGTAGAATAATGGAAAGGCTGGGAATCAGGAGACCTGGGCTCCAATTCTTCCATTGCTCCTAGCCATGTAAAAAATGAGTACTATTACTAACAATAATCATGGAAATTTATACAACCCTTTTGGTTTGCAAAACACATATCATATTAATTATATTATATTATATTACTTGATTACTTCAAACAACCCTTTTTTTTCTGGGTTTGTTTTATCACTGGACTCTGACTCTGCAACATCCATTAGTCAGTATATTTCTTTCCTACCCAACCAGTCGCCCACTCCACAACCCTCTCCCTCCTCGATCCTGAGTCAACATGTTTCTTTCTAGACTACTGTCCTGGACATTAGTTCCTTTTTTTTGGTGGGGGTGGGGGAAGGCAGGGCAATTGGGGTTAAGTGACTTACCCAAGGTCACACAGCTAGTAAGTGTGTCAAGTGTCTGAAGTTGGATTTGAACTCAGGTCCTCCTGACTCTAGGGCCGGTGCTGTATTCACTATGCCACCTAGCTGACTCAACTTCAAACAACCCTGTAAGGTAAGCACTATAGATATTGTTATTCCCCTTCACAAGTGAAGAAATTGAGGCTTAGAGACTCTTCAGTAGAAATGTAACTGTTAAATGCCAGAGGCCGGGATTCTAATTCAGGTTCTTCCAGATTCTATCTTACAATACATTTTACAGTACCACCCAGGGTTCCTTTGTTTTTGATAGTCTATGGTTTATGAGCACCAGTGGTGTGTGAAGGAGGAAATAATAAAGATCTATAAGTAGGTTTCTACCTTTGAGGAGTTTAGAATCCAATCAAAGAGACTAAACAAGCATATAATGTCTAAGAAAAACTTGCCTTTGTAACAGTAATGACCCTGAGCCCCCCATTTCACCTCTCTCTCCGGGTTCTGGTACACCTAAGGGAATTTGAGGTGCAAATGTCTAGTCTCTGTCATTGATTCAAGCCCCAACTGATTATGTTCCCTTCGTTTTAGAGGTCCTAGCATCCCAATTCCATTGAACTACTTTAGTAGCAAAAAAAAAGTGAATAAAGATCTCCTCCAACATGTGTGGGGCATGATACCCCCTTGTACCACCTCAGTCTATGGGGAGGGAAGGATGATTGGATTCATAGCTTGATTCAGTTCCTCTTAACGTAGTCCAGGGGTGGGGAACCTGCAGCCTTGAGGCCACATGTGGCCTTCTAGGTCCTTGGGTGCAGCCTTTTGACTGAGTCCAAGTTTTCCAGAACAAATCCTTTTATTAAGGGGATTTGTTCTGTGAAGCTTGAATCCAGTCAAAGGGCCCCATTTGAGATCTAGAGGGCCACATGTGGCCTCAAGGCCACAGGTTCCCAGCAAGGAGGTCAGTGTCACTGTATCTCAGAGTATGTGGGGGCGGGGAAAGGGGTGTAAGGTATAAGAAGAATGGAAAGAAGGAGGTGGGGGAGCAGGGCAGGCTATGAAGGCCTTTGAATGCCAAACTAAGCATATCCAGAGAGGATAATTTCAGAGAACTTTGTCAGTTTTTTTTAATGAGATTATAATATCTTTTATTCAGAAGGTTTGAGAAACTTAATGTTTGATTTTGGTATGAATATGCAAATAGAGTAAGGAACAAAAGGCTTATTACAAATAGAGAGTATCCCATGCAAATATATTAGAGTCCTGTTTGTAGTTATATTATGAAAGATAGCCATTTGTTAGCATAACTAAGATGTATCTTCAAAAACGACTTTCATCATGTGAAAATGTTGAGTGAAGCCAACTCTTAGAAGGAAATATTAAATGAAATTCACTTATAATATTTAAGCCCATTCTCTTTTATCAAAAGATAATATTGACTTGCTTTAAACAAAGAAATTATTATAGTCAAGAAATAAGTATAAACAGGACTATGTTGAGTGAGTTCATTAATAGCTTATCCCTTTATATTTATTAACAGTAGCCCAAGTTCAGAATGGACCATGCTTAAACCAGTTAAAAAGGTGACTAGGTGGCAAAGTGGATAAAGTACCGGACCTGCAGTCAGGAAGACCCGAGGTAAAATCTGGCCTCAGAAACTTACCAGTTGTGTGACCTTGGACAAGTCATTTAGCTTTTGTTTGACTCAGTTTCCTCTTCTTTAAAATGGGGATAACAATAGCACCTACCTCCCAGGGTTGTTGCTCAAATGAGGTGATATTTGTAATGTACTTAACGTAGTACTTAGATATAAATGCTAGCTATCATTAAAAGATGAGAATCTGGTTAATTTCGAATGGTCATTATTATTTCCCTTCTCTACCTATCCAATAGGATTGTTATGAGGAAAGCATTTTGTCAATTTTAAAGTACTATATAAATAAGTTATTTTTGTTGCTGTTATGGTTGCTGATATGTGTAAACTAAATCAACTAAGGGGTGGGAGGTATACAAACAGTATTATTGAATTGGCAATGGCATGGAGCCCCAGCAGGAACATAAGAAGACATCTACCCATGTCATCGCACTATCTTCCTGGTGAGGCAAGTCACATGACCTGTTCTTCACCATACGGATCAACACTTTACACAGCAGGCTTTAGACCTAGATGTCCATACCTGTCTAACTGCATCCATTCCCTATGTCATGGGGACGTTAATCCACTTATCTTTGTAGCTCTTACCCTAGGGTGCAACTCAGTTGAATGGCGATTGGGTAATGTATAAACTTGTCTCCTTAACCCTTTATATCTATTGACTGGTGTTGGGATTTGGGTGGGGGTCGGACGCCGCTTAGGGCTGGGTGGAGGGTGGGGCAGGGACTACAGCTTTCCGGGTATAACGCTTTTCCGGGTATATCGCTGGGCGGTGCCGGCTTAGGATGAAGCCCGTCCATATAAGGCAATGTTATAGCTCTCGCCACTGGATTGGCTGCAATAGGTGATATAATGTACGGGGATAGGGGAAGTGAGCAGAGTCGAGCAATCGCCGTGGAAGATGTACCAATAAAGACCGTGAGCGAGATCCTCTGGCGTTCTGTCTGGTGAATTCCGGTCTGGGTGGAGGCCAGGCCGGCCGGTGACGACCGAAGGCTCGGTGTAGGAGCAGAAGAGGTCCCCCGGGGAGGACTGCCCGCGACCCCCGGCCCAGGAAGAGGCCTAGGGGGAACGCGGCAGACTGGGCCTAATTACCAGATCATACTTCAAATATATGTCCCATCTAGTTTCTTCTACCAGCTTTCCACTTCCTCAGAACAAAACTCCTTGCCTAGGTCACCTCTTTTATACATGTTTGTCTTGTTCTTTGAATCTTTATATGTCCTCAATGTATATAGCACATAGTAAATGCTCAACAAATATGTTTTCATTCATTTTTTCATTCATGTTCTTAGTAGTGCTGGAATCATACGGATAATATAAATGTTATGATATGTCAAATTATGAATGGGCTACCATGGGAATGAAAACAGTTGATGTTGAGGCTAAGAAGTGTTTACTAGGCTATGTTTTGAACTGCTATTACAGGAACCAGACTTAAGCTAATTCCCATAACCAGGTTCAATTCAATGTAGTATTCATTGAGTGCCTGCTATATATGTTAGGGTTTTTGAGTCAGTGGTGTGCTGCTAAATGTTGAACTACACACTTTTCATATGCATTATCAACATTTCCTTCATAACTTTCCTAAGCCTAGAAATCAACAAAACAATAAATCAAACCTTAATTTATAGAATTTGTGGTTTTTTGAGTATAAAGGCTCATATTGAAAGTGAGACAATTGGCTCTCTTGAGCCAGTTTGAGCTGGCTCCAGCACACCCCTGGATATAACAATGAATTAGACATAATACTAGCCTTTAAGGAATTTCTTCTTGCTATCTTCTCAGTCTAAGAAACACCGCGCAAAGGGGTTTCCCTCCTACAAAAGAAAAAAAAAGTATATTGATACTGTTTCTGTCTCTCATACCACTTAGTACAATCTCTTGAACATGAGAGGCACTCAAAATTTTTCAATTGATTGAAAATAATAAATTCCAGAGGGAAATAAGACAAAAACTACAATTTCACCTTGAAAACGGGGCTTTCAATTTCCTTTTAGCAATTTGGTTTATTCTTGTTTAACCTCAACTCAACCAGTCTCCTTTTATAAGCCTCTGAATAAGTCCCGATAGAATATAAGCTTTTCAGCAACAGACATTGTTTCATTTTTTGTCTTTGTATCCTCAGTACTTAGCACAGTGCTTTTCATATGCTACAATTAGTGCTTGTTGACTGATTGCTTGATTGTGCTATTTGTTATTTATCTATCCTCCCTCTTATCTCTTCAAGAGGCAGGGTTTCCCTTCCTGTAACAATAATGCTCCTTGCTGCTACTGTAGCTGTGTCAGACCAACAACACCAGCCCCCAGGAGGGCTACTAGCACAAGTTCTTTGACCTGCTTTTCTAAGTAAAGCAACTTTAAGGAATTAACAATCTTACTTTAATTAAACATACATATATCATTCACTTAGTTCAGGGGAAAAAGTTAGCATCCTGAACTTCGGAGAAAACACAAACAGAAATTACAAGCAGAGAAAAATAACACAAATCAATAGACGGGCTTCCAACTGTCTGACCATAGTAAACCATACAGTTACCAGAGAGAGAAGCACCAAGACCTGGGTTTTTTTCAAAGCAGGGAGGGGGTGGGTGGGTGGGAGCTCCTTAATGGCTACCCAGAGTCTTGTATCTGGTCAAATTACAAGACACTTTCCAGTGAGTGAGCCCCAAGCAAAATGCTAACCTCAGAGTATATAGATACTTCTTCAGGGTCAGAGGTCTTCATACCACTTGAGGGCTTCATACCTCTCCTGACCTAACTAGCAAAAGAGTGTGGGCCTTCCTACAAACAAAGGCAAGATTCAATCAAAGGCATTTGATTACTTTAGTGCTGAGCACTCCAAAACAAAAGAAAACAAAAAGTCCCACTTTTCTTGCCATTACACTTCTCTACCACAATCATTAGCTCTGGCAAGTAAATAGATAATGTTAGAAGATCAGAGATGGATTTTGTTTCACAGGGAATATGGCTTCAAGATATGGGGCATTGGATTTCAGAGGACTTAGTCATATTTTGAGAATACTGGACCAATAGTAAGTGCTCAATAAATTACCTGTTGATTGCATCCTAGTCTCCCTGGTGTCTGACAGTGTTTGAGTCCCAATTCTTAAATTTTTTGTAGGAAGAGTAGGTCTTTATGATTGGAGTAAGAGATATGGGACTAAAAGCCCCCTTTTTCTGTCCATTTCTCCCCATTCTGTTCCATTCACAGATGAGAAGTAGTAGAAGGATTGTTCTTCACTTTTGAAGAGAACCAATGACATCAAGGGTGATGTCTTGACTTGTGCCTGAATTGGATTGAAGTGAGGCAGAATTGCACAAAGCCATTAGCTTCAGTCTCTCTTCCTGAGTCATCAAAGTCCAGTGGCAGGGCAAAAGTCAAGACTGGTGATTACCCACGATGCATTGGTATCTTTAATGTCTGACCAAGCTCTAAGCTCTTTACAATGCCTGCTTCAGCCACTTTCATGGCTGTTGGAACAAATTGTTCTCATCTGCCCTTTCCACCGGGGAAAGTCTTCACATGCTTGGGGCAGACGCCCTGTAGAGGGCCAGCTCTGAAAAAGTCCATTCTGGGATAAGACACGGGCCAGGTTTTCCCTGAGGCCTGTTCTTGCCCTTGGGCTGATAACTCAACATGTGGGCTTTTCAAACCCCGCCCTGTCCCCCCTCCTCAACACACACGTGCTGCTCAGAATGAAGGCTCCCCAAGCCTCCTTGGTACATATGTGCTCTCTCCAAAGTCTCCATGGCACACATGTGCTGAACACCACCTGTTGGCTATTAACACAATATTGTTTACGGCAAAAGGGGAACAAAAGCATGAAGAAGTCATGCAATGCAAATGTTTTTGCACGTGAACTAGTTGATCTGCTTACCTAAACTGTCCCTCAGTTTAATAAACAGAGCTGTCCTTTACTGTTCCACCTGGCCTGTGTATTCTTTTCACTTTCCGTGGCATTCGGCCATCTCTGGCCATTTGGCGCCACGGCTGCTGGCAGCAACACCCCTCTAACTCACTGACAGATTTGAGGCCTGTTGGTTACCCTCAACCTGGTTTAGCCTGTTTTCTGAGACAGTTTTGTCAGAGTGTACAGCTTCTTGGAGCCCCAAGTAAGAGTTTGGTGAATCAGGTGGACACAAAGGTGGATAAACAGCCCTGAAAAGGTCTCAGCAGCCCTCATGCCAGAAGTGCTAGTCCTCTTGAACACCCATATACCCCAGAAGGAGAGTAATAAGAACAGCAATGAAGAAGCTGCAGAAAGATCTAAATAAGTTTAGTACAGTAATAGAGTATACTACTATAATAATGTAGATAATATGATACACTATTACTACACTATTATAATAGTGTACGCAATAAAATATACTATTATTGTACCCAACTCTTTTAGATCCTTCTACAGGTTCTTCATTGTCATTCTTATTATTCTCCTTGATTTTAGTTCAGGATAAAATAAGTTTGTTGAGTTGAGAAGCAAAATGGTGTATTGGAAAGGACTTTGGACTTGGCATCAGAGGACCTGAGCTCAAATCATGGCTCTGCCTTTTGTTTTCTATGTGACCTTAGGCAAGTCCTTTCTGGGCCTCAGCTTCCTCATCTACAAAATGAGGAGGTATGACTAGGTGTTCTTTATTGTTCCTTCCAACTCTGAAGCTGTGATTCCATCCTAACTTTTCAGAGAGTTGGCTAAGTTCAGTTGATAAATTAAACATGGTAGCAAAGACCTTAAAAGGTCATTTAATTCATCTGTTTGCAATTGAAACCCACTTGGTGGATAGAGAGAGTATTCTAGGTAGGGAAAGGTATGATAAAAAAAAGACGTGATAGATTCAGGGATCTCCCCTCCATTCCCCCTGCAACATGGGTTATTCTGATTTTCCCCTGAAAACTGGTAAAGCTGTCCTGGGACTTGATTGTCCCAGATGCCAAGGCTCAAGCTATGCCTCCCTTGATAGATTATATTGGGGCAAAGTAGACAGGGGCAAAGGAAAAAAATAGATGCTTCCTTTATTTGATGCTTTATGATTACAAAGAATTTTCACATATATTAACTCACTTTTATTCTCTGAGTTAATTAGCTCAGATATTTTTTACATTAAGCACATTCGAAAATGGCTTGTACAAAGTCATACTTTTAGTAAGAAGCAGAGCCAAGATTTAAGCTCAAGTCTTATAAATACAAATCCAGTGCTCTTTCTATGGCACAAAATAATCAAAATGCCATGTTTGCTTTAATCAGAGATACATTTAAAATTTTTCAGAATAATGGAGAACATTCAGGAGAATTTTGTTAAAAAAAAAAACCAAACTGTGGAACATGCACATTTTCATGGCCTCCAAGGATGTGAGAGGCTGAATCATTTTCCTTCCTCAACATCTGCTGAAAAAGAGGAACTAAGAGTCTCTGAGACTCTGGCTACTGTGTTGCTGACTAGTTAAAATATGAGACCATAAAATTCAATTACTCTGCATAGAATGAAAAGAATCCTTTGGGACTCAGTTTTCCAAGAAAAAAATCATGGAATATAAACTTTTTCATATCATTTTGATCTTCTCTATGCTTGCAGTATTATTTTTTAAACATCTGACACTAGCTTTCTCACACATGTAGTGGAAATGGACTGTCATTAGGTAGTCTACAAATCATGTGAGGAGGTCATATCCCATATTACTTCATTTTCTTCCCTCTTACTACCTACATCATTTTTAAGCAGTGATGTTGCAACTTTTTTTTTTCATATTTTCACATTAGTCATATTGTAAGGAAGAATTAGAACCAATGGGAAGAACCACAAGAAAGAAGAAGAAGAAGAAGAAGAAGAAGAAGAAGAAGAAGAAGAAGAAGAAGAAGAAGAACTACTACCACCCCAGTTCCTACTACGGCTTTCGCTCCTTACTACTACCACCCCAGTTCCTACTACGGCTTTTGCTCCTTACTACTACCACCCCAGTTCCTACTATGGCTTTTGCTCCTTACTACTACCACCCCAGTTCCTACTACGGCTTTCGCTCCTTACTACTACCACAACAATTTTTAAATATGCACATATATATTTCCATTATTCCTTAATATCTCCATTAATGTATGGATTTTGTTGTTGTTCAGTCATTCAGTTGTGTCCAACTTTTAGTGACCTCATGGACCACGATGTCCATGGGGTTTTCTTGGCAAAGATACTGGAGTGGTTTGCCATTTTTTTCCTCCAGTAATATATAGATATATACCACCAAATTGGTGTTTTTTTTTATTTTTTATTTTTTAATTTATTTAACATATTTAGTTTTCAGCATTGATTTTCACAATAGTTTGAATTACAAATTTTCTCCCCATTTCTACCCTCCCACCCACTCCAAGATGGCATATATTCTGGTTGCCCTGTTCCACAGTCAGCGCTCCCCTCTGTAACCCCACTCCCCTCCTATCCCCTTTTCCCTTCCTTTCTTGTAGGGCAAGATAAATTTCTACACCCCATTGTCTGTGTATCTTATTTTCTAGTTGCATGCAAAAACTTTTTTTGTTGTTTTTGAACATCTGCTTTTAAAACTTTGAGTTCCAAATTCTCTCTCCTCTTCCCTTCCCACCCACCCTCCCTAAGACGTCAAGCAATTCAACATAGGCCACATGCGTATCATTATGTATAACCCTTCCACAATACTCATGTTGTGAAAGACTAACTATATTTTGCTCCTTCCCAACCCACCACCCTTTGTTGAATTTTCTCCCTTGACCCTGTCCCCTTTAAAAAGTGTTTGTTTTTGACTACCTCCACCCCCATCAGCCCTCCCTTCCGTCATCCCCCCCCCCCATTTATTTTTATCTTCTTCCCTCTTCTTTCCTGTGGGGTAAGATTCCCAATTGGGTATGTATGGTATTCCCTCCTTAGGCCAAGTCTGATGTGAGCAATGTTCACTCATTTCCCCCCTCATCCGCCCTCTCCCCTCCTCCCACAGAACTGCTTGCTCTTGCCTCCTTTATGCGAGATAATCCACCCCATTCTATCTCTCCTTATCTCCCTCTCTCAGTATGTTCCTCTCTCATCCCTTAATTTGATTTTATTTCTTCCCTTCATCTTCAACTCGCCCTGTGTCCTCTCTCTCTCTCTCTCTCTCTCTCTCTCTCTCTCTCTCTCTCTCTCCCTCCCTCTCTCTCTCTCTCTTTCTCTCTCTGTCTTTCTCTCTCTCTCTCTCTCTCTATATATATATATATATATACACACACATATATATACACACACACATAGATATATACATACATACACATTCACCCATATGTATACATAAACATATATGTATGCATATTCCCTTCAGCTACCCTAATACTGAGGTCTCATGAATCATACATGTTATCTTTCCATGTAGGAATGTAAACAAAACAGTTCACCTTTAGTAAGTTCCTTGCAATTTCTTTTTCTTGTTCTTTTTCTTGATTACCTTTTCATGCTTCTCTTGATTCTTGTGTTTGAAAGTCAAATTTTCTATTCAGTTCTGGTCTTTTCACTGAGAAAGCTTGAAAGTCCTCTATTTTATTGAAAATCCATATTTTGCCATGGAGCATGATACTCAGTTTTGCTGGGTAGGTGATTCTAGGTTTTAATCCTGGCTCCATTGACCTCTGGAATATCGTATTCCAAGCCCTTCGATCTCTTAATGTAGAAGCTGCCAGATCTTGGGTTATTCTGATTGGGTTTCCACAATACTCAAATTGTTTCTTTCTGGCTGCTTGCAGTATTTTCTCCTTGATCTGGGAGCTCTGGAATTTGGCGACAATATTCCTGGGAGATTTCTTTTTGGGATCTATTTGAGGAGGCGATCGATGGATTCTTTCAATTTCTATTTTGCCTGGTGACTGTAGAATATCAGGGCAGTTCTCCTTGATAATTTCTTGAAAGATGATATCTAGGCTCTTTTTTTGATCATGGCTTTCAGGTAGTCCAATAATTTTTAAATTATCTCTCCTGGATCTATTTTCCAGGTCAGTGGTTTTTCCAATGAGATATTTCACATTGTCTTCCATTTTTTCATTCCTTTGGTTCTGTTTTATAATATCTTGATTTCTCATAAAGTCACTAGCTTCCACTTGCTCCAATCTAATTTTTAAAGTAGCATTTTCTTTAGTGGTCTTTTGGATCTCCTTTTCCATTTGGCTAATTCTGCCTTTCAAGGCATTCTTCTCCTCATTGGCTTTTTGGAGCTCTTTTGCCATTTGAGTTAGTCTGTTTTTTAAGGTGTTGTTTTCTTCAGTGTATTTTTCAGTATTTTTTTGGGTCTCCTTTAGCAAGTCATTGACTTGTTTTTCATGGTTTTCTCACATCCTTCTCATTTCTCTTCCCAATTTTTCCTCCACTTCTCTAACTTGCTTTTCCAAATCCTTTTTGAGCTCTTCCATGGCCTGGGACCAGTTCATGTTTTTCTTGGAGGTTTCTGTTGTAGGCTCTTTGATTTTATTAATTTCTTCTGTCTGTATGTTTTGGTCTTCTTTGTCACCAAAGACAGAATGCAAAGTCTGAGACTGAATCTCGGTGCGTTTTCGCTGCCTGGCCATATTCCCAGTCAACTAACTTGACCTTTGAGTTTTTCAGTGGGGTATGACTGCTTGTAGACTAAAGAGTTCTATGTTCCATGTTTGGGGAGGAGGTGCCAGCTCTGACACACCAGCACTGCTCCTTCCCCAAGAACCCCCAACCCGAACTGGGCTTAGATCTTCAGCAGGCTTTGCACCCCTGCTCTGATCCGCCACTTAATTCCTCCCACCAGGTGGGCCTGGAGCCGGAAGCAACAGCAGCCTTGGCTGCCCCACCTCTGCTGCCCCCGGGGCTGGAAGCCGAACCGTGAACTCCTTCCACTCCCGCAGCTTTTCCCATTAACCTCCGCAGTCTTTGGTGTTTGTGGGTTGAGAAGTCTCGTAACTGCCGCAGCTCACCGACACAGGGCACCAGGGCCCCCTCCGCCCGGTCCTGGTCTCTTTGGTCCATGCCGCTCAGGCTGGGCTCTGCTCCACTCCATTCCCAGCTCCCAGCTCCCAGCTCCCAGCTCCGTGTGGGATAGACCTCACCCAGAGACCATCCAGGCTGTCCTGGGCTGGAGCCCTGCTTCCCTCTGCTGTTTTGTGGGTTCTGTAGTTCTAGAATTGGTTCAGAGCCATTTTTTATAGGTTTTTGGAGGCACTCAGTACAGAGCTCATGCTATTCCCTGCTTACCAGCCGCCATCTTGGCTCCGCCCTCCAAATTGGTGTTTTATAAACTGAAGGCAACAGTGCTAGATTTGTATAAAATGCTATCCCTCCTAGTTATTTTAAATTCTGCGTCTAAGTATACTATAGCATGACATTACAGTATATTCAAATGAACAGCTACTACTATATGAACATCCTTGGAAGTGGTTAGTGCTTATGTTCAGATAAAGGAACATTGGTTTAGCAAAAACAGCATGACATGGTAAGAGTGACTGATAAAATATTTACAGTTTTAGTATTTTATTTTCTTATTTTCCGCTGTTGATGCTATACTGAAAAATGTAATGAGTATCCATTCTTTTATTTTGCTTTAAATAATCTAATTTCTGTGTACCAGATAAATTTCTTTTTCTCTTTTAAATACTTCCTTTTTTTCATTTCTTCATCCATTGACCTAATTACTCACTATACAATGTCAACTTAACCATAAACTTTCTTCCTGTCTGCCTCTTTTCTTACGTGAGACCTAGATTGTGGACACTTTTGACTAAGAACCTTATCTTAGATGGCTTTAAAATCCAAAAGTATTGTATATTTTTTATAGGATTTATTAAGGATATTTTGCCTGGAATTGTGATTTCATTTTAGTATAGAACTCCCAATTTTGAAACTCCCTCTAGTGATACAGATCAACTACTTCTTTATAATTTCTAGTCTTAGAAAGCTGAGAAACTGAGAGTTTAAATGAATTGCCTATAGGGACACAGCTAGTATGTATTAGAAGTAGTAACAGAACCCAGGTCTTCCAAGGTGGTCTTCTATTCCCATGCCAATGATTCATTTATTGTCAGCATTTCCTCTTTAGAAAAATGGAAGACGTTAAAACCAAAGATCTACATGAACTTTACAAATTTCCCTAAAATGAAAAGTGACAACCCAGACTGAAAGATATGAATCCATTTGTTATTTTTAGCTTCAATAGCTCTTTGCCAATGTATGGTATAGTTGAAAGAACACTATGAATGGGTTTAAATTCCACCTCTGACACCACATGTGACCTTAATCTCCCTGGGCCTATATACCTATATATATAATCTTAAATGGGTGATTCTTTGAGATGTATAAGCAACATGCAACAAATTTTTGGAGTAGGGGAAATTTACTTCTGACAAGAGTAATTGGGGAAACAACCTGACTTTAAAGGATGACTAGGCACTTGCTTCTTTACATGGTCTTAAAGTCTTAAACTTAACAAAAGAATTAAATCCAGTAAGAAAGCTAATAAAACCAAATTATGTGGAAAGAATGAGAAAGTACCATACTTTTGGGGAAAAAAAAAACACGCTACAGATTGCTTCCTACCGCTGCTTTTATAAAGGGTAAGGGCTGTATTGTGCCCCAGATCCATAGTTGGTCTCAATGGAGTTGTAAAAATTTATAGTAATGTCTTAATTAGTTTTATCAGTTATTTAATAAGAAACACAAAATAGTATAATATTTTGGTAGCATATTTATGAATTAGACATCTATATTTGTTTTCTATATTGTTAACCTGTTGTGTAAAAGGGGAACAGACAGTTAAAACAGATTAACAGGTTTTAAAAGGTCCTGCAAAACTAACTGGTCTTTCAGATTTGCCCTATTACATTTTTTTTGGTGGGGGGGGGGGGGATTGTTATTGAAACACCTGTTTTAAAAAAAATCTTTCCTACAAAGGTTATAGCTACTGTTACCTTCTCTTTAAAAGGCAAAGAAGTTTGGAGAGTAACAGTTTTAAATACATCTATGAAAGACTTCTGTTGTGGCAGTTTTTGAGATTTTTTTAATTGAGATTTTTTAAAAATAAGAAATACTTAATAGAGATTATTTGAGAGGCACTAGAGAAAACAGAAAAAACCAAACCAAACCATGGAGAGACCTTTGTAGCTGATGGGGCTAGTATCAGGCTGAGGAGCAACCTTATATGGCAAGCTGTAGTACAGGAGAGTTTGCATGAGAAGCTGCAGAACGACACAGGATAGAAGTTAACAAAACTTTGTTAGTATTCAGGCATGGAGGAGACCAGATTCTGAGAGGGAACAGTCTCAGTAAACGACTTCCATCACCGTTAGCAAAGGGCAGCCCACAGTGGGGTAGCTTCTGGACACTGGCCTTGCAATGACTTCTGCATTCAAAGCCCCAGAACTCTCTGGGGATCAAACCTATATAGAGTTTTAAACAAAGAGCCAGCACAGCACCAATAGAACATGGCCTTCTCATTCATTGGGGAAGATAGTATATTGTTGTTGAGGCATTTCAGTTGTGACTTACTCTGGTTTTTTTTTTTGAGAGGGGAAGGCAGGGAATTGGGGTTAAGTGACTTGCCCAAGGTCACACAGATGGTAAGTGTGTCAAGTGTCTGAGGCCAAATTTGAACTCAGGTCCTCCTGACTCCAGGGTCGGTGCTCTACTCACTGTACCACCTAGCATCCCCCTTGTGTGACTCTTTGTGACCCCACTGGGAATGGTTTTCCATTTCCTTCTCTGGTTCATTTTTACAGATGAGGAAACTGAGGCAAACAGGGTTAAGTGACCTATCCAGGGTCACATAGATAGTAAGGGTCTGGGCTGGACTTGAACTCATGAAGAGGAGTTTTCCTGAACCCATGCCCAGCACTCTATTGTGCCACTTAGCTGACTTAAGTATAGCGAAGATAGAATAGTTAGGACCAGTAAATTGTTATTTTCTAAATTGCCTAATAAGGAGTGAGGAAAGAAGATCAGGAATATAGGGAATTTAATTTTAACCATGTCCACAAGGAAGAAGGTAGTGGTGGGGGTAGGGAGAAGATGCCTAGTGCTGGGTTCATTAGCCTTAGTATGCTTATATACCAGTCAAACCACTTTTCACTATTCCATAGTAAACTACAAATAAGCCTGGTTAACTAGTCCAAATCATGATACATTATTTTTAAAGTAAAATTCTGAAGTGCTATTACATTTTGGCTTTAATAGCCATCCTTTATTGCCTTTGCTGAAAAGCATCTTGACACAAAGCACTGATGACAATACAACAAAAATAGAAATTAATAGTAAAGATGAAAATAATGCAACCAAATGTGGAAACACAATATGCTGCAACCTTCAAATCATTTAAGGGAATGCTTTTGAGCAGTGCTGTATCATGCAGCCTACATATTTTAATACCTTATAGCAAGCATGAGCATCTCTTCTTAATCCTTCCCTATCATCCAATACAACCTAAAATCTCCCCACCCACTCCTGGCCACACACACATTATTGTGTTGGTTAATATCAGTTGATTGAGAAAATACATGACCGGATATGGACCCCTTGAGATAATTCCCAGCTTCCCAAGGGTCTGTAATTCACAGTATGGGAATCATTGTCCCTGTGGCATTTTATTGAAAAATAAAACTTCCCGTACGAGCAAATAATCTGTTTCTATTTGTGCTCCTCAGTCAGCTAAAAAATGCAAGATTTGCACAAATTTTATCTCTGGTTCTATCCTAGAAATTATAAATAAGTATTTACATGATCAAAACCATTCCTGGGGTCCTGCTCTTTGCAGCTGTTCCTTATTATGTTTTTTAAATGTGCAACGCCTGCCATGCTTTCTAAACAAAAGTTTTAGCCTATCACCAAGGTTTGCATACACTTCTTACATAGTCCTGTCAACTCTGGAATAGCTTTTAGACACCTCAAACTCCTATATATCTTTACGTATCCATTCCTCTTTTCCTCCTTTCTCTGAGGTAGAGGTGGCTTTATTCTCCGTCAAGGTCAATCTCTCTACCTGTGCCCTTTATCCAATTCCCTTTCTTCTCCAGGAGCTTGACCTATTGATCATGCTGTCACTTTCATATCCAATCTTTATCTATGGATCTTTCCCAGCTGTTTACAAACAGATCTAATTCAATCCTATTCCTAAAACATCCTCATTTGACTATGCCATCACCACAGTCATCCAATATTTTTTCGCTCTTTCATTCCCAATATTTTATAAAGAATCTTCCTTACCAA
Organism: Trichosurus vulpecula; assembly: GCF_011100635.1. Classification (NCBI taxonomy): domain Eukaryota; kingdom Metazoa; phylum Chordata; class Mammalia; order Diprotodontia; family Phalangeridae; genus Trichosurus; species Trichosurus vulpecula. The sequence goes on along the minus strand of NC_050573.1, from coordinate 510,681,639 downwards.
CCACTTATTTCTCAGTCCCTTGCAAACTGATTTCACATCCCACCATTCAACTGAAATTGTTCTCTCCAAGATTACTAATGATCTCCTAATTGCTAGATCTGATGACATTTTCTCAGTTCTCATTCTCTTTGACCTTTCTGTAGCTTATTATACTATTGATCACCCTGTCTAGAAGACACTTTCTTTTCCATTAGCTTATTTTATGTTACTGTCTCCTGGTTCTCCTCTTACTTGTTTGACTTCTTTCGCTTAGGCTTCTTTGCTGGATAATCATCCGTCTTCTGATCTAGTCATATTACCAAGGTATAGAAGAGGTAAAAATAAAAAGTCTGGGAAAATGAAGAGAGATAAAGGATGATAGTTTGAGGAGACGATAGGATTCTTTTTTTTTAATAATGAGGGAGATCTGAACATGTTTGTAGATAAAAGAGAAGGAGTTAATAAGAGAGAATGAAAATTTAGGGAAGGGAAGCTTCTGAAAGGGTAAGAAAGTATGGGACAAATGGCACAAGTAGTCGGTGTCACTATTATCAAAGATAAGTGTTATTTCTTCCTCTAAGACTGTAGCAAAGGATGAGAAAATGGGAGATGATGCTGAGATTTGAGGCATAAAAATGGAGACAAAAGGGGGCTCATTATGGAAGGCCTTAATTTTTTTCAGTGAAAATATGAGGCAAGCTCCTCTGCTGAAAATGAGGATTAAGAGGATGGTGTAGGCGAGATGAGGAGGGAAAGGAAGGTTTGGAACAGATGCCATAGTAGGGAGTGCAGTAGAGAGACAATGAGAGAAAAGTTAAATAAGGACCTGGTTAAGATTAGAGAATACTAATTTATAGCGGACCTAATTTGCACAGTGATGTCACTTCTTCTGGCAGCAGTCAGTGGTCTTCAGAGGAACCTGAGTATTAACAGGGGAGCTAGATAATATGAATAATCCAGGGTTGTAGTTTGGAAAAAGATGAGCATCGCTAGGCCAGGGTGGGTGGTGGGTGAAAGGGTGGAAGGTAAAGGATTGAAGAGAGTACCAGGTTGAACTGGTTAAGTAGAGTCAAGATTTTACAGAGAGGAAAACAGAACCAGAACAGGGATAATGATCTAGAATCAGGGGTGGGGAACCTGTGGCCTTGAGGCCCCTGTGGCCCTCTAAGTCCTCAAGTGCGGCCCTTTGACTAAATCTAAACTTCACAGAACAAATCCCCTTAATAAAAGGATTTATTCTGTAATACTTGGACTCAGTCAAAAGGCCTCACCCAAGGACCTAGAAGACTACATGTGGCCTTAAGGCTGAAGGTTCCCCACCCCTGGCCTAGATAATAAGAGAAGAAAATGACTTCCCAACCTATATATCCAGGTCTAACCTCTCACCTGAATTCCAATCACTCATTGTCTAAAACAGAACTCATTATTTTCACTCTTAAATATGCCTCTCTTTTAAACCTCCCTATTTCAAATGAGGGCACCACAATTATAGACACCCAGGTTTGTAACCTTAGATTAACTCCCTTTTCTCTTTCTCTATATTTAATCATTTGTCAAATATTGTCCATTCTGCCATTGAGAGATCTCGTATCTGTTCCTTTATCTCCACACATGCCACCATGCTAAGGCCTCGTCACATCTTTCCTAATTTACTATAATAGTCAGCTAGCATTTATTAAGCAACTACTACATGCCAGGCATTGTGGTAAGTACTGGGGATACAAATGAAGGCAAAAAACAGTCCCTTCTTTCAAGCAGCTCATAGTTCAGTAAGAGACAAAATGCAAACAACTACGTGTAAACAAACTGTATACAGGATAAATTGGGGGTAATCTCAGTGGGGAAGGCACTAGATTAAGGAGAACTGGGAAATGCTTCTTGCAGAAGGTAAGACTTTAGCTGAGACTTGGATGGAAGCCAGGAGGTAAAGATGAGGTGGGAGAGAATTCTAGACCTAAGGCAGCCAGTGAAAATACTTGGAGTTAGGAGATAAAGTGTCGTGTGTGAGGAACAGCAAGGAGGCCAGTGTCATTGGATTGCAGAGCACGTGATGGGAGGTATAGTATAAGAATACTGGAAAGGTAGGAAGAGAATGGGTTATGAAGGTTTTAATAGCTAAATAGATGTTATATTTGATTCTGAAGGTAATAGGGAGGCAACGGAGTTTTTTGAATGGGAGGGGGTAATGTGGTTAGACCTGCAATGTAGAAAAATCACTGACAGCTGTGTTGAGGATGGATTAGAATAGGAAGAGATTTGTGGCAGGGAGGTCAACCAGCATGCAATTTCAATAGTCTAGGTGTGAGGTGATTAGGGCTTGTACTGTGGTGGTGGCTTTGTCAAAGGACAGATGTAAAAAAGCTAAAAAAGGCAGGACTTAACAAATGATTGGACATTAGGGGTTAAAGAGAATAAGAGTAGAGAATGACATCTAGGTTTTGAATCTGGGTGACTAGGAGAATAGTGGTACCCATGCTAGCAATAAGAAAATTTGGAAGAGGGGAAGATAACAAATTCAGTTTTGGACATGTATTTAAGATGTCTATGGGATGCACAGTTTGCCTTGTCTAATAAGCAGTTGGAGATGCAATAAGTTAGGGACAGACAAGTAAACCTAAGAGTAACCTGCCTAGAAATGATCATTGAAACTGTGGGAGCTGAAAAGTCACCAAGTAAAATAGCATACAACGAGAAGAGAGGACAGAGCTTTGGGGAATACCAAATTAGCAGGCATAACCTGGATGAAGATCTAATAAAGGAGATGGAGGAGTGATCAGACAGGCAAGAGGAGAATCAGGAGAGAATGCTGTCTCTCTAGATAAAAATTTAGAGAAGAGAATATCAAAGAAAAGAGGGTGATTGACAGTGTCTAACATTGCAAAGCGGTCAAGTAGGATAAGAATTAAAAAAAGACTATATATTGGCTAATATGTTTTATATATATACATACATATACATATATACATACATACACACACACACACACACACACATATATATATATATATATATATATATATATATATATATATAGAGAGAGAGAGAGAGAGAGAGAGAGAGAGAACGAGAGAGAGAGAGAGAGAGGGAGAGGGAGAGAGAGAAGGGAAGTGGAGGTACCTATTATAGATGACCTTCTGAAAGTGTTTAGTCATGAAAGGAAGGGGAGATATAGGATGATAGCAGGATGGAGGATGAGGGGGACCTAGACATGTATGTAGGCAGTAGGGCAGGAGCCAGTAGATGGGAGCGATTGAAAATTAATGAGAGAGTGGGGATGATAGAGGGGGCAATCTGCTGGAATAGGTAGAATGGGATCACTCATTCATGTTGAGGACTTTACCCCAGGAAGGAGAAGGGCCAACTCTTCATAAGGTGGAGGAGATAGTGGCAGAAGGCATCTAAGGGATATGACAGGGGAGAAAAGGGAGCCCATGGTGAATGGCCTCAATTTTTTATAAAATATTTATTTATTTACTTTTAGTTTTCAATGTTCATTTCCACAAGATTTTGAGTTACAATTTTTCTCCCCATCTCTCTTCTCTCCCCACCTCAAGATGGCATGTATTCTGATTGTCCCTTTCCCCAGTCTGCCCTCCCTCCTTTTGCCCCATGTCCCCCCACCCCCATCCCCTTTCCCCTTACTTTCTTGTAGGGCAAGATAGATTTCTATACTCCACTGCCTGTGTATCTCACTTCCCATTGCATGTAAAAAGAGTTTTTAACATTTGTTTTTAGAACTTGGAGTTCCAAATTCTCTCCCTTCTTCACTCCACACCCACCCTCCTTGAGAAGGCAAGCAATCAATATAGGTTATACATGTATTGTTATGCAAAACACTTCCATAACAGTCATGCTGTGAAAGACTAACTATATTTCCCTCCATCCTATTCCATCCTCCATTTATTCAATTTTCTCCTTTGACCCTGTCTCTTTTCAAAAGTGTTTGCTTCTGACTACCCCCTTCCCCCATTTGTCCTCCCTTCTATCATTCCCCTTCCCTTATCTCCTTCCCACCTACTTTCCTGTAGGGTGAGATACCCAATTGAGTGTGTATGTTATTCCCTCCTTAAGCCAAATCTGATGAGAGTAAGGTTCACTCATTCCCTTTCACCTCTCACCTCCTCCCTTCCATTATAACAGCTTTTTCTTGCCTCTTTTATGTGAAATAATTTACCCCATTCTATCTCTCCCTTTCTCCTCTTAATTCCTCTCTCACCCCTCATTTTATTTTTTAGATATCAGCACCTCATATTCAACTCACCCTGTGCCCTGTGTCTATATGTATGTATACTCCCTTCGACTACCCTAATACTGAGAAAGGTCTCATGAGTTACAAATATCATCTTTCCATGTAGGAATGTAAGCAGTTCAACTGTAATAAGTCTCTTAGATTTCTCTTTCCTGTTTCCCTTTTCATGCTTCCCTTGATTCTTGTATTTGAAAGTCAAATTTTCTATTCACCTCTGGTCTTTTCATCAAGAATGCTTGAAAGTCCTCTATATCATTGAAAATCCATTTTTCTCCCTGAAGTATTATACTTGGTTTTGTTGGGTAGGTGATTCTTGATTTTAATCCTAGCTCCTTTGACCTCCAGAATATCATATTCCAATACCTTAAGGTAGAAGCTACTAGATCTTGTGTTATCCTGATTGTGTTTCTGCAATACTCGAATTGTTTTTTTTTTTTTTCTAGCTGCCTGCAATATTTTCTCCTTGACCTGGGAACTCTGGAATTTGGCTACAATATTCCTAGGAGTTTTCCTTTTGGGATCTTTTTCAAGAGGTGATTGGTGGATTCTTTCAATTTCTTTTTTTTTTTTGGAGGGGATAGGCAGGGCAAATGGGGTTAAGTGACTTGCCCAAGGTCACACAGCTAGTAAGTGTGTCAAGTGTCTGAGGCCGGATTTGAACTCAGGTCCTCCTGATTCCAGGGCTGATGGTCTACTTACTGTGCCACCTGGCTGCCCTGGATTCTTTCAGTTTCTATTTTACCCTCTGGTTTTAGAACATCAGGGCACTTTTCCTTGATAATTTCTTGAAAGATGATGTCTAGGCTCTTTTTTATTTTTTGATCATGGCTTTCAGTTAGTCCAATAATTTTAAAATTATTTCTCCTAGATCTACTTTCTAGGTCAGTGGTTTTTCCAATGAGATAGTTCACATTATCTTCCATTTTTTTCATTCTTTTGGTTCTGTTTTATAATTTCTTGATTTCTCATGAAGTCATTAGCTTCTATTTGCTCCATTCTAATTTTTAAGGAATTATTTTCCTCAGTGAGCTTTTGGATCTCCTTTTCCATTTGGCCAATTCTGTTTTTCAAGGTATTCTTCTCCTCATTGGCTTTTTGTACCTCTTTTGCCATTTGGGTTAGTCTATTTTTAAGGTGTTATTTTCTTCAGTATTTTTTGGGTCTCCTTTAGCAAGCTGTTGACTCATTTATCATGATTTTCTTCCATCGTTCTCATTTCTTTTCCCAATTTTTCCTCTACTTCTCTTACTTGACTTTCCAAATCCTTTTTGAGTCTTCCATGGCCTGCAACCAGTTCATATTTTTCTTGGAGTCTTTTGATGTAGGGTCTTTGACTTTGTTGTATTCTTCTGGCTGTATGTTTTGATCTTCTTTGTCACCAAAGTAAGATTCTATAGCCTGATTTTTTTTATGCTGTCTGCTCATTTTACCAGTTGATTACTTGACTTTTGAGCTCTTTTTCAAGGTATGACTCTGCTTCCAGAGCAGAGAGTACTTTGTCCCAAGCTTTAGGGTCCAAGCACTGCTGTTTTCTGAGCTACTTGTAGGCACCTGTAAATTTTCAGTTCTTCTGAGGTGGTATGATCCAAGGAGAAGTGTTTACTCTTCTGCTGGCCTGTGCTCTGGTCTGTGAGTGACCCCAAGCACTCTTTTCCACCTTGGAACTGCTAGGAGGACTCCCTCTCCACAGCTACCACAAGTTCTGCTACACCAGAGCTCCTCCTCACCTCAAGACTGCCACCCAGGACTGTGACCTAGATCCAAGCAGGGCAAAGCAAGAGAATCCTGTTTCAGCACCAGCAAAGAAATCCCTGCACTCCTGCTCTGATCAGCTGCTTGATTCCCCCCACTGTCTGTGGGTCTGGAGCTCTGGAAGCAGCTACCCCTATGAAGAATTGACTTAGCAACTGCTTCTACTGTTGCTACAGCCCCTCCTTCTCCTTCCTACTAAAGATCTGTGAGAGAAAGTTCTTGTACCCAAAAGCTTAGCACTGTCAAATGGTTCAATATAAGAAATAGATATAATTGTATGAGTAGAAATGACCATAAAGAAGATGCATTGCCATCTCCTTTGGGCCTTGGTACCCTAAGACCACGGGACCTTTATTTGCTTTTGCTGCTAAAACCTCGTATGTATTGTCTCCCTCAATGGAATGTGAATTCCTTGAGAAGGGCCTATATTACTCTCTCTTTGTGTATCTTCAGTGCTTAGCACAGTGCTTTGCACATAAGTGCTTGATAAATTTTTTTTTCTTCCTTCCTCTCTTCCTCCCTCCCTCCCTTCCTCCTTTCCTCTATCCTTTCCTTTCTTCCTTCCTTCCTCCCTCCATTTTTCTTTCTTCCTTTCTTCCTCCCTCCATTTTTCTTCCTTCCTTCCTTTTCCTTCCTTCCTTCCTTCCTTCCTTCCTACCTTCCTTACTTCCTTCCTTCCTTCCTACCTACTATCTTACTTTCTTTCTTTCTTTCTTTCTTTCTTTCTTTCTTTCTTTCTTTCTTTCTTTCTTTCTTTCTTTCTTTCTTTCTTTTTTTTCTTCCTTTCTTCCCTTTCTTTCTTTCTTTCTTTCTTTCTTTCTTTCTTTCTTTCTTTCTTTCTTTCTTTCTTTCTTTCTTTCTCTGTACCATGAGTCTCCAGAATTTCTAAGTTGGCATCTGATGATTGGCCCTCCTGGATGCTTGAGTTCTGAACTATATAATTTGGTTTAAATGCTTTACCATCCCTCCTAGAATGTCTGGGTTTGAAGCATTTCCTAATTGTCGATCTCTAGGGTCTATGAGAATGGTTGGTTCACAGCTATATGATACATGTGTTCTTATTTATCATTATTCTGTACTGTTTGTTTTTTTGAAACAATTTTATGTTCAGAGTAAAAATTTGTCTACTTCTTTGGAGTCAACTCTGTTTGCCAATGCTGAATGATTAGGGCTCACTGAAATGCAGGAAGGTCAAGAAAAAAGTGATTTTTGGCCAGTAGGTTGGTATTCAGAGCTATTCTTCATTGGGCAAATATACAAATCCACACATAACGTTGCCCATGAGTCGATGCCACCCCATAGAGAGATGAAGAACTGATGAATAGAATGTTGCTGATTCTCTGAAAGCCAAAGTTAGTAAAGCATTTACATATTATTTGTACCCAGCAAAGCATGTGTAAATCAACTGGGCAATCATGGAACTCCCCAGGCACACAGTCTTCAAAGCTATTCAGTGGGACAATACTTTTTAAATAAAATATTTATTTTATTCTGAACTTAAGAAATAAACAAGCGTTTCTATAACATAGAATAGAATAAAAGATGATTACACATGAAATTGCAAATCTATTATGTACATCTTGCTATTCCTTTTAAATGTATCAATACTTAGTCATATATGTTTTATCTCTCTTTAGAACACAAATTCTTTAATGCCAAAGAGCTAGTTAACTGTTGTCTTTTCATCTTTAGTACCCAGAACAATGCCCATTCACACAGTGTTTAATAAATGTTTGTTGAATTTTACTTTATTGAGCCTTCTTCTGAACCCCTAGTCATCTTGTATAACTTGAGTGATTATTATGTTCTTAGAACTATGCTAAAGGGCTATATGAAGTATGAGTCCCTGCACTCAAAAGGTTTTGAGAGAAATGATTATTAGCAACAAATTATGAGGGAGATCCAGGTTTTGTCCCTGTCTTATTTCCTTCTTCAAAGCCCAGGCTTGAAGCACATTACTGACTTCTGCCAAAAAATTTACCCCACCTAGATCATCTTATCTAGGTGAACTCCTGCCCACTGTGTTCTACTCAGGTTTGGGTGGAGATAAATTCTTTGATTAAATTGCCCAAGGCTGGGGGTGATTTGGAAGTAAAGGACATGATCTAAGTTCTGTTCATTAGAATAGGTCTTCCTCTGATCATAATATTCATTCTATCTCATTACTTGATAGCCAATGAGAGTCACTTGCTATCCTCAGGAACACCCACTCTTCCAAGGGCAGGTAAACCTTGGATGGATTCCATGAGAAGTCTTTGGCATTTGAGAGTGTCACTGACCCTTTTTATTAATTTTATGATAGTGTTATTAATAAAATAATTAAGTAACCCAGAAATTATGTCCCTTGAACTTTTTATACATCAGAATTTATAATCTTTTTGAGGAAATAAGACATGCACACATTAATTAATCAAACAAGTAGGTATAGAGGGCTGATCTTGGAACTAGAAGACCCGGGTTCAAGTTTTGACTCTGATACATGGTAGTTTTGTGACATAGGCATATCGTTTAAGCCCTCAGTTGCCCTGAGCACCTCCCTGAGACAGTATATTATAGAGGAGTTCCAGATCTCTATCAGTGGATGAAATTTCCACACCCATGGTTTCTTACACTGATGAAATCAGTTTGGAATGAAAATAAACAAATAAAAAAACCCCAAATAAACAAAGGTACCATATAATGGAGTGCTGAATTGTGTGCTACAGATACTAACATATTGTGGCTTAGAAAAGAGAGGTTAATGCAAACTGGATTAACCATAGAGGAAATAAACATTGAATTGAGCCAGGGCAAATTGCCCACTAATTTCTAGTTTATTTGAACCCCAGTCCCTCTAAACCCATTTTAAAGAAATGACTGAAGATGAGAGTGTTAAAGATAACCATGGGAGGGGAGAGGATTTATTAAGTACTTAACTTAATGTGAGAAGGTCTACAGATAAGCATCCTAGGTTACCTTAACAAACTCTTATCTTCTCTGTCCTATCTTTAGGCCTAATGGGCAACTGAGACAAGGCTACTCCTCCTTAAAATCTCCCAATATTTTTCACTGTCATATTCTAAAACTGGTCAAGAGGGTCAGGAAATAGGTCTGAGTTAATGGTCCTCCAATTTTCCAATCTTTATTTCACAGGGCAAAAGTGTTATAAATCACCTTCCCTACGCTATGAGAAAATACTTATGAAATTTCTTTGAGTATTTGCTGGGCAATAATTAAAACTACATTTCAAAATATGCATTATTCTGATTAAAAAATAAATGTAGACTGAGAATAGTAAGGGAAAGTACACTTGAAATAAAAACAAGTACCTCAAGTTCAAGTGAAATGTGAATTTTGGATCAGTCTATTAACTCTTGGTTATCATTTTGAGAATCACTGGATGAACCAAGGAATAAAAAACCTAGTCTGTGGAATAGTTTTTGAATGTAAGGCCATTCCTCTCTGAGAAAGTGTTCACATATTCAAATTGACTTGACTAAATGTGGTAAGAAAAAAAATTAATTTACTCATTCATTCTACAAATATTTACTGAGCACTTTTGTTGAATTAACATGTGTATCTACATGATATCAAACAATCCTTTTGAGTGTATTTTTCAGTTTTTAATCAAATTTTTGTTTTTGGCATTGGGTAGATGCTCACCAAATTCTTCCTCCAACCTCATTTTGTTATAATAGTGACCATAGGTTCTTGAAGGGTATGCCAGTGGAGTACGAGCTCTGATGGGTACTGATAAACTGGAACGGTTCCTACTATAATTTAAAAAAAAACTCATCATCATAAAGTTGACCACCAAATAATGACTTTGTGTGTATGTGTTTGGCAACTCATGATACTGATGAGGGCACAGTCTCTGGGAACCCCTTGAACCCTTGAACTCTCCTTGAATCTTGCCACTCGACCTGGCCTTGGCCTGAGGCTATAACCATTAAGCCCAAATGCCTACCTTGCCCAGTCCTCTATTGTCCAGCTGTTTCCCACCCTTAATCCTGTTTCCCATCCTTAATCCTGATCAAAATATCTATACCCTAGCTCCGCTACCCCAGCCCTTGATGGGTTGTCATTTCCATATGGCCTTCAGCTATTTCCCCCACCCTGGAGTCTGACCTCGTCCTTAAGTCCCTCCCTAGACCCCTCTTCTGGTCACCCCAGACCACCCCTCAATCCCTCCCACAACCTTTGTGTATATAATCTCCATCTTGCCTCCATGAGGTTGGTCAGAACCAATCTAGCTCAGATGGGTCTGGCCCTTTTTCCTTACAGGCGTCGCAAGGGGTGGGATCTCTCGGGGCAGGCTTATTTGGCTAACTCTTAATAAACTTTATCCCTTCCCTTGGCTAAGAAGGCTTGAGTCGAATTCTTTCGGCAGGACCCGGCGTGTCGGTACTTTGGGGTGTTGAGCACCTCTCACCCCAAACCCTCATCAATACCATCTACTAAGTTTTGGGGGATTGCAATCTGGATGGGAGAAGAGAGTACCCATACTGACATAATTATGGTTTTTTTTTCAAGTATTATAATTGCAGTGCCCAACACTCTAATTTGGGCCACTGACTCAGGCACATGGTGCTTAAGGAATAGTCTTTTATCTCAATCCACAGTTCATGAATCATCATTTTTGGCAACTCCCTAATCAAAACAGAATGAAACATGCAACGTCATAACAAAGCAAAGGATATTTATTTAAAATGGAAAACAAAGTAAATAACTTAGTATAGCATCCTGTGGAGACAGATCAGTAGGAAGGACAAGCCTATGAGGACTAGCTGGGAAATACTTGTACTAAAGGACCATTTTCTCAGTTTAGACTGTTTGTGTAGATGGGTGGGAGGATAGGTTACGCTTTGAACTGAGCTAAGAGATGGAAAAGAATGGAACTGTGGCAAGAGAAAAGCCATAGCTCTGCTATGGTGATGGGATTATGGACTATGCAGAAGGCAGTTCTTAGTAGTCAGTTTGATTTGTCAGAAAATAAAAACAACTCAGACTGCTTATTCCTGGGAAGTGACTATTCCCTTTCTAACAAGCTGAGGATGATCAACAATGTTTTTCTCTCTCCAGCTTCCCTTCATTCCTCCTCACTATATGCTACCTGGCAGCTGACTCAAATGCGTTTCTTCCCTATCCTTTAAGTCATTCCTTTATGTTGACTTCATTTTCCTTTTCATGGTTGACCATGAAAGCTATATGTGCCTGTTTGTATCTCACTGGAGATGAAAGTGGGTCAAAGGAAGAAACAGTAGCTATTTGAAATTTACACAGGATTGAAGATAGGGTAGAGAGCCCAGTTTCTGTCCAATTGTTAAAAGGGATCTCTGGAGGCTTGAGCTACTAATTTTATTAATTACTAGCATCAATACTCATTGTTTTTTAAGCTGTCTAAACTAGCAAAGAAAAGAATCGATACAGATCTAAGCCATTGCCTCTGGACTAAGTAAGTCCTCATTCCTTGAAGCCAGCGGAGGTGTCTAAAGTTAAGCAAGTACTCTTTTTGCCCCAATGTCAGAGAAAGGAGGAAGAATGGAAGGAGATGGCAGTAGTCTAAGGAAGGCCATGCCAAGGCCAAGCTTAAGCCCAGGGAATGGATCCAAGCTTACTTTGGGGGTATTAAATTCTTCCTGTAACAGAAGGATTCAGAAGGAGCAAGTACTAGTCATTCATGATGCTGAGTGTAGGTTGCATTAGAAAACACTCATACCACCCATTTCTCCAAATTTACCACTTCCTAAACCTCCAAAGACTAGAAGCTGCAAGACCACTCATCTCTGTTTCCCATGTTGCTTACCTAGCAGGGACTGCATTCTAGGGGACTGAGTGTTAGAGACTTACATGTTGGATTAATGCTGAAGCACTGAAGAGCCTTTCATTGTCGCTTCCTTTTAGGAAGTGTGAGAGAAAATGTCTACGGTAGTTCCTGGAAACTAGCATTGTCCTTGTTTAGCTGGAGCTGAGGAGAGAGAAATGCTTCCTGTCACTAACACGAGTTAAACATGACTCCTATTTTCTTCTCCTTTTTGCTTCTCTGACTCTGGCACCCTAGTCTCCAGCTCACATCTCACACAACCAGAAGATTCCTGCCAGCCTTTCAAACTGGGTTTTCTCAATACTACTGACCTAACACACCATTCTAGATGATGTAATTCAGAGGGTCCCAGACCACTTTATATAATATTGAAGGCATTAGGCACAGTTATGTCTCTTTCATCTGCGAAAATGCTATCCTTGCTTCTGAATAGTATTTTACTCTTAAACATAATTTCCTTCCTCCCGTTGATAGAGAAATGGCAGGTTACAACTACAGAATGAAATAGCTGCTAATGAACATGGTCAGTATTTCAATTTGTATTGCTTGACTGCATTCCTGGATTATAAGAGAGAGTTCTTTTTTGGGGGGGGCGGTATTTAGAAGTATTAAAGATGTTAAAAATCCCCCAAACATTAATACTTTTTATAAAAATGTATATATTTAAATAAATTTTTATATTTTATAAAATAACATTTTATAATTTAAAAATAAATTTTATAAATGGTCTTTTAAAAAATCTATATGTTGGGGGCAACTAGGTGGTGCAATGAGTAGAGCACTGGCCCTGGAGTCAGGAAGACCTGAGTTCAAATCCAGCCTCAGACACTTGATGCACTTACTAGCTGTGTGAGCATGGGCAAGTCACTTAACCTCAATTGCCCTGCCTTTCCCCTCCAAAAAACAAAAACAAAAAAAATCTATATGCTATTCAGGCAATACGAGCAGTTTTCAACCTTCTTTTGTTAAATACTTCAGGTCCTCCATGGTCGTGTCACACTCAAGGATGGGACAATTGGTTTGGTTGTCTTTTCAAGGCACTCATGAAATGTTTTGGTCACTGTGTTGCTGCATTAGGATGAACAGGACAAATTAATTCCAAGCAAGGTATTGAAAAAAAATACTTCCTTACATGCATTTGGCTTGTATGTTATCCAAACTCATATGCCTTTGTTTATTCAAACGGTTTCAAGATAAGCTGTTGCCTGTGTTTTTATCCTTCAATGACATAAGTATATATGTATGTCTTAAACCAGAGTTGTCCAACATACAGCCGGTATGGTGCCCACAACCCTTCTGAGTGCTACCAGAAACAGACTAAAATGTAATTGGGAAATATTTAACAAAATCAGTAAAAATACAGTAAAACATAGATAACACATTTTGAAACCAAGTCAATAATGAGGCTGTAGGGATCCTCATGTACAGATTAGTGCCTCTGTTTCTATTTGAGTTTAACACCACTGTTTTAAACCATTTCCTGAAACTGACTCATTCTTTTGGATTCAGAGGAAGAATAATAAATCTTATTCTAGTCCCTCACTGTAACAGTATATGAATCTTTATTTTTAAGTGTTTTTTTAATTCAGCAAGTTGTTGACTTTATTTTCTAATCAGTTCTGTACCTCCTATTTTATAGTTGATTCCATCAATTAAACTTCAATAAATCACTAGCGATGTGACCCTGGATAAGTCACTTAAACCTGTTTACCTTAGTTTCTGTAGTAGCAATTTGGATTTGAAGATCTTTCCCATGTGATCTGGGCTTACGTCACAGGAAACCTAAGACACATGTGGTGGGGGGAGCTTCCTGATAGGAAAAGGAAGTTATGTCACAGGAAATGCTGGGGGGGCGGGGAGAGAGAGAGAAAGAGAGAGAGAGAGCGAGCAGTCATGGCTGCTAATGGCTGCCCTCATGATTGTTAGAACTGAGCAGGGTGACTTAGCTGTACTGTGAGTTTGTTTTGGGGAAGACCCCAGGAGGGCGTCGGAGAGGTTTTGGGATCGTGAGTCTCCAGGTTGTTATATTGTGTGTGGAATGTTTTACTGCTGTGATAGACTGGGTAAGTGGCTTGTGGGATATGGTTCTCTGGTATCTGAATAAATGGTTTACTTCTTCTACCTTCTATGTGGAGATTCTTATATACTTTGCAATACAGAACCACATAGGCATTTTGACAATTATCATCTACATTGCTATTATTGCTTTAGTGTTACAGTTCCTCATCTGTAAAATGAGCTAGAGAAGGGAATGGCAAACCACTCCAGTATCTTTGTCAATAAAATCCCAAATAGGGTTATGAAGAGTTGGACAGGATTGAAAAATGACAAAATAACAACAAAATGTTATAAATATTAAAAATGTTTTTTCCCCTCCATCAAATCTTGTCATATTACCTCCTTGAAATTTTAAAATACAATATGTACTTGAAGTTTGTTTTGCTTAAAACAACCTGATCTCAGTATTTTCCCTACTCTAGATACATCCCTCTTTGCCCTTCAGTCCAGACCCAAATATCTGGAACTTGCAATTAAAAAAATGAAACTCAGACTTTTTTTTCCTTAATCTCAGTTTCAGCTTCTCTAGTTCTTTATGCTCTCAGCATAAGAACCCCGGGGAGAATCACTTGAACTTTATATTTGGCTCATGACTAGGGTCTTCCTCTAAGTGATTAGATTCATATAATGTACATCAAGCATAGCATAGCTTTTTGTTTTCTTGTCAAAAAAGAAATACTTAACAAATTCTCCAATTTGAACCAGCAAAGACTTCAATATGAAACAGTAATTTAAAACTACTTTGTAAGTAGAGGTTTAAACTTAAAATGTTAGAACATGAAGCATTTTGTGGGACTATGAAGAGGCATTTCATCTTTCATTTTGGCTCTGCACTGATTGTCTCCCTTAGCATCGATGTCTTCTAGTAAACCAGACCAGTGGTTGAACTCACCCACCTTTAAATGGTTGTCTTTTCCTAGAGAAGCATTATAGTAGCTGTAGGGGAAACCTTCTGTAGTGTAGCCAGTATGTAGGCACCAAGGAACTCCAATCTTGAGCTCACAAGGTTGACTCCAAAGTTGGAAATATTTATCTCAGGATGCTGTTTGGTCACATTCTCAGGGAAGAAATACAAAGCAGATGTGGCTAACCTCTACCTGAACAAAAATCTTTTCTACTATTTTACTGATAAGTGATCATTTTTTTGCTTGAAGACATTAAGAGAAGAACTCATTCCATATCAGGAAGACCTCAGTTCAAATAAGGCTTCAGACATTTACTAGCTGTGTGACTCTGGGCAAGTCACTGAAACTTGCTTGCCTCAGTTTCCTCCTCTATAAAATGAGATAGAGAAAGAAATGGCAAACCACTCCAGTATCTCTGCCAAGAAAGGCTCGAGTAGGGTCACAAAGAATTGTGAAAATAACTAAAACAACAAAGAAGTGAGACCTTGTTCATTATAGGTACCCACAAAAAATAAGATAAAAAATGGAATAAAACAAATAATTCTTAATGAGTTTCACAACCAAATATATGTTACCTTATTTCTAGGGGATGTCTTGCATGGAATATGGGAATGTCTGAATATACCCAAATTAAACCACTCAATTGCCCTGGTTTATGTGGTTCAAAGGTGATATGGAGACAGTAAATGATGGAAATGTGGGACAGGTTGCCTATTCAGAGCTGAGGCTGCTGGTTGCCCTATCTGTGCCTTCGATAAGTCCTTTTCTTCATCTACAGGTGTCTATTACCACCTCTCTCAGGATGAGTGGTCGGGTATTGCCTGAGGGAATTTAATTCTACCCAGCTGCCACCACCTCTGGACCTTGAGGTGGGGGTAGAAGGGGTGAGAGGAAACCCTTGAGTTGCTCCAAGGATATTTATGCTGGGATGACAAGACTTAGGCCCCAACAAGTATCTCCTGCTTTGGCATGTAGTGAGGCACCCAGACAAGGGACTGGTTCTGGATTGGGACCATGCTCTGGAAATTGGTCAGTAGGCTTGCTGCATCAGTATAATTTTTCTAGCCCTCCTAGAAGCTTTCTTGCAGTCTGGAGGTTGCCTTGGCTATTGAGCTGCCTCCTTTCATAGGACTATAGCCTTGTGGTGAGATATATCGGTTCCTCTGTACATAGGTGAAAAACAACAGAGCCAAAGGCATCACAGATCTCTCCAACAGTAAGATGATGAGGTTGGTGGCCCTTAAGTGTCATGTTTCTGCTCCAAGTTCCTCTTTCCTTTCCTTCTCAAGTAATATGGATAGGACCAAGTATAGGCAACATCATCATATGACAATAATAATAGAATTAGCATATTATTCTAAGGCTTGCAAAGCACAAAATGTTATCTTATTTAATATTCACAACAGTCCTGGAAGATAGATGCTATTATTATCATTTCCATTTTACTGGTGAAGAAACTGAGGCTGAGAAGGGTTAAATGGCCTGTCCAGGGTCACACAGTCAAATAAGAGAGAATTCCAGTCTTCCAGACTCCAAGTCTAGTGCTCTCTCCACTGTATCACCTACAAAAGTGAACCCAAACATCATCTATAATTTTAATATATTTTGTACATTTAATAGAAAGATTAAATATTATTTTAATATCAAGAAAGAGTGTATCTGAGGTTTCAAAAAATAAGACATATTAAATATAAAGATAGTATCAACATTCCATTCTCTAGTTTATCTGTACTGCCAACACAACAAATAATATTAAACAATAACAATTTAAACTTTATTGCAAGATACAACAAAAATTATCTTTAAAATTAATCTATTTTATGAAAACAAGTATCATTATCAGGGCTTTCTATGAAGGGCCATTTTTCACACAAAACATGCTGAAAGAGAGTTCCAATCTATGATAAAGATTTTATTCACTGTTTTATTCTTTGATACATGCTGTTGCAAAAAGGGCAACATTTTCAGTTTTTCTTAAAATGTGTATCATTGAGGAGTGATTGTGGCCTGCTCAATTTATTCTAACTTCTGGGCATAAGCCAAAAAAATGGTGAAAATGCTTTCTGGAAATGAAGCTGTGAGTATTTGTGGCATGTTGAGGGACTTTGGGAAACAACGGAGTGAAGCGAGCCTTTATTGTGTAAACTGTTTTCCTAGAATATCTGAAGAATAATGTTTCAAAAAGTCTGGAGGCTGGGTGGGGTGGGAAGGAAGATTCACTCTTTATCTGCCAAAGGTCTCAAATTCAGCACAGAGTTGTAACTTGAGTGGTTCTGTGGCCTAATCCAAATTTAGACAGTCATTTGAGCAATACTTTTTACGAAAAGGTACATGTTATAAGTGAATTATTCTAAATCTTGATAAATAAATAGAATCCTTTACAATGGCCCATAGATTTTGTTATACATTTTTAATCAAATGGTTTATGTAGACAAGGCCCCATTAAAAAAAATCCCCAGTCCTTCCTCTTTCCCTTTCCTCTTTCCCCTTCCCCACCCCACATTCTCCTTCCCTTCCCTACACAACCTCCCATGCCTAGGGCAGCCCTACCTGGGCCCCGAACTGAGTTATTATTTTTCACTTCCATACCTTTGTTGATGCCATGACTAGGACTACCTCATCCCTCTTCTCCTTCTGTTCAATTGGTTACCTTCCATTAAATCCCAATCCATATGTTTGTTGAATTGAATGGTCTCTGATTCCTTTGGAGTTGGCAATGATTGTTCTGTTCTTGACCCTTATAGATCATTTTGACTACACCTCTCTTATTTTGTGTTGCAATTACATCTATATATACAGTAAGGGGTGGTAGAAAGAATACTGGGTTTGAAGTCAGGAATCTTGGCTCAAATCCTACTTCCAATATTTTCTAGTTGTGTGAGCACAGACCCATCTCTTAAGCTCTCCAAGCTTCAGTTTACTTCTCTGTAAAAAGAGGACAATAATATCTTTCATATTTATGTGATTGTTGTGAGGATAAAATTAGGTAATCTATTGAAAGCCCTCTGTAAATTTTAAAGTATGATATAAATGTCAATCATCATGGTGATGGTTATGTAATACCCACCTAGTAGACCAAACTTCATTAGGGCAGAGAATATGTCTAATCTAAAATTACTGTCTCCACAGCACTCCTGCCATACTCTGCTCATATTATTTGCTTAATAAATGCTTATTGAAAGTGAACCAAATTGACCCTGCTTGTGCTATGACCAAACTGCTTGAGAATGACTTATTTTTTAAAAAATTACCATAGAACTAATATGTGAGATTATTCTGAACCTGGATTAATAAAAAATGTACATAGGGTTGATTAAACTCTAGAATCACTCCTGAAGTTAAATAAGGGTTCTCAAAGTACCAAACATTACTGCATCATATTCATCATAGTCATTATAATTACTTCAACACACTTTATATAATCATCTTTACACTGCAAAAGTGTACTACACTCATGTTCAGTATCATAGTTCAAAATAAATGCAACACCTTTTTTCTTCAACTTGGAAACCCTTGACATCAATTTCTACTCCTTCATCCAGCCTCTGACAAAGAGACGGCCTTTCTCCTTCCCAGGGCCAGCCTCTCTACATGGGTCCTTGACCTTTTATTTAACTATTTTGTATTTACTCACTTTGTGAATAGGAATTATTTCATTCATTATATTTGTATCCTCATCACCTAGCACAGGGCTTGTGCTTGGCACGTAGTAGGCATTTAATCAATGTCTGTGGATTGATTGATAGTCGTTTTTGGATCAGATTTAGCCACAAGAAAAAGTAATCCCTTCCATCATCCCCAACATATTATATTCATGGAGGGTGGGAGTGGGGGAGAAAAGTATCTATCAAGGTGTTTTATTTCCTAGAGCCTGAGGATGCTACTTTTCCACATTTTGTTTCAAATGTTTTCAGTCATATCCTTGAAGAAAAATTTGATCTCGATTGAGATTTCCCCATATTTCTAAAGAAATAAGCCATTTGTTTCTGAAAAGAATAGGAATATCTGAGCCTCACTGTTTTTAATGTTCAGCATTTAATTTTTTTTAAAATTCAACCCCTTGATGCGTATCTCTATTATGACTTAAATAGTTTACTTTATGTAATTTATCATTAATCTTATTACCAGTAGATCAAGTTGGTACATACATATCTTATTAAAGGATATCAGATTATAACTTGTATTTAAACAGAACTTGGTGTGGTACAAGCCGTTTATAAGTTTTAAGGACTCAGAGAATGGAGTGATTTGACGATGTCCAGACAAGATTGTACATTTGGGAGGATGGATTTGAACCCAGGTCTTCCTGATGCTAGATCCAGAAATTTTCTATCCTAGGTTGTTAATTATTAACTCATAGGGTTTCTAAATAATAAGACTGTGCTGCATATTCATTGTTATTATCATAGAATTAGGAATTGGAAGGAAGAAAACAAGCATTTATCAAGTATCTACTATGTGCCAGGAGCTGTGCCAAGCAATTTACAAATACCTCCTTTGATACTCTAAACAACCCTGTGAGATAGATGCCATTATTTTACAGATAAGCACACTGAGAAAGAGAGTGTAAGTACCTTGCCCAGAGACACACAGCTAGTCAGTGTCTAAGGTAGAATTTAAATTCAGTTTTTTATGATTCCAAATCCAGCACTTCTACTTGTGCTGGATTGTACTTGCGTAGAATCTACCACTTCTACACCATCTACTGAGGCAAGATCTAACTACTTCAGACCTATAAAGTCATCAAGTACCTTCTTGTATTTCTAGACAGTACTGTACTTGAGTCACCCTAGAAAGATAGGTTTCTCCCCTTGCCTGAAACAAAAAATGTCATGGGAAGACTATAATTTCTTTTGGCTAAGTTGTGACCAATGCTGAGTTGAAAGGGAGAATAAACTCATAGTTTCTACTGTTTATCTAATCTACCTAGCTGTGATTCTCTTTTAGAGCATTAAAGTTTTACTGATCATTTCAAGTTGTAACTACTTTTTTTCTGTTTAAAAAAATTCTAAAATATGCTTTACATATTTTATAGCACTCTCTTTTCTAAATTAAAATTTCTTTTTTTAATGGACAAAACCTATTTTCTTTCCCTCCTACCTTGGCCTCCCCGCTTGGGGAAAAAGAAAGCAAAACCCTTGTAAAAATATTCGTAGTCAAACAATTTCCCAAATTGGAAATGGGAAAAAGAAATATATGATACTCTGTACCCTAAATCCATCATGTCTCTGTCAGGAAGTTGGTAACATGCTTCACCATTGGTCTTCTGAAATCGTATTACAGTTATTTTCTACCCAGTTGCAGGCTGAACACTCCCTTTGCCTAGATCATGGGCTCTGTGTGTCAAAACACCCTTAGGAAGATTTCTAATTGATCTTTGACCTTAGGAAAAGTAGATAGGGTAAGGTGTGTTAGAAAATGACTACCCCAGGGAGTAGGAGTGCATGTAGAAGATGCTCAATGCACTTTTATATGCCTTTGTGACTAAAACAAACAAAACAACCAAAACCATCCAATATAGAAACTTTGTCTGAGAATCTATGCTATATTCAGCCTTGGTAGCTCCTCATTTCACTGTCCCAAGGGAGGAGTTAAATTGCATTAACTTTTTCCTAAGATGTTCTATCTATCTATCTGTCTATCTATCTATCCATCTATCTATTTATCTATCTATCTACCTATTTTATTTTTCTACTTTTTCATGTCTCATGATCATATTTGCCTTTTCAGCAGTTAGCATCAAGTGCTTAAATCATATTTAGCTTGCTCCCCTACAATCTTTTGGTAGTATCAGTGAGGAAGAAGCAATGAATCAAATGGCTCTTCTCCTGAGGCTGATATGATTTATATTCCTCTGATCTAGGTTGATCCCAGGCCAGGATAGAATATCCTTGCAGACATGGACTAATTCCTCTGGTTCCACTTTGGAGAAACTGTTTTTAAATAATTTGATTGCAGACTTAAAGACCCAGGCTTAAAATCTTGTGAGAAATAGTTCCAAACAATAAGAAAATAGAAGGCAAATATTTTATTTTTTAGCTTTGTATAATTTGTGAGGAATTTTACCATAAAAGGTCTCTGAAAAATTTAGATCTTACTGATAGGCATATATGATTTCTAGATGATATAATGGCCAGATGATAATCTTTAAATTTATCAGAACAGATCTGTTATAAAGACTAATTGTCAATTTCAGTTGTTTTGGAGGAAAACAATAAGCTTTTCTATCTGTATGTGTCAGTAATGTACCAAATGTATAAAACTAAGATTATAAAGCAACCTTGATATATATATATATATATGTATATGTATATACACACACATATACATACATATACACGTACACATACATATACACATGTACATATACATTTACATATACATATATGTATATATAAAATGTTGATGGGGTGCTTGGACCCCAGCCCTGGGACCCTGTCTCTGGCAATAACTCATGATTGGGCCCCAGTGAGGCAAACTGTCTCTCCCTATTACAAGAACAAGTTGACTTCTGTAGAATTTCCCTTGTATGAACAGGACTATCTTGTACCAGCAGAACTACCACATACTGATTCCCCCAGTTACTGTATTCAATCCAGAGGTCAACTCCCATCCAAGTACTAACCAGGCCCAACCCTGCTTAGTTCCCAAGATCAGATGAGACCGGGCAAGTTCAGGATGGTATGGCCATAGTAAGAGACAGTATAAAATACCTGGGACTACAGCTGCCAAAACAAACCCAAGAACTATATGAACTAAATAATAAAAAAAAGTTTGTGTACAAATAAAATCAGATTTAAATAGAGAAATATTAATTATTCATGGGTAGGCAGAGCCAGTATAATAAAAGTGATAATTTTACAAAAATTGATCTATATATTCAATGCCATCCCAATTAAATTACCAAAAATTATTTTACTAAATTAGAAAAAAATAATGACAGAATTCATTTGGAAGAACAAAAGGTCAAGAAAATCAAATGAACTAATGAAAAAAATGTAAAGTAAGGAGGTTTAGCAGTACCAAACCTTAAACTATATTATAAGGCAGCAATTATGAAAGCTATCTGGTACTGGCTAAGAAATAGAAATCAGTGTAGATCACTGTAGTAAATCAGTGGAATAATTTGTAGCAGCAAACAAATATAGTAACCTAGTGTTTGACAAGTATAAAAACTTAAGTTTTAGGGACAAGAATTCATTATTTGGTAAAAATTGGGAAAGCTGGAAAGCAATCTGGCAGAAATTGGGCATAGACCAATACCTCTTACCCCATTTACCAAGAGAAGGTAAAAATGGAAACCTGACCTACGTATAAAGGGATCTATTACAAGAAAATTTGAAGAACATGGAACATATTGCCTATTTATGGATTGGTGAACAGTTTATAAACAAATTAGATAAGAGAGCATTTGGGGTGTAAAATGAATAATTTTGATTGCATTAAGTTAAAAAAGTTTTGTACAAATAAAATCAATGTAGCCAAGATCAGAAGGAAAGCTGAAAACTGGGAAAAAATTTATAGACAGTTCCTGAGATATAGGTCTCATATCTCAAATATATAAAGAACTTTGTCAAATGTACAAGAATATGAGTCATTTCCCAATTGATAAATGGTCAAAGGGTATGAACATCTTCCAATGAAGAAACCAAAACAATTTAGAGGCATATGAAAAATGTTCCAAATCATTATTGATTAGAGACATACGAATTAAAACAACCTTGAGATATCATTTTACACCCATCAGATTGGCTAAAATGATAGAAGAAGGGGAAAGTGACAAATGTTGGAGGAGATGTGGAAAATTTGGGGCCATAATTCATTGTTGGTGGACCTGTGAGCTGATCCAACCATTTTGGAAAGTGATTTGGAATTATGCCCAAAGAGTTATTAAATCACCTATACTCTTTGACACAGTAATACCACTATGAGGTCTGTTTCCCTAGATGACTAGGGAAAAAAGAAAAGAATATACATATTCTAAAATATTTATAGCAGCTCTCTTTTTGGTGGCAAAGAAATGGAAATTGCAGGGATGCCCATCAATTGGGGAATGGCTAAACAAATTGTGGTATATGTTCGTGATGGAATATTAGTTTGCTGTATGAAAGGATGAGCTCTATGATTTTAGAAAAACATGGGAAGATTTGAACAAAATAATGAAGAACAAAATGAGCAAAACCAAGAGAACGTTGTGTACAGTAACAGCATCATTGTTTTACGAACAATTTCGAATGACCAAGTCACTCTATTATAAGTACCCAAATTAATTGCAAAGGATGGAAGATACCATTTGCAACCAGAGGAAAAAATGGATTGTATATGCGTATGCATATGTGTATGTATATGTGTATGTATATATGTATGTATCTATACACACATATATAACATGTATGTGTATGTTTATGTACATATGTGTATATGTATAAAATGCACACACACATGTGTATCTGTGTGTATCTATCTTATGTATACACACATATATATCCCTATAGAAAGAGAGAAAGAGAGAGAGACAGACAGAGACAGAGACAGACACAGACACAGAGACAAAAAGAGAGAGACAGAGAGAGAGCGAGCGAGAGCTGGTTGTCTTCCTTCATTCTTGAAAAGGACCAAAATGACATCACTATACTAGAGTCAAATTTCAGTGTGTCCAACTGTGGCTGATCAGAACAATATGAACTTAGAATGTTCTACCACAGGTCAGGGATGAATAGTCTGTGTGAACATTTGGGGTGGATTCTCTAAATTTGTACATCTTGTGTTTTTTTTTTTTGAAGTTTTTCAATTCTGCTTTGCTCATAGAACACAGCACCTTCTCTGATGTGGGCATACCATGCTGAGGGGTCCTGTGCCACTGTCTCACATGTCACACAATCGATTCCAAAGTTCTTAAGAGAGACCTTGAGAGTGTCTTTCTATGACTTCTTCTGACCACCATATGAATGCTTGCCCTGTATGAGTTCAACATAAAATAGTCTTTTTGGCAAGTGTACGTTTTACGTTTGAACAATGCTCTCTGAAGCAGAGTTTGAATTCTTGGCACTTTAGTTCAAGAAAGGACCTCAGTGTCAGCTATCTCATCTTGCCAAGTGATCTTCAGAATTTTCCTAAGACAATTCAAATGGAAGTGATTGAGTTTCTTGGTATGGCACTGGTATACTGCTCAGGTTTCACAGGCATACAACGAGGCCAGTACAGTGGCTCAGTAGACTTTCAGTTTGGTAGCCAGTCTAATTAATACCTCTTCTCTCCCATACTCTCTGGTAATGTGTGTGTCAGCCTCATTATCAATATGTACATCCCTGGAAAGTACACACTACCAAGGTAAGTGAACTTATCCACAGCATTCAAAACTTCTCCATTTGTTGTAACCAATGGTTCCACATATGGATGGTGTGGTGGTGGCTGATGGAGTACCTGTGTTTTCTTGATGCTAACTGTTAGGCCAAAATTAGCACAAGCAGCAGAGAATCAATCCATGCTTTGTTGCATCTCAGATTCAGAGTCTGCATCAAGTGTGCAATCATCTGCAAACAGAAAATCATGCACCAACACTCCTTTCACTTTGGTCTTGCTTGAAGCCTTTTCAAGTTGAAGAATTTACCACCAGTGCAGTAGCTAACCCTAAAGTATTCTCATTGAAAGAATTTGACAACATGGCTGAAAACATCATGCTAAAAAGCACAGGAGCAAGCACACAGCCTTGTTTCACTCCATTGGTGACTGGGAAAGCACCAGAGCATTGTCCATTGTCAAGAACCCAGGCAAGCATGGCATCATGAAATTGATGTACAATGCTGATGAACTTTTCCAGGCAACCAAACATAGTTTTCTTTAAGCCCTCAAACTGACAGTATCAAAGGATTTAGTCAGATCTACAAATGTTGGGTACAGACCTCTATTCTGGCATTTCTCCTGGAGTTGTTGGGCAGCAAACACCATATCGACCATTCCTTGGCCCTTTCTGAAGCCACACTGGCTCTCAGGTAGATGACCATCTTCCAGGTGAAGGAACAGCCTATTAAAGAGGACTCTGGCAAGAATCTTGCCAGCAATGACTAAAAGAGAGACCCCCTGTGATTGTCACAGGACAATCTATTTCCTTTACCTTTTCAGAGATGGACAATGGAGGCATCCTTGAACTCCTGGGGGATTATCTCTTCTTGCCATATAACTTGGAAAATTTCAGTCAGCTTTTATATGAGCAATGGATCCCCTACCTTGTGTGTTTGTGTGCATACATTCACATACATACATGTACACATATGCATATACATACATACACACATATACATGTTTGTGTCTAATGGTAGCCCTCTTAGGGGGAGGGATTAAAAAAATTACATAATAATTTTGTTATATCTTTAAAAGGAGTAGCAAGTTATATATAATAGATCCATAATTTCAGGTGCAATCCTCTTTTTTTCTATTTCACTTTGTTATGGAAATGCTTACATTATTTTTTAAGTTCAGAGTAAAAAAAACTATCTTCCTATAGTATGAATGAAAGTGTATGTTTTGTCTTTTATCTATGAGGAATTGTGCAAATCCTGAGGAAAAGACAGAGAGGAAGAAGGTGATAATAAACTTCTTTGTCAGAACTGTAAATTTTACAATAAAAAGAAAAATTACAATGAAGTTCTATGAAGAGGCTGTGAGGAACTGGGAAATAGACTGTTTCCTGTGAAAACTAAAAAGAGGACAGAAAAAGGCCTACGCTTATTTCCAGAAAGACCAAATTTAAATTCTTATC
Source organism: Trichosurus vulpecula (assembly GCF_011100635.1). Lineage (NCBI taxonomy): Eukaryota > Metazoa > Chordata > Mammalia > Diprotodontia > Phalangeridae > Trichosurus > Trichosurus vulpecula. The sequence continues at coordinate 510,656,134 of NC_050573.1, read as the reverse complement.
TTGAGGAGAAATAAGAATATTCTTAAGAGATTCTTTTAAGAATCTAGATCTGGAGTGGAATAGCAAAATTATATTTTCAGAAGTTGAGAAGTCATCTATTATTCTAGTAAGGGTGTTACAGTGAAATAATTATAGCTATGATTTTCCTTATAACCAAAATATTATACATAAATGTATATCTTTTTATTATATGTATTTTATAAATAAAATTGTATATGAATACCTATTACTGGGTAAAGAGGTTTCTCCAGTTCATTAAATAAATAGTACTTAATGACCTGGGGTGAAGCTCTAGTTAATTAAATAATTAATGAGAGAGGATTTGTAATTTCATTCATTTTTTAAGAAATGAAACATACAAACATACCTCAGGATTACTTCAGGACTCAGGATGATAAAATGAAGAATGAAAAGCCAAGTAGCAAGGTTAGGGTGACATACAAGTGAGTATAGGGACCCCAACAGTCTTTCTACAATAGTTACTTATATAGCAGGTTTCAAAAAACACACCCACAAAATTGGAAAAGGAAAGGATGGATGACACCTGTGTTGCAATAATATGGGTTTTTGATATCTGACCGCACTCACATTTAAGTCACCCAAACTCAGCTTGCCCCTTTATTCTTTGCTACATATTTAATTTTATCCTCCTGAGTCTGAATTGATGGTTGGGTAATTTATTTATCATTAATAAATTTGCAGTGTTTCTCATTAGGTAATTTAATGCAAACAGCTATGAACAATTAAGCTACATACAGGATAAATTTGAAATAATCCACAAAGGGAGAGCACTAGAATTAAGGCAGAATCAAGAAAGATTTCCTATAGAAGATGAGATTTTAGATGAAACTTGTAGGAAGCCATGGAAGTCAGGAGGCAGAAGTAAGAAGAGAATACGTTTCAGGCATAATAGACAGCCAGTGAGAATACCTGGATCGGAAGATTTAGTTTCTTAGAGAACCACAAAGGAGACCAGTGTCACATGATTGTAAAGCAGGAGGAGGGTGGTTGTAAGGGGTCCAGAGCATGAGGGGATTTGAACACCAGAGATGGCTGGTGGCATAGTGGATAGAGAGCTGGGCCTGGAGTCAGTTCAAATTCAACCTTCAACACTTACTGGGCAAGTCACTTAACCTAAGTTTCCTTAGCTGTAAATGAGGATAATAATATCACCTACCTCTCAGGATTGTTGTGAAGATCAAATGAGATAATATTTGTAAAGCACTGGCATGTAGTAGGCACTATATAAATGCATATTCCCTTCTCTTTATATTTCATACTGGAGGTAATAGGGAGCCTTTTGTTCAGTTGTGTCCAACTCTTTATGATTTCATTTTGGCTTTTCTTGGCAAAAATACTGGAATGTTTGCCATTTTCTTCTCCTGCTCATTTTACAGATGAGGAAAACAAGGCAAACAGGTTTAAGTGACTTCCTAAAGGGTCACACAACTAACTAGTAAGTGTCTGAAGCTAGATTTGAACTCATGAAGATGAGTCTTCCTGACTCCAGACCTGGATCTTTATCCACTGCACCATCTAGCTACTTAGTATTTTGCTTTACTACCACATAAAACAAAGGACTACCTTTGTTTGTACTTATCTTAGTCTTAAGCTCACTTAATCACGGACTGCTAGTTTGGATATTGATTAATGTTAAATTAAATAAAGTTGTTTTTGACAGATTAGTATAAATCTCAAAGCATAATATTAATATTTTTTCTTTCACTACACCAAAAATATTATGAACCCTTGGATAAGATGATGCCAATGACTTCAACTAGATTTTGGATTTCATAACTTCTACTTGGACTACCAGGTTCTGTCTAATTGAATTCATAAGGAAAGAATGGAACACATTATCTTTTTTGAAAAACAAAACGGCATAACAAGGCAGTGGAACTCAGTAGTCTTGAGCACTAGGGTTAGCTCTGTCTTTATTAATATAAATTTTAGTAAATTTACTAATTCAATCATTAATTATTTCATTTACCTGACAAGGATTTTTGAACTACTTCCTGGCCATTTCTGCACCAGGCTGTCTCGACTCTAGTTGTTCTCACCAAACCCCTCCCATGTGAACCGCATGGACTCTGCCTCTGAGACCCTGAACTCTGATAGATGAGCTTTGCCTTATTTTTTCTCGAACTAGGTCTCTACATCACTTCCCAAGTATTTCCAGACTATGATGTTTCCTCAGTATTCCCTATTCCTTTCTAGCTCTCCTTTATGCATTGTCTTCTGCCGTTAGAATGTAAACTGAAGGGCAGGGATTGTTTAGCTTGTTTGTACTTGTATCCCAAGGGCTTAGCACAGTGCCTAGTATATAGTAAGCACTTAATAAATAAATGCTTTATCATTCCAAGATTTTATAGAGAATTAACACAAATATATGAAGTTAAGAGCCATTCCAGAATAGATGACTGTGTCAAATTCTAAAATTTCCAAGAGAAATGCAAGCTATCGACACCAATATAAAAGCACTCAAAATATTAACAATTAGAGAAATAGAAGTTAAAAAACCTCTGAGGTTTCATCCTACACTCATTATACTGGAAAGGAAAGACAAGTGAGACTTATCAGAGGGGCTGTGGGAAGTCAGACACACTGACATGGCAGAGCAGTAAATTGGTCCAACCATGGAATTATGAAGAAGGAATGTATAAAAGAAGGCTTATTAAGCCCTTAGTATTAAGTACTGGTTGAAGCACTGAGTATACAAATACGAAAGCAGAGTCAGTCCCTGTACTCAAGGAGCTTGCTTTTCAATAGGGGAAACAATAAACATAAAGGAGTGGTAACTGGGAGGGGGCACTTGGGTACAGAAGTAGGGCCAAAGGGAATATATTGCCATACCTCAATTGAGAAAAAAGGTAAAGTCGATTTGATCTTGGTTCCTAGTTCCAGAACTGGAGCAAGGGGAGGAGTGGCAACATAGGGTACAGAAGTAGCAGCAAAGAAGGTGGTGAGGAAGCTATGGAAGAGGTAGATAGAAAGTGAAACATGACTGGAGCTTACCTGAAATAATGTTCCAGGATAGGCAGCCACCAATTAGGACAGCAGTGTCCCAGAGTGGAAGTTCTTTTTTAAAAAAAATTTATTAAATTTTTTTTTGTTTTCAACACTTACTTTTATGAAGTTCAGAGTTCCAAATTTTTCCCCCTTTCTCCCCTCTGCCTCCAAGGTGGCATACAATTTGATATGGGCTATACATGTACAATCATATTAAACATATTACCACATTAGTCATGTTGTGAAATCAAAAGAAAAGGGAAAAACCATAAGAAAAAAAAGAGAGAGAAAATGGTATGCTTTGCTCTTTATTCAGATTCCATAGTTCTAGCATTTTCCATCATGAGTCTTTCGGAATTGTCTTAGATCCTTGCATTACTGAGAAGAGCTAAGTCTATCAAAGTTAGTCATTGCACAATGTTGCTGTTACTATATACAATATTCTCCTGGTTCTGCTCACTTCACTCAGCATCAGTTCTTACAAGTCTTTCCAGGTTTTTCTGAAATTTGCCTGCTCATCATTTCTTATAGAACAATAGTATTACATTACATTCATATACCACAACTTGTTCAGCCATTTCCCAATTGATGGGCACCCCTTCAATTTCCAATTCTTTGCCACCACAGAAAAGAGCTACTATAAATATTTCTGTACATGTGGGTCCTTTTCCCTTTTCTTTAATCTCTTTGGGATACAGACCTAGAAGTGCTATTGCTGGATAAAAGCGTACGCACAGTTTTATAGCCCTTTGGGTATAGTTCCAAATTGCTCTCCAGAATGGTTGGATCAGTTCACAATTTCACCAAAGATACATTAGTGTTCCAGTTTTCCCACATCTTCTCCAACATTTATCATTTTCTTTTTTTTTGTCATATTAGCCTATCTGATAGGTGTGAGGTGGTACCTCAGAGTTGTTTTGGTTTGCATTTCTCTACTCAATAGTGATTTAGAGCATTTTTTCATATGTCTATAGATAGCTTTAATTTCTTCATCTGAAAACTGCCTGTTCATATCCGTTGACCACTTATCAATTGGGGAATGACTTGTATTCTCATAAGTTTGACTCAGTTTTTTATATGTTTTAGAAATGAGGTCTTTATCAGAGATAATGGCTGTAAAAATTGTTTCCCAGCTTCCCTTCTCATCTTGATTGCATTGGTTTTGTTTGTGCAAAAACTTTTCAATTTAAAGTAATCAAAATTATCCATTTTGCATTTCATAATGTTCTCTATCTCTCATTTGGTCATAAATTTTTCCCTTCTCCATAGATCTGACAGGTAAACTATTCCTTGCTCTCCTAATTTGCTTATGATATCACCCTTTACATCTAAACCAGCTACCCATTTTGACCTTATCTTGGTATACAGAGTAAGATGTTGGTTCTATGGCTAGTTTCTGCCATATTGTTTTCCAATTTTCCCAGTAGTTTTTGTCAAATAATGAGTTCTTATCCCAGAAGCTGGAGTCTTGGGGTTTATCAAATAGTAGATTACTATAGTCATTGAATACTATGTTTTGTGTACCTAATATATTCCACTGGTCCAAGAGTGGAAGTTCTTTAAGGGCATGGTTCTGTTGTGGGTGGAGGTAATTGTGGAGGACAGAATGGGAAATCATGTGACAAAAATTACTAAGCTGTTCATACTTGACCCCACTGGAGCATATACCTCAAGGAGTCCAAACCAGAAAGAAAGTCCAATATATACCAACATATACCAGGTCACTATCTGGGAACAAACTATCTCTCTGGAATTACTTAGAATTACATTTAAAGAAGAATTAAGTCATTTTGAACACTAAAATGTTTAAAATTAATTTTTCATGCTGTTACACATTTAAAAAAATTCTTGAATTCTTCTGGTTTTATCTTCCTTAGTTGTGCTTCTTTACACAATTGCAAATATTGAGGAAATGGGTGGTATTCAATTTAAGAAATAGTGTTTGCTATTTTCAGTGCATTGTGCTGGAAATAGAAAGTTAAAAACAAAACAAACCTACCTTCAAGTAGCTAAGAGAGGAATGTGTTGCTTTGGTCTCTAAAGTCCTTGTTCCAACTGAAATATGACCTTCTACAAGAAGCCATTCCTAATCCCTTTTAATCCCAAGCTTTTCCCTCTTTTAATTATTTCCTATTTATCTTGTATATAGCTTGACATGTATAAATTTTTGGCATGTTGTCTCCCTCATTAGATTGTAAGCTCTTTGAGGTCAGGGACTTTCCCTCCCTCTTTTTGTATCCCTAGCCTTTAGCACAGTGCCAGTCACATAGCAGGTACTTAATAAATATTTATTGATTATTGATTGATTTCAAAAAATTAGGTAGATTTCTATACATATCACTTATGAGGATTTACTCATTTTTGTGGGTCAAAGTCCTATTCAAATGTGACTTAAACAAAGCAGGATTCCTATAGAGGACCAACTTATTTGAAACTTAAATAGAAAAGATGTCATTAAGGCAAACCAATTTGGTAATATATATGATTTCTTTTGAAAATGCAGAATTGTCAATCTCAGCTTACTTCCCCCACCCACCAATAATTACATTGAAAAACGAAACTTCAACACAAAGCACACCCTTAATGCCTCTCTGATGTAACTTTTAACTGAAACCTAGCTGCTGACCTTGACTGAAATGTCTTTTATAGATACTGTCACATCAGCAGTTGGTTTGAACCTTCTCTTATTCAAGTAATAGAAACTGACCATTGATTGCTTAATATGGAAAAAACACATGTAACACTTCCTATCCCAGCCTTCACTGCCTGGAAGGCCAGTTATGTTAGATTTTACCTCTACTGGAAGGTCCTCCAGTAACCTTATAGGCATTGGGGATTTCTAGACTCTGCAAATGGCTCCAGCCCCATCCAATGGTCTAACCTTGAGTATAGTAGGGTAGTCCCCTCCATTCCAGCTCCATTTAGCCACCAACAGTCAGATTAGCTTTTTTTAAGCAATATTTTCTTCAAAAGGTATAATAACAAATGTATAGACAATTTAGCTCAGTTCCTGTAGAGCACTTCTTTTCTCATCAGCTGTGCTCAGCTAGGTTTCAACTACAGGAACATCATGGCTTCCCAGGATAACTATCATCCAAAGTCTTATCATCTTGGAGATGGATTTGGCTTTGATACTCAGCACCTCAGCACCCTCAGTTTCCTCTTCCTTTGGATTGGGCAGAGGATAGAGCAATGAACTCTTTTCAAGGCCTCCCTTAATAGATGGCTCAGACTTTTCCAGCTAACTTCATTTCCCACCAGCCTTTCTGCTTGGTTTTGACTACAGGAATCTCTTACCCCAGCCTTGGGTACCCTTTGGTGGCCGTCTCTCCTCTTCAACTTCCTTTTGTGTATACTCTTTCACCATTAGATTACTGTTATGCCAATCAGTGATTAAAGATCTTTCCCCGCCCATTCAATAGGACTCAGGTGGAGCCAGTTAATGGAAGCTTGAGTAGAGGTTTGTTTGTAGGCAGGCCTACACCTTTCACTTACTAGGCACTAAACCCCAGGCCTACACCCTTTCACTGATTGGGCCTGAAGCCTTTGGGCCCTAAAAAGAGTATATAAACCCAGAAGGTAGCCATTGTAAGGTCAGAATTCAAAATTCAGCCCAAGGAGAATGAGTAAGAACTCTGAGTCGACAGAGTGCAGGGCAGAGAATGGAAACCAGGGAGCTGCAGAGACCAGAGAACTGAGAGTGGAGATAACATAAGCAAGCAGAAAGTTGGGATTTGTGAGTGTTTACAGGAAGGTCCCAGCAGGAGGGAAGGTTACAGGATGACTTGGTTTCTTGCTGTTATACTGTGTTGTAATTTCCTTGTTGTTACATTGAGGTGGACTTACTGGTTTTGGAATACAATTATTGCTATGTCAAATTGGGGTTATTGGTTCTGGGATTTGATCCTCTGGTGTCTAAATAAATGCTATACTTCCCCTGCTTTCTACCTAGAGAATCTCTTATACTTTGTGATTCCGAACTATACTAGCATGTTCATGGTCATCTTCAAGGTCATGAATCTTGCCTTACTGATACAATTACAAACTCTTTGAGGACAGGGATTATCTTTCATTTTCTTATTTGTATCCCCATGGCTTAGTGCCTGGCAGATAGTAGACACTTAATAAATGTTTATTGGCTATTGACAGCCTCAAGTTTTAAGTCCAAAGAACCCCCTTAGGCTTGAGTCCTATGCACCCCAGTTTCTCAGAGATCCCAGGATGGACCATCTGTCTTGTAACATCCTGCCTGCAATCCTGGCTCCAAGGTGGCCAGGGCTCAAACTCACTGCTCAGTGGGGATTATTACCTGCATCGAAACTAAAGAAAAACAGAACAGAGACTCCAGACCCATTTCATAGAGCTGAGGTAAAAGGGGATGGAGACGAAGGCATTTTCCCTATCCATCTTATCCTTATGGGGTCGATTTTAAAAATTATTATATATGTACTTTTTAAAATTCTTTTAAAAAAAGTTTGAGTTCCAAATTCTCTCCCTCCCTCCTGCCCCTCCACCATGCATTAGAAATGGGTTGTTGTTGTTGTTTAGTCATTTCAGACTTCATAACTCCATTTGGGGTTTTCTTGTCAAAGATACTGAAGTGGTTTACCATTTCCTTCTTCAGCTTATTTTACAGATGAGGAAACTGAGGCAAACATAGTCACATGGCTAGTAAATATCTGAGATTGGGTTTCAACTCAGGAAAAGGAGTCTTTCTGACTTCAGGTTCGGCACTCTATCCACTGTATGACCTTGCTGTCCTAATATGCAAGATCATGCAAAACATACTTCCATATTAGTCATACTGCAAAAAAGAAGCAAGAAGAATTTAAAAAGTGAGAAAACTATAATTTGCACTCAGAATTTATCAGTTCTTCCTCTGGAGGTGGATAGTATTTTTCATCATGAGTCTTTTGGAATTTTCTTAGATCAGTGTATTGCTGAGAATAGCTAAGTCTTTCATAGTTACTCATCATTACAGCATTGCTGTTTACTGTGTACAATGATCTCTTGGTTCTGCTTACTTCACTTTGCATCAGTCCTTATAGGTCTTCCTATGATTTTCTAAAACCACCCCCCTCATTATCTCACAATCATATAGTACAACTTGTTCAGCCATTACCCAACTGATGGATATCCCCTCAATTTTCAATTCTTTTCCACCATAAAAAGATTTGATATAAAAATTTTTATATAAATAGGTCCTTTCTCATTTTGATCTCTTTGGGTTATAGACCTACTAGTGGTATTGCTAGGTCAAAGGATTTTTATGAACTTTTGGGCACAGCTCCAAGTTGTTCTTCAGAATGGATGGATCAGTTTACAACTCCATCAACAATTCCTTAGTGAACTTATTTTCCTTAATACTTTACAACATTTGTCATTTCTGATAGGTGTGAGGTGGTACCTCAGAGTAGTTTTAATTTGCTTTTCTTTAATTAGTAGTGACTTAGAGCATTTTATCACATGGCTATAGATAGCTTTGATTACTTCTGAAAATCGCCTGTTCACATCCCTTGACAATTTGTCTATTGGGAAACGGCTCTTATTTTTACAAATTTGACTCAGTTTCCTATATATTTGAAAAAAGAGGCCTTTATAAGAACAACTTGGTGTAAAATTCTTTTCAGTATTGCTTCTGTCTGTAGTACCTTTTATCAAATGTAGTTTCCTTGATTATCTCTTTTAATTAGGTCTGCTTTTTCTTTTTCTGAGATAATGTTGTTATCCCTGCCTTTTTTACTTTAGCTGAAGCTGAAGCTGAAGCATAAGAGATTCTGCTCTTACCCCTTCCCTTTCTTTGAAAACTCTGCATGTCTTTCTGTTTCAAGTATGTCTCTTGTAAACAGTTGTTACGGGCTGAGTTAGAGCCAAGCCCTACCCTCCTCAGACCTCCATGCCCAGGGCCTGCTGAGATAAACTCAGGGCTCTGAGATATGGGTGGAGCCAGGAGGAGGGGTCTCGCCTTTGTTGCCTCCTTAGCAATTCCTGGTCTTTGCCTGGACCTGCTTGAGCACATGGAACTTCTGGTTCTTTGCCTGGACTGCCTGACTGCAGGGAGCTTCGGGTTAGCGCAGGAAGAGAAGGGGAGGAGAGTAGGTGGAGTCGGGGCGGTCCTAGTACCCAGGTGTCTTGATTTCACCTGTTCTTTCACCCACGTAACCAAAGAATGTACCTACGTCACTGAAGATATAAAAGTTTGCTGCTATCCTGAATAAATCGGAGTCATCCACCACCTTCAGCTCCCACCCCATACATTGTCCGCGAGATCAGGCCCTTTGCTAGGCAAAGGCCTGGGTGTGGGGGGCTCACAGACCCCCACGATTTGATTGTGAGGCCAGGGACTCGCACCAACAGTGTATTGGCAGATTCTATTCTGCTATCTTTTTCCATTTTATGGGCGAGCTCCTTCCATTCATATTCTCAGTTATGATTACTATGTTTTCCCCTCCATCCTGTTTCCTGTTTATCTTTTCTTTTCCTGTCCTTCCTCAAAAGTCTGCTTTGCTTCCTACCACTGCCTCCCTTAATATGCCTGAAGAAAGCATTTATATAGTGCCTACTATGTGCCAGACTAATGTGTTACAAATATCTCATTTGATCTTCATAACAACCTTGCAAGGTAGATGCAATTATTACTCTCATTCTACATTTGAGAAAATTTTCTTCACTTTCTAGTAAGACTCAAATAATTCATTGTTTTTCTCTGTGTGGTAGATGGGATTTTTCTAGCTTCAGGATAACTTTACTTTTAAATGTGGGCAATAATCAATCAATAAATAAACATTTAGTAAGCACTTACTATGTGTCGGACATTGTGCTAAACAAATTCAGGTAAAAGATGAATATGTCATTTGTTAGGGGTTACAATTTGGGGGACAATGCAGTAATATCAAAGAGGAGTAGATAGTACATTATAACATAGTTGTTTATTTTTATAGGCATAATTTTCAGATCTGTGGTTGGAGACTGGAAATGGGTATATCTGTGAGATAAAAAAGTCTTCAGGGAGGAGAATTCATATGAAGCACTTATTTATTTAATATTATGCTTTTCTGTTCTGAAGTTCCACCACAACATTTCTGTTTGGCTCTCTAAGAATTCTTTGGGATCTAGAGTTCTGGCTGTTTAGCCACTTTTCTGAATGTTTCTCAGAGGAATGAAGGCACTAACAGTGAGGTTAAGCTTTTATCTTGTTTTGTTTAGACTTTTCTTTATTTCTAAATAACCTCCATTTCAAGTATTAAATCAGTAAATGAAGCCAAAGAAGGCTTTATTCCTCCTCTACAACTCCAGAAGGTATGTATTTTTTGTTTTATAAAGCCAAAGGGGACAAATCAAACTGCTTATTGCTAAACGTTTGCAAGGACTACAACACTAGTGAAATCTAATGCATACCAAATCTAAAAATTCAGATCTTTTGATTTTTCCAAATGAATTGATTTATATTTGTTGAGATCTTATGACAAAAAGAAAAGTTTGTTAAGATTTCTTCCTATTCAGATTCTATGAACTCTCTTAGAACCCATACTATATGCTTTATTGCCTAATTTTTCTTTAAGTTGCTTCATTTTTGAGATAGATGGGGCATAATCCCTTTAGATTTTGCAATTTTTGGTCTCTAATATGTAGAAAACCATAGTGTAGCAAAAACAATGTTACTGACGTGCAACAAACTAGAATTAGAATAGAATGAAATAGTTTTTTAATACCTGTTGGCAAAAACCACCCAAAACAAAACCAAACCAGCATAAAAAGTCTTTCCTGTGACATTTTGACATTTACCATTGCAGTTAAGATCAGGAAATGTAGATACAGTGTGCGAAAATAAAGACTGAGTGAAAAATAGAGGAAGTCATATTTATCTAAAAAAAACCCCATGTTCTTTCAAGGCTTAATCACTTATTACCTTATTTAACTGGTTTACTCATCTTTCTGAATTCCAGAATAAAGGATGGAATAACAAATGAATAGCACAGGTTCTTATGAAATATTAAAAGACCAAGAGGAGCGCTTTCAAATATTTGAGTAGATTCTCTATAGAGGATTTGCAGGACAGGAACTGTTGTTCCTGTGAATTTTTTTCACCTAGGATGAAAATGTGTGAGTGGGTTGCAATTTATATTAGTGGAGAGAATGTCCACATTGATAAAATTCCAGATTTGTTGTCAATGTACTGAAATCAGAAGTAACAGATTCTTTTGACCAAGATGGCTGCCTGAATGGAGGTAAGTTGCCCAGCTTCCTCAAATTTACTCCAGCAAAAAACTCTGAAATTCACACTAGATGCAGGGCTTTTGGGAGCCCTGGGGAGTAGCAACCATAGCATAGCAGTGTATGAGAATGAGCATGAGAATGCCTTGCAGTAGCAACTAGTGTGGGCATAGCAGTGACCAGTATGAATATGGCTTGGATGGAGACATCCATCTAAGGGTTAAATGGCTTGCCTAGATTCTCACAGCAAATGTCAGAGCTGTGATTTAAATTCAGATTGCCTGACTCTGAGTCAAATAGTCTTTCCACTATTTCAAACTGCTTCTGATGTGGCCAAGGGGATAACTGATGAAGTAAAGTACTAGAAGAGGCAGGAGGGGAGGGCACTGAGTGCACAGATGGAGGGGTTAAATTTGGAAGAGAAGGCAGGATGTCCCTTTCTCTGAGACAAGAGGGAAGTAAAAATAATAATGTGCAGAAATTTTGAGGTAGTGAGGAAGGTATTATGCTAGGTGAAGAGGGGCAGATAATAGAAATTATTCTGGATGGTGTCAGTCTCTTCAGTAATATGAGAAAAAAGTTCAGATCCCATGATCTGTTATGAGAAATTTTTTGTTGTTTTTAATGAATCTCACCAGTAATGCTTAGCATATGTTATTATTCTTGTTCAGTTGCTTTTCTGTTATGTTTGACTCTTCATGATTCCATTTGGCATTTTCTTGGCAAAGATATTGGAGTGACTTGCCATTTCCTTCTCCAGCTCATTTTACAGATGAGAAAACTGAGGCAAACAGGGTTAAATGACTTGCCCAGGGTCACACAGCTAGTAAATGTCTGAGGTCGCATTTGAACTCATGAAGATGAGTCTTCCTCACTCCAGGCCTGTCACTCTATCCGTTGTGCCGCCTAAATGCCCACGCTTAGCATATAGGACCTAGAATAGAAGAAGCAGAGCATAGAATAACCAAAGGTTGAGCATTAGCACAGTAGATATGATGGAAGACCAAGGGACAAAAGATTCTAGTATTCTGGAGTGGCCGTAAAGATAATTTCAAGGTAGAATCACTGAATGACAGAATTCACATGTTCTCAGTGGCTATCCAGTACAACCCATACACAAAAGGAATCTCCATAATAATGTATTGAATAAGTGAATCTGACCTCTTAATCCAACCTTCAAGGAGGACCTCTTAGGCAGCCCATTTCACTTTTGCGTACTATGAATTATTAGGAAATTTTTCCTGACATCAAGCCTAAATTTGTCTCTTTTGAACTTTCACCTGTTGCTCTGGGTTTGGCCCTTAGGGTCTACTAAGGAATCTACTCTCCCCATCTGCATGCCACCCTGCCCCGCCACGATAGCCCTTCAAATACTTTGAACATAGTTATCATGGTCCTCTATGTCTTTTCTTCTCCAAGCCAAAAATGCTTGATTCCTTCAACCAATCCTTTATAAAAGTTATGTGATATTTACCAAAAGGTCCTATTAGAAGAGACTGACTGGGTCAAGTAGAATCAGACAAGACGACCCTGTGGGGAAAGAACTTCCTTCCCTGCCTTTACTTCTTTGTATCCAGCCTCAATCATTGTTGCAAATTAATAACTGATTTATCATAAATGCTTACATTATATACAAAGAAAGTATAGTTCCCTGATAAAAGCCCTTGATGTTTTCACATATCTTTTTGACATTACATCACACATCTGGATAGCTTCTGGTTCAGTAGGCTAGTTGTACAACTTAGGTGCAAAAGGCTGGATTCAAGCTTAGAAATGTACCTTCCTATGACATCTCTTGTTGATGTCTGTTTTCCTCTTATGGAGATACAGATGAACAAGTTCTTATAATCTATTTATCTTCTTGAACAAAATAAAATCTGATATCTGTTCAAAAACACTTAAGAAGTAAAGAAAAATTCAGGTTAGAAAAAAAGGTCAACAAGAGGCTTAGAAGTGTGATATTTACAAAAAAAGGCCTGTCAGGAGAGTACTGAGTAGTGTAAATGGGTCAAGTGAAACAAGGCACATTAAAGGTAACTCATTCCCTCAAGATTTCCAAAATGTGAGTTTATGAATCTCAAGAGGTGAGAGGCCAAATGAAATCTAATTGTGTCTTATTTCATTTGGCTTTTTTTTAAATGGATCACCTTTTTCTACCATGGCTATTTCTGTAAATACCATGTTAGCCAAACTGACCTTTTAATGTGTTTTTCTTTTAGTTGATGTGAATTTTTTCTTATCAAGTCAATAGTAACTCTACTAATAAGGTTTTCATTTTCACACATTGAATAAACTATTGTAGATATTATATTGTCAGTAAAAAAGAATCTGTCATTATTATCTTCTCCTAATTCAAATGGTATTCTCAGCAGGATGCAACCTTCAAAAGAGGCCCAGAAAAATAATTCAAGAAATATTACTTTTGCAAAAATTTGCTCGGTGTTCACATATCTCAAAAAAATAACAAATCAGCACATAATGATTATAACCAGATGGAGCAAATTAAAAACGTATCATTTGGTTTGAAATACAGTCATATTTAAATTATGAGTGCTAATGTAATGGAATGGTGTTATAAATAAAGCAAAAAAAATTATCTTGGCTGTGAACTATGTCTATTATGTTAGTGGGAGGTTATGAGTAATATTAACTCACAGAACAGTGAAAAGTTATGAAAGGGAAAAATAAGTTTACACAAAACTTGGCTATATCATACCAAAGGCATTTAAGTATGAAACTGGAAAGAAGACAACAAACAGAAAATGGAAAAGATCTGTCAGAAGATGGAAAAGATAACTGCAAGAAACCACCTTGCCCAGCAGTGACGGTGGAGCCCTATGTTCAGATTCTAATATTATAGTGTCTGATGTTCTGTATGAGGAAGTAACAATTAACACTAAAAAAGCAAAAACAGGAAGAGCAGCTGGAGTAGACGAAAGCATACAGAGAGGGAATTATGCTTGAGTGATACAGTTTTGAGGGCATTGAGAGACCAGTTTTCAACGTATTAGAAAGATGGAAAGATATTAAATAAGTGGAAACAAATCATGGACGTCGTTACTACCAAAAATAAGAGCCATTGTGAGCTTATCAATAGTTATAGATACATAAACCTACTTTCTTTTCTTTACAAAATCTTTATAAGAATAACTTATACCTGCATTGAGGGTATCCCTCATGAAAACATAAGGAAGCAACATGGAGCTTTTAGTAAATGTATTCTATAGTACAGTTGTCTGTCAGCTCTCCCAGACTTCAGGCCCAGTACTCTATCTGTGCCAACTGCTAAAAGTTTATCACAGAAGCAGACTTCAAAGGCAGGTAAGGAAAGAGGGAGAAAGAGAGAGAGGAAGAGAGAGAGAGAGAGAGAGAGAGAGAGAGAGAGAGAGAGAGAGAGAGAGAGAGAGAGAAAGTTATGGGAAGTATGCATACTGGCATACTCTTCCTTAAGAAACAAAGTGAAAAATAGTGGAAAGAAGTGAAGAATCACCAGTCTCATATTCTCTGTTCTCCCCAGAATTCCTTTGTTTTATTCAAGCATACAGACCTCATTCTGGATTCCAGAATTTTCACTCTTCATAACTCCTGGTTCTCCTTAGGCTCTGACAAGGCTTCTGGCATGCAACATCTCTCCACCTTGCCTGTATCCCCTTTGCTTCCCTGCACCTGCTTTTTAAAAATTTTTGTTCCCATGCACCCTCCAGAGACTTTCTTTAGCTTAATTTTTCAGTCAAAGCATCCTTTTTAATGCTGAGATAGTGAGATGTTTTTATTTATACTCTGCAAAGAATAAAGCACAGTATATAGCTATTTTATTTGTTCTTGTGAGGAGCAACTTGGTTTCATTAGGGTCATAGGATTGTGGCTAACAGTATTTCCTGGTAGGAAGGGAGTCAAGACCTAAAACCATTTGGTGTGATTCATACAGCCTATGGAAAGGTGGCACAATGGATAAAGTGCAGGGTCTGAAGTCAGGAAGACTCTGACTTCAAATTTGACTTCAGACCCTTACTAATTGTGTGACCCTGGGCAAGTCACTTAACCCTGTTTGCCTCAGTTCTTCATCTGTAAAAATAAGGCAGACAAGGAAATAGCAAACCACTCTGGTATCTTTGCCAAGAAAACCCCAAATGGGATCATGAAGAGTCAGACATGACTGAAAAATGACTGAAAAACAACAAATCACAGCCTAGCCTATGATGAGTTAGTATGACCACCCAGAGGGAGTCAGCCCTAGGTATGTATAGAAGACTGAATCTCTGGACACTTCCTCACTACATCTTCTGTGTTTGCTCAGAGAAATGAAGTCCATAACCACTAGGGTGAGCATGAGATTTGCCTCGGACCTGATCGTTCTTGTTGAGTAATATTTGGTTAATGGTTAGCAACATAATCTATTGGTCAAAGCAGCAAAATTTATATGAATTTTGAACACCACTGAGCTGGTCTCTGGGTTTCTGTTTCCAAAGGAGAGTGCCTGGGTAAGCTGACAGTGAACGCTTTGGAGCCTCTATTGCTCTTTGATAATGGGGTATACTGAAAGGACAAAATGCATATTTTCTCCATAACGAATGTCTATTATAGGAAGAGAAGAACTGTGTCTTGCTTATAGCTCCTTATTTGTTAAGGTGATTTTGTTTTTCCTCTTTGGTCTTCCCTGACCGAATATGGAAATGGTATGTTGGGACAGGGAAGATTAAAAAAAAAAGGAATACATATTCTTGCTGTCTGACTAGTTATGCATATCAACTAGTTCATTGTCCATGGAGTTCATAATTATTTTAAAATATTGTAAATGTTTTAGAAAGCTATAAATGTCAGATATAGACTAAACACTTAGAAATATTTTCTTTTGATATCTACGTTGCATATATTTAGAAGAAACACTTTATCAAGAAAGTATATATGTCCACTTGCTAGTTTTTTTTCTAACCTCATAGCTGCTTGAAAAAAGTGATTAGCATTTAAGGTCTTATACTGTGTTTGTTATGGTTGGCATCAGCACTACAGAATGGTACCAAGGAGTCTGGATATCTTGTTTTCTCTCTAATCTACATTTCATATTTATATCTGGCTAAAAGGGCTATGGACAAAAAAGAAATGCTAAATAAATCCAGTGATATAAAGTTTTACTGAACTTTATGTCATCATTAAGAAAACAACTTTAATTTTGTCTGACTCCATCTTTTCTGACTTTTCAGAGGTAAATTATGAGGTAAACGTCTATGTTTTCTTATTAGACACCATTCCTAAAACAGGCTCAATCATTTGCTTTTTCAAGCCCAGCCTGACATGTTCACGTTCCCTTCCTAGAAGTTAATTTCCCCTTAAGTTGTTCCCAGATGAAACCAAAGGTGTCTGTAACTTGACAATTTTCTGACGATCTTCCAGCCCTTTTTTGTGCTTAAAGTATAGCTTTTGTTTTTTGTTTTTGTTGTTAGTGACGCCTAAATGCATAGTTGATCACTGCTTCATTAAACACAAGAAATGTACTTGTAAACTGGTTTCACAACTGGTGGCCCTCTTTTGGATGCACAGGAATTTGAGACTGACTATCTCTGGTTTTTCATAAAGTCCTGTGAATGCCATAGGACACATTACTCTATAGTAAGCACTTGGTCCAGAGGTGACCAGAAATATATAAGGAGGACATGGAGAGTGTCTGAGGGGTTAAATCCTATGTCTCCCCAACTTGACTGTAGTTTCTACAATAGCAACAAAATCTTCTAGTTGCTGAGTCGGTTGATAGTGGGATGAGATAGACTAGGGATAACTGGAACCAAGAGACCAGAAAGACCCACAGGGAAGGGCAGGAAATTAAAGAAGTGCCCAACAGCAGATAATAGAAAAGTCTACAGGAAGGTCAACAGTTATTGTCAGGAAGGTCTGACATGAGGCATTTGGCTGCATGGAGATTTAACAGAAAGCACTGGGGAGCCAGCCATGAGAACTGTAATTCAGAGATGGGTCCAGTTCTTGTTGGGAGGCAGCCTTCCAATTCTGTGAGAACTGGTATACTGAGTGTAGTAGCACTTGGGCCCATATCCTGACTCACATGTGGGTCCCACAAACAAGTCTATTTCAGGTTCAATGCACTCTCTGAGTCCACATTCACTCAAAAACAGCCCATGAGCTCTTGTAGCTAGTGCTTGTATTCTCAAATCAAAGGATATAATTCAAAGCAAAGGCTCTTAATGAAATAGCATAGGTAATAATATTGATATAGTCATGTTTCTCTGAACCAGTACTAGAATTGGATGTTTCCTCTCTAAAAGAAGATTGCTCATCCTAGGTATCAAGCTCTTTGGAACATAGTCATAAAGGTAATAATAAAATATTTTCCCCCCACGAACCTGGGGCACACTTTCCCATAAATACATACATGAGAAAGGTGGACACACAAAAGGAATACGTAAAAAGGGGAATACATGTGCTCAAATCACAAATGTGGAGGGGAAACTCATATCTCCAATGCTTCATGGTTATGTCATTGTACTGCTCCCACTAGGCCTCCATTGGTATTGTGTTATAAGTAATCTCTGCTGGGAACATATGTAGTCTCTGCTGGGTGCATAGTCTTGACTGAGCATTACTTTTTGCTGGTATTGAGTGCTCAATGTTGTTATCTTGGTCCTGTGGTTACCATTAATGTCTGCCAGGTACAGCTCAATGGACCAGAGGTTTGGAACTTCTCCCTTCTTCTAGTTTCTGACTTCAGGGGTAGTATTCAGATGAGGTGTTACCTCTTCCTCTTATAAGGAAGACTGGTCTCTTTTATTGCTCTTTTAGCTTACAATCCAGAAGCTGCTTACTCTGGTTTATTTATTATAGCTCCTTTTTTCTTTTTAGAAAAATGAGGAAAGAACTAGAACCTAAGGGGGCATTCATCAATTGGGCAATAGCTGAACAAATTATGGTATATAAATGTAATGCAGTACTATTGTGCCATAAGAAATGAAAAATATGGTTTTAAAGAAATCTGGGAAGACTTGTATGAACTGAGGCATAGTGAAGTGAGCAGAACCAGAACTTTTTATACAACATTATGAGGACAAACAACTTCGAGAGACTTAAGAAGTGATCAATGTAATAACCAATCATGATTCCAGAGGACCAATGATGAAGTAAATGACTGTATTTTACCACATAATCATTGCAGATTTTCTGCCAAAGTTTTTGAAAAAAAGTAGGGTGTGATCATTATGTGAAGCTTTAAAATTGTGCTAGCCACTGTGAGAATTTATTTCGTTTGATGATGTATATTTATTACCAGAAAATGTATTTTTGTTAATTGAAAAAAAATTGAAAAGAAAAGGCCTAACATATCCAGTTTCTGTACTAAGAAAAAAAAACAACCTCTCAATGACTTTTCTCCAATCTGAACCTAGGCTGGAATTGGATGTTTCCTCTCTAAAAGAAGATTGTTCATCCTAGGTATCAAGTTCTTTGGAACACAATCATATTTAATTAATCACTTTATGAGCAATTCCATTTTCAACCTATAGTTTCTGCTACTAAGTTCAGGGTTTCTATTAGATTCCTTACTCTGATTTAGGGGCTGAAATTCCTTGTGGTTCCTAGATTAGTTTCCAATTGCTGAACTGCTCACAGTGTGCAGGAGTTTTAGAAGCTATCTTTGTAGCAAACAAGGTTTGGGTTTGAGGACCTCCAATTTGTCAACCACCAAAGTCTTTTGGTTTTCTCTGCAAATAAACAGGATAGGAAAGAAGTGCAGGAACAAAAATTAAGTTCAGCAGGAAAGGTCATTGTCTCTCTTCTGCCTGAATACTTTATACCTGTATTATGTATAAGTGGCTAGTGAATCTTTCCCAGTCTTTGGAATGATCCTACATTAACAAAGACAAAAGCATAGAGTCTTGCATGAAGGGAAATTACTGGAATTTCAAGAGTACAAATATAGGCCAGGACCAGTAAGCAGTAAATCTGACTTTATAGCAATTAAGCTTTTGGCCTACCTAGAGGCTTCTCCAAATGTATTGCTTCCAGATTCTGAGAGAATGTACCTGTAGGTGAAATTTAAAGACATACTAGGGGAGGGAGCCATGAAAATCATTGTAGGCTATTGTATACTAGAAAGAGAAATGCACTAAGAACAAGGACATGTGTATTCTAACTTCTATAGGCCTCAGTTTTTTCAGTTCCAAAATAAGGGTTTCAGCTAAATGGCCTAGAAGGCTCCATTTAGCTCAACTATCTGGTTCTTTTCTATTTCTAGCTTTTGTGGGAGAAGGACTTGAGTTAGAGGAGGAGAAGGAATTATAAAGGTGTTTTAGATGTTTCAAAATTGTGAAAAACGAAATTCTGACTTTGGGCAGGGAAAATTTGAGATTACTTGAGATGCTGAAAAAGAAGGAACAAACTTGAAAAGTGAGAAGAATTCAAGAAAGGGAAGAGACTTGAAAGTAGGGGTATGCTGGCAAACATTTGACAGCTGGATCTCTGAAAAATATGGGTTACAACACACTTAAGTTTAATCTGCACTATTAACATTTCTTTTCTTCATCACTTTCTTAAGTGTAGACAATCAACAAAACAATAAATTAAACCCTGATTTATAGCATTTGTTAATTTCTAAGCTATAGATGCTCACACTGAAAATTTAACCACTGGCTCTCTAAAGTAATTTTGAGCTGGCTCCAGCATACTCCTGCTTGAGAGACAGTATAGAATACCATTCTGGATTTGGAGTCATGAAGACACGGATTCAATTCCTAACTCTACTGTGTGACCCTGGCAAAGTCATTTAACCTCTATATGCTTTAATTTCCTCCTCTGAAAAATAAAGGGGTTGGACTCAGCGGCCTCTAAGAATCCTTTGCAACTTCAAATCTATGATCCTGCACCCTAAGGAAGAAAAGAAAAGGGAAGAGAAGAAAAGGAAAAGGACTTGAAAAGGAGGAGGAGGAGGAGAAGTAGAAGAAGATCAGAAGGACAAGACTCTAGATGGGGTAAGTAATTCACATTGGTAGGACAAGGTCAGAGTTTAGTAAGAGAGGAAAAAGAAAGTGGAGCATATCAAAGTGCTAGAGAGCTGAGCAGAGCAACAATCTTGTAGTTGAGAATGTATGTGAGCAGTTTGCCACAGCAATTTTCTAGGAGAGATGCCAGTAAAGGAGAGAATGGTTAAGGGTCTTCTTGAAGTTCCTACACTAAGTGCACAATGTTTGTATTTCTACATGAAAAGTGAGTGCTAAACATATTCAAAGTGCAGACTGCTCTTCCTCCTAGGACATAAAGAGATTTAAGGAATGATTCTGTTCTTGAGGTTATCAAGGTGAATGCAGCCAAAAGAAGAAGAAGAAGAAGAAGGAGAAGAAGAAGAAGAAGGAGGAGGAGGAGGAGGAGGAGGAGGAAGAGGAGCAGAAGAAGAAGAAGAAGAAGAAGAAGAAGAAGAAGAAGAAGAAGAAGAAGAAGAAGAAGAAGAAGAAGAAGAAGAAGAAGGTTGCACTGTGAAAGCAAAGATTTGAATCTATTTACTTTAAAAATTGTTTTTCTTTACAATGTGGCAGCCACTGTATAGAAAAACATCAACTCAGCTTGCCATTAAAACTATCTCATCTTTATCAAAACATTGTACAAAAACAAAACAACATAACACTTAAATGACTAGTAGGAAAAATGTTTAAATATCAAAGCAACCCTTAATAATTAACCTTACTATCTGTTGTCACAGGCAATTAAAAGGTGGGGGTGAAATGCAGAGGGGGACAGATTCACCATTATTCCAACAGTTTGTCTGGGAAGTCAAAATTCTGTCGTTCTCCGTTGGATTTGTCTTAATAAATTAAGCAGTGGTCCAGACACCGCTACAAGGTATCTACGTCTTTTTGGAAGTCATCCATCTGCCACCATTGCTACAATTGTTATTGCAGCATTCTTTTCCCCTTCTTTTCCTCTTCTTTTCAGAGAGATTTTTCAAAATTCCCCAGAGGGGAAATTCTGTCCTTCACTCCTGATAAAGTAGACAAACTATAAGAGCCCTCTCTTCTCTCACTTGGAAGAAATACAACTCACAAGATATTTAGACTTAGGTCTCCTTGGAGGAAATCACCCCAGTCTTTTCAGAAAAGGCTGTTGCCCTAATATTTTATCCAAAATTTTGGCATCAATATTAAATATATTTTCTTTTCCTTGCCTTATTTCTCCCTGATTTAGATATCAAGACTATATTTCTCTCATAGAAGAAGTTTGCATTGTTCCTATATTTTTGAAAACAATTTTTTCAAGACTGGAGTTATTTGTTCTTTGAACACTTAATAGACTTCATCTGTAAATACATCTGAGTCTGAGATTTTTTGTTTTTATTTATGGCTTCACCAATTTCTTTTTATGATAATTGTTTTTTAAATTCTCTATTTTTCTTCTGTTAATCTGAGTAATTTCTTTTGGTAAATATTCATCCATTTAAATCATCAGTTTTGTTAGCACATAAACAAAATTGTTTTTATTTCCTTTATTTCTTCTTCATCTGTTGTGAGTTCTCCTTTTACATTTTTGTTGTATTAATTTGATTTTTTTCCTCTTTTTTCATCGAACTAATTAATAGTTTGCCTACTTTATTATTTTTTCAAAAAAGCAACTCTTGGCTTTATCAAATTAACATTTCTGTTTTCAAAATCTTTTTCTTTGATTTTCTAAATTTCTATCTTTTGTTTTTAGTTGGAGTTGTTGCTTTTCTAGCTTATTTAGTTACATGCCCAGTTTATCAGTCAATTCTTTCTCTTTTATTGATGAAGGTATTTAGGCCTATGAAATTTCTCCTTATTTTGTTAGCTGCATTACAAAAGTTTTGATATTGACAAAACTCATTGCCATTTTTTAAAACAAAATTTGTTCTTGCTTTTATTATTTATTTCTTTATCCCCCTATTCTTTAAAAGTATATTTTTAAACTTTGAATCCTTTCTTCTAATTCTCTTGTTGATTACAGTTTTATTGCATTTTGGATAGCAAAAGATGTGTTTATTATTTCTTCTTTTCTTTATTCATTTGTGGGTTTTTTATGCTCTACCTGTGATCAGGTTTTTTTTTTTTGGCAGAGGTGTGATGTGTAATTGAGAAATATGTGCACACCTTTTGATTTCCATTCAGCAGTTGTGAGAGAGATCTCATACTCAATTTTTCCAAAATTTTGTTGAAGTCCTTAACTTCCTATTTAAAAAAAATTGTCTAGCTCTGAAAGTGGCACATTGATGTTCCCAGCTATTGAAGTTTTGATGTCTGTTTTTTTGTCCATCAGTTTTTTGTCTAGTCCTCTATGCTAGTCAATGTATATCTATGGATTATTATTACTTCATGATCCTATGATTACTTTAAACATAATAAGAGAAACTGCCTATCTCTTTCAACTATGTCTAACTTCACTGTTGATTTTCTTCTTCTTCTGGGATCATGATTAGCATTCCTGATTTTTTGAATTCACCACCAGCATAATGAATTTTGCTACAGCTCCTCATTTTAAGTCTGTGAATCTATTTCTTCAAGTGTTTTTCCTGTAATCAATTCATTACATTTTATTTTTAATCCTTTTTGCTATCATATGGTTAATGAATAAGCTTATCCCATCCATGTTTACAGTTATAATTGTTGATTGTGTTTTTTATTCCTTCACATCCTCTTATGCTTTTTCCTCTCTTTTCACCTGGCTGCTGTGATTTGGCTTCTGTAATTCTGGATGAGGTGGCTGGTTTCTGGTTTCCTCTTGTTCCTTCTCTTCTCCTGAAGCCTTGGCCTGGGACAGGGAACTATAGCTGGAGTTGGGACTTTTCGCTACCATCTGTGTCATTCCCTGGTTTTTGCCTCTATGTCCTTGTGTCCATACACTGCTACTGGACTTTGGCCTTGCCTTGATCATGTTCCCTTTGTGCAACTACCAAGCAAGAATCAACTCTTTCCCATGTGGTGGACTTGACCAGAGATTGTGCCTCCTGTGATCAAAGATTCAGGTCTCCTAGAGAGTGCCCCAATCATAGGCTGTCTTCGTGCTTCTATTCCATGGCAATCTCTTTGGAAAGTCATCTAGTGGGAAGTGCCTTTGTCTCTTGATGTGGCTCTGACAGTTACATTAGAGATCCTTTTGTCTCCACACTTCTTGGATGATTCCAGATGTGCAAGCATTACCTGTACCTCTCTGCCTTGTGTCTTTGTGCAGTGACCTGCTGGCAGCTGAGTTTGTCCCCTTCTGGGATCTGAGAGGACATATTTGAAGTCCTACTGATGTCAAGCCCTTTTTATTGGAGCTCTTGCTGGCTTCAGGTCCATCTGAATGCCCCTGACCCATAGGGTTCTGAATGTCTTTTTGTGTAGTCTTAGATCATATAGAAGAGTTTATTAGTATTTCTTTTTAGTTATATTGATCTTCTGATGCTCCCTTTCTTCCTCTACCCTTCTCCCATATCAACTGCCTTCTAAATCTTTGATAGGCTGCTTCTCTGATAGCTGGGTTTAGGTGTAATCATTCATTTGTCATCTTGACTGGAACTCCGGATTATTTCTTCATATGTAGGTTGAACTCGATGACCTTCTGTCTTATACCTTCAAAATATCTTGAATGTATTATGTGCTAAATAAATGTTTCTTAATTGACATCACAGTTCCTCCTACCTTCAATTGAAGGCAATTGAAATGCATAGAAAAACTAAATAAATACATAGATTCATGACCAAAGTATGTAGTAATATAATAGCCAGAACTTATTTGCCCAGTTTTTTATGTTAAAATTACATATTTGTCAGTATAGGGTAGTAATACTAAATTTCACATGTGGGAAATAGAGATGTGTTGGTTGTATCCAAAAATCCTAATTTTCTCTTTAAAAAATGTAAAAAAGAGAAAGAAAAGGCCATGTTGATGGATAATTTCTTGAGGGACTTCTCCATTTTCATAAAGCAAACATTCCATGAATAGAATTTATATTTTTGCAGCAAAGTAAAAGCCTTATTTGGTCTAAGCCAATAGGTTCTTTGGTTTATTTGGTGTTTTCCTTTACTTGGTTTTTCTCTCTCGCATTTTGCCTTCTGTTAGGAAGTTACCAAGACAAATCATGGTTATCTCTGCTTCTAATGAGTTGGGTCACTTGATCCAGAAGCAGGTGGCTTAAAATTAGCTTCATAAAGCATGAAGACAAAAGGATAGATGCACATATTAAATAGGTAATTTTCTTTATTAAATTCTTTTCTATAGCATTTTACAAGAATAAAGTTCAAAAGAATAAGTGTTTCACAAACATTCTTTTGTTGGAAAAGGACGACTTCAGAAATATTCAAAACTGATGAATGAAAGCTACACAAAGAAACTATTTCTAGTTACCAACATAAAGTTTTTTACAACTTAAAATTTCCAGGCTTATATGAATTACAGCACGGTGACAGAGGTGGATGGAGTGAGCCAAATAGCCACTAAAGTTGCTATGTTCTGAAAGTTAATATGAGTCTGGTTGAACCCCAAGGATTTGGTCTGGGATTGGTCTTGTTGGAACTTTCCTGAATGTTTTGCTTCTGTTGGTCCTTACAAATCCCACATTATTCTTAGGCTACAAAATTCATGTGAATTCTTCCAAAACAGCAGATGTTGCCCAGGGATTCTTATATCCTGTAGCCTGAGAGTAACATGACACTTGGATCCTTAGACAAACACTCATTACAGTACTATTTTCTTTTCTATTAGACCTTTAGCCTAAGCACATCAAAGCTTTTTGGAAACATTAATTTAGCTAACAGAACATTATCTCTGAAAAGTAATAATTACATTAATTTTGTAGGTAGGAAAACATGCACAGTGGAGTTGGGCTCATAGTGGAATCATTTTAAAAAAATGAGGGAAAAAAGTTGAGAAATAGCCATTGGGCATATGAAAGGTTCTATGAAATTCCTCTTTTCAAATATGTTCTAACTAATCTATGGCCTGTATGGCACTTTATTGTTTAACTTCTATAAATACCATATTGACAAAGTATCAGTGTTTGACAGCATTTTACCTGTAAACACATAATGCAGTCGCATATTTTCTTACAAAAGGTGAAGAAACAAAGTGAAATTTAGTTCAATTTCTCATATCTTATTTCTCACTTACCTATTTGTTCCACTGTAGCATTTCTATGGAACTCACTCTCCCCTCTCCCAATCTCACTGGTAGGCTGCATTTGCAGAGTATAGATACTACGTCTACCCCTCAGGCTTTTAGGGATAATCCTGAGAGTCTGGGGGTGAGGTGGGTAGTTTTCTAGTGTTATCTAGTTCACAAATCCCCATTGGTGTGCCTTCCCTCATTGATTATCTGTTGATATTAGTCAGTCAAACTTAACTAGCTTTTGGGAAAAAGCACTTAGCTAAAAATAGCTAAAATAGCTGGTACAAAGCATCCACTCCAAAGTCTATGATTCATTCTCCTACCAGTACATAAAGAATCCAGGGGAAAGTGGGCTTAAGCCTAGACCACATGAGGTAAAGGGGGTGGACAGGTAACTCACAGCTCCTGGAAATCATTCTGTAGGAAATCTAAGTTACTCCCCTGAGACAAGGTGTAGTTTGAATCTCCCTTTCTTCTTTGGATAAAATTTATTCTCAGTTCCCTATTCGTATGAGTCAGTCCATCCACCATCTTGAAATAGAATGACAATTGATAAACATTCACGAGAATATATTCTATGACTATATCAAACAAGTTCTAAAGTTTGTAGGAAAAAAATTAAAAAAAAATAAAGTTCATAGAATCACCATAGACTGGACTAGGATAGTTTTTTTCTCCATTCCATCTACACACACACACACACACACACACACACACACGCACACACACACTTTTTAATTAACTTTTTATTTAGCATTTTATTTTTCCCCAATTACATATAAAACACTTCTCAACATTCATTTTTAAAGTTGAGTTCCAAATTGTCTCTCTCCCTCTTCGCCTCTTTCATTGAGAAGGAAAGCAATTTGATATAGGTTATACATGTGTAGTCATGCAAGACATATTTCCATATTAGTCATGTTATAAAAGAAAACATAGACCAAAATAAAAAACTCCAAGAAAAATAAAGTTTAAAAAGAATGTATGCATTCTGAACTGCATCAGTTCTTTCTCTGGGGATGGATAGCCTTTTTCATCATAAGTCTTCCAGAGCTAGGTCACTCACCATTGATCATCTTACAATATTGTTGTTACTGTGTACAATTTTCTCCTGGTTCTACTAATTTCACTTTGCATCAGTTCATGTATGTCATTCCAGGTTTTTCTGATATCACCCTGCTCATCATTTCTTACAGCACAATAGCATTCCATCACAATTATATACCACAACTTATTCAGCCATTCCCCAATTGATGGGCATCACTCAATTTCCAATTCTTTGCTGTCAGAAAAGAGCTGCTATAACTATTTTTGTACACATAAGTTCTTTTCCTGTTTTTAAAATCTTTTTTTTAGATACATACGTAGTAGACATGCACACATTTCTTAAGTACCTGTTATACAATACACTGTGCTAGGAGGCCAATCGACAAACATTTGGGCTTACATTTAAATTCTAGGGGATAGCCAATATATTATATAGAGAGATTTGCAGAGCTATATTCAGGGGGAGGAGTTCTGAGTTTGTATCTCCGGAGCCATATGAGAACCTTATTGATTGTTGTGCTTTATAAACTTCCCAAAATGTGGTAACAAACCACAATGCATCTGGACTATTGACCCTACCAAATGTCTGAACCACAACAGTAAAAAGTATCATTAGGAGAAATGAGTAAGCAGGAAGATGCTTCTTTCAGTGACAGTTATTTTCTGGCAATTTTGCTTCCATTGCACTCTCCTGGCAAATTACTTGCACTATGTACTTCGAGTGAGAGCTGAGTGAAGGTCTCTTGACAAGGGTAAGTCACGCCTACAGGATGGCTGAAAGAAGTTGGAAAAGAGTGATTCTGCCTAAACAAAGATGAGGACCAACTAGGAAGGTATAGCATAGCTAGAGTCTTTCTAGGCCAACCATCTACCCTCCAGCCACAGTTACACCAGGTAGCTTCTTGTTACACAGTGGTTGTTCCTACGATCCTCCTCTAACACTTCTCTGCTCTCTTAAGGTGTTTGTGCTGGAGACACATCGGACAGGCTGTGAGCTAGGTAACTAGACTGTGTACAAGAACAATTCCTGGGATGAATGTAGAAAGAAAAAGAAGGAGATTTTCTTTTTCTTGCTGCTTGGGGAATACATGTTTCCTGATATGGAAGGAAGAACAGAGTAATCACTCTTAATAACTGGAGCTATCTAAAAAGTAAAGAGGGCTGCCTTAGGAGGTTGTGAGTTTTCTTTTATTGGAGGTCTTCAAGTGGAGAGACGCTTCAGGGGTGAGGAACCTGTCACCTCGAGGCCACATGTGGCCCTTCAGGTCCTCAAGTGCAGCCCTTTGACTGAGTCCAAACTTAGTCAAAGGGCTGCACTTGAGGACCTGGAGGGCCACATATGGCCTCAAGGCCACAGGTTCCCAACCTTTGTGCTGGATAATAATTTGCTGATTATATTTTAGTGGGGATTCTATTTGGTCATAGGTGTGACTAATAGATGGCCAGAGAGGTCCCTACCACCTTTAAAACTTTTGTGATTCAAATTAGAAGGAAAGTAAGTCAAGTCAACACACATTTATTAAGCTCTTACTATGTGCCAGGCACTGTGCTAAGCCCTGGAAGTATAAATACAAGCAGAAAGAAAGAGTTCCTGATCTATAGGAGCTTACATTCTAATAAGTGAAGAGAACAAGTAAAAGGGTTCTAAAAAGAGAAAAGAGATGATAAAGTATCCCTGCTAGGGGGCATGGTAGAGAAAGTCCTGTGGAAATGAGGGTGTAGCCTTGGCTAGCCTGGGCCTCCTCCTTAAATTGTTTATGGGAGGGACCAATCTGAGTGAGAGGCTGCAGGGTGAGAGGGTACTTCCAATGTGAGAGTTTGGTGACTTTCCAGGGTAGAGAGGTTTCTATGGCATGTTAGAGAAAGTCCTGAGGATGAGTAAGCATCTGGACATGGAAAGGAATAAAAGCAATTGCCTTAGGATCATTGATTTAGAGCTAAAAGAGATCTGAGGTTGCTTAATCCAACATCCTCATTTTGCAAATGACTAAATTGAGGGCAGGGGGAAAGGGTAAGTGATTTGCCCAAAGCCAATCAGGAAAGCTAGGATTTGAAGCCAGATCCTCTGACTCCAAATCTGGCATTTTTCCTTTGTGCTAAATTCACTCACCTCCAATTTCAATAACTGTTATGTTAACTATTCACAGATGCAGTATTGTCTTATATCTGGGATAAGGTAAGCCGGTGACGCATTTCATAATTACAGAAATCAATTGAATGGGTGGAATTCCAGAGGCTGGAATAAAAGGAAATGAGCTTAATCTGTAGAATGAACAACTGATATTGTTTTCAAGGAAGAATTTCTTGATAGTAATAAATGAGAATTTCAACAATTCTCATTAACTATGGGAGACTGGAGAGTTGTTTTTTCTTGGGGCATTTAAAAGCAAGATAGAATATTCTCTATCTTCTTAAGAAAGGGGATAGACTGGACGACCAGTCAAGGTCTTTTATAAGCACAAGAGTTTATGAAATGTTGGAATATGATGAAACCCAGACTCTTCAGGAAGTCAACGCAACATTCTGTTGACTTGAACTGTGCATCATTATCCCAAGGAAAGGTGAAAATGCGTGAGATTTGTTATGCTTGTTGCTCCTCTGGGATAAATGAATGAAAAAGCATTTATTAAGTGCTTACTATGTGGAAAACACTAAAGGTTAAGGATACAAATAGAAAAGTAACAATCCTTGGTCTCAAGGGGCTCACATTCTGATGCAGTTGCAAATCGGATGGAAAGGTCCCATGGTCCTTAGGTTCCAGCTACAAAGCAGATATGAATACTTCTTTAATGTCATTTCCATTGGTGACCTTTTGTCAGTTTGCTGTGTTAAACCATTTGACAGTGTAAAAATCTTCAGTGCAAAGAACTATTTTTTTCTTTTTTCTTTTCAGTAGCTGTAGCTAAATAACTGCAGGAGCAGTTGCCAGGCTGCATGTACATAGGGGATTTGCTTCTCAGGATGACACTTTGTTGGAAACATTGCCATTCCCAAGGCTCTTGGGTTCAGCATCCTGGGCTGTCTCCATCAGAGTCTGAGGGGAGATGTTGGTCAAGGAAGGTGGTGGGGAGAGTTTGACTCCCCTGGGACATGCTACCTCTTGTCTCTCTCTCTCAGGGCTACTTGCTGTTTCAGCTAGGCTAGCTTACCTGCCCTGTGTCTGGCAGGTGGTTGGCAGTTTGTGGGGATACCTGGAACCTTCTCTAGAATAGAGGACAATAGTCACCAGAATCAGCAGGACAGGTGGTCTGAGGTGATGCCACTCCCAGGGCTCCTGGGCTTATCTCCCTATTGGCGTCAGTTGGTCAGCAGTTGTTGCTGGTGGTCTTGAGGAAGGTGGGCCCTTCTCCGCAATGATTTCCTCCCATAATAATGGCTCTGGGGGCTGGTCTAGAAGCAGTTCTGGTGACTCAAGTTCAGGGTCTTGGGATGTCAACACTGGGAACTGAGGGGAGTTAGTGGTCAAGGTGATTTGACTTGCCTGATGCATGATCTCTCCTGTCTCTGCCTCAGGGTGTCCCATTGCTTTAGCTAGTCCCCCTCACATGCCCTGTGGGTGGCAGTGGGTTGGCCATGTCCTCTGGCCTTTCTTTGCTCCTGTCATTTTTTTTTATCATTCTTCTCTAAGGTGGATAACCTCAGGCTTATCCTACTGATAAGAAACCATGATTTCCATATGCTGATCAGGTTTATAAATGTATTTCCAATGGAAATATTTGCTATTTTGCTTCTCAAGCTAGTAGTTTGGATTACTTTTCATCGAGTAAATGGGGGGAAGGGATTGCCCTTAGTCCTTAATTGCCAATCATTCAAATATAAACAACTTGTACACACAGAAGAGGGGTATAGGAGAGACAGAAAAGCCTAAGGAGGTGAAAATCTTTCTATAAACACCACATTCCTTGTGCATTATTTTCATATGTCTTACCAACTTCTCAGTAAGCTTAGATTTCCTTCACATTTATCTATATTGACTACCACCCATAGATACCCAAGTTCATAATGCAGACTGTGACCCACAGAAGGCACTGGCAATTATGTACTGTATTTTGTCAAAACACATTTTCCATGGAGGGAAGAAAACCTTTATTGCCCCTGACACTAAATAGTCAATGGTCCCAATATGAGTTCAGGTAGTTACATAAATTATGTTTACGTTGTGTTTCTTGAAACCATGACCCGAGGAGGTGGGAGCGTGAGGAGAGGATGGGGGAGGGATTGAAATTACCCCATGCTCTGGAAATGCTGGAGAACAAGCTAAAATGTCAGGGTGCACCAGGGTGCAAATGTAAACAAAATGTAACCCAGCCTGTTAATAAAGAGAAAGGTTTACTTGCTGGTGCTCCAGTAAGCCATGTCTCATAAGCTTTGTGGTTTCCAAAATTATTCCAAGTTAGGCATTGCTACAAAGAAAACATGCTGTTGGCTGTGAAACAGCTAGGATAATAAAAATATAAAGCCTGGAATCTGCTGAAGAAAAGTGAAAAGGATTTTATGAACCTAACTTAGACCACATGAAAACTCCCTAGTGTGCTCAGTGTGATGAATGCTCTTGAATGCCATTGAAGGAACCTAGGGTCAACTTTCTTTTCTTGTTTCTTGTTCTGGTAGCAACTAAAGGTTGTGATGCTTATGGAGAAAATAAGCCCATCTAATTCTGGTAGACAGGTAACTGGGAGATTTTGGAGATTAAATGTGAAGGGGCCAATGTATCTTTTCTCTACCATTTGTTGTGTTTCTTATTATGAGACTATTGACAAAATCATATAAATATGTAAAAGTGACAGCTATGAAAATAGACACATATGAAGTTAAAATCATTAACAGTTTTCCTAAAAATATGAAGCACACAATTATTTCTGAAAGGAGAATGGCAAAGGCAATCTTTCCTGGGCCCAGGTGGATAACGAGGCTTGGAGGGAGGGGCGAGTTTGGGGTGGAAGGAGAAGGAGGAAAAGGAAGAGGAGGAGGAGGAGGAGGAGGAGGAGGAGAGAGAGAGAGAAAGTGACAGAGACAGAAATAGAGACTAGAGACAGAGAGAGACAGAGAGAAAAAGAGACAGAGACAGAAACATAAACAAGAGAAACAGAAAGACAGAGAGAGAGAACAGCTATCTTTCCACTGAGGTCCATAGAGACAGTGAAGAGTCACAATCCTTCCTAATACTCTATTCTCTTAGAAGAGAAGAGAGGAAAGAAAGAAAAGAAGCTCTGATTTTCTGAACAGGAAGAAAAGGAAGTCAAGAGAAGATGACAGAAGATATGTCTTTGAGCTCTACCCACTCAGAGTCTAGTTAGATTAATTAGTCATTTAGTATTTATTAAGTGTTTATTGCATTCCAGGCACTGTCAGTTCAAATGGCTCTGGTCATGTCCCTCCTTGCTTTCTCCTCAGCTCTTCTCCTTTGAGGGTTAGGGGTTAATATCTGATCTTCTATCAGAGTCTATCAGAGACAGACTTGAAGGTCAGTGAAGGTTGTGTGTCTTTTCCAAGTAGTGAAACAGTTTTGAATAAAAGGACTTCTGCCCTATTCAAGACCAAAAGTCATCTCCGTTCTAATTTAACTCAATGTGGATGAGAGGTTTCAATCAAGGGGGACCTATCATGTTCATAAACAGATGTCTCCTCAGTGTGGCTAACCTAAAACCATTGTGGATTATCCTTTCCTGAGGCTTGTTTCTAGGTCAGAAGCTGGAGGTGAAGAAGAGTGTATTATATATCTTTTCTCCATTCCAAACATTTAGAAGGTAACCGATGTATTTTTTTGGGCTATTGCCAAGGATCAACAAGGACCCCAGCTCCTAACATAAAAATGGTGATGGTGCTATTAATGATGGAACCAGGACACATTAGTTGAAAACATGAGCACTAGAGGAGGCTTTCACACCGGGAAGATATAAGGGCAGGGTGTCAGGAGTCTTAGAGAGAACACTTACATTACTTAGTGGGTTAATACCCACCACATCATCGTTAAGCAGTCATGCTCCTAACATTCTCTAACAGGGAGGAGAAGCATTAGGGGAAAATAGTAATTTTAATAGAAATCTAAGATGTTAGAATTGGAAGGTACCCTAAAGATTGCTTAGTTCAATTACTTAATTTTACAGATATAAAAATCAAGGCCTAAAGAAAAATAATGTATAGCTGAAGAAAACAATATATAAACTATAAAACTACATAATGCTATATTTGTGCATATACTAACATATATACTTACATGTATATCCATAAACGTGAGTAGCAATGATATGATTTACTGAAGGTTACACAGTCTGTGGGTAGAAGATAAGCATTGAGAATGAACCCATGTTTTTTTAACTATAAATCTAGTCCTCTCTGCACTATACCATATTACATCCTATTTGTAATACATTTATTTCTGTAACAGGAGTTGCACTCCATGACATATATGTGGAGGTGAGGTTGTGAGGGGTGTATTGGCTCAGTGCTGAAGGATGCAGGAGCCTTGAGATGATGAAGCAGTCCCGTTATTAGCTGGCTATTGTGCAGGAAGGGCCACTGACTCGTTGTATCTTTAAAATGGAGTGGTGACCTGCTCTGTATCTCTCTCTTCTCCTTTTGTCTGTCTCTTAAAAGTAGCAGAAGTCTTCAACCTTTATCTAGATTTTTAGGGGTTTGGCTCATGCCCTTCCCTTACCCTTGTGGAAATATTGAATTTCAAGCACATTATAGCTAAAACATATGTGAGTTTAGGTGAGACTGAGCTGGGCCTTGACACACACTGCTGACATTTCTTCACTGAGTAGAGGTGACTGAACAGTGAAGCTGAGATGGATAGGTTCAGCCTTGGAGGCAACCTTTTAAGTTTTTGAGGTCCAGAAGTCTTGGGTCCTTTGCTTGGAGCTGACAAATATTGTGAGAGTTATTTTCTTCAGGTATTAGCTAAAGTCTCACTTTCTGCAAGAAGCCTCACTGTCCTCCTTAATCTTAGTGCCTTCCTTCTGAAACAACTTTCATTTTATTATGCACACACACACATATACACATATACACATACACACATGTACACACATATTATCTATCTTGCTTGCATCTTGTCTCTGCCATTAGACTGTGAACTCTTTGAGAATAGGAACTGTTTTCTTTTTAGTCTTCATATCCCCACCACTTGGCATAGTGCCTTGCACATACTAGGCAATTAAAAATATTAGTTGAATGACTCCTTGGACAGTGCAGAACCATGGTGAAATCTAAAATGCTTATCTAGCATTTTACATACTATGTCATGTCTTGATGTTTTAAGCATCAATATCCAGGGAGATCATAAATAGGTGGAAGTTACTGCATTCTTTTTAAGGTCTTTTGTCAATGCATGGTCATGAGCCTTGTGTTTGTTAGGTATTTCTTTTGTATAGTGGTAATAAGTAGCTGTCCTATACTTGGTTCATATTATACATTGACTATCCTTCTAAATCCTCCTTTAGACTCTAGACTTGAGCCAAACCTAAGTTTTCAGTTTGCAATTTTTCATCCCCAGCACCTAGGACAGTATCTGGCACATAGTAGGAGCCTTTCAGGGCTCCGAGGTTAGGGGAGGGGTGGGGCAGAATATGAAGATTCAATGAATGTGAGAAAAAAAATCTGACCTTTCTACCACCTAAAGGTGATAAGACTGATCCACCCCGACCTGATTATAAAGCAGAGGGGTCCTTTTTGGAGAGGGAAAGGTTTTGCTACTCTTTTAGTTCAGTTTTGATTTTGGGACAAAATAAAGCACTCATAAGTCATTGAACTATGAACAAAAAAGAGGTTTACTCTGCCCTAACATAGCGAAAAATATGTAACAAGGATCTAGTAGCATCTTTGGCTTCCCTTGCCTCCTCATGGAAATGATTTGGTCAGTAGGTTATCAGGGTATATCAACTCATGATGGTCCTCTTAGGCACCTACACAGTCTGAGAGGCCTAGAATCCATGTGGCTGGGAAATTTTATACCCTTATTGCTGTTGTTCAGATGTTTCATCCATGTCTGACTCTTTGTTACCCCATTTTGGGTTTTCTCGGCAAAGATGCTGGAGTGGTTTGCCAGCTCATTTTACAGATGAGGAAACTGAGGCAAATAGGGTCAAATGACTTACCCAGGATCACACAGCTAGTAAGGGTCTGAGGCCAGATTTGAACCCAGGTCTTCCTGACTCCAGGCCTGGTGCACTATCCATTGCATTATTTTATACTCTTAGGTGATCAGGATGCTGCATCAGAGAAGCCCAGGCCAATTATGTTTGGGGTATAGCTTTGTCTCTTTGTAGGAAAATTAATTCATATTGGAGGAGAGAATGTAGGAGGGAACTGATTGCACTGCATGTTAGTGGTTTGGAGAAAGAGAAGGGGTAAGGAAGTTTTATTAGGGAATTCAGGGTGGGGAAACTTTGTCTATTTTGAGGGAAAATTAATCCTTGCTAAGGACAGGTAGGTGGTGCAGTGGATAGAGTACAAGACCTGAGTTCAAATGTGACCTCAGACACTTATTAGCTGTGTGACCCTGGGCAAGTCAGTTAACCTCGCTTGCCTCAGTTTCTTTATCTGTAAAATGAGCTGGAGAAAAAAAAGGCAAACCACTCCAGCATCTTTGCCAAGAAAATCCCAGATGGGGTCGCAAAGAGTTGGACCCAAATGAAATGACTGAATAACAAACAACCACAGCAATCCCTACCAAAAGAAGGAAGAAGCCTGGCCCCAGTTCATGTTGTAGTGAAACACCGATAGATATTAATTTTATCAAATATTACTCCATGGCAGCAGGGTTCTAATGATCTTCTATAGGACCTTAAACTATTCAAGTGCTCTTTTCTTTTACAGGATGTTCCTACTGATATAGGCAGTACTAAAGGGGCAGCTCAATGGCACAGTGGATAGAGTGGTCAGGCCAGGAATCGGGAAGACCTGAGTTCAAATCTGGCCTTAGACACTAGCTGTGTGACCTGGGGTTAGTCTCTTAACCCTGCTTGCCTCAGTTTCCTCATCTGTAAAATGAGCTGGAGAAGGAAATGGCAAACCACTTCAGTATTTTTGCCAGGAGAACCTCAAATGGGGTCATAGAAATGACTGAAAAACAACAATGACAACAAAGGAGAAAAACAAAAAACCAAAACCCATTAGCAACAATAATACACACACACACACACACACACACACACACATCTGGTCATAATTGCTAGCCCTGCCTTTTTTTGCATCAGCTGAAGCATAATAAATTCTACTCCAATCCTCCATTTTAACTCTGAGTTTATCTCTCATTTTTCAATGAGATTTCATGAGTATTCAAGATTTACATCAAAGAAGCAGAGTGCTTAGAATATGGTATGGTGGAAAGCAAAGGACCTAGGATTACAACCAAAAATAAACTACTCAGCAATATTAAGTATAATCCGTTAGAGTAAAAAAAATGGATATTTAATGAAATAGAGGATTTTCAAGCACTCCTGATGAAAAGACAAGTACTGAATAGAGGATTTGACACTCAAACACAAGACTCAAGAGAAATATAAAACTATAAACATGAAAAAGAAATCATAAGGGACTTAATAAGGTTAAATTGTTCACATTACTATATGGGAAGATTATACATGCAACTCCTAACAACTTTATCATTATTGTGGATTTTTCAATGTATTTCTTGTAAATAACATATTGTTGGATTCTGATTTTTGATCCATTCTGCTATCCATTTCCGTTTTATGGCTGAATCCATCATCTATGACACTTCAGACTTTGTAACCAATCACGCTGTTTTATGCTTCCTGTTCTCTGTTCTCTTGTATTTTCCAAAGCTATATGAAGGCTAGAAAGCCCTAACCCATGGTCTTTTGACTGACTGAGTTGAGACCCCTCTTATTGGTAATTGCTAGTCTTAACAATAAATTGAATGTACTTGGAACTTTTTGCCTCAGTTTATCTTAATTTCAATTGCAACAACATTATTAAAGTGAGTTCAGGTAGCCTTGGGGAAAGACATTAAAGGTATTGCTGTACTCTTTCCCAAGTGAAAGAAAACTTCTCTCAACTAGTCTTAGCCACAGGAGTAGAGAAGATAATATTCTCATGGTTGAGAACCCCATACCATTCACCTTGGGACTGGGCTACATGGTCAATATGGAGGTAATTTGGTTTTCTTCTTTTTTAATAACCAAATTAACAGATGGCTTATCTAATTTATTGGTTTTTTCTCATAAAACTAGCTTAGTTTTATTTTTCAGTTCAATGGTTTTTTATTTCAATTTTATTAATCTCTTCTTTGATTTTCAAGATTTACATTTTGAAGTTTAATTGGAGATTTTTAATTTTGTTCTTTTTCTAATTTTTTTTCCAAAATTGCATGTCCAGTTCATTGATCTGTTCTTTCTCTATTTTATTAATTTAAGTGTTTAGAGATATAAAATTTCTCAGAAGTATTGGTCTGGCTAGATCCCACAAATTTTTGTATGTTGTCCTATTATTATAAATCTCTTTAATGAAATTATTGATTGTTCCTATGATTTGTTCTTTGACCCATTCATTCTTTAGGATTTTTAGTTCCCAATTAATTTTTAATCTACACTTCCATGACCCTTTATTAATATAATTTTTATTGCATTATGGTCTGAAAAGTGTTCATTTAATATTTCTGTTTTTCTGCATTTGTTTTTATGCCCTAAAAATGGTAAATTTTTTGTGAAGGTGCCATTTACAGCTGAGAAAAAAGAGTACTCCTTTCTATTCCTATTCAATTTTCTCCAGAGTTCTATCCTATTTAACTTTTCCAAGATTATAGTATTCTCCTTGACTTCATTCTTATTTATTTTATGGTTAGAGTTATCTAGTTCTAAGAGGGAAAAGTAGAGGTCCTTCACTAATATAGTTTTATTGTTTATTTGTTCCTGTAACTCACTAACCTTTTCCTTTAAAAATTTTGATTCTATGCCATTTGATACACATATGTTTAGAACTGATAGACTTCGTTGTCCATAGTATCTTTTAGCAACATGTAGTTTCCCTGATTTTCTCTTTTAAATGGATCTATTTTTGCTTTTGCTTTGACTGAGATTGTGATTGCTAGCCCTGCCTTTTTTTACCTCAAGCATAATACCTGTAGCTTAATAGAGCCCTTTAACTCTGTGTGTATCTTTTGGTTTCAAGTGTTTGTAAATAGTGGATTGTTGGACTCTGGTTTTTAATCCATTCTGCAATCCACTTCCATTTTATGAGTGAGTCCATGCCATTTACATTCATAGATATTCTGTGTATTTCCTTCCATCCTATTTTTCCTGTTCATCACTCTCTCTTTCTTTATCATGTTCCCCCTCAAAAAGCTGTTTTGCTTCTGACTACTGCCTCTCTTAATCCACCCTCCCTTTTATCACTCCCTCTTCTTATTCCCTTCCTTTCCTACTTCTCTGTTAGGAAGGTAGATTTCTTTGCTCAATTGTGTGTGTGTGTGTGTGTGTGTGTGTGTGTGTATTTTAAAATTCCCTCTTTGAACTAAATCTAATGAGAGTGAGGTTCAAGCACTGCTGCCACCCCCCCCACCAGTTTTACTTCCACTATAAAAGCTCTTCCTTGAAATTTTTTTCCCATTCTACCTCTCTCTTCCCCTTCCTCCCAATATATTCATCTTTCTCACTCCTTCAAATTTTTTAGGTCATCTCAGCACAATCAACTTATACCCATGCCCTCTGTCTATGAATACTCCTTCTAACTGCCATAATAATGATAAAGTTGTTAGGAGTTGCATGTATCATCTTCCCCTATAGTAATGTAAACAACTTAACCTTATTAAGTCCTTTATGATTTCTTTTTCATGTTTATAGTTTTATATTTCTCTTGAGTCTTGTATTTAAGTGTCAAATCCTCTATTCAGTACTTGTCTTTTCATCAGGAGTGCTTGAAAATCCTCTATTTCATTAAATATCCATTGTTTTACTCTAATGGATTATACTTAATACTGCTGAGTAGTTTATTTTTGGTTGTAATCTTAGGTCCTTTGCTTTCCACCATACCATATTCTAAGCACTCTGCTTCTTTGATGTGGAAGGTGCTAAATCTTGTGTGATTCTGACTGTTGCTCCACAGTATCTAAATGTTTTCTTTCTGACTGTTTCAATAATCATTGAACTGTTAAGAAAAAGGGGGTCTACTTTGCTCTAAAATATCAGGTAATTAGACTTATGTGATCTCAGGACCCTACGAAGTCTGAGAGGCCTAGACTCTACTGGGATACAGTTTTTACCGGACCTTAGTTGATCAGGAAGCTGTATTAGAGAAGCCAGGCTAAGAGAGCTCTCTCTCCTTTTAGAGAAAGCTTATCTATGTTACAGGAGGGAAGGAAGCCTGGACGTAATCCATATTGTGCAGAAACAATGATAGATATTAGTTCTATCACAGGATGTAATGCCCTAGCTCTGAGGCCCATTAGCAGTTGTGCTGGTTAAATTTATAGTGCATAGTGTTTTTTAAAATTTGTCTTTTTATTTTTAGTTTACAACACTCAGTTCCACAAGTTTTTGATTTCCAAATTTTCTCCCCTCCCTCTCCTCCCCCCCACCCCCCCCAGTGGCATGTAATCTGATATAGGTTCTACATATACTGTCGAATTAAACTTATTTATACAATAGTCAAGTTGTAAAGAAGAATTATAAACAATTTAGAATGAATCATGAAAAAGAAGAAACAAAATCAAAAAGAAGGAAAAAAAAGAAGAGAGCAAATAGTTTGCCTCAATCTGCATTCAAACTCTATAATTCTTTCTCTGGATGCAGATAGCTTTTTCCATCATTCCATCTTTTGGAGCTAGCTGTCTTTGAACCTTGTATTGCTGAGAAGAGCCAAGTCTATCAAAGTTAGTCATCACAGATACTGTGTGTCTGTAATCATGTATAATGTTCTCCTGGTTCTGCTCCCCTCACTCAGCATCAGATCACGTAAGTCTTTCCAGGTTATTATGAAGTCATCTGCTCCTCATTTCTTATAGCACAATAGTACTCCACTACATTCCTATACCACAACTTGTTTAGCCATTCCCCAATTGATGGGCATTTCCTTGACTTCCAGTTCTTTGCCACCACAAAAAGAACTGCTATAAATATTTTTGTACATATAGGTCTCTTTCTCACCTGTTTGATCTCTTTGGGATACAGTCCAAGAAGAGGTATTGCTGGGTCAAAGGGTATGCACATTTTTATAGCCCTTTGGGCTAGTTCCAAATTGCTCTCCAGAATGGCTAGATCAGTTTACCACTCCACCAGCAATGTAACAGTGTTCCAATTTTCCCCCATCCTCTCCAGCATTTATGATTTTCCTGTTTAGTCATGTTGGAAAATCTGACAGGAGAGATGTGGTACCTGAGAGTTGTTTTGATTTGCATTTCTCTAATCAATAGTGATTTAGAGCATTTTTTATCTGACTATAGATATCTTTAATTTCTTCCTCTGAAAACTGCCTGTTTATATCCTTTGACCATTTCTCAATTGGGGAATGACTTGTATTCCTATAAATTTGACTCAGTTCCCTGTATATTTTAGATATGAGACCTTTATTAGAGACACTAGTTGTAAAAATTCTTTCCCAATTTTCTGCTTCCCTCCTAACTTTGTTGCATTGGTTTTGTTTGTACAAAAACTTTTCAATTTAACATAATCAAAATTATCCATTTTGCATTTGGTAACACTCTCTATTTCTTGTTTGGTCATAAATTCTTCCCTTCTCCATAAATCTAACAGGCAAACTATTCCTTGCTCTCCCAAATTGCTTATAGTATCAGCCTTTATACCTAAATTGTGAACCCATTTTGACTTTATTTTGATATATGGCATAAGATATTGGTCTATGCCCAATTTCTGCCATACTATTTTCCGGTTTTCCTAGCAGTTTTTGTGAAATATTGAATTCTTAACCCAGAAGCTGAACTCTTTGGGTTTATCAAGCATAGTGTTTTTATATAAATGATATCATTTAGTCCTCACAATAAACATATGATAAAGATGAAAAAGATTTTAGTTTTAGATTCAATCAATATTTCTTAAGATTTTACTTTGGACAGAGTTGAAATGGCGGATTAGCTGAGCTCTCTCAACATTCCTCTTAAAACAACTTTAAAATAATGTCTCAAGTCAGATTTTGAAGCAGTAGAACCAACAAAAGGTCTGGATGAGACCTTTTCTGGCCTAAGAAAACTCAGGAGGCTGGCAAGAGAGGACTGTGACACCTGGATGGAGGTCTGTCCAGAGTGCACACATGTGGTTGCAGCAATGGCAGAGGCAGCAGCAGCAGCAGCTTTGGGAGCTCTCAGTCCAGAGACAGTGAAGGGGTCAGACAACTGGCCATGAAGAGACTACAGAGGACCCTTTGCTGGCACTGGGTACAGCTGGTGCTGATCAGCAACTCTATTGCCCGTACACAGTTCTGGGTCGCAGTTCCAGGATAGAGAGGAGTGCTTGTGGTTAGTCAAAGAGGACTAGGGATTCTTGTCACAGTTCCAAGGTAGAGAGAAATGCTAGTGCTTGCAGCTGCAGGAAATCAGGGAACCTGGTCACAGTTCCAGGGTCAAGAGGAGCACTAGTGCTTATGACTGTAGAGGATTAGGGTTTCCTGGGTAAAAACTAGAGCACAGATGAGGAGAGCAGTGACCACAGCTCTCCTTGGATCATACCAAGTTGGAAACACCAAAAACTTACAGACTGCCAGGTCTAGCTCCTTAAAAAAGGAGACTTAGCCAAATGAGAAAAAGAGGTATAAAATCTCACTGAAGGAAATAATTCCTTAAAAATTAGAACTGGGCAACTGGAAGCTAATGACTCCATGAGATATCAAGAAAGAATAAAAGAAAGTCAAAAGAATGAAAACTTAGAAGAAAATATGAACTATCTCATCAGCAAAACAATGGATCTGGAAAATAGATTGAGGACAGATACTTTAAGAATTATTGGACTGCCTAATACCATGATCAAAGAAAGAGTCTAGGCATTATATTTTATGAAATTATTAAGGAAAAGTACTCCAATGTCTTAGATCCACAGGGTAAAATAAAAATTGAAAGAATCCACCAATTACTGAGAGCAAACCCAGAATGAGGACTTCCAGGAATATCATAGCCAAATTCCAGAGCTCCTAGGTCAAGGAAAAAATATTGCAAATAG
Organism: Trichosurus vulpecula; assembly: GCF_011100635.1. Taxonomy (NCBI): domain Eukaryota; kingdom Metazoa; phylum Chordata; class Mammalia; order Diprotodontia; family Phalangeridae; genus Trichosurus; species Trichosurus vulpecula. The sequence goes on along the minus strand of NC_050573.1, from coordinate 510,614,646 downwards.
CCAGAAAGAAACAATTCAAATATCATGGAGCCCCAGTCATGATCACACAAGATTTAATGACTTCCACATTAAAGAAGCAGAGGGCATGGAATATGATATTCTAGAAGGCAAAGGAGCTAAGATTACAGCTATCACCTATCTAGAAAAACTGAGTATAATTCTTCTAGGGAAAAAATGGATATTTAATTTAATTTAATTCGATCAAGTATTCCTAATGAAAAGACTAATGCTGAATGGAAAATTTCACTTTTAAATACAATATTCAAGAGAAGCATAAATGATAAACACAAAAAAGTAATCATGAGACCCTCAAATTTAAACAGTTTACATTCCTACATAAGAAAATAATTGTAACTCCTAAGAACTTAAAGGCCACATTACTAGGGCATGAGATTTGGTAGGTTCTACTGCAGTGGAAAAACTTCAAGTATGGTCCTGAATCTGCTTTATGGGGACCAACAAACCTAAGTAAGTAGAGGCCCATCACCAGTAGGGTGGCTACTTTGTTGTTATTTAGATAACAGCAAATCACAAAAAAAAAGGAAAAATAAAAAAAAGTGGCTCTCAGCTCTGTGCAGGTGCTTCCTTTCATTTCTGCAGTGACAGCAGCAGAGTGGCAGAAAAAGAGATAAAGGGAGCTAAGATCATGGTTTTTAGACTGCCTATTTAACTTGGTTCTTGGTGCTCTATGAAATCCAGATGGGAAAAGAAATGCTAAACTCAAATAATCATAGTACACAGATCATCAGAATGATTAGAATAGCGGTCGGTAATTTGGCTTGTAGTTATGGTTATGAGGGACAGAGAGGCTTATATTTTAATCCACATCAGAACACAAAGCAGTTGTACCACACTGCTAATTAGGTACTTTGTAGTTCATCTTGTCACTGAGGACTGTCCATCAAACAGAAAAGCTTCGTCTTCTTTCTAGACGCTGCTTTTTCCAATGCAGATGCTGGTCTTCTGTAAGTGACTGCCACTCAGATGTACAACACTGCCCCAACCATTCAGCTTGACCTACTGATGAGATCTCTAATAGGGCATCACAGCCTCAACCGTTCACCTTGACTTAATGATGAGATTTTTGATAAGACTCAAAGATCTGAACTCACAGCACCCTTAACATACACCCCTCTGCTTTTTTGCCTAAGACAACAAACACAAAAAGGCAAGTCACTAATGTCTCTCTACCTAGATGAGTCCATGATCCACATGGGGAACAGTAGTGGGGTTGCCATGATATGGGATAGAAAGGGATCCTGAGCTTCCCCTGTCCTGTACTGGAGTTGCATCTTATTACCTAGAGAGCTGCAGAGTCAAGATACTTCCTCTAGAAGCCAAACTCCTATTTTAAAAAGTTCCCTGAGTCATCAAGACTTTCAACCTTGCAAGCAGTGCAAGACTCCTTGTGTCACCAAAGCACCTCCCGCCATCCTTTTACCCCAAACCAGTTCCCACATGGTAAATTGGAAACAAGGGAAAATTTTCTGTACATACTCTATTTAACTCACCAGGAAGATAAATCTGAGCATACTCCATGATCCTGTTACATTTGAATGGCATAAATTCAAAGCCGGTCATTCCTCTTTGGATAATTTACAGTTTATCAAAATCTTTGTTAAATATTGGTACGTAGAGATACCACAAAAAAACCCCAAACCAAGAAATACTCCAGATATGATCTGACTAGAATAGACTACCAAAAAATTGGGCTTTTTTGGCTACCAAATCACATTACTGAATCATATTGAATGTGCAGTCTGCTAGAAGTTTGTCTTTTCAGACAAACTACTATCTGGCCATGCCTCTGTCATCCTGTTTTTATCTATAAAGATTAAAATATTAAACAATATAGGGTCAAACACAGATGTTTGTGGGTACTCCACTGGAGACTTCCTGGCAAATTAACATTAAACCATCGATGATGATGATAACTAGTATTTTTATAGTACTGTAAGTTTTGCAAAGTGTTTTAGCATGCTTTTTCATTCTGTGATTACTTCCAGACTTTGGCCAATCAGTTCCAAATCCATCTAATTGTATATCAACCATTGCATGAGTCTTAAAAATGGGGCGCATATACTTCAATGATTATAGAAGATGATACATTGGGGTATAGAAAGAAAATATAAAACTTTTATTTGTAGTTTTATTTGTATACATTTATGAGGTAAAAAATGGCCTAATCATATCTGATAAGACATCAACCAGAGAAATTTGAATTTCAGATTGATTTATATCCATTACTTTTTTTCACACATGGTTTTAAAAAATTAAGTTTAACCTGGTAGTACAAATATCGCCCATCTTCTCTGTATGTTGCTCTCAATTCCCCTCAGTTCTCTTTTGTGTATTTTTAAAATGCTTCATTGACACCCTTTTCTTTCTTGTCTTCCCTTATATCCACTCTTGACACTGAACTTTGACCTAAATGCATATTGTGCTTTAAGATCTTGGCTAAAAGTAGTATGAAATCATTACAATTAACAATTAAAAGCTAACCATCCAGAACATGAAGACAAACATATAATTTTTTTTCAGCAATGTCAAATCATACCATATTCAATTCAATACTTCACAAGATTTCATTAAACTTAAAATAGTTTTCTGGGCCTGATGCCTGAAGGCCAGGTATGCCTTGTTACTATCTTCCTTCCGGGTTATAAGGTGTCTTTAGGACGTTGGAAGAAGGAGTATCTCATCTCTGCCATTGACCAAAACACCCATGGATAGCATTTTCTCAACTATTAGGGTCCAAATACCCCAGGTCCACTTAATATCAAATTAATTTTTACAAAGGAATATTACATCAATATTTACTTTCAAGAGCCAGTATATAAACTCCACTCCCCACCCCCAACACTTCAGGGGGCATAATCCCTGATATTACACCTCACACTCTGGGGAGTGGAGATGAATTAAATTCACAGTTTAATTTAGTTCTTTTGTAAAGTTCCACTAAGGTACAAGTCCAAAGTACTATCCTCTCCCCACTCTTTGTGTCCTGGCACTCAGACCTTCCCTGCTGGACTGGCTCTAATACTCGACCTGGAATACTGTACTTTAAGATCATCATGGTTTCAAATTCTGGATTGGGAATTCCCTTCCCTGCACTGAGAACTTAAAAGGACAAATGAAACCATACCAAACTCCATTTCTAGTCACTTAGCTTAGGGGGAAGGGGAAGGCAGTCTTAAGGCCCTCCCCAATTATTTCATGGTTTCCTGGCTATAAGTGAATGAGCCCTTCAACTGTGAACTTGGCAGTAAAGAAAAACTGTACCTCAGTCAAATAGATTTAATGATGTAGGCAGTTCTGGCTATGTAGCTAATGGAAAGAGACCACTTCTAACCAGGTTGCAGGCCAACACAGAATGTCCATGCCAGGTTTCCCATCTCATGGAAGTGTGTCCTTTGTGTCTCCCACATGGATGTATCTGTTTTAGGCAATCTGGACATGCACTAATCTTCTTACCAATATTTGTATTGGGTTCCTGGAGCATCTATTGTGGTGGAGGGGAACCTGTGGCCTTGAGATCATGTGCAGCCTTCTAGGTCCTTGGGTGCAGCCTTTTGACTGAGTCCAAGTTTTATAGAACAAATCCTTTTATTAAGGGGATTTGTTCTGTGAAGTTTGGATTCAGTCAAAGGCTGTACTTGAGGACCTAGAGGGCCACATATGGCCTCAATGCCACAGGTTTCCCATCCCTCGTACTATACCCAAACATAATGCCTCATACTTTTCATCTGGGTATTGTTGATACCTACTTCTTCTCTGGGCTGGCTAGAGAATTTCAATTTATCCCTACATTAGCATGTCAATTTTCCCGGAGAATGACCGGCACTACCAGCACTACCATCACTACCACAGAATTATACTCTAATTCTCTCAGTGTCTTAGGGGTACATCTATTGTGGGCAACAACCACAATAACTCCTACCCATCAACCTAACTTCATACCCTTACAGATGCATTTCTGATTTACTCTTTCCAGCCCTGGAATCACCAACACTGGCAATAGCAGTGATAACATCTCATCACAGTCTCAAAGGAAGGGTTATTTTGAGAGTACCTGGACCCACCAGCATCTGCCCATATGGTCCCAAGATGGAGGAAAACTCCAAATTCTCACTTGCAACTTTACTCAACTTCTTATAGCATCTTTCTCCCAGTAATTTCTTCAAAGCAGTCCCATAAGCCCCGGTTCCACAATGTCATTACTTAGTGTATTGTGGTCTGAAGTCTTTATGGCAACATGGGTTACATTCATTTTCAGCATGTCTCAGTTTTTGGAATTTTCTAGATTGTGCTTCATAATGAAATACATGAAGAACTGCTTTTTTTTGGATGAATGTTTAAAAGAAAAGTTATGATGGAGAAGATTTATTCTTAACCAGTGAATGACTCCTTGAATAAAAAGCAATATTTTATAGAAATCCTGTGGAGCAACTGCTTTCACTGGAATAAAGATAGGGTTTTGGGGTAGGGTTACAGAGACAACACCACAAGTTGATCCACTGCATCATTCATGGGCAAGCCTTTGCAGCCAAGAAATTGGAGCCAGAAGTGGACAAAGTGCTACAGTATGTCCTTGATGTGGTTAATTTTATTTTAAGAAGAAGTTTAAATAGCAGAATTTTTATAATACTTCATAATTCACAAATTAGGCAGTGACCTTAAAATCTTGTATCATTCAAGGACTTGTTTACTTTTTGCTTCAATGTTTTGAAGAGTCGGTAAACTTAAAAAGAAAAACCTGACAAATACTATTGATATCTTTTATTTTTTTTAACATCACCTAAATTTCCTTCTGTATTCCTCCTCCCAGAGAGTCATTCCATATAAGAAAATTTTTGTTAAAGAAAAAATAAAAATAATTAGAGGAAAAACCAATCAGACAGATGCCATATACGTCCCACATCCATGGGATCATGCTTATTGTTTTATAATTTTGTAATATTCATTTTCAATTGTTTTGTGGTGGTTCTTTCCATTTGCAATGTTGTAGTCATTGTATATATTGTTTTCTTGGCTCCATTTCACCTTGCATCTGTTAATATACTACTTTTCTCTGTATTCATCATATTCGTTATTTCTTATAGCATAGTACTATTCCATGACTTTCATGTACTACAATTTTTTTATCCTTTCCCTAGATGATGAACATACTTTTTATTTCCAGTACTTTGCTACCACAAAAAGTGCTGTTATAAACATTTTGGGACTTGTGAGGATTTCCTTTTTATCAATAAGCTCCTTTGGAATATATATAATAGTGGAATATCTGGGTCAAAGGTTATGGAAATTTTAGTTACCTTATTTGCTTAACTACAAATTGTTTCCCAAATGGTTGCTTTGATTCACAGCTTTCCCAACAATACAGTAGTGTTACTATCTTCCTATAGTTCCTCTAAAATAGAGTATTCCTAACTTTTGTCATTCTTTGTCAATTTGCTGGGTGCTAGATGAAACTTCAGGGTTGTTTTGATTTTTATTCCTCTTGTGATTTGGAGCATCCTTTCATATGACTATTAATAGTTTGCAATTCTTCTGAGAACTCTTTTTTTTTTTTTGCGTGTGTCCTTAGGCCACTTAGGTATTTGGGAGTGGATTTTGTGTATGCATATGTATCTATGTATAGCATTACTAGTATAGATTAAGTTTGGCAATATTACTGATACTGGCTCAGTTCAGACATGAGGACTGAATATTCCTTTAATGTTTAAATTGTTCTTTATGTCTTTAAGGAATGCTTTAAGATCAGAACATATATTCCCTGCAAAGTCTTCACATTTTATTTTCTCACTACCTCACATAGCACTGAGGTAATCAAGTGCCCCAGGGCCCTGACATTGGTATATAAGATCCAAGTTTGGCCTTTTGTTTTGGGGGTACACTCATTGAAAGAATATGGGTGATGAGACTCTGGGCAAGCCATTGAACCCACCCCTGCCCCCTCAGCTTTGTAACCCAGACAGATAGATGTTGGTGCTTCTCTGGTAACTTTGAATTGTGATTTGAATCAGACAAGGTCTGTTGTTGATGTTTGTAATTTCTGTTTGTATTTGCCCTGAAGGTCAGGGGGCTGATATTTGTGGATGATATACATGTGTTTGATTAAACTGAGATTGTTAACCCCTTAAAGTTGCTTTCCTTAGAAGAGCAGATCAAAGAACCTGTTAGCAGCCCTTCCATTGTGCTGGCTGTTGTTGGTCTTACACAGCCACAGTATCTGCTAGCAACATTGTTGCTACAGTCCTATTAAAGCAACTTGAGAGGACCCCAGGAAAAACTGACCTCCAGGGGTGGAGGTTGGGCCTGAGTAAAGAACAAACAACAAGCCTTGGTGGCAGTTGGGTTGCAAGACAGCCTCAGGATCTTTCGCCTCATGGACAGTGTGGGGTCAGATGGTTGAGTAGGAGAAGACTGAAGGATCTTTCACTAGCCAGGAACACCAAACACAGCTGTGCTTAACAGACATGGTGCTCAGCTGTGGGGGAAAAGGAACTAGGGCATGTCTGGTGAGCGTGGTAGCCCAGAGGTAGGGACCCAGCTGGCTGTGGGCACTTACAAGAGAGCAGAGTCCCTGCTTTCAGGTCCAGGGTAGAGAGGACAGTTGAAATTTGCAGTCACCAGACTGCAGAGGGAGTAAGATCACTTATGGGACAGTGTGGCTGGGAGCCCTAGCTGTGGCTTAGGGGTAGGGAAGAGTGTTCAAGGTTGGGATCCTGGACAAAGCTCAGAAAATAACTGTAAGAAAGACCTGAGGCCTGGGGCATCATTCCCCATATCTTGAGACTAGAACCTGATTATAATAATACGCTGCTAAAAGTAAAATAAAAGAAAATAAAGGTAAAAATGAGTAAGCAAAGGAGAAAGAACCCAACTACAGATAGCTACTATGGGGAAAGAGAAGATCTGGATTCATATTCAGAGGAAAATAGGGGAGCTGAAAAAAAGCCATTCCTTTTTTTTTGGAGGGGGAAAGGCAGGGCAATTGGGGTTAAGTGACTTGCCTAAGGTCACACAACTAGTAAGTGTGTCAAATGTCTGAGGCCGGATTTGAACTCAGATTCTCCTGACTCCAGGGTCAGTGCTACTCACTGCACCACCAAACTGCCCTGCCACTCCTTTCTCAATGAGAAACATCAAATGGTCACAAACACAAAAAGCGTTCTTAGAAAAACTTAAAAAAGACTTTAAAAATTAAATAAGAAAGATTGAGAGAAGATTGGAAAAAAAAATAAGAGCAAGCCAAGAAAATAAAAAAAAATGAAAAGAAAGTCAACCAACTGGAAAAAGAGAATCAAAAACTTAAGGAAGAAAATAATTCCTTGAAAATTAAAATTGGGTAAGGAAAAGCTGGAACCTTACTAAGTGAAAATGGGTTAAAGGGGGAACAATATATACATCTAGAAGGGTATAAAAGTCTTCTAAATTTAGAAAGAAATAAGAGAACAAGCGAGGGACTTTTAGAAGGTTGTGAGGATTAAGAATTAAGAGGGGCAGGGGATAAAGGAGAAATTCTTACATTAAGGTGGAGGATGGGGGGGAGAGGATAATGGAGGCTCTTAGAGGGGCGGATAGATAAAGGAATAAGAGGGCTAGGTAGAGGGTTGACATAAATTGGGTAAGTGAAGAGGGATAGGGTAAATAGAGTGAGAAGGATACTGATGAAAAGTAGCATAGAGGTAAATCATAATCACAAGTAATCACAATTTTGGATGTGAATGGGATAAATTTACCCATAAAACAGAAATGGACAGCAGAATGTATTAAAAATCTGAATTCAACAATATGTTGCTTTCAGGAAACACAATAAAATGAGAGATACACATAGAATTAAAATAAAGGGCTGAAGTAGAATTTATTGTGTAAAAAAAGCAGGGGTAGTAATCATAATCTCAGACAAAGTTAAAGCTAAAATAGGTTTAATTAAAAGAGAAAAATAGGGAAACCACATTATGTATTCCCAATATCATTCAATATTTTTAGAACCATTTAAAATAACTAGACAGTATAAAATACCTGAGAGTAAAACTGCCAAAACAGACACATAAACTATATGAACATAAATATAAAACACTCTTTATAAAAAATAAAGTCAGATTTAAATAATTGGAGAAATATCCATTGTCCACGGGTAGCCAAAATCAACATAATGAAAATGACAATCTTACCTAACTATTTAATCAATGCCATCTCAATTAAATTACTAAAAAAATTGTTTTACAACAAAATTCATTTGGAAGATCAAAAGGTCAAAAATTTCAAAGAAATTAAGGAAAAAATGAAACTTCATAAATGGTCAAGGGACACGAGTAGGTAGTTTTTCAAGAAGAAATCAAAACTATACATAATAATATGAAAAATACTCTAGATCATTATTGATTAGAGAAATACAAATTAAAATAACTTTGAGATGTCATCTTATGCCTATCAGATTGGCTAAAATGATAGATGCCTTTTAATTGGGGAATGGTTAAATTAGAAATGATGAGCTGGTTGATTTAGAAAAGCATGGAAAGACTTGGACCCATGAAGGAAAGTGCTATCCATCTCCAGAGAAAGAACTGACAAATAGAAATGTGCATAGTATGGTCTTACATATATGTACATGTATGTATATGTGTGTTTGTAGATAAGTATATATATATATATATTTGTATTTAAGTAGAGCCTTCTCTAGGGCAGGGTGGGGTGGGGGAGGGAGAAAAAATAAAATCTGAAAGTGCACAGCAGAGAAAAAAAGAAAGCCTAGAAGGAAGCACAGAAAAGTTGAGTAGTTTTGAAAACAATGTGTAGTATTTATTACAATACATTTTTTGTTTTATGTTGCATCTTTTCATATTCTGCTATGTACATGGAAATGTTTTTTTTCTTTTCTTGTTTTGTATTTAACTTTAAAAAATTTAAAAATAGTTAACAAATGGGAATTTTAGTTAGCCATAGGTGGAGAAGGATATTCAACAAGGATAGGCATTAAGGACACCTTGAATTGATTTAGGTGAGCATCCTTGCCTGTGTTACTCATCATGATCCATCAGCCACACCTCAGAGACCTCCCCCTCTCCCCGCCAAGGTCTTTCTGGCTATTTTGTAGCCAGGCAATGAGGAAAAGAGTCAACAATTTGAGTCTTTAGTTTTCTTAGTTAACCAAATCTAGAAGAATGTTTCAATGCCTTTTAAGGAAATTCTATTCTACGGGTTGGGGTTAGGATATCACTCCTACCACAACGCCTCAAATATCTTAAGCATTTTGTAGTCATTTTGAATGATATTTCCCTTTCTATTGTCTCCTGGGTTTTGCTGTTATTATACAGAAATGCCTGCTTTTATTTTGAAGCTTTTCCTCTCTTGCACTTTCCATCTTCTGATACCTGGCTCTTTCCTGATGAAATGGCATACCTGAATACCCTTTCTAGAATGGGTTATACTTTCTTCTGTACCCCCTGACTCACTGCTCATGGTGGAGTAGTTGGAATACTCCTTGCTACACATTCCTACTTCAAGATTTTTCCTCTACCACCACCATCACCTTTCCATCTTTCATGTTCATTCAATTCATATTCATTACCCAATGAAGATTTTGTTAGCTGGTATCTACCACTACCAAGGATTCTCTCTTTCCTTTCTCAATGAATTAGTGGCTGAGTTACAATTTTTCTGTCCTCCCCAACTCTTGCCCTCATTTTAGGGAAGTTCAGCATAAATATTGATACTCCTCCAAACACTCTTAACCTCCTTGTTCTTCAACTTACTCATTTCCCATTCCATCTTAGTCATACACAGAGATGATTATATTCTTGATCTTATCATTCCACGCACGTGTTCAGTTTCCATGTTGACGATCTCTAAAATTCCTTTATTGATGATAATGTTTTATCATTCCATCTTTCCTTCTGCCTTATGAACCCTAACACTGTCCATTGACCTAATGGTGACCTTCAATCCCCCCATTCCTCATTTCTTTCCAAAGCCACCACTGAAGCACTGGCTACACGCTTCTTCCATGCCTTTGCTGATCCCTTGGTGAATCAGTTCAACCTTATTCTTTTGACTAATACTTGAGTCTCTTGTCTCCTTATCCTATCACTGATTATTATCTGCCAAGTCCCAACCTTGGATTACTCCCATTATCCACTGAGCTAGAGAAAACTATGAGACTACATTGACTTGGTTCCCTACAAAATTATGTTAAATAATCTCAATTTGTCCTTCACTACATGAAGGTCATCCTTTCACACCTTCCTAGTAATTCACTATCCCCTTCACCACAATGCCTTTCCCACACATTTTTGTTTCTTCTCAAACTTCCTGGGGCATCCGAGAGAACCCTGCCTCATACTACACTGAGAAAATTGAGGTCATTTTTGGAATGTTCTCTCTTATTATCTTCTCATCATCTCATATAACTGTAGATATCTTTCCTATTTTCTTCTTAACCCATGTCTTCCCCTTAATTTTAGTTCCTTCCTTCTGGTATTACCTCTAATTTATCCTGCATATATCTTGTATGTACATAGCTTGTACATCTTCTCCATTAGAACATAAGCTCCTTAAGAATTGGGACTGTATTAACTCTCTTTATATCCCCAGGTCTTAGCGGCTTAAAGGCACATCATAAATACTTGAAAAATCCTTGTTGACTTGATTTGTCTTTTTTGGGGGATGAGTTTATTTTATAGTCTGTAAATTTGCTAAAGCTATTAATTGTCTAAATTGTATCTGCTGATTCTTTGATTTTCTATGCAAACTAGAACACCATCCTCAAATACAAATTGTTTTATTTCCTTGTTATCTGTCTTTACACCTTTAGTTTCCTTCCCTTTTCCCATTGCAATTGCTAGCATTTTTAGAGCCATACCAAATAATATCGGGGAGCCTCAGCATTCTTGATTTGCCCCTATATATGTTTTGGAAACTTTCTAGTATACCCTATTAAATTTGATACTTGCTTTTGATTTTAGAGAGATTCTTTTTATACTAAAAGCTATCTCTCTACACTTTGTAGGGTTTTTAGCGTAAATGAGTGTTGTATTTTGTCAAAGTTTTTTTTCTTTGTAGCTTGATATAATCATGTGATTGCAAATATTTGTGTTTTTAACATGATTATGTTAATTGATTTCCTGATATTGAACAATCGTTGCATCCCTGGTATAAATCCAATTTGGCCATAATGCATTATTTGTTGTAGTTTGTTGGGCAGTATTTTACTTGAAGTTTTTGATTTTATGTTTTATAATGACATTGGTTCATAGTTCTCTTTCTTTGTTTTTTTCTTCATTGATTTAGATGACAGGACTATATTTGTCAAATAAGAAGAATCTGGTAAAGTGATTTTTTTTCTAAATTTTCAAGAATAGCTTTTGAGGTATTGGTGTTAATTGCTTTCTGAAAGTGTGGTAGAATTCTCCTGTGAATACATTAGGACCAGGAGGGTTTTTTTTTCCATTAGTAGTTCCTTTAGAACAAATTCAGTTTCCTTTCTCTGAGACTTGATTATTATTTCATGTTTTTTTTAAAAATTAATCCTCTATTTCTTTTGTGTTCTCAGTTATTAAGCATGTAACTGAAAAGTAGGTTCTAGTAATTTTTTTTTGATTTTTTTGTTAGTTCATCTTATTTTCTATTTTGTTTGACTTTTCCCCTTTTTTATTTTGATCAAATTGTCTAAAGGTTCATAAATTTAATTTTTTTTCAACAATCAGTTTTCAGTTTTTATCATTTCCATAGATTTTTAGTTTCCAGTTTATTTCTCTTCCAATTTTCATACCTTTTTTTGTACTAACATTTTTATTCGAAGTTTCCAAATTCTTTCCCTTTCTCCCTCTCCTCTCATCCCCCTCCCTGAGATGGAAAACAATCAGATATAGGTTATACTTGTGCAACTATGTAAAAGATTCCCATATTATTCATTTTGTACAAGAAGTTTGAATAAAAGAAAAGTGAAAAATAGCATGCTTCAATCTGTATTCAGTTAGTATCAGTTCTTTCTCTGGAGGAGGATAGTATGCTTCATCATTAGTCCTTTGGGATTGTCTTGGATCACTGTATCACTGAGAATAGCTAAGTCATTCACCGTTCTCCATCGACCAATATTGTTGTTACTGTGTACAATGTTCTTCTGGTACTGTTCACTTCACTATGTATCAGTTTATGTAAGTCTTTCCAGCTTTTTCTAAAACCATCTTGCTTGTAATTTCTTATAGGACAATTAATATTCCATTACAATCATCTATCACAGCATGTCTGGCTGTTCCTCAATTGGTGGGCATCCCCTTGATTTCCTATTCTTAGCTACCACAAAAATAGCTGCTCTAAATAATTTTGTACAAATAGGTCCTTTTCCTTTTTTTATGTCTTTGGTTTTGTTTGTGCAAAAACTTTTAAATTTGATATAATCAAAATTATCTATTTTGTAATGCTCTCTATACCTTCTTTGGTCCTAAATTCTTCCCTTATCCATAAATCTGGAAGATAAACTATTCCATGTTCTCTTTTTTCCTTTTTAAAAAAATCCTTTTTTATTTTAGACTCATCTGCCAGAACACAAATACAGAATAGAGGAAAGAAACAAAAACATATCATAAACTTAAATACAAAGTAAGAAAGGAAAAAAAAGTGTGTCATGTGCATAGCAGAACATAAGAGAGGATTCAAAACATGTAACAATAAATTTTCATTTCAAGAAAGCCTATATGATAAATAATACACTTGGTGTTGAGAATGGTCCATTTTTCTTTGCTTCCTTGTAAATTTTCTTTTGTTCTCTGCTGTCCACTTTTTACTTTGTTCCTTCCCCCTCCCACCCCGAAGGCTACAATTAAGTTTGGATATGTTGCTCTATAGCTATAGATATATACATACACATATACATATATACATACATATATAGACACATACTTTCCCAAACAAATTCTACTCCTGATCTTAGTTTTTGTGTTTTTGTATATCTCTTGTTTCCTATCCCCCCCCTGCCTCCTCCATTTTACTTCTATCCACTACCTTGCCCTCCTATTATTTGCTTACCCCCCTCCAAGGATCCCTCCCCTATCCTCCCATTCCCATAAATCTAAATACCCTTCCATACCTACCTTTTACCTATTCCCTCCCCCTCCCCTCTAAAGAAACCTCCCTTTTCCTTTCCCTCCTCCCTATGCCTCTACCATTTTATTTCTTCTGAATTCAGAAGACTTTTATACTCTTCTAAATACATAGGTATATATATTATATGTATATATTTATATTGTTCCCTCTTAAACACATTCCCAGTGAAAGTAGGTTACCAGAACTACCAGCTCTTCTCCCCCATCTAATTCCTCTGTATCAATTCTTCCTTTTCCACTTCACTTGTGTAATTACTGTTTTTAGCTATTGTTAAATGATTTTACTTTTTGAATTCATATCATACTCAGGTTTTCCCCAATCTCTCTTATGAGCTACCCAAATCATTAATAAGAATCTTAAACATACATTTGACATTTTACATATATAAAAAATAAACAGTCTGTCCTTATTGAATCTCTTGTAATCAGTTTTGGGTATGTACCTCATATTTCTATGGGCTCTTGTATGTCACATCTTCCATTAAGTTCAGGTTTTTTTTTTAAACAAGTCTTGAAAGTCTGACAGTTGATCAAATGTCCAATTTTTTTTCAATCAGGATTATGCTCGACTTTGCTAGGTATGATATTTTTGGCTGGAGCCCCAGTTCTTTTGCTCTATAATATATAGTATTCCAAGACCTGTGGTCCTTTAATGTCACCACTGCTAGGTTTTGCGTGATTCTACTTATGGTACCATTATATTGTTTTATTCTTGTTGCTTTTAATATTTTATTCTTGAGCTGGGGGTTTCAGAATTTGACTATGATATTCCTATGAGTTTTCCTTATAAGATCTGTTTTAAGTGGTGATTGATGGATTTTTTTCTATTTCTACTTTCCCCCTTTTTCTAATTCTTCAGGAAATTTTTCTTTAATTATTTCTTGTATTATTGTATCAAGATTCTTTTTTTGATCGTACCTTTCAGTTAGTCTAATCATTTTTATGTTTTCTCTTCTTGATCTATTCTCCAAATCTGTTGTTTTTTATAAGATGTTTTACTTTCTCTCCTAGTTTTTCATAATTCATATTTTGTTTAATTATTTCTTGATCTCTAACAATTTCACTGGCTTCACCTTGCCCAATTCTAATTTTCAAAGTGTCATTTTCTTCCTTAAGATTTATATCTCCTTTTCTAATTCGTTGACTTTCCTTTCATAATCTTGGGGTTTTTTTTGATTATTCTTATTTTTTTTTTGGTTTTTTCTATCTCTGTAATTTTATTTTTAAACTCTTTTTAAAGATCTTCTATGAATTTTTTTTGGGCAGGTGACCATTTGATATTACTCTTTGGGGGTTTCTTTACTTCAATATCCTCCTCTGAAGATGAACCCCAGTCTTATCTATTCCCATAATAGCTTTCTATGGTGGATTCTTTCTCCTTTGCCTGTGAATTTTTTGTAGTAATAGCTTAATTTTTGTAATCACCTCTAGCCCTGGGGTATGGAGGATGGTGCCTCTTGCCCCAAATCCTCAGTTCTCCCTTCTAACCTGGAACCAAAGCCAAACCTCCAGCCTCCACCCACAGACAGGGGCTTTCTGTAGAGTTCTGTATGTTGGTTTTATTTCTCTTTTCTGTATTTCCTGTGTATTTTATGTGATTAAAAAAAAGATTGTTGACCTCTGAAACAGCTATCTTTCCTTAGTAAAGCAGATAAAAGAACCTGCACTAGCAGCCATTCTGGGCATTCCAGTGTGGTTACAATTACAGTAACATAAATTCCCAAAGTATTATAACAAACTAAATTCCTAGTTTTTACAGAATTCCTAGATATCACAAAGTCCCCAAATTTTCTGATCATAAAATCTCTTGTGCATAATTGACAAAAATTACAAGAGGAGATCTTACAAAGTCTTTGTATAATTACCAAGTTTTCTTTCACAAACATACTTTTGTAAATGCTTGATTTATAGCAGAACAATTTTAACTGAAACTTCCTTTTAAATAAAGGCAAAACTGAGAGGTTTATGATTTCTTAAATCACAGCACATGGTCAAAGAGGGTAACTTAACAGCTTCTTAACCCATCCATTATTTTCTTTTTTACAATGCTATTCCTAATATAACAGCATTTAGATAAGAGAAATTGCTTTTTCAACAATATGACTGATTATATATTTAAAACTTGAAATGACCCATTATCAATTTAGGTGAATGCCTTTCTAAATCACCTTACACAGGGAAATCATTCATCTCATTACCAACACATGGAAACTATCACCCTAAACCACTGTATATACTTTCATAATAGCCAAGATTTCAAAATAGAAAATCTGCTATATTATTATTACTTATTTATAACCAAATATAACAGTTTCAAATTATCAAATTTTTATCACATTATTTTATTTTATTTTTTTAAATTTATTTTTAATTTTTACTTTACAACACTCAGTTCCACAAGTTTTTGAGTTCCAAATTTTCTCCCCCTCCTGTTCCTCCCCCCTCTCCCCCAAGACAGCATGTAATCCAATATAGGTTCTACATATACCTTTGCATCAAATTTATTTACACCATAGTCAAGTTGTAAAGAAGAATCATAACCAATGGAATGAATCATGTGAAAGAAGAAACAAAACCAAAAAAGAAGGGGAAAAAGAGAGCAAATAATTTGCCTCAATCCGCATTCAGACTCCATAATTCTTTCTCTGCATGTGGATAGCTTTTTCTATCATGAGTCTTTTGGAGCTGTCTTTGAACCTTGTATTGTTGAGAAGAGCCAAGTCTAACAAAGTTAGTCATGACAGATGCTGTGTGTCTGTAATCATCTGTAATGTTCTCTTGGTTTTGCTCCTTTCACTCAACATCAGATCATGTAAGTCTTTCCAGGTTATTATGAAGTCTGCCTGCTCATCATTTCTTATAGCACAATAGTAATCCATTACATTCATATACCACAACTTGTTTAGCCATTCCCCAGTTGATGGGCATCCCCCTCAATTTCAATTCTTTGCCACCACAAGAGAGCTGCTATAAATATTTTTGTACATACTGTTCCCCTTCCCACTTGTGTGATCTGTTTGGGTTACAGCCTATGGTATTGCTGGGTCAAAAGGGTGTGCACTTTTTTTTATAGCCCTTTGGGCATATATCACATCCTTTTAAAAATCAATTCATATGCAAGGAAATTCAGATTTAAATTCCGTTAACACCAGTTCTATCTCACAATGGTCTCTCAAATTTTATAATCTAAGAGAACTTTAGAACTACAATACAATTTAGACACAAACAATAAACTTCAGATGATATCACTTGCATTTCCAGAAATTATTGATCTTATTACTTTTGGTATTTAAAAACGACTTCAAAGTTATCAGGTGTGGAACGATTACCTTAAATTAGAGGAAAATAATAATATTATGTCTAACATATGCCAATTCTTGTGTTAAGTGCTTTACAATTATAATGGCAAATAACAATATATAAACATTTTAATTACATACATACATATACATACATACATATGTATGTATATATATATAGTATATATGTATGTGTGTGTGTGTGTTTGTGTGTGTGTATACCATTATATCTTCCTTCTCAAAGTGTAATATTCCTGGCCTGTTAAAAGGAAATATTATCCACCAACTTATACATTCTCCCAAAAAGACACAGGCACTGAACAACCCCTCCTCCACTTCTCCAAAAAGTTGAAGTGCAGTCTCCTTCAGAGACCCCAGATAAAAAAACCCATCTTAGGCATTTCAACTCCTAACTCCTATTCTTCTGATGTTTTACAAAAAAAAATTTGAATCAGATTAGCTAAAAGGTTTAGCCCAGACAAAAGGCCTAAGAAATTTGAACAAGGTGTGGCTAGTTTCCCACCCCATCTAAACTATTCCTTTTTCTGTTCTGCCTTCCAAATATTCTCACTCTCATTCCTAATCTTCACTCAGACCACCTCCACTCTCCTTTACATTTCAAATAAATAAAAAAATTATACTCACCAATTCCATCCAGCCTCTCTGTACCTTAAGAACTAGAATTAAGTGCCTAACAATTAATACACCGAAAGAACCACACCTCCCCCCCCCCATTTTGCAACCTTAAACATGTTGCCTGATATCAGATACATTGATTCAAACACAAAATATAAACTTTAGCTTTAAGATATAATTAGATCTGGATTCTAAAAGCTGCTAACTCCACCTTCCAGCATCTGGAGAATCTTTCTTAGCCTCAAAAAAAAATCCTTAAAGGTTTCTTTCACTGCATTTCAAATTTCCCACTACAAAAACATAAAATATTTTTCACAAACTCATAGACAGGACACAACACAGGACGGTGTACACAAATAATTGAGAATTAGAATTCAGACTGGTCAAGAGCTCCGAGTTATAATTTTACTCTGACTGACTTTCTAGCCAATTTCAAAAGGATATCCTTCCCAGAGACCTCTCCCAGATCTCTGTCTGCCCCAGCACCACGGACATGCTGAGGTATTTCCATTGCACCTTTCTGTTCTTGTTCCTCTCTTTCTTTCTACTCCCTTCCTCCAAAGGTCTCTCCTGTTCCTGGATTAATCCACTGTAGCCAGCATTGCTCCTAATGGGCTATATGGAGAATGTGTGGAGTATTCCCTTTATCCTCCACAGGTACCTTTTTCATAGAACCCTTATTTCCCATTCTAGGCAAACCTCACTTTTCAACTAGAATCCCAGACTTGACAAAGTGGTATTTAAATCCCAAATTTCCTGCCTTGCTCAGTGCATCTGACTTATGCAGCCTCTGGCCATTCAGTTTTACTTTTTCTCTTGCATTTGTCCACCCACTCTTCTTGTTTAAACAAGGTCTTGGGCCCTTAGGACATCAGGGAAGGCTTTAGGGCTGGATACAGGGACTGCTCTAAGAGGACCTGGAGTGCTCTTCCCTCTATCCCATCTAATCATCCTCCCAGAGAATCCCAGATAAGCCCCCAAATTGTGAGAAACACAGTTGTGGGGATCACAGGACTCCTCAGGCAAGGTCAGGTAATAAGCCCAAGTGTGCTGCCACAACTCATTGCTTTCCTGGTTGTAAGCCCTTAGGAAGATCCACATGATAGGCCCATTCTCATAAAAGAACTCAGAAACAGAGAGGGCAGAGGAAGGCATTTATTACACTTCTTGTGAGAAAGCAAGTGTGGTACTTACTAGGAATACCCACAGTGATACAAAAGCAAGAGTGAGGTTAAATAGTTCTACCCTTCCCATCAGAGTTAGGGTTGTGTATTGTTAATGTATTATTAATACAATTTAAAGATCTTCCCATCGATTAATAGACCCATGTTACCTGTCTGAGTCACATGGAAGTCTGAATCACATGAGCCTGTGGTGGGAGGACCTTGCCAAATGGGTGGAGCAGGAAGGGGTGGAACAGGAAAGGTAGAGTAGAGTTGAGAGGAAATGAGATAGAGCGAGCAGTCAGAGCTGGGAGAGAGAGACATACACACAGTGCAGCAGCTAGCATGAGTGAGAGCCAGGGAGTGATTTTACTTGAGGTTGTTTGTTTGTAATGTACCTACTTAATTTGTATATTTTTCATTAAAAAAGAACAATAGGTCTCTTTTCTCTTTCTAGTTTTTTCCCCTTTAATAATCTCTGGAAATGGAGTAATTTATTTACTTGTTTCTTCCTTGATAGTGATAATTATTTACTTTTTCCACCTTCTGTTGTTTGAATAATCTTACATCTGTTTCTTCACCCACAGTAATGTTTTAAATGTCCCCCTTTAGTTTGAATGCCATTTTGAGTTTGCAAGTTAAGCTTTTTTTGCTTTTTAGAGTACAACATTCCATTCTTTTCTGTAATTTCTTGTGTGTTCAGAAGATTCTTATGTTAATCAATTTCCTTTTCTTTATATTGAAAGATCTTTCTCCTCATCAGTTGCAAAATGTGTTGTCATTGGCGTTATAAAACTGAATTGTTCTGAATCTTGGAGTTTGCAGCATAGCTCCCCTCTCCTCCTTTGTTAGAGGCAATCTGTGTGTGCATTCATTTAATTGTCACTTTGTTTTCTGTATTGAAAATTCTGTATTCCATTCTGGGCAAACATTTCTTGCATTATGATGTTCAAGTTGTTTGATTTGTGTTCTTCTGTTTGTGTTATTTGATTTGTAGGGCTTATGATCCTACACATCTTCAAGATCAATGTGTGGGGATTCTATACCATCTTCAAGGCCAATGCATTTTGCTTTTATAGAGATCATGTATTCCATTAATGTTGTTATATTTTGCTTTGCTTCTTCTAGATTGTCTTTCACTTCAGTATATTTGTATTCCCAGTAAGTTTTCTTCTTGTTTGCTACTTTAAGAGAGACTCATCACTGTGGAAATAGAAATTTCAAGTTTTTCTATTCTGCTAATTATTTATGCTACGCAGGCCATAAATTCTACCATATTTTCCATTTTAACTTCTTCCAAGATTTTGAATTCTCTCTTGAACCTTTAGATAGTATATATCCTGCTGCAGTTCTACTCTCTCTGAAACACACAGGAGTCTTTCTCATCTCATCAGATATTGGTTCAATTTCCTTTTTTTCCTAATATTTATTTACAGACATTTGTAGTCACTTAGATGTCTTTGTACCCATCTTCCTTTCTCTTTTAATTCTTTCCTGCTTATTTATCTGATTGTGTACTAGGTTTTTAAACTAAGTTTTCTTCCTCCTGAGATCTTTGGTGATGTTAGTCTTTGTCATATATTTTCTTTCACTTTCTGATTTCTCCTTTGATGGTAGGTCCTCCAGGGGCTGGAACTCAAAGCTATACCACCTTCTTCCTACATTGAGGAATTAACTTTTTAGCAGTCTCAGTTCTCTGAGGTGCAAGACTGATAAATGAATGAATGGATAGATGAATGAATAACACATTTATTAAGCACATACTTTGTGCAAAGCACTGTTCTAAATGCTGAGGATGCAAATAGAAAACTGAGACAGTTCTTGCTTCCAAGGAGCTCACATTCTAATGAAAGAGACAACACATATGGAAGGTTTCAGCTACAAGTCAGATGGAAAGGTTCAATAGTCCTTTGGGTACAGCAAAAAAGCAGATCTTAATGCCTCTTCTTTGACATAATTTCCATTGATAAAACCATATCAGTCTGTGATATCAAACTTTGGACAGTGCTAAGGACTTGGGCAGAAAGAAGTTTTTTTCCCCCTGGGTCTTCAGTAGCTCTGGCTGTAGCACCTGCAGGAACAATTGTCAGGATGCATTTCCAAATGGGAGGATAAGGAAGGGATCTTTGTGGGGGGGGGGTTAATTAATAGGAGGGCAGGTAGAAGTAAAGTAGAGGAGTCAGGATGGCTAGGAAACACAAGATATTTGCAAACATAAAAACAAAGATTAGAAGTAGAATCTGTTAGGGAAAATGCATGTTTATATAGGTATGTATGTCTGTATATATGTATGTGTGTGTATACATATATATATATGTATACATCGATATCTATATCTACACATAAATATACATAAATATATCCACACTTAATTGCAGCCTGGGGGGGGAGAGGGGAGAACAGGGGAAAAAAAGAACAAAGTACAAAGTGTACAGCAGAGAACAAAAGAATACCTATAAGAATGCAAAGAAAAGATGGACAACTTTTAACACAACATGGAATATTTAATATATAGGCTTTCTCAAAATAGAAATTTATTGCCATGTATTTTTTTAATTTTTTTTTTCCTTTTTGGAGGGGGGAAAGCAGGGCAATTGGGGTTAAGTGACTTGTCCAAGGTCACACAGCTAGTGTGTCAAGTGTCTGAGGTGGTATTTGAACTCAGGTCCTCCTGACTCCAGGGCCAGTGCTCTACTCACTGTGCCACCTAGCTGCCCCTTCATATACTTTTAATCCTCTCTCATGTTCTGCTGTGCATATGACATGTTTTTTTCTTTTCTTATTTTATATTTAAGTATATTATGTTTCTTTTTCTTTTCTTATTATATATTTGTTTTAGTATTTAAGTCTAAAATTAAAAAATGATTAAAAAATAAAATAAAACACACACAAAAAGAAAATCATTGTCTATTGCCTATGATGGCCCATAGGAGTGCCTCATACTAGGGGACTTCGAAAATAAATATTGATTTGCCCTCAAATACCCTTAACCACTCAATTCCTCAACTTCCTATGAGCTACTCCTTCACTTCATCTCATACACACACAAAGATACCCTTGATCTTGCCATCACCCACAAATATATTTCATCACATTCAAGAAGTCTAAAATGCCCTTATACAACCCTAGTCTACTGACTTTTTGCTTCTTAGCCATCTTTTAAATAACCCTACTTTTCATTTGCACCATGGCCTCCAATCCCTTGATCACTCAATTCTCTCGCAGGCCATTTCCCCTACACTAGCCAATCTCTCCTCTTCCGCCCTCCCCAACTCCTTGGTGAATAATTCAACTCTAAACTATCTTCCTCTCTTGAATCCTTAGCCCCCTTATCATATCACTGATTATGTCCAGCCAAGACTCAGCTTTGGATCACTCTCACCATTTGTTCAGCTTTTGTGCCTACACATATGCTATTGAATAAAAGTGAAGTTAATCATGTGATCATTCTGACGAGATCTTCTACAAATTTATGTTATGTAACCTCAACTGGCCCCTCACAGATGCTAGGCAATCCTACTATCCCCCTTTTACCAACTCACTATTCCATTCTCCACAGCAGTTCTTTTGAACCTTTTCATGCATCCTCCAGACCTTCCATGGCTGCTCCTCCTCCTCCAACTCTCAACTGAGAACTTCACTTTATATTTTACAGAGAAAATTGAGGCCATTGGAGTTAACTTCCTCTTTTTCTTTCTTTCTCATTTATTATCACTCAGGTGCCATCTGCCACTTTCTTCTCTTTCACCCCTCTCTCACATAATGAAGTGACCTCACTTTTTACCAACGCTAACCCTGCCACTTGTTCAAGTGATCCCATTACATTCTATCACCTCCAACAGATTTCTCCCTCTGTCATCCTTACCCTTGCTTATTTTCAATCTTTCATCTCTACTGGCTAATTTCCCACTGCCTACAAACATGCCCATGTCTCCCCACCTTGAAAAAAAAACTTCACTTGATCCCTCCATCCCTTTAACTGTCATCCTGTTTGTCTTCTACCCTTTGTAGCTAAAAAGTCCTCAAAAAGGCCATCTATCATAGATGCCTCCACCTTTACTCCTCTCACTCTCTTCTTAACCCCTTACAGTCTCACTCCTGACCTTTCATTTGGGTTGTCAGTTTAGTTATCACTTTTGTTGGCCTATATTTGATCAAAATAATTTCTAAGAGTTTCCTTTTTTTGGTGAATTTTCCTTTTTGATTTTGGCAATTAGGTTTTCCTTTTAAAAAGTCAAATTTATCAGTGGTTATTATTTTATTCAGCCCCCCACACACTACTAGTTTTATTCACCAGTTAAATAGTTTTTTATGTTTTCAATTTAGCTCATCTATTTTGGGATTTCAACTTTATATTTCTGCATTTGAGTTTCAATTTTTTTCTATTATTCTTAGTTTTATGCCCAGTTCTCAGTGAATTGTATTTAGTTTCTTTCTCTTTTATTGATGAAATGTTTAGAGATATAATTTTTCCTCTAAGGACTGCTTTGCATTTATTTTGGTATGTTGTCTGTATTTGATGACAATTGTTTCTATACGTTCTATGACCCACGTATACTTTAGGATCATATTATTCGATCTCTACTTAATTTTGAATCTCTTCTCCAACTTATTGGAGTTATTCCAGTTATTGATGACATTCTTTATCGCACCGTGGTCAGTAAAGGGTATGTTTACTACTTCTGATTTTCCGTTTTTGAGTTTTTTATGCTCTCGCACATGATCAGTTTTTGTAAAGGTGCCATTCATAGCTCTGAAATATGTCTGCTTTTTTAAAATTCCCATATAGTAATTGATCTATCATATCTTAGTCTTCCAAAAATTTAATCATTCATTACCATATATTCTTTCTTATTTATTTTTGTTAGATTTATCTAGGCCTAAAAAGAACACATTGAGGTCCCTGTCTATTACAGTTCTACTTTCAATAGTTACTTTCAGTAATTTTTTTTCTTTTAAGTACTTAAGTTTTCTGTCATTTTGGGTATGTGCATGTATGAAGTATTGATGTTATTTCTTTATGTTTGGCTCTTTTAAGCATAATGATTTCCCTGCTTATCTCTTTAAAAAATGTCCATTTTTAGTGTTGTTTTGTCTGAGATTGTGATTGCCACTCCTGCTATTATGGACCAGTTCTAGCTCTGGCCGGTTCACAAATTCAGGCTCATAATTTGAATAGAATAAAACACTTGTGGCCCATAAAATTAAATAAAAAGAGACACTATTTCTTTCCACCTCCACATTTGCCACCACAGGGAAGCAATGTTAGATAAAGTAGATGCACCACTGACTGATGGAAATTCCTTCAGATCCTTAGGATGTCAATTCCACATAGGTTGGACTTTTTATGCTTTCCGTTTTCTGGACCAACAAAGTCCTTGCTTCCTCAAAGGGAAAGTATCCCACTCTAGGTAAAATAAATACTATTACTACTAAATCCTACTCCTTTGCTGCAAGATGCCCCATATCTTTTGGTCCAAGGGACCTCACCCTTCTTAGATGCTCTTACACTATAAATTTGGGAGGAGACTTAGTACATAAGCACAAAGGGAGGAGGATATTAATACAAATAGTAGAATAATAAAAATAATAAAGACATCAAATGATATAAAGCAACTATGGGTGATGGCAAGATCCAAGATCTGACTATCATTGTGACTGTTTTCCTAACTCCAATCCTCAGTACTTTCTCAGGCCATCACCCTACATGGGCTACACTTTCTTCCTTTCTCTATCTTGGCACTATGGTGAACCAGGTCAACTCTATACCATCTTCTTTAAATTCTCTTGTCCCCTTGTCCTACTGCTGATAGCTCACTGTCAAACTCCAACTCTGTTGTATTCTCACCATTCATCTCCTTTGTTTCTATTTACATGCTGCCAAATGGAGCCTCAGACTATGAAATCATACAAATAAGATAAATGACAATTTTATGTTATATAATCTCAGTTGGACTCTCCTTGAAGCAAAGAAATCCTGCTACACCTTCTTAATTGATTTTCTATCCCAATCACCACAGGGCATTCCAAAATTTTTCATCCATCCTTGGTATACATATTATATGTACACAGTTATTTGAATTTTGTCTCTCTCACTGTGATGGCAAGCAAAGTGGGACTTGTTGTTGTTTTTTCTTTTGGAGTACTTCTCAGCACTAAGACAAACAAGTGCCTTTGATTGAGTCTTGCCTTTGTTTGTAGGAAGACCCACATCCTTTTGCTAATTAGGTCACAATAAGGGGTCAAGCCCTCAGGCCCTGAAAAAGGGTATACCCAGAGGATAGCCATTGGACTGAAAATCAAGAATTGAGAAATGACAACTCTCAGAACTGTGGGAGGTGAAGTTTTGCTTTGGGTGCTCGCTCACTAGACGAGCGTCATGTGATTAACCAGATGAGACTCTGGATAGCCGATGGAGCCCCTCCACTTTGAAAAACCCAGATCTTTGTGCTTCTTTCTCTGGTAACTATGTATGTAATGTCTTGGACAGACTTCTAGAAGCCTGTTTGCTGATTTGTGTTATTTTGCTCTGTTTATATAATTTCTGCTTATAATTTCTGTTTGTGTTTTCTCTGAAGTTCAGGGTGCTGACTTTTCCCCCTGAACTAAGTGAATGATATATGTACGTTTAATTAAAGTGAGATTGTAAACTCCTTAAAGTTGCTTTCCTTAGAAAAGTGGATCAAAGAATCTGTGCTAGCAGCCCTCCTGTGTGCTGGTGTTATTACACAGTCATAGTAGTGACAAGTAGCATTGTTGTTACTTGTAAGCTTTTTGAGGGTAGGGACAGTGTTTTTGCCTTTTTTTGTTTCCTTAGTGTTTAGCATAGTGCCTGGTACATAGTAAGTCCTTAGAAAATGCTTGTTCACTGACTGGTCTCAGCATTCAAGATCCTCAAAAAATGAGCAGAATAAAACCTTATTCATATCTATGTTCAATTGCTGAATCTTCAAAGAAAATGTATTTTTATTTTCCTTACATTGGTGATACAGCTTTCTAAAATTGTTACTAAGAGCCAGCTTTTTGCAATATTGTTATTCTCTCTGTTAAGCTCTTTAATAACCTGCAAAGACTTATAAGATCTGACGCTGAGGGAGGGGAGCAGAAGCAGAAGAACATTATACACGGATACATAGTATCTCTGATCACTAACTTTGATGGACTAGGCTCTTCTCATAAATGCAAGGTCCTGAGAAAACTCCAAAGGACTCATAATGGCAGAAGCAATTCACATCCAGAGAAAGAATTACAGAGTCTGAATGCAGATTGAAGCAAACTATTTGCTCTCTTCTTTTGGTTTGTTTTTGTTTTTGTTTCTGTTTTGTGTCTTCTTTCTTGTGGTTCATTCCATTGGTTATAGTTCTTTACAACTTGACTATTTTGCAAATCTAGTTAGTGTGAAGGTATAGGTAGAAACCATACAGGATTGAATGCTATCTTCAGTGGGGAGCAGGGAGGAGAGGAAGGGGGAGAAAATTTGAAACTCAAAAACTTGAGGATCTGAATGTTGCAAACTAAAACTAAAAATAAATAAATTGATTAAAAAAACCCATGGGCTAATTTTATAAAGACAACAGGGGGACTTTTTTATCCTATTGAAAGGGCTCCCCATATATAATTAAAATAGCTGCTGCTACAGGGTACCCCATGTCTGGCTGGCCAATCATCTGATATTCTCTTTGCTCCTCATAGCCCTCCTCCCAACTTCAACCACAAAATTCACCACAAAGTTATTGCAATCCAATCCTATAGGCTAATGTCAAATGTTCTGGGCTAGTTCTAGGGAAGGCTAGGCCAGTAATCCAAGCTTATTATTTGAATGCAATAAAACCCTTATGGATCATCAAATGCAATAAAAATAACAATTATAATAAAGCATATACTTTCTAAAAATGGAAGCTGCTCCCTCCACTGCCACATTTGCCAGATCAAAAAGACATCTTATTGGGTAGAGGATTCTGCCAAAACCCAGAAATGCAATCACTTTATAGACTGCACCCCAGTAATGCAATCTCTTTGTACATGATTTTTTAAAAAAACTATGTTACGGAGAAATTTATAGTTGATCTTAAAGATAATAGGGTTAATAGGTGGGCAGTTTGTGGTGAACATATGAGAGAAGATTAACAAGCTTTGCCAAGAATGGGCAGGTATGGATGGTTTATAAATGAGCGTATCATTGAGACCCATACGTTTGAGTATTTGAGTATGACTAGAAAAGGCCCGGTGTTACTGATCCTGAGAGCAAAAGGCCTAAGGCAGATAAGTTATGCTGCAGTGGAAACAGTTACAGGAGATACAACGTAGGGAGTGCTATTTAACATTGAGTGAGACATTTTAGTTTGAGAGGCTGGGAGCCTTTAGTAGCATGAGGGCATTAATTTTAGTTGAGATGTTTAAAATAGTAGTAGGAGGAGTTGGGAGGAGGGGGAGAACAAAAATTGAAGAAGAAAAGGTAGAGGTGTGTGTGAAGGACCACAAAAGTAAAAATTCGCCTATACAATTTTCCTATCCATGATGTCACATAACACCACCTGGATAGTAGTCATTTCTGCCACTCATACCCTTACGCTTCCCCTGGCTATAAAATTAATGCTCTTTGGAATCTGAGGCACTCTATTATAAGGGAAAACTTATGATAAGCACACGAGCCATCTGACTGGTAATCAAATCCTTACTGAATCAATAAGAAGCTCTTTTTGAATAGTTTCCAAATTCTGCCAGTCCAATTAATCTAAATGAATCATGGAAAGTTTAAATTGTCCAATATACATGCATCATAAAATATTCTCCTCCTCCTCCCCTCTACTCCCACCATCTGGTGGATATGGGATGATGAAGTTCCCTGCGGAGAGGGACAATGCCTTCCTTCTTTACAGGTCTCCAAAGCCTTTTGCATAGTGGTCAGCTTATAGTGGGTGCTCAAAAATTTTTGAGCTGGTAGGCTGAGAATTCAGTCCTGTACTCTATGTTTCATGTACCGAATTATTGAAGTAAATTCCAAGTCTTTGAAGTGTATGCCCACAGTGCTTTGTCACCCAGTCGTCTAATTGAAGCTTGGAACAGAAAATAGTTAAGCCTGGCACCACTACAGTAACTCAGCTCAGGCCAACACTTCAGATTGATGCTTAGCTATTTTTTTTAATATATAAATTTAGAAAATAGTTCAAACATATTGTAGAAACAAATCCAGCCAAAAAAAACCTTTAATTAAA
Source organism: Trichosurus vulpecula (assembly GCF_011100635.1). Classification (NCBI taxonomy): domain Eukaryota; kingdom Metazoa; phylum Chordata; class Mammalia; order Diprotodontia; family Phalangeridae; genus Trichosurus; species Trichosurus vulpecula. Next base: position 510,587,224 of record NC_050573.1, on the reverse strand, counting down.
GTATAGAAATCAGGTCTGACCTTCGGCAAAAGTGGATGAATTTGTTTTTCATCCACCTAATTCTACTTTCAGTTGCTGATTCTCTGCTTGGGCACTCTCACCTCACTCCCATTAGTGCTCATTGCCCTCATGCTGCCTCCTGGCCTCTCAATGCCTCCACAGCACTCACTCTGCCCAGGGAAGCTTGCCCTTCCAGGCTGCAAGCCATTTTCAGACCTCTGGTAATCACCCCCATCATAACTTCTTTGTGACATTAGTAGTGCTGTTAGAGCACTGCTAACACATCTGAAAAATGAACTGAAGTTCAGCTAATAATAGTTGATTATGTTATATTAAACAGATAACAGTTTTGATTTTACTATTATCTCCAATCTCACAGGCATGATTAGTGTTGGGAAATTTCAGGATATAAGATGTAATAATTTTGCACAAGGTTCTTTCACATATAGTTTTCAAATCATATCACTTAGATGATGGGGTCCAGGCTTTAGAGGCTCTTGTGTTCTGACACAAAGAAGGGAATTTTTTCTGCCATAATAGTGAGTTTTGTTTTATAGCAGGGATTGAGAGCAATTGTCAGTTCGTGTTCTCATTTTCTTGCATGTTTCACTAAAGTGAATCTTCTTTGAAAGCTGCCACTAGTAAGTTAGAGGTCCCAACTCGATTCAGTCAGAATGGGATGTTAACTCCAGACTCATCTGCATTGCTTATCTCTGACCACAATGGTCCTCTTTCCTCTGTTTTAAGTGTGTGTGTGTGTATATATATATATATGTATATATATATATATATACACATATATATGCATCTACATATACACACACATACACACATATATATGCACATATATATGTATATGTATATACATATACACACACATGTGCGTGTATATCCAACATGTTTCTTAAGTATCTTCTAAAATATCTTTTATGTTTTCAGAGACAAGAGGGTCAGGAGTTAAACAATATACTTGAAAGATAGTAATTAGTTCTTCTCTGATATTTGCAGAGATTGAAAGATTTTGCTCTTTGCCAGAGTTATAGGATAATGAGTTTAAGGGCAATCATAAGACTCTACAGAGTAAGAACCTAAAATTGGAGACATCTGTTTCTCCATATGATTATATGGCCTCCCCAGTTGGAGTTTAGAAATGGTTGTTGAATGAATGAATAAATGAATGAATGTATGCCTTTCCCTGGGAATAGGATTTATAAGAAAATGAAGAGCTGGTGAAAAAAAATGTAGCTTGTTTTGCCCTTAATTTTCTGGAGACCAGTCTTAAACATAATGTAAATTTTAAGTTTTAAAAAACTCTCTCAAATATTATACTACTTGGGGTGAATTATCTTCTATTTAAAAAACATAGAGTCAGAGTTTGGTTTCATTGTAGTGCTCTTCAAAAACAACATTGCGGTCAGTGTGTTCTCTTCATTTTGCTTATTTCAACCTAGTTCAAGTTTTCCCAAATTTTTCTGAATTCCTTGTACACATAATTTTTACAGTGCAATAATATTTCATTACATTCGTATGCCACAATTTGTTAAGCCACTACCCAACTGACAATTGTCCCACTTATTTCCATTTTTTCCTGTCAAAAATCACATCTATGACCAATATGCATATACCATACACATGACTTGTGCGCACACATGTAGAAACCCATATTCATATATGCACATGTACGTGTAAATGCATATGCATATATGTATGTATATATGCAGTCATGTCTGCATATCTTTGTATGTATGTATATATGTATATATTTCTATCTATTGGATTGCACAGTAGAGTGAAGAGAATATTGGCTTTAGAGTCAGAGGAACTCTCTTCAAATCCAGACTCTTATGTTTACTACCTGTGTAACCTTAAGCAAGTCACATAACTTTCCTATATCTCTATTTTCTCATCAATAAAAGAATAAAGTCAGAACTGATGACTTCTTCTACTTCTACATCTATCTATGATTCTATGACTTTTCTGTCTTTGACCTCCTTGATGCAGATAGATAGATAGATAGATGGATGGATGGATGGATGGTTAGATAACAAGCAATGGAGTTTCTGGATCACATGGAACAAACTACTGAGGGACTATTTTCACATTAACCCAAATTGTTTTCAGAATGGTTGGACCAATTTATAACCCTACTCATATTGTCGTAGTGTGTCTCTTTCCTCAGTCATTCCAACATTGACTATTTCTGAATTTTGTCATCTTTGTCAATTTTCTGTGTCTGAGGCAAATCATTGTAACTTGCATTTTTTTCTCCTCAAAAATAGCGATTAGAAGCAATTGTTCATATATATGTATATGTGGACGTAAATATACATATGTATGTATATAGTTAATGTTTTATGATTCTTTGGAAAACTTTGTTCATATTGTTTGGCCATTTATTTATTAGAACATAGATATTAGTGTTATATATTTGAGTTAATTCCTTAGGACAGCGGCAAGCGTGCTGGATTTTTAACCCCATGATCTGAATTTAAAGCTTGGCTCTTCCACTTATTAGTTATTTGATTTTAGACAGGCCATTTAAGTTTTCTTGGCTTCAACTTCTTCAATTGTAAAATAAGGAGGTTGAACTAGATGATCTCCTAAGGTCTTTCCAGATTCAAATCTATGATTCCAATCACAAGCATTGAGTATCATCCAAATTATTTAAATTTCCTTTTATTTCTGTAAACACTATTTTATATGTATTTCTATGGTTTATTAGTGTGGATTCCCAGATATTTATGCATTTTAGGGTTCTTTTAAATAATATTTATTTTTCTGTAATTTCCTCCTAGATTTATTGTTATTGCTTTATAGAAATATTGTCAAATATTCTGTGGATTTATTTCATATCCTGCTACTTTATTGTAGCTATTAATGATCTTAATTGGTGTTTTACTAATTAGCTAAGATTTTCTAAGTAAATTATCATGCAACTTAAAAAAGGATATTTCTGTAGGTGCTTAATAAATGTTCATTGATTGATTACTTATTCTTCGTTATCTTTTACATCTATCTTTTGCTTTGGCTCTCTGAATTAACTGGCATTTTTTGGTGTTAAGGTCTGTAAAGGATGTATTTAGCTTGCAATCTTTTTAGAGTCAGGGCCCCAGACTTTTTTGATTCAAAATGCTGTTTTTTCACATTAGTCTTTCTACCAAACATGTTGTTTCCTCCCGTCATAAATCTGAAATTCTGCTGATTTTGAATTCTTTAACAATTAATTAAAAAGGTGATTTGCAAAGTAGTTAGGCTCTAGAGTGAGGGTAAATTCTTTATTAGAAAAAGAATCATGTCTTTATCTTGTTTATTTCTTTACTGATATATTTTGTTGTACTTGTGTGAGAGTTGCCAGAAACACTGGTAAACAAATAGCTAATTGACAGTTAACCATATGTTGATGAGATCTTGGCTGTTTTCTGATATAGTTAGTGATCATTAGGTTTTGTCTCCCACCATGGGGAAAAGCTGGGAGGTATTGGTTGATTGACAATTCTTAAAAAAGTTTCTGATTTGTATTGGTCAAGCTAGGTCAGTCTTTCCTTGGGCCAGTAGAGTTGTTCTCCCTCTATTTTGTATCTCAACTTATTATACTTTATTTGATACTTTAATGTATATAAATTATCATTTAAATTATGTGGGTTGATATAAATAATCTCATTCTTTAAGTCATTATTCAATTTAAAGTGTCTGTGAGGGAATTGAGGATTTGAGGAATTGAGGACAGCACTTTTACCTGCCATATCTGCCTGAATGGGAGTCGGGCTGCCCAGTTCTCTCACATCTACTCTAACAAAAGTTCTCATGAAAGTAAACAATGATCAACAAATTTAGTAGTGACATCTCTCCTACAAAGCTACACAGAAAGTCAGCCATAAGCCTATGGTCAATAAGAAAGGGGGTTCTTCAAGCAAAACAAATGTTAGTGTGACCAGACATGGGATATGTGTAGTCTATAAGGCTATATGTCACAGGAGCAGCAAGAGTAGAGGGCTATCTTGAAAAAGTCTCAGGGTGGTCAGAAAACCCCAGGGACCATGGAAGTTCTGGGAAGCAGCAAGCAACAACTTCCTCTTCAAAGCTGTCCCAAGTGATGTGGAGCCACAGTGTTCAGATAAGGGCAGTCTAGGCCCAGAGGATCTGAGGTCCCTAATGTTTTGTCCTCAGATGCTAAGGAAGATCCTGAAGATCCAGCACTTTGAATTTCAAAGATTCAGGGAGCTCTAACCCTAGGAAGTGAAGGTCTGCACAAGGAAACCTAAGGTGAGATCATGCAGGAATAACCACTTCACCCAAAAAGTACAGCAAGGAGCAGAGCTCAGCCTTGGGGAAAAAAACTTCCAATTCAGGAACTAAAGCTAAAGATATGAATAAACCAAAGAGAACACCAAGAAATATGAAAAATTATCACAAATCTAACCTCATTACAGTGACATGTAAAGACATGAAAAAAATAGATTTCCTACAAGGTCAACAGGAATAGTTAGAAGAAATGAAACAAGAGATAAAAATAAAATAAAACCTCTGGAGAAAAGAACTGAAAAGAGATAAGTAGCTTAGAAAATAAAGTGTCAAACCTTATCCAAGAAATAGAATACCTGAAAATTGGAATATACCCAACAGAAATCAATGGTTCCACAAGATAGCAAGAAATAAAATCAGTAGATTGAAAAGTATAAGAAATGTAAAATATTTGCTATCAAAAATAATTGACCTGGGAAACAAGTCAAGAAAAAAAAATAATTCAATAATCACTGGATTACCTGAAAATCAAGATTTTTTTTAAAAAGGCCTAGACATTACATTTAAAGACATTATTAAAGAAAACTGTGCAGAACAACTAGAAGCTGTAACAACAATGTTGCTCATAGCTGCTGTTGAGGTATAAGACCAATAACACCAGCACACAGGAGTGCTGTTAGCACAGGTTCTTTGACCTGCTTTTCTAAAGGAAAGCAACTTTAAAGGGGTCAACAATCTTACTTTAATCAAACATATATACATACGTACATACATATTATATATATTTCACTTAGTTTAGGGGAAGAGGCAGCACCCTGAACTTCAGAGCAAAATACAAACAGAAATTACAAGCAGAAATGATACAAAAGAGCAAATAGCACAAATCAACAGGCAGGGCTTCTGTCTGACCAAAAGCAATACATACATAGTTACCAAAGAGAGAAGCACCAACATCTGGGTTTTTCAAAGCTGGGGGGACTACCCAGAGTCTCATCTGGCTACATAACATGAACACTCTTCCCATGAGTGAACCCCAAAGTAAAATGCTAACCTCCACGTATATATACACTTCTTCAGGGTCAGAGGGCATTACAATCCTCATGACCCAGGTTCATGTGATTCAAACTCATGTGACTTAATTGGGTCACATGGGCCTATTAATGGATAGGAAAGATGTTCCCATTAAGATAAAATGCATTAACAACAAAGAAGCAGAGGAAAAAATGAAGACAGAAAGAAATTACTAAGCACTGCCTAAAAGGAATCTCCAAAGGAAAAGTCCAAGGAATGTCACAGCCAAAATCCAGGGCTCCCATTTCAAAGAAAATATGCTGTAAGAATTCAGAAAAAAAATGAGTTCAAATACCAAGGATACATAATTGGGATCACATAAGAGTTGGCAGATTCAAATACAAATAAAAGGAAATTTTGGAATACAATATTCCAAAAGGCAAAAAAGATATTCTTATAACCAAGAATAGCATCCTGTAAAGTTTAGTGAAATCCAGTAGGTAAATAAGAGGAATTTTTAATGGATTTCAAGCATTTCTCATGAAAAGATGAGAGTTGAAAAGGAACTTTTCAACCAGAAAAATCTACTTAATGAAATCTAGAAAGGTAAACTTGTTTGAACAATTAGAAAGAGCCAAATGATGACGTAGTACTAACATTGTAAAGGAATAGAAGAAATGAGTCCCTTCAGAGCCTTAATGTCCTCACAGTGTATTGAAAGTTTGAAATAAGAAAAACCATAGATTGTTGAAGCTAATTGATTCTCTTCTGAGGGTTTGAAGAGAGGGAAGAGAATTAAAGGTAAGGAGAAAATACTAGTATTGAAAGGAAGAAGAAAAGGATGGTATTTGTAAGTTTTTATAACTGGAGTGCATTAGAAGAAGGGTATACAACTATTCAGGAGGAAGTTGGAGGCTTCAGATAAACCTTGCTTATCTGAAGTGGACAAAAGCGGGTTGAAGATACACATATAAACAGTTTGATAGTGTAACAACAATGCTGCTAGCAGCTGCTGTGGAGGTGAAAGACCAATAACACCAGCACACAGGAGGGCTGCTATCACAGGTTCTTTGATCTGCTTTTCTAAGGAAAGCAACTTAAAGGGATTTACAATCTCACTTTAATCAAACATACATATGTAATTCACTTAATTCAGGGAAAAAAGTCAGCACCCTGAACTTCAGAATAAATACAAACAGAGAAAATATGAACAGACAGGCTTCTAGCTGTCTGACCAAAGCTATACATACATAGTTACCAGAGAGAGAAGCACTAGTATCTGGGTTTTCAAAGCCAGGAGGCTCCTTAACGGCTACCCAGAGTGTCATCTGGTCAAATCACACTACACTCTTCCAGTGAGTGAGCCCCAAACAAAATGCTAATCTCAGAGTATATATACACTTCTTCAGGGTCAGAGTGCCTCACACCTCTTGAGGGCTTCATACCTCTTGGGACCTAACTTGCAAAAGGATGTGGGCCTTCCTACAAATAAAGGCAAGACTCAATCAAAGGCACTTGATTGCCTTAGTGCTGAGGAGCACTCCAAAACAAAAGACAACAAAAAGTCCCACTTTGCTTGCCCTTACAGATATAGAAATACATCAAACAGAACAGGAAAGGGAAAGGAAATGGTGAAATTGGATTCACCAGTCGAGCAATTTGAACAATTTATTTGGCTCTAGTGGTTCTAATAGTATTAAAGAAGAAAATACCCATGATCTGTATCAGTGGGGAAGTACCCACACTGATGAAATAAAACATGGATACTTGAAGTATTGATATGTCTCCTAAAACCTGTGTTCATTGCTTTATTCATTTTGCTTGACCAAAGTAAGAGGTGACAACATTTTACAAATAAGATGTCTTCCAAGTACTTTGAATTAGACTACATAAGTCTTTAATTTAGGGAGGCAATGTATGATATAGTAGAAATAGCACTAACTGGAATCAGAAAAACTAGATTCACATGTCTTGGATGCTTACTATTTGTGTAACTTTGAGCAAGTCACATAACTTCTTTGGTTCTTAATTTCTTCATATATAAAACGATTTGACCTTTGAAGTCCCTTCCAGCCCTAGATCTACGATTCTATAGCTTTGAATATGCCAGTCTCAAATGAGATTGGTCTGTGATAGCAGAGGAGGTAAAGATGATGTTCATCCACTGTGAGGTTACATAAGATCTCCTTATTCTAATTTGCTATAATTAGTAGCTCACACAGAGATACACATGAGTGTGTAAAAGTGATGCTAACAACTGACATTGATGTGGTGTTTTGAGGTTTGCAGAACACTTTGATATACATTATCTCATTTGATCCTCTCAATAACCCTGTGAGGTAATTATCTGAGTACTGTGCCCATTTTATAGATGAGAAAACTGAGGTTCAGAGAAACTGAGTGACTTGTCCAGGACCTCAAAGCCAGTAATTTGTACAAAAGGGATTCAGGCCACTCCTGAATTCAGGAGCAATACTCTTTATAACATACCATGAGTTCCTTAATAAATGCTTTTTTCATGATACACACAATTATAATAGTTTCCCCTACTGCTCCCTCAGAGAAAAAAAAATCAGCCATATAGGCAATACAACTATATTAAAAGGATTTCTTAAAAAACAAAAATGTTTTCCAGAAGATTTTTCAATATAAATATTTCTGAGTTCTAGATTTGGAAATATTTCTCCGGATAGTACCTGTTTATTGTGATTATATTTATTTTGGAATAACTATGGTGTTCTATTGTATTGGAACTGCAACCCTGAGGATCTTCTCCTCCCAGCCTGATTTTTTTCTCTTTTTTTCTAATTAGAGGGGCCATCTCTTGACTTGCTTCTTTTTTTTTTTTAATTTTTTTTTTTGGCAGGGCAATTGGGGTTAAGTGACTTGCCCAAGGTCAAACAGCTAGTACATATGTCAAATGTCTGAGGCCGGATTTGAACTCGGTCCTCCTGACTCCAGGGCCAGTGCTCCACTCACCATGCCACCTAGCTGCCCCACCTTGACTCACTTCTTAAAGATTCCTATTCACTGAATGGGCATTACCTCACTCTAAGTGTGTACCTGAAAAGGCCTCAGCCTAAAAGGGCCGAGGTCTCCTAAAAAGGGCCATCTCCAGTCATCCTGATGAATATCAGGTCACTGGATCCAGATGCCTCTGGAGGAGAAAGTGAGGCTGGTGACCTTGAATGGCCCTCCCTCCCTCAAATCAAAGTCAACTGCAAGTCATGTCATCATTTCCCTGGTGCCATGGTCCTCTTTGAAAATAAAGGACAAACACAACACCAACAACAGCCAGAACATTTTATTTCTAGGGTTTAATGTAGGATTTAGTATTGGAAGTGACTGTAGATATTATCTGATCCAATCTCATACTTTTAGAGTTGGGAAACTTCAGGCCCAAAGTAGCAGAACCAGGATTTGAATCTAAGTCCTCTGGATTAGAGCTAGTATGCCTTCTAATCCACCACAGTGGCTCATCCATGCGGAAAGATTGGTGATTGGGAATGCTTTAGAATGAAGCTGTTATTGTTCCAGGAAGGAAGGAAACAAGCATTTATTAAGTACCTACTAGGTGCCAGGCGCTGTGATTTACAATTATTATCTAATTTTATCCTCACAACAACCCTGAGAGGTAGAGGCTATGATTATCCTCGTTTTACAGATGAGGAAACTGAAACAGAGGTGAAACGACTTGGCCAGGGTCACAAAGCTAGTAAGTGCCTGAGCCTGGATTTGAATTCAAGCCCAATACTATACCCACATGCCACCAATCAAGGGATGTGAATTAATAACATAGTTGTTATAACCTTCTTTAACTTATTACCCATTCTATCTGATGGTTAGCTATGTGGCACCTAAATGTTTGCAACTTGTCTTTTCTTACTCTGTGGGAAGTGTTTCAATATTCAACTCTTTTACACAGAAACATCTGGTTTTTTTGGAAAGACTCAAATAATTCAGTGCTGTCCACAGCACATTATTGTGTGATTATGTTTAATGGACTCCTGACATCAATCAAACACTATAACATATTGTACTTTGAACTAATACTTCCAATTTAGTTTATATTCTAGGCAGTGCTTCAAATTTAATTTTCTAACTAGGATGGAAATAAGAAACTGTATTTGATGAAGCATGAAGTCACAAAATATTCCTCCGAAGCCCACTTTACGTCCTGCTGCTGACTCCTCTCAAAATTTCTGGAAACATAATTAGGTAAGTTCACTAAAGTTAATACTACACTTACTGTAGGCTCAAAATCTAGAAGTTTAGAATCCATGCTGAATCCAGAATTAAAATCTAAATGAGCAAAATAAATTTAAAAGGCTTCTAATTTTAAAATCTTGCTGCCACTGAATACTTAAGTGGTTTTTTATTAACTGGAATTTTGGAATCATTAAATGTCTTACTTTTAAAATTTTATTATGATTTTTTCAATGCTTGGGGAAAAAAAACGAAATTGAAAGAAGTTAGAAGTGAACAATATTATGAGGCACAGAAGCAGAGAAATTAAAAATGTAAAAGATATGCTGGGTACAACCTCTAGGAGCCAGTGTGGTATTGTACAGAAAACTTTTTTTTTGGGGGGGTGGGGTCATTTTGGAGCTTTGTCTAGACTTATTTAAATATTTTAAGCAGTGGCAGTCCAATTTTTGCCCCTCGGAAATATATCAAATTTGTTAGATAGCTCCATTAGGAAATTTCCCTGGTATTCTCATCACAATCTTTAAGGTTTTGATTATTTCTTAATCCCTGCATTTGTATCCTTCAACATTGCCAGGCTATATTTTTTTTTCATGTTGGACGTTCATTAACTACTAGTTCCTTCAATCAAACTCTTTAAATAATAGGGTTATGAGAAACTGTAATACTTCTAGTCTCTCTACTCTACCTCCCTCCTTCTCCCACTCCTGTAATTTTGCCCGTTTTCCAGACAGGAACACACTTACCATACCAGACAGATGAGAAATTATCCTGTTAAAGATTTGGAGAAAGGATGATTCTATGACTTTTCTTGGCAACCCCTTCCTTTTCCTAACAACTTTCGATGTCAGCTTTTTAAAATTCTTAACCTCAATCTCCCATCCTGTTGATGAACAAATATCTGTAAATTAATTTTCTTCCTCTCTAATATTTTTGGTTTTGGATTTTCTTTTTTAGATTCTGAGTCATGGAAACTTTTTAGTGATACTTAAAAATGATATGACAAAATGCATTTTGGAAAAAAAAATAGTCCATTATTTCTTTGTAATTTTTCTCCTAATGTATATTTCAGAGGTATTCTAAAATGTTGAAATATCATCGCAACTTCCTTTTCAACCATATTTAACCCTGAAATAGTTCAGAATGTGGTTGATGTTGGTCCTCTTTCCCCTGAGGCAGGTTTTAGCCCCTCTATGTATGAATAAGCTCATAGGCTCATAGATTTAGCACAGGAAAGGACCTTGGATACCTAAGAGGAAACTGAGACTCAGGTTAAGTAATTTGTCCAAGGTCACACGGATAGTGGATGGTCTTCAGAGTTGCAGTGACTAAAAAGTTCAACATTCTGAGGCTACCCTGGTAATGAACCTCCTTATATTTATCCATTTGGGGGCATTAGACATCGGATATACAGGACATTACTGAATTTGTACCTGAAGCCTTTCCACTTGTGTTCTCCTGGCATAGGCTTTGAGAAATCACAGTTACCCCCACATCATGATGAGGTATAAGGACAGAACTGCAGCAAAAACATCTAAATTTACACCTTAACGTTATTTTGGCCCACCTAGTGATTGCATCAGTGTAAGGAACTCTTGGTGAGGAAATTTCCTTTATCAATACAGAATGGCAACTTACTTAGACTTGTAGGGATTTACTTGAGGCACTGAGAGGTTGTATCATTTGGCTAGTATATTCAGGAACAAGACTTGAACCTAGTTTCTCCTGATGACAAGCATGAGCTTTCTATCCATATTGTCTCTCAATGATGAGAAAGCTGAAATATTTGGCTAAAGGAACTATAACATTATTTGTATAGAGACTCTCTCCAGTAATGTAGTTTGTGTTTTTTCCTTACTTGAGCAGATGATTATCATGAGTTACTATGGCTGAAAAATTCTACATTTGGTGGTCAATGTTCAGGCGATGGCTTTTTGGAACCTGGTCAGGCTGGTCATTGGCTAGGTCCATACTTGAATTCTTTTCATTTGGGTAGGAACTGCTATAGATCTTGCGCTTGCTGATATGACCCTTGAGAACCTAGGATCATTTCTATTTCATGATGAGGCATCATAAGAGGGTAGTAGCTTGTAAGAAAATGGAAATTCGGTATTAGAAGGTAGAAATATTGTGGGGTTGGGAAGAGGAAAGACCTCTTTCTGCTGTGTTGGGGGTGGGGGGAGAGCAGGGCAAATTCCTTTCATAATTCTTAGTGCTAAGGGAGCAGGAGGCAAGGAGAATAATTGAAAGCATTTTGGAAGGAGAGCTTGGCAGCTAGGTGAATAGGGAGTAGCACTTGGAGTCAACTTGATTTTGAATCTTGCCTCAGACACTTATTATTTGTGTGACCCTAAGCAAGTCACTTAACCTCTCTCAGGCCTTGATTTCCTTATCTATAAGATGGGTATAATAATAGCCCACCTTATAAGGCTGTGAAGAGCAAATGAGTTAACATATGTAACTTGAAGTGATATACAAATGCTAATGATGATGATGATGATAATGAGAGATTGTTAGGATTCCAGAGCATTAAGACTATAAGCCTAAAGCAAAAGGTGGTGGATGGATCTTCCTGGCTGTGCTGTGGAGATATTGAAGTGGTATTAACACACTGCAGCAGAGGGAGTGAATATGAATAGTGTGATATTTGGCATGAGACTTTCAGACTTTCCCTCTATCTCCCCATCAAGTATGCATGCCACTTAATGTTCAGCAGGAATTCTTGGATCTCTACTTGAATGGAAATAATGTCACCGGGGTAGGGGGGTGTTCCAAGTTTTGGTTAGGGTCATGTGTATGCAAGTGTAGAAGAAAGTGGTAATGATGATGCTGTGATATTAGATCCAATTTAAACCTGCTTATCTTAATTGCATCAACCAAAGTTGACGTTGCTTCCTGTTTCTGAAGTGTGGTGATGGTAATCTGGCAACAGTAGGCCCTCAAAATAACCCCTATCACTGCTTATCTGGCTCCTACTCCTATACCCTGTTCACCTGTGCTTTCAGCTGGCTGACCACTCCACTCCACTTGTGCTGTAAGATTGGAACTATAGTGTTGAACAATGCAACATATCTTCACTAATTTAGGTCATCTCGTAGAGTATTTCAATCTAGCCTCTCTTTTAGTTCTTAGGCCAATGATGTGGTAGATTGTCCTAGATATACAGAATTTATAATATATTTAAATATCTGTATCTATATCATCATTTATATCTACATCCATCGTAACACATGGTAACTTAGAGCTTTGGACAATTCTTCCTTGATACAGTTTTCAAGCTATTTATCAATATGAAAATAATAAGAAAAAAATATAAACTTTAGGAAGCTGCCAAGAAAACTGGATATGCAACTTTTTGAAGTATAAGAAGAGAAGCCAGTAGACTAATCTTGGTCTATCCTAGTGGAATGCAAGTTTCTGACTCCTTAAAAAATATTTGCAGTTATCTTCTTGGCTGCTTTTGAGGAGCAGGGACTGGGATTAGTGTTATTCTCTCCTTGGGATGAAAAATGAAGTTTTAAGGAATGTTCATTACCATCCTGGCATGTGTTGACCAAATGGATTCTTCATCTGCCAAACTGTGTACACTGGCTTCTGTCTCATCCAGAGCCCTCAGGAATGAAAAGTCATTGATCAAATTGGCTCTTCCATAATCCCCCACAGGTTCCACTGCAGCTTGTTGACTTTGAACATACACTAGGTTTATTTAACTATGGGCTGACATCTTGAAAACCACCTCTACTTCATCAAAGTATGATGAAGAATATGAAAACAAACCACATTTCAAGCTACTCTAAGATAGGGCTTCTCCCCTCCCCGTCCTGAACATTAAAAGATAAAATGTAAAACTTCAGCATTTGGCCAATTGCTTCTCACTCCAGCTGGCCCTCCCCCAAGGCAATGGGAGGCTTTCCAGTGAATTTAAATCAAATAAGCAAGAACAAGAACAGAGCTGAACCAAGTCAGGATGGCATTCTACCTGTTTCAGTAGAACGGACGATAGACAACTTCCCTTTGATCAAGTATTCATTTGTTCTTTAGTGACCAAGTCCAGTTTAGTTCACTCCAAAATGGTTTCCCACATCATTGAAGGATTCTGATGTGCCAGACCCATATTGTATTATTTCAGACTGGCAGACAAGGTACAGATTCTGGTAGTAAATTTCTAAATCATAGTCAAAAATCAACTGGGGGATAGGGTAGGTATAGCATTGCATAATCTTGGGGTCACCTCTCATCCTTTTCATCAAACTTTATTTATACCCTTCCTCTGACTATCTTTTCTATGGTTGTGCAGTTAAAAGTTCAGAACAGAAAAGTCCGTAAATCTTCCCTACTTTAGGACATGGTTAAATTTGTTAGTTTCAGCATCTCTGTTGGCAAAAAGTTAATACAATACCATATTAAGCTCTTCTGAAGACACTTTTATTTCTTTACATTAACACTACTCTTTGCACAGCAATAGTTCAAGATGAATTTGCTTTTGGTAGTTTTACAAGGAGGAGCAACAGATTGGAAGTTTGAATGACAAGCCTTTACTTCAATGGTAGTACAAAAATGAGGCACTGTTCCAAAAGAAAAAAAAGAATTGTATTAAATAAATAACTGACTAGATTACAAGTTTGCTCAAAAATCAAAAGCCATTATGCTTTCAGAACTTGTGCTACCATGATGCCCTCAATATAAAAGCTAAACTGTGAGCTAGCTATCTATGGACAGATACTTTGATTTTTACTTTTGCACTAGCTACATTATTGTGCATATTGTACGTGATTAAAATATGCTTGTTAATTAATGAATGATAAATGAGCTTCTAGGTTAATTTGAGGCAAGTGGGGATGGGACGGTTAGATATTTTTAAATGTATTTATTTTGTTTCATGGCCACGAACTGAGTGCTAAGCTTGGCTAATCGTCTTGCAAGTGAATGCCACTGATAGCAAGGGATATACAGTGAGAAGAAGCCAACGAATCAGATTAAGCTCCAGAAAAATGGCCCTGAAGCATAGAGTTTGATCTAATAGTATGTAAATAGGGTCATCTTTATATACAATATGAATTCAAGTCAAACTTAGCATAGGTACATGACCTTCCCTCCTCCCTCAATTAATAATTTCTTCCAGAATGTGGCAAAATACAAATTGTATTTAAAATGAGCAGGAATCCTTATCAGTTTGGCTTTAAGGCAATGACAATGTCAGCTACATTAGATCAAAGCTTTGATGAGGGCAAAGAAGCTCACTTTAATGGAAAGAAAATTTGATTTTGAATCAAAGGATCTAGGTTCAAATCCTGATATGACACCTGTGGTCCTTTGGGGACTCACTTGCTGGGCCTCTGTTTCCTCATATATAAAATGAAAGTTCAGACTAGATGGTTTCTAAAATCTTTTCCCACTCTAAAACATATGATTATAGTATGTTCCAGATAGCTAGTGGGAAATTGCCTAGAAAAATTTCTGAGAGCAACCATTTTTTAAATGAACTACAAAATTGGTGTTAATGAAATTTTTGTGTCAATTAATGAATCAGAGAAGGCCCAAAGACTTCAATTGAATCAATCAATCAAAAGTGTAAACTGGGCACAAACAATTTGAATCAATTTGAAAGGACTAAAGTACTTTGATGATTGCTTAAAGATAAGTGAAATATTACTGGCTTAGACATAGCTTTGGTCATGCATGCATATATATTTTCATACATACATGTATATATACAAACACACACATATACATATATATGCATATATTGTGTGTGCGCGCGTGTGTGTATCATATATATATATATAAACACACACACACATATATGTGTGTGTGTGTGTATATGTGTGTGTGTGTGTGTAAAGCAGCAAGCCAGTTCAGAATTTCAGAGTCCAACAGCAGCTCAGTTTACTGGTAGAGGAGCTCCAGTCAAGCCTCTGAGGAGGATATATTTTCTGGGAAGGACTGGGTGAGATCCCTTCAGAAGTTCCAAATGGGGATCCCACAGCAGTCAGATGTGGTAACAATGGTCACCAGAGTGGTAGTGGCCTTTGAAAGGGGGAAATATCCACAGATATGTGAAAAGATAGTCATTCAGGGATACGACAGTTTCCATGAGAAACAGAGAAATGCCAGCTGTAGACTTAACTGAGGAGCTGACCCTTGGAGTCCAGCAGAAGGTTCTATATTTATGGGGAATTTCCTGAGGATTACAGGAAGCATGGATTCTGAATCTCTGGTCTTTAGATTTCAGCAGGTCTTTGAACTAGGATGGGAAGAATGCATTTTATTTTTATGAATTTTTTCCCTTTGTAATATTATATATTTCATTTTTGTGCATTTCGAATATTATTCTTAGATGAGAGGTCATAGGCTTCACTTCCTTGGCAAAGGAATCCTTGACAAAAAAGATGAAGAGCTTTTGCTATGAAAGGAGGAAAGACTGAATAACCAACTGCTTTTGTCAAATGGTAACTAGTTCTATATATGGAGAAGTGAGAGTGAGAAGTCAAGAATGATACACATGGAGGTTGTAGACCTGGCTTATTTGAAGGATGGTGGTACCATCTAAGGCATGTGTAATAAGAGCACATATGATAAAAGTGCTTGGTTATTTGATGTCTTTTCTCCTCTCATAGTAGAGGTTCTTAATATTTTTTGCCAGTCAAGTGAAGTCTATGAGCTCTGATCTAAGAATAATGCTTTTTTTTTTTTAAAGTATAATGCTTTAAATGCACAAAATGAAATATGTGGGATTACATATGCCCCAGTACAGTTGTACTTAAGATTGAGCCCATTTTCTACCAAAACCTTGTGTGTGTGTTGGTAAGTAGTTAGATATATGGGTGATAGTGAGGAGTCAAGGGTGATATACGTGGAGGTTGTGTTGATTAGAAGGATGATAGTGCCAGGAACAGGAAAATTCAGAAGAGGAATGGGTCTGAGGGAAAAGATAATGCATTTTATTTTGGATGTGTTGAGTTTTAGATGTCTATAGTACCTCCAGTCTGAAATATCCAATAGGGAGTTGTTGATGTGGACATGGAAGTCAGGAGAGAGATTAGGAAAGGATCTGGGAATTATCTGCACACAGATCATCAGTATAATGACAAAAAATAATATTGTCCAAGACAGAGCCTTAGGAAAAATCCAGTTGGTTGGCATGACATGGGTGATAATGCAGCAAAGAAGACTGAGGAGCAGTCAGACATGCAAGACAAAAACCAAAAGAGAGCAGTGTGACAAAAAAAGAAATCAGAAGAAAGAATCACAGAGGAGAGATTTTATAGGGGGAGGAAGTGATCAACAGTGTCAAATGCTGCAGAGAAATGAAGATGGATGAAGATTAAGAAATAGTCATTTGATTTGGCAATTATGAGATCATTGGTAGCTTTGGAGAGAGAACTTTTAGTTAAATAAGGAAGTCAGAAGCCAGATTGCAGAGGGTTTAGAAGAGAATGGGAAAAGAGGAAGGGAAGTAGAGGCACTTAATATATACAGCTTTTCAAAGCAATTGATCTGAGAATGAGAGGAGAGACATGGAATGAAACCTAGTGGGGATAGTAGGATCTAGTGAAGGTTTTTTAAGGATGGGGAGACTTTGGCATGTGTGAAGGCAGTAAAGAAGGAAGCAGTAAACAGGTAGAGATTGGAGATTTGAGAGGAGGGGATGATAATGGAGGCAATCTGCTGGAAAGATAAGAAGGGATGGCATAAAAGGTATAAGAAAAGAAGTGGACTTTGGCAAGGAGAAGGGCCAGTTCTTTGCCAGAGTGAAGGAGGAAATAATGGGGGATGATATCAGGGGAGTATGAGATGAAGAGAAAGGGAAAAGAGGAGCTCAAAGTGAGTAACCTCTTTTTTTTCTATTTCTGGGGGTGAAGTATGAGGTGTTTGAGGATATAGCAATATAATCTTATACAGCTAAAAATGACATCATTATATTCTGGGTTTTGTCTAGCAGGTAGCAGTTAATCTAAGTATTTTAAAAATTATGTTTTAAATATTATCTCCACTATACAGATAAGGAAATCAGAACCCATAGAGCATATATTTGTATAGTTACAGATGAGTCAGTAGCAGAGAACTGGACTAGATTCTAGGATATCTGACTCCTGAATTATGTTCTAATTTCTTACTAATGCTACTTATTAGCCAGAACCCCAAATATTATGTAATTAAATGTTCCTTAAAAAGATTTGGAAAGTAGCCTCACAAAAATCTATACCATATTAACAAAACACAGAATACCTTAAGACTAGAAAAAAATAATACTTCTCAAAAAAAAGGAAGAGGATTGATAGACATACTCAGAGCATATGACAAAGAAGTAAAAAACAAGCCTCCAAAACTATTCATATATGGCTCACACTGAGATATGTAATTGGTTCCTACATATCTTGGAAACTTTCTTCAATGATATCCAAAATATAATTTAGCTTCAATAAATGTAAATTTCTTAACATATGCCAAGTTCAAATAGAGATCAAAGGGTTTGAGCTTGAATCTGTAGGCCACAATGAACCAATGGATGAAGCTGATATCTACAAGAAGTTTGATTTCCTCCAGGCAAGGGATATCAGACTCTACATCAGATGTTAGAGAAGATTCTATGACTAAGTTAAAAGCCTAATGGGCATCCTGAAATGAACACTGACTGAGAAGAACATGTTTAAAACAACTAATACCTACATAGTTCTCATCTTAGAATTCCACTGTTGGAACTACAACATGGAATATAATAGATTTGGAAATTAATCTCATAAAAACCCATATAATTTTTATGTGGCACAGGGTCCACCATGTTATGGAAAGATTAAGACTGCTCAAAAGGTGGAAGAGGATTGATGTCCTCCAAGTGCATCAAGTGATTAGATATTTTGGTTCAAATCCCTTTTAAACATGGAAAGCATGCTTAGGTCTATCTAGAAAAGATGATAATGGATTTATACTTAGGCAGAACCATAACAGGATTTCCTTTCTTTAAAATACTGTGTTTTATGTCAATTGTTCTTCATGTTGTGGGGTGTTCTATAATGTGTGGGATTGCATTTTATTTTATTTTTTTATTTTATTTTATTTTATTTTTTATTTTATTTTTTAATGGTATTTTATTTTTTCCAATTACATGTAAAGAAAGTTTCCAACATTCACTTTTATAAGATTTTGAGTCCTAAACTTTTTTCTCCCTTCCTCCCTTTCCTCTCCTCTGGCTAAAACAGTAAGCAATCTGATATAGATAATACATGTACAATCATATTAAACATATTTCCACATTAGTCATGTTGTGAAGGAAGAATCAGAACAAAAGGGAAAGCCAAGAGAAAGAAAAAACCAGAACAACAAAAAAGAGAAGATAGTATGCTTTGATCTGCATTCAGATTCCATAGTTCTTTTTCTGGATATAGATAGCATTTTCCATCATGAGTCTTTTGGAATTGTCTTAGATCATTGTATTGGTAATGTATTTTAAATAGAGAATAAGTTTCTATGTGGACATCAAATTCTCTAGTGTTCTCATTATATCTTAGTCTATTTTATATATTTACAATATCTGAATGTCATGACTATGAGACTGAGTCAGTCATCGAAGTCAAAGACTTTAAGCTAACCAAATGCAGTGCAGATATTACTTTTGAGTAGTTTGTTCAACAATTATCTAGTCAATAACTTTTATTATAACCCCAAGATTTTTTGGCATACTCTTTTTGCTTCTCAGTCAATACATTGTTTTTTGTAGGTGTTTACGTTTACAGCTTTTGATACAAGCTATGAATGCTTTATATAAAGAATGTTAATATATAATTGGCCTATATTTGAAGGAGACACTGGTGTTCTCATCCTTTGGTAATAAATATGTTATGCCTTCTGTTAAAAAATCTTGCATCTGTTAGAGAGCTACTAATTCATGTGCCACTGTGAAGCATTTGAGCCAGTAATTATAGATCTTAATTGACCCTGCTGTTTTCCAGATTTGCAGAATTTTGGTCACATCTTTTGATGTGAGTCCTCTGTCATTCATTATATTAACAATGCAAAGTGTTTGATGTCTCCTCTGTCTTTAGAATTTTTTGATAACTCCACCTTTCTTCCTATGGTTGTTTCTGTGGAAATAGCAACTGCGTATACTGTTTTGATTTGTGTGAGTCCTCCTCAAAATTTTGTATGCTTTCTGTAAAATGTTATGTGAGAACACATTCATTCATGATGGTTAATTGTGAATTCCAACTTTTTGAATTATTTCATTATAGTATATTTGGCCTGTCATTTGAATTCAAAAATGGGTTTTCAAAATTCCAGTCTAAGTATGCCCATCTCCTTTTCAAAATCATTTCTGACATTGATATTGCTTTTACCATCCTTTTAATTTTTAGATATGATTTCTGGAGATTTCATTAAAATTTTAAATGTCTTCAGATTCCTTGTTCTTTCCTTTTCAGGTTTAGCCTCTTCTCAACTTTATCTCTTATTTACTCTAATTTAAGATAATTTTTCCTCACAGTTACCATGTCCTATTTGGTAATATGTTATTTTGTGACTCAGATCTGAGGATACAGGGTGCCAAAAAGCATTCTGAAGTCATTTCCTATATATGAGATCTGTTTCCAGTTTTGTTGTGATACCTGTGCATAAAGAAAGGGTTCTTTTCTTTACTCTGTTTCATTCACACTCATAGTTTGCCTGTTTTGGTGGTCAGAGACACCTTTAGTGAAATAAAAACAGTTGGGATATTGGTATTTCTGTTTTATTCTCACTTATCTTGCATTTTTGTGGTACCAGAACCTAAAGGATCTCCACTTACTCAACTATCCTTTGTGTCAAGCTGTATCAGGATGGGCTCAGCTTGCAACTTTATGCCATCCTGTCCATTTCTTTGACTCTGAGGAGCAGTTATACTCTATTGGCTGAAGTGCTACCCAATTAGTGATATAGCTTGAACTCAATTCACCAGCATTTTTAGGTTCCTGTCAGACATACATAACTACTATAGTGGTTTCAGGGCACACAGAATGCCTATTGCATATAGTTAAGACTGGCATCACCCTATTTTGCTATTGTCTCACTTTCCATCATAACATGACAATAGGTTCTACTTCAAAGAGGATAATAATAACAATAATATATAAATATAATTTTAGCTACTGGCTAGAATTTATACATCAGGAGTTCACTAGATTTCATGAAATGACTGTAAAAATCCCATTATAACCTCCAAACGTACCTCCAAACATCCTTGAGAATACAACAAACAAACTTTAGTAGAACTGGACAATTTTCACAGACAAAACTATTGCCCACAATCATTTAGACAAAACATTGGTAATGGATCCTTTGGAGCATGCTCAGATCTCTTAATATGAAGGTGTCCTGGGTGGCCATAAGAGGATGTCCATATTGCTTAGCATGGAGCTGCTTTGTGTCACCTTCCACCTCGGTGCAACCTCCTCTGACTGCCTACATAGACTGTATTTTTAATACTGAGGAGATTGAGTCAGGTTACTCTCACCCACATGTTAGGGGACT
The DNA here is from genome assembly GCF_011100635.1 of Trichosurus vulpecula. Lineage (NCBI taxonomy): Eukaryota > Metazoa > Chordata > Mammalia > Diprotodontia > Phalangeridae > Trichosurus > Trichosurus vulpecula. Next base: position 510,566,263 of record NC_050573.1, on the reverse strand, counting down.
TGAGGGCCCCCATGCTAGGCAATCTGGGCATTCTCCAAAGGCCTTTTATGGCACCCCTATTTTAGGTGATCTGAGTGTGCTGTAAAGGTTCATATTGATCAGTTAACACATTCATTTATAAAAATTTAAGATCAACAGTTTAAATAGATGCCACCATCCTAAATACTCATAATTTCTAAGCTACATGGAAAGGAAAACTTACAAAAGCCTAGAAAAACAAATCAAATCACATCATTTTGCCATTGAAGTTGTCTCCAAGATAACTCTCAGTGAACTTATGAAAGATGAGTATAATATATGTTTATTCCATTAGAAAAATCAGTTTTTAAAACCCCCTGTACCATAGTCTCCAGAACGCAGAATAGAAAAAGAATAATAGGACAGTGCCTAAGGCCTAGCACTATTTTTATTTGAATTCCATTGAAAAAGGTGAGATGAAAAAACAATAATATCTGATATTTACATAGCACTTTAATGTATATGAAGTACTTCATATAACATACATTATGCATCTCATTTTTAAAAAGCTCTTTATTCTCATCAAATCCATCTTCTCAAACTTTGGCTACAATGAATTATACACATTACATTAGTAAGACTATAACACAAGAACCAATGTGACTAGTGTCCATTGGAATAAAAGGAAGATACTATTTTTAATGGGAACCCAAATTTGGTTTCCTCAAAGATAGTTAATGAAGGAAAATATTTAGTTGAAGTGGAAAAAAAACCCTTTCATTTTCTCTAACAGAATCATGAGGGGGGCAATATTCTCTACTCAGCTGGGCCACTGTTTTATGCATCCTTACAGTTAATAACTTATTCCAGGTATTAAATCTGTCACATTCCTTTTACTTGGACCAGCATTGAAGAATTTACAGCAGGAGACCCAGATCTGACCTAGCAATTTGAAAACATAACACAGATATGAATCCAATTATTCTCCATCTAAATGCTGACACATATCCTCTGTATCAATATGTGACATCTGAACTAGTCATATTTAATATCCGACTCATCCAAGCCATCACAGAAATAAAAGCATAAGGATTATTTAACACTCGCATTAAGAACAGAGTTCATGCATGGGGGAAAAAAGAACATGCCAACCTGCCTCATGTAATTTAGATACTGAAGTGAAATGTATTTTTAAGAGTCTGGTTAGAGAACAGAAAATGTGCTGTCCCCTGGTGTGCAGGTCCTCCCCCTCCCAAATCTGTACTCAGACTGAAGAAGAAAGAGCTACTTGTAAAAGTTAATAAAACAGAATCCAGCTTAGTTGAGGCAGAATGATGTCAGTGGCTCACTGCTAAGGTCAAAGGCAACTTGCCAAGTGCCCAGATCTTTTCTGTTTTTATTCTTTGTCAAATCAGCAGCAAGGGCTCCTCAAAAGTTTTTTCCCCCACATAAACATATGAGTGGTTCAAATAGCGGTCTTGTGAAAGGGAGAAGGCAATGGAGGAAGGCCCAGTTTTTTATTCTGCTGAAGGATTGGGGTGATCTCACAAATGAAAATTGCTTTTAAGTTATGTAAAATTAAAGTTATTTGTGTGATTTTAGTGGATAGAGAGGTCTAAGTGTCAAAGGGGATGTTAGAAAATGATAAGTAAAGTGGCTAGGTTTAGAATTTCACACAAGTCGGGAGGGTAGGAATGCTGCTTGGAGATAGAGAATGGAAACTGAAAATGGGCAGGCATCACATGTACACAAACAGACACATTCATACAAACACTAGAATAAATGAAGTTATGGTCATAAACAGATGCTATGAAGATTAAAACACATCTGCATTTGACTTGGCTACTCCTATATGGAGGAATCCATTTATATTTTCTTGTGATATAGACTTGGTTCAAAATGAATTGATAATAATGAATACACAGATTAGTCAATATAGCATGAGAAAAATCCTCTAGCATCCCTGGACAGAATGAGAATCTGGCTGTTTAGTCACATACTTATGAATTATCAGTGTGGCCAGTAACCACGATTAGGCCTTTGGTGCCTAATTCTAGGGTTGTAAAGAATTCGGCTCCATGGAAAGTGGATGGCAGGGCTGAGACTAATACTCAAGTTTGGGGGATTTTGTATCCCTTGGGGAAAGGCTACCTGACCAAAGAGCTATGGAAACAAGTTCTGTCAACAAAGGAGACATAGGGAAATGAAAAAAATTACAGAAATTTGAAAATTGTAGGAATGGTAGAACTACTCTTAAAGAAACACTTTTCTCATATTTTGTCCTTTTGTAGTAGATGTCCTTCCTTTAGAAATCTTTTGTTAAAACATCTCTCTAGTTCAATTTGGACTTTCAAATATTTTTCTTTTCTAAATATATAGGTCAGAAAGCTCTGGAAAAGATCTTTATAAAGTAGTTGGGAATTTTCTTCAAGGGCCAGGAGACTTTACTGTGAAACGGGATAATGTTGATTGTATTCTGACAGTATTTTGGTGTGGGAATAACTTGACTGACCCTGAACAATTTTGCTGGATCTATTTTCTTTTAATCTTGCTTTGATCTTGGACAAAGTGTACTTTTAGAATGGTCAGTTCATGTACTAGGTCATATTATTTAAGGAGAATAATGATCTGGCCAATGGTCATCCAGGTGGAAGGCTATTCCCTTTTCAGAATGGAAAACAATGAAATCTTTAGAGAGGTCCTACAATTATCTTTGTGAAGCCATGTCTCTAATCCTTTAGAATGCTCCTATCTACCTGAGACTGATTCAAAATTAATATATGTCACACAGAAACTAATTATCATTTCAAAATGTCTTTCAGGTTGCTGATGTCTGACCATTGCTGATGGGGGCAGGGGATTTGCTGCTCCTTACTCAGTATGTTTGCCACATCAGTAATGACACCTGATTTAGTGAGCCTCCTAAAATAGACATTCAGTATAATGGAAGAAACAAAAGCCAAAATAGAATGCCATGCAAATGATAACATACAACTGTAATCAGAGCAGTTACCATTTTATACGGGTTCCTTCATTTATTGTTATTTCATGACATATGAATCATTCACACAAATTATTATGTAGTTAGCTCTCATATTTTCATATTAGTAATGTTCAATTAGTTTGCAGGTGTAGCATTTAGTAGATAATTTAGTGTTTGTACCTGTCAAACTCTTATTAAGTCTTTCAAAAGCCTTTAGCTCTTGTCTTCTCTTGCTAAGTTTCCAGCTCCACTTCTCTTTCGTATATGACTTTGACAGAATTATGATATCAAATTTCATATTAGGCAAATTAATAAAACCAATAAAACAGTAGCATCATAGGATGTACCAATATAGATAGAATAACTTAAAATTAATACAAACTATTAAATAAAAGAGAGGAATCCTGCAACAACTCATTCCTGTGAGTTCTTTGTTATACATGTCCCTAAATATTCCATATATTATGCCTCTGAATTCAAGTTTCTAGGAAACAAATAAGAGTTAATTATAGTTCATATCTCAGTACACAATGCAGATAGATTCTTCTGGATAGCAATATCACTGAGGAGGGCAATTAAGTGCTATAGTTCAATTTTAGTTTTGGTGCCAACAACTTCTAAACACTGTATAACCACACATATTTTGCATTTGTAACACATTCTAGATAACTCTTTTTTTGAGGTTTTTAGCATGTAGATGTGAAAGTCACCTCAATAGAGGTAGTCATTGAAATCATGGGAATGGATGAGATTGACAAATAGAGAGGGTATTGAGATAGAAGGGAACCCTTACATAAAAAAGCATTAATAGCATAATAGATTTTGATACAACATCTTATTTTAATTTTTGTGAATCTTTGTTTCACACATATGTCTTTTAAATAATTTTATTAGATTTCGTTTCCTAATCCATTTTGCTATGCTGTTCCTTTTATATGGGTTAATTTTAGTTCACCCTATATTCATATTTGCAATTATTATCATTAATTGTATATTTCCCTCTATCTTGATACAGCAGTAAGGCAAAATTCATGACCTTGGAGAGGGCCATGGACATGCCTGAGTGGTTTGGAATCGCAAAGTATAAGGAATTCTCTAGGTAGAAGGCAGAGGAAGTATAACATTTATTTAGACTCCAGAAGATCAGATTCAAGGACCAATACCCCCAATTTGATATTGTAGCAATAATATTCCGAAACCGATGAGCCCACCTCACTGTAGTAACAAGGAAACTATAAGAAAATATTATAGCAAGGAACCAAGCCATACTGTAGCTTCCCCTTTGCTAGGGCCTTCCTATAAAAAGATCACTCAGGAATCCTAATTCTCCGCTCAGCACTCTCTCCTGCAGCTCTGCTGACTCTGAGTTTCTTGATCTCCACAACCCTCTCTTGTTCAGCACTCTCTGCTCTGCACTCTCTCGATGCTGGCTCTCTGCTTCTGAATCCTGCCACTCTCCACTCCACTGTTCCCATTTTTCAGTTCTGCTGCTCCCAGTTCTGAGCTCTCTTTTTATACAATCCTAGCCATCATCTGATTGACCAGAACCCAGTGCTTAGCACCTAGTAAGTAGGGGTTTGAGGCCTACTTACAAACAAAAATATAATCAGGCCTTCCCAACTAGGCCCACCTGAACCCTAATGAATAGGTGGGGAAGATCTTTGATCAGATTAATGCTACTCCTATTCTCTTATACTTTTCCTCATCTTTGCTCTCTGCCTTCTCTTTACAAAGAAGATGGTGGTGAGGATTATGCTCAGCACCTGTGTTCTATGCTTGATGCAGTCTTTTCCTGTTCTCGTGTCTCTCAACACTTCTCCCTACCCAATCCCCAATCACAGGTTCTTACGCTTTCTTTAATTTTAAACTTCAGTTCATCATCTACCCTCCGTGGTTAGAATTTGTTTTGTTTGTGACTATCTTTTTCCCTCTTTCTCTATTGTATTGAATGTATTTCTTCACCCAGCTCTTTGAGGTGTGTGTGTGTGTGTGTGTGTGTGTGTGTGTATGTGTGTGTATGTGTATCTTTTCTATTCTCTCTCTTTTTTTTTTTTTTGCAGGGGGGAAGGCAGGGCAATTGGGGTTAAGTGACTTGCCCAAGGTCACACAGCTAGTAGGTGTGTTAACTGTTAAGTGTCTGAGGTCACATTTGAACTCAGGTCCTCCTGACTCCAGGGCTGGTGCTATACTCACTGCGCCACCTAGCTGCCCCTTCTATTCTCTTTTGACTGGTTCAGATGAAAGTGAGGTTTAAATGACACTGTCACCAAACCCCTTCATCCTTGTTTGTATAGTCATCTACTCTAATATTCCATTTATATGAAATTGTAAGATCCTCCCCCCCGCCCTCCAGCATATTCCCACTGACCTTACTTTCTTCTTTTAAAATCATCACAACATAAAGCCTTTCCTAGGCCCTATGTCGTACTGAACTCTCTTGGTGATTCTTGTTGACATTAGGGTTCTGAGAGGATTACTTTATCATTTTTTTAATAGATTGTAAACACTTAATCCTCCCATACTCCATCACTCACTGGTATTTATCTTCTTTATGTTTTTCTTGATTCTTGTGTTTGTACTTGAAAATTTCTGCTCAGCTCTGCTCTTTTCATCAGAAATACTTGGAAGTCCTCTACTGCAGTAAAAATCCATTTCCTGTTGGATAAGTTATTCTTTGCTGTAAGCTACATCTTTTGTCTTTTGGAGTATTATATTCCACACTCTATGCTCCTTTGTAGTGGCAGCTTGGCCATCCTCACTGTGGCTCCTCTGTTTCTTTTTTTTCCTGGCTGATTCCAGTTTTTTTCTTTGACTTGAAAGTTCTAGATTTTGGCTTCCATGCTTCTGGAATTTTTCATTTTGGGGTTTCTTTCAGGAGATGACTGGTGGATTCTTTGCATTTTTACTTTTCCATCTGATTTTAATTGATTTGCTAAGATTTCTTTCATGATTTCTTAAAATATAATCATTAGGTTCTCTTTGGTTGTGGCTTTGAAATAGTAGATTGATTCTTAAAGTATTTCTGCTAATCTGTTTTCAAGGTCAGTTGTTTTTTATTTGAAAAATCTTACTTTTCTGCAGTCTTTTAACTTTGCTTCAAGATTTCTTGTTGCCTCATGGAAACGTTAACTTAAGACTGATGCATTCTAATTTTCAAGGAGTCTGTTACTTGAGAATTTTTTTGTCTCTTTAAGCATATTAATCACTTAATTTTTGGTCTAAGTCTTTCTTATGACATTATCATTTATTTTTCAGGTGTTTCTTCTAGTACTCTCATTTCATTAATATAATTTTATATGTTTTTTCCACACTCTTCATCTCTTTTGGGGATTCTAGTTGACATTGTGTCCAAATATTGTTTTTCTCTGAGGCTTTCCATAGTAGATGATTTGGAGTTATTCTCTTCTCCTAGGTTTGTGTTTTAGGTGTCCCTAGCCCTATAATAGCCCTTTATTCTGGGAATCTTTTATTGTTAGGGCAGGTAGGTAGCACAGTGGATAGTGCTAGGACTGGAGTCAAGAAGACCTGAGTTCAGATACTTTCCAGCTGTGTGACCCTGGCAACTCACCTAACACTGTTTGCCTCAGTTCCTCATCAGTAAAATGAGCTGGAGAAGAAAATGGCAATCCATCCTCGTATCTTTGCCAAGAAAACCCCAAATGAGGACACAGAGTTGGACAAGACTAAAAAATGACTCAACAACAATTTTTATTGCTTACTCATTCTTCCCTCCTTATTTCTTGACTTAGGACTTGGTTTTAGGGCCAGACTCTGTGAACTTCTGCAGGGGCCTTGTTTGGTACTTGTTTTCTATGGGGTAATGATGATGCTTTCTCTGGTATCGAGTTATTTATTCTTGAGGATGACTCAGGCTATAAAGATTTATAAAAACATTTTCTGTGTGCTCAAAGTGGTAGGATCTAAGGTGAAGTCTGATCACTATTCTTTAGTCTGAGCTTTGCAAGATCCTGACCCTAGTTTAGATCTAGGAAACACAACTGATTGTATGCCCCAGTTGGAACTCCAGTACATTGCTGCTGGCCCAGATTCAGTCAGATAACTGGAAGGCTGCACTGGTTTAAAGTAACATAACTGCAGGCTCCCCCATGTTCTGAGCTCTCTACTCTGGTTATTTAGCTGCAGTCCTGAGACTGGACCACAGCCACACATTTTTTGCTCACTTCTATTGCTGTTTCTTGCTACTTGCCCCTAACATAGCAAGAATATGCAACAAGGATACAGCAGCATTCACTTCTCTGTATGCACCTGGAAACTCATCTGGTTAGGAAAAATCATCAGAATATGGCAAGCCCTATGATATCAGATACCCATTAAATCTGAGAAACCCAGACTTTACACAGCTGGGAATTTTTATGCCCCTAGATGACCATGAAGCTGCATTGGGGAAGCTGAGGCCAATTAGATCCCAGGGATAGTGTTGTCCCCTATTTCACAGGCGTAACCCTATGGGTGGTCATCACATAAACACAAGCTTATGAGTTCCCACCAGTGTGCTTCCCTCAACAATCAGTTAGTAGACTGAGATCTTTTTTTTCCTCAAAAGAAAACTTGCTCTATTAGCAGATAATGTCTATCCCAACAACAAAAAAAGCAGTGTGCTATTTTGAGGAAAGAGTGTCAGACTTAAGAGTCAAATAATCCATGTTTGATTCCTGGCTCTGCCACAAACCATCTGGATGAACTTGGGCAATAGACTCAGGTCTTTAGCAAAGGCATTTATTCAAATGACATAGAACGGCAATTACAAACAGTTTTCCCCAAAACCAAGAGCATACCTTCCCATAATCACTCCCTGAGTTCAGGAAGGGAAAAGAGTAGGCAAGAGTCTAAAGTATAATGGTAGTGAGGGACAACCTGCAGGGAACACAAAAGGCCAAGACAACTCATAAGTCCACAAAATTCATTATTAATCAATATGCTGTTTAGCTGAGTTGTCTCTTTGCTGGGGCGGGGTTGAGGGGGTAGCGAGTGGTGTGGAATTTGTGTGCTGTGGCTCTGATGGACCGTTGTTCAGCCGAATTTACTCTTTCTCAGGTGCAGTGTCTCAACTAGACAGGCAAATCAGCTTCTGGACAGGACCTGGCAACCCATTCTACTTTTGGGCTCTTCTCAGGATGCAGCTTCTCAGGTGGACAGGTTGATCTGCTGGGTTCCTAGGTTTATTCTTTGAGGAGCAGCTGCAGTCTTTTTTCCCCTAACTTTAGCTACTTCAGCCCTCTGGGCTCAGGGATACTGCACTCCTTAAAGCTGAAATGTTATGATGCTCTTTTCAGCTGGAGTGCTACAAAAGCTCTTTTAGCTAGTACAATGACCCTTATCTTAGTATTGGCAGAAACTTTTTCCCTTTGAGCCTTAGCTCTACACAGGAGATGGGGAAAAACTTACATTGCCTTTTCAACAAAGTTTTTCTGTTCAAAGGCCCCTTTCCTTTGTAACCAACTCCACATTTCCATTGGTTGATCACTATTTTTCACTTCCTATACTCCTTAGAGAATCTTATGTAGGTTTGTGACTAGGGACAACTGTGCAAATACCTGGAAAGTTGCAAGCACTTAATAAATGTTTGTTGACCGACTGACTGACTAAATGAGATCATTCATACTGGACATCCCTGATCGCTACAATTTGTCCCCTGAAGAGTTTTGAAATTTGTTGAGGGAGAATACTGTTCATACCATCTGCCTATGTGGGTAGTATGTTATATGCTCCCACAACAACATAAGTTCTTTTTACCTCTTTTTATCTTAATCATATCACCTTTTTGAATTTCCTACTTTTTGCTAAGTTATAAAAGATACCTCCTAGAACTAATAGACTATAAATTCCTTAAAGGCAGAGACGTTGATTTATTTATCCTCCTGTCTTTATCAGTGACTAACATAGTAAATTATACACAGGAGGTACTTTAATCAAGGTTTGTTGAGTGAATGCAATATTAATATTCACTTCCTTCTAGCAAATGTGTCTTTTGAACAGTCTATTCGTTTATTGCCATATTTCAGTCATGATTCCCATTCCATTCCAATAAATCTTAATGATACTTATATCTTTATTTTTCTCCTTGTGCTAAAATTTCAGATTCCACATTGTTACGGTCTACCTTGGTATTCAGACATCTGAAGTCATAAAGATTGTGCTAGACCCTCTCCTTTTTATTTTCTCCTGAGAATTATGGAACACTTTCTCCACTGTCACTATCTTTGTAGCATCTTTTTACTCCCTCAGTTTAATGTAGCTTATTGTGGACAATTAACAATACTCCTCACGGCCAGAGCTCTCATTCACATCCAATCCATTCTCTATTGCTAGATCATTCAAGAAACATAGAAGTTTAAAAGCAAAATCATTTAGTGCTGATATGAAACAACATATGAAGGAAGGGGATCATGTGGTAAAACACATTCTAAGCATCCATACACAAATGAGAACAATTATTTATTCATCTAGGTCCTGATTAGTGCAAATAAGGAATCACTTGAAGTGATCACCTATATTCAAGCTCTCTTTGAGGTTATAATCGTGTAAAATACGGTAATTGCTCCAGCTCAACGGAAATATACAGTATGAATCCAAATAATGCAACCACTTACTTAATGGGATTCATTATTGGTACTAATCAGGTCCTAGCAATCTCTTCTGGGAGTTATAATCTAACTGCTTAATTTATGTAATTCTACAACTTAGCCTCAATGGTAAATACTTAGGGTGTATGAGGGTAGGGAATGCTGAGGGGGAGCATTGGATAATCATTTTAAAAGGGAATCTGTACAATAGGAAAAAAGCAATAGAAAAAAAAAACCTGCTGTGAAGTATTTCATTTTTGTGATTCTTTCACAATTTACAGAAGAAATGGCACATGAGGGAAGTTTTCTTTTCTTTGGAGAATCATAAATAAAATAGTGGTGTAATCAAAGGACTGAAGAAAAAAGACACTTCAGGTATTTAATTCTTATTTACCTCCTTCTCCATAATTTATGAGTCCCAGGCAAACTGGAAGGTTACTGAATACAATAACTCAGGCTCTTGTGCCTTCTCAGGCTGCACCCTGCCTGTTAGAGCTTTCCAAACCCTGAGTCTATGGCTTTAATTTACTGCTTTCTACCCAGTGATTAGAGAGGGGTTTGAAAAGGTCTTTGGAAAAAAAGTGGTGAGCTTTCAGCAGGATTTGTTACTGGAGCTTGTTCATATCTTTGATCAATAGTGTTCTGCAGTGTAGGTCTCTACTCTGGTCTCCAGAGAACCTGCACTTCTGCTGGGGGAAACTTTCAAATGCTTCCTTTTGAAGGAGAAGGGTTATATTCAGTGACAGAGATGGTGTGTCAACTCATTTCCTGTCAACTATCTAGGCATCAGGAGCATTTCTAAAAGCCTACCAGAAACCAGGGCACTTTTTTCTCATATCCCATAAAGTCTCTTAGTCCAACTATAATTCCAGTAATCCCTTAATCCTATAGCCTAAATGGAGTCAATGAGAAGCCTTGGTATTTTACCAGTAGCCCATGAATATGTTACTGCCAAGTAGTAAAGCACCACCTAGGTTGAATGACAAGTTAGCCAGAGATAGGCTGCAGAAAATGACAGACTACCATTGGTTGGAAACATAGGTAAATCTGTTACTGTCAGAGGAACTATTGGGTTGGAGATGTTAGACATGGAAGAACTGTATCAGGTTATCAGGTCCACCCAGCTGCTAATATGTGAAAAGCTAAAATGATGTGTGTGGGTCATCCTTGAAAGTCAAAGGCCTCAGTCTGAAGTAGACATTCCTTTTCTACTAGGCTTTACAGCTATATTTAAAAATAATTCTTGGACATAATGAATTATTATCTAGGCTTACAAGTTCCTTTCTGTCTCATAGTCAATGTAAATAAATCATTATTTATAATTGTACCTCTGTCTGGGGACGATCCTTAAATGGGAAAGCAAATGACATTACTTCTACTTAAAATGGAAGACTGTAAAATAAGTGGCCACTAGAGGTCCCTTATTGCAGTACTACATGGAAATCTGTGCATTAAAAAAAAAAAACAAAATTTTGTTTAGTATTGTTAAAAATAAAATGCAATTTTAAACAATTACATATTGTATTTCACATATTTTGAGCTACTCATTATTCTCATAAGAGAAGTCAAGTTTATAGTGGTAAAGTGACTTTGCTGAGGTTCCATAGTAAGTGAGTGGAGAGGAATATGAGAAACATGAATTTCAAAACTATGAGTTCATAAATTAATTTAGAATATGTCAAATCGTTTGTAAGACTGTGAAATCATATTATTGTAATTTGCTGCAATTATAGTCAGTTTTTCTAGACACAGTGATTTTTTTTAAGCAGTAGAAGAAAATCAACAGAAATTAGGGCTAATTTGGGTTGACTAGCTTTCCCAAGACTTTGCCTTCTCCTTCTCCCCATATCTCTCATTTTCCAAAACTTAACTCAAATGCTGCCTCTTTCACAAAGTATTCTAATAGCACCAGGCCAATTAGATTTGAACTCTCCTTTTCTGAACACCTGTCCCACTTTATAATTTGCGAAGCATTTTGTACACATGACTTCATTTGAGCCTTACCATGATCCTATGCAGTACAAAAGTTATTATTTTCCCTACTTTCCAGATGAGAAAATTGAGATTCTTTGAAGTCACTGAGAACAAAAGATGAGACAGCAACTTGCATTCAAAGTGAGTTTGAAATGTTAAGACATAAAATCCTCACTAGATTCTTAATCAAAAGATGAAATTAAAGAATTAGAGATTAAAAGATGGATAAAATACATCCTGTGACCTCTAGGAGCTTGTGTTCAGTTCAACACTATAGGCTTGTAAAATATTGCTTACTAGGTTTGTAAAAGATTCAAAAAAGTACATGCCTGTGAAGCTGGTAACATAAAAGGCTAGAGGAATCCAACTCTCCCATATACACTCCCACAAATATTGAAAAAGGCACCATATAGAGCAATGATCAAGAAAAACTAAGAGAAATACATGTAAGCTCCTCTATCCAGTCCAGGAATGCACAAAAAGACAGCTAGAGGCCTGTGGGCATTGGAAGAATCTTGCTAAGGAAGTCAGTGCAGGCTTTAGAGAGTGGGCCTAAAGCCCGTAGAAGCTGTCAAGAAAGCCAAAGTTTCAATAAAGCCTGTGAGTACCATAAGTGACGTTGTTCCAAGAGGATCAGAAACCATTGTGAGTACCAATATTTGGGACCTAGAGCCAGGTAGACCTTGGCGCTGACCTATCAGAACAAAGATGGGGGACAGAGGCAGAACCCATATACTCCTTGGAGTACTGGAAGCCACAGAATGATGCCTGACCAACTCAGTACCTGAGCACACACTGGAGAGCCTTGTGAAAGGCCTGAAACCAACATGATGTCTGTCATCTTTTTGTGCTTGTCAGGACTACAGTGAGGGGTGTACCCAATTCCTTATCAGAGATTGTATAGGGAGGAAACAGACAGGCTGAGGTCAGAACCTATGTTAGACCACTAGAAAACTGAGATAGGAACTGAGCCAGAGGGTGAGGCCTAATACCAGCAACCCCATCCCAAATGTCAGTGAAAGCAACAACTGAACTACATAGGGTACAGGATCAATGAGGGTCTAAACAACACATCCAAGAATGTGGGAGGGGACCGAGTTTGGCCCTGGCACAAAGAAACTGAGTCTATTGACAAAAATAAAGAGAATAGCAAAAACAATGAAGAAATACTATGGGTGGACAGAAGCCCAAGAGGTAAACCAGAAGAGAGTAAATCTACAACAAATTTAATCAGCGCCTCAGAGAAAAAAAATGGCCAGGCTACAAGAACTACAAGCTTATCTGGAAGAAATGAAGCAGGAAACAAACAACAAAAAAGGAATAAGAACTGAAACGAGTTCTAAAAGAGAAAAAAAATGAAAGGAGAATAAATCATGTAGAACTGAAAGTGAAAAATATGGCCTAAATAATGGACTCCCTGCAAAGCAGAATGGAGCAATCTATATTCAATGATCCCATGAAACCAGATATAGTAAAGCAGGCAAAAGTTTGAAAATTTTTTTAAAAATGTAAGTCATTTGCTATCAAAAGGAATTAACTCAGAATACAGGCCAAAGAGAGAGAATTTAAAAATAATCAGACCCTTCGAAAAAGACACTAAAAAGACCCCTAGATGCCATATTTTAAGAAGCCAAAAGACAAATGAAATCATGGGTCCAGTGTCTATCCCTGTAAAAAAAAACTGACAAAAATTAGACCTAAGAGATGGATTAAAAACAAGAATAAATTCTTAGACCATTTCCTGAAAGTCACTGCAAATTAAAAAACCCTGAGAATATCATAGCCAAGATCCATAGTTTATAAGGCAACGAAAATATATTGCAAACAGTCAGAAAGAAAGAGTTCAAGTACCAAGGAATCACACAGCCAGATGAAACAAGACCTTCCTCCAACTGTTATAAAAAGAAAAATTTTTAGAATAGAATATTTCAAAAGGATTTTCACCAAGAACAGCTTACTGTTAAAAAATAAATATAAATCTATGGGGAAGAAATGAAGCTTTAATAGAATAGAGTACTTTTAAGAATTCCTGAGGAAAAGGAAAAGACTTGAGCTGAGTAGAAACTTTGAAATTCAAAAAAGTATGAGCCCAGAGAAACTGAGAAAAGAAAAAAAAATAGAGGAATTGGAAGGAGATAAAAGATGATGAGATGTTTAACTATAATGGGGAAGAAGGGACATTTTACTTTCTCCAAGGGTCATGGAGGGAATTAATAAAGACAAACACAGGGTCTAGATGAGGATTAATTCTGCTTTATTGCTTTAAGAGAGAAAAGGAAGGGAAAAGGAAAACACTAGGGAAGAAATTAGGCAGAAGGAGAAATCTTGTGATTTCTCATAATTGGGGTGCATCAAAAGAATGTACAGACATAGAGGAGGAAGTAAAGGGAGTGGCAACCTCATGAACCTCACTGTTATCTGAACCAGACCAAACAGAGCTTAGTGTAAAGATACATTAAACTCAAACAAGTAGAGATATGGATTGGAGATATATTTCAAGGAGAGTAGAGAGTCAGGAAGGAAATAATCACAAACAAACCGACTTCAACATTGGAAGGTGGATCATGAAGGAGGGTTTCGAAAGAGAAAAATAAAGTAGAAGAACTGGAGATTAGGATCTGGCCTAGGTAGAAGAAGAGCAGAAATGCTTTGGATCAAATTCCTTTTCTTTCATCACCGCCAGTCTTGTAAGGAAAGTATTGGGGTAACCATCATGATCTTAAAGATGGTAACACTAAAAAATAAACATGACTAAAGGAGATAAGTAGGGAAATTACATTATTACCATAAATAATGAAATTACAATAATAAATTCATAGTATCTGAGTACTTAAAGGAAAAGTTAAATCGCAGGAAGAAAGTATACATCAAAGTTATAGTTGTTGTGGACCTCCATGGTTCTTTTAGACTTAAAAAATATAACCAAATGATAAACATAAAGAAGGTAAGGACCTGAATAGAATTTTAGAAAAGTTAGTTATCATAGATCTTTGGTGATTGCTGAGTGAGAAAAGAACAAATTAGATGATAAACACCCTTCAACAACAATAATAACTAGTCTTTATATGATACTTTAAGGTTTGTAAAGCACATTACAAACATCTCATTTTATCCTCACAACAACCCTGGAAATAGATGCTATTATTATCCCCACTTTACAGATGAAGAAGCTGAAGCAAACAGAGGTTAAGTCACTTGTCTAGAGTCAGACAAGTATCGGAGGCTGGATTTGAACTCAGGTCTTCCTAACTCTAGGTCTAGAGCTCTACCTACCACAGAAATATGAGGCTTATACAAATAATTATACCATAAAAGAATACACAATAAGTATATAAGATAAGAACAAAAATTATTCACTTGGTAGGGAGGGATCAAGGAAGGATTTAACTTTAAGGTGACAAATGAGCTAAATTTTAGAAGAAAACTAAAATTTCTAGAGGTTGAGAAATCAGGAAAATCATTCCAGGCATAGGAGACAGTGTAAACAAAGATATGGGTGAGAACACATAGAAAATGTATGTGAGCAATAATTAGCTCAGTTTGATTGGACCACATATTATGAATATGTGATTTGTATGAAGTAAGACTGGAAAAAGAGAATGAACTTACGGAAACTTAGTGAAAGTTTATGGAAGGCCTTCAGGGAAAAAGGCAAGTGTATACAGAAGGATAGTACAAAGCAGAATGTGACAAATGTTATTAAGATGTGTAAAGTGATATGGGTCTCCAGAGAAAAGTAAAGTCACATCTCCTTGGAAGAATCATGGTGGGCTTCAAAAAGAAGGTGGCATTTGAGGTGAGTTGAAGGATAAGTAGTATAGGTCATATGGGGGAAAAGCAGATTTTGAAAATGTTGTTAGGTCTTCTATCTTATCCTTAATTTTGGTTGATTTTGATTGACTACTTGCAAATGCGTGGGATCATTGGATCATAGGTTTAAAGTTGGAAGAAACCTTCAAATACATCTTGTGATCATCAACCCTCTTTCCCGCTTTCTAGGCGAGCAAACTGAAGCCCATGGAGGTGAAGTGAGTTCTCTAAATTCAGACAGGTGGTAAAGGTCAGTTATGGGATAGGTACCTGGGTCCCTAGTTACATGATCTCAACCTGACTTCAAGTTTAGCACCCTTTCCACTATAACATAGGGTATCGCTTAATGTAAGAGTTAAACATTATAAAGAAAGTTAAAATGTTCTGTATTCTCACAAAAGAGTCATTAAAAAAGTGACTCTCTTACATTGATGTGATGGAAATCATGATGGATTTGGAGTCAGAGGACTTGGGCTCATATGCCAGCTTTGTCACTATTTATTGCCTGTTTGACCCTGAACAAATCATTTCTCGTCTGGGCCTCAGTTTTCTCATCTGCAAAATGGACAAGTTGGACTAGATAATCTATAAAGATCCTTCCAGATCTCCATGGCTAATCCAACTGCCCTGCAACCTTTCTTTCAAAGAGCTTATTTTACCAATATCTTAATAAGGGCAGCATAAGGGTGAATTGACCGTTATCTCCAAATCTGCAGGAATGGAGCCATATCTATTTAACATTTTTTCTCTCTGCATTTACAACCATGGTCTTTTAAACAAATAAATTACTAACAAATAGTTACTAGAGGTGATAGTTTATTTTTTCCAGATCCCTCCATGCTGGTTCTTGAATGGATCATAGATTTCCTTGGTACTTAATTATCAGTCTTTAAGGTTCTTCTGAAGGTGAAGACATGCTTCTTTACAGACAGCTGATTTTGCAAACACCAATTGCACCTCCAGCTCTGTGCCAGAGCGATATTGGCACTAATGACTTATATCCATAAATCCCCATTCATCAGCACAATTGGCACAGTGAACCCCTCTGTGCAAAAGATGCAGGCCCAATCTTACAACTGCACTTGCTGCATTTTCCCTTTCTTTTTCTAAGCATGAAAATCAAGGATCGACAATCTTTACTGTAGCTTGCAAAACTGCTTTTTAAAAAAAGTTTGGTTCATTTTAGCCTCAGTCATGGCCCAGTTAGATTAGGTGTCTCTGTAGTATTCTTTTTATTAGTAAAAAAAAGAATCAGTAGATTTAAGTGTGAAAATTTTCAGAAACTACTTAGGGATTCTTCATTGTTAATTTCCTTTTGGTTAAGTTCAATATAGTTTTTATGTCTCCCCTTTATAAAACCAAACACAACTATGAATCATTGCTTATGTAGAGAGGCTGAATCAAATTACAAATACCATACTGACTTAGAGACAAACTTCTTCAATGTCAAAAGTTCAACATAAGGTAAAAGAAATGTGCTGATGACAGCAATATTTCAGATTTCTGAGAACATTTGCCATCTCACCTCTGTAGACATATTTCTTTCAAGTCATCCAGGGGGAGCATCCTAGGGAGATACAGCTTTATTCCCTCATGGCAAACAGGAGGAGGATGCTGTGAAGGAACTGATGTCACTTGGCAACAACCTGGGCACAGACTGCCTGAGAAGCACAAATTGGAACCCAAAGACTCATCAAACAGCAGCTGTGAGAGTTGCACATTTATAAAGTGCACTGGAAAATTAATGCAACGGACTTAAAAAAAATCTCTCTAGCTTTCTCAACCATTGCTCCACTTCAGGTGTAAGAGCAAATTTTTTTTGCAGTAAAATAGTTTACGCATATTTATTTATTCAAAGTTAGATGCCAACCTGAAAACTGTGTTATATCTGTGAGTTGGTATACAATTTCCATATTTAATAAATTACTGAAACCAAGAAGAGACGAGAAGGGAGGAATTTTTAAATGCGGTCACTTGTTAAGAAGTAACTAAATAAAAGTCAGAAATTTGAAACAATCTGAATATATTTTGGGGTTCAAAAATAAAACTACTTACTAGCTTATTTTCAAATGAAAAGATGGTATATAATAGTGCAAATTAAATTTATACTTCTCATATACTTTATATTTATACTTAAATTTATACTTTTTACATGAAAATTCATTTTTATCAGTAACAGTAAAATGAATATATATCCAGAGAAGACTCCCTTCCTTTTATGTCCCTTTGAAATTAGGGGGTTGTTTGAACTCTAGTCTAGTTATAACTTTTCTTTCCCAAGCTGCTTGCATCCACAAAAACACATCTCTTTAACATTAACAGTATCTCATTTATGCTATGAATCGCAGAATGCCATAATTTCAGATGTATTGAGATTGCAAATAATCCAAAGGGCAATGGAAAGATGTATGATGGATATAAATAGGTTCTTAGAATATCACCAAAGATGGTGTGGGTGAAAGAATTGTATACGAGATATCACTGAAGATGTAGAAAAAGAGGTTCAACAGATGAATATCTAGAGTTTTCTATTGGTAGCTCCAAAATACCATAGGAAGTTCCCTAGTGGATCCTCTCTACAGAGGAGTTATATGGGTGACTGACCCCATACTCACTAGATTTTCCAGTAGGTTTTAAATTGAGAAGGTCCATTCGACTAGTCCAATAGGACAAGGTTAGAAGGAACCTTGAAAGGCCATTCAGTCAATTCCCTAGCCTTTATGTAGACACTTTTGAAGGATGGAAATCAATCTTGTACAACCTGGAGAAAAAAAAAACCCAAAGAATTCTATAGACTTCTTTAGTAATCATTTTCTTTTCTAGGTTTTCTCTAAAATCTTTGTTTCTCTGGCTAGGACATTAATGTCTCACTGATTAACTCTCAATTTGTCCATCTTCTTCACAGGAACAGCTTGGTGGCTATAGGGAAGAAGGAAGAAAGGTGGGAATAGTGCTATGAAGGTAGCCTGTCCTTTGCTAGTTCTTTTATCTTCCCCACCCAAGACCTCATCATAATCTCTGTTCAGTGCCTTGACAGGAAGAATTTGATTTTCTTCTGAATTATAAGTGAATCATACTTTATTCCTTTGTATAAAAGGTCTACCATTTTCACTTACATGCATGCATATCATATTTTCTAGTGTGGGCTAAGTGAAAAAAAAGGTACAGGAAGGACGCATCTTTACACATATTTATTTTCCCTTTGTTACAGACAATATAAACTCCTTTAAAAAACCTCAAAAAGGCTGTTGCATATTTGCCACAGGGACAAGTGAGTATAATGTGCTCAGGAAGGAGAGAAACCCTGTTCTAATATAACAGGTGATAACAATAGAAAGACAGTTTAGCTAGCTAATCTCTGAGACCCTAGGGGAGAGGGGATAGAAAGAAATGGGTAAGGGTGGATCTGGCCAGAACAGATAAGAGTTACTGGAAATTTACAGTGGCAAGAGGCCCTGCCACTTCCCTTACAAATCAGTCCTTTGATGTCCCTCTTTACATTGACCTCACTAACCCTACACTCCTCTTTTGGAGGCCAGAGTCCCCAACACCAGTATCTTGAAAGTCCCTTTGCCCACCTCAGGGAGATACATTTCTGGCAGCTCAAGCTGAAACTCTGAACTTCCTTCGTGTTTCCATTTTTAAATGCCATGGCTAGGTTCCATAGTATTATTTTTCCTGGTCATTATGGGTTAAATAGACATTTGTAGACTTTTCTAGGAACCTAATGACCATCTATAACATCGTTTCAAATAACTGGCTTAGAAATAAACTTTTGGAACAAAAGTCATTCTTAAAATGGAACAGACTATATTCAAGTCCTGAGATTAGTGAGAGTAATTATGTAGTCTGGTTCTCAGATAAGTGGGATCCCCTTGGTTGGAATTCCAGGAAGATGTTAGGGTTTCTTAATCCCATCTTTCCAGGCTAAAAGCCTATAAGTACCCTTTTAAGAATGTTTAAAGTAAAAAATGTTTAAAGTAGTTGATGAGGCATGAATAGATGCCTTGACTATCACCTGGTCCTCCACTGTCTTCAAAAAATGCAGTGTTTCAGAGACAATAAAGCTGAGACAGATAGTTCTGAGAGGGCACTTGACCCATTTTTTTATCAGCTATATGACAATGTGTTTTGTCTTTTCCTAGTGTACTAACCATCTTGAAAGGGCAATTTCCACTTTTAGCTATAGGTCTGTGAACTGAATTTGAAGCAGCTGGTTAAACTTGATCATTACAGGTCAACAGTGCATCTTTAATACACTCAAACAGCTACTGAAAAAGAACTACATCTTCCC
The DNA here is from genome assembly GCF_011100635.1 of Trichosurus vulpecula. NCBI lineage: Eukaryota > Metazoa > Chordata > Mammalia > Diprotodontia > Phalangeridae > Trichosurus > Trichosurus vulpecula. Next base: position 510,546,660 of record NC_050573.1, on the reverse strand, counting down.
ACCAGGGCTATGGAGGGCACAGACTCACACAAGGGGATAGGTTTCCTTCTTAGTGATGAGAAGCCCTTTTTGGGGCATGAAATATTCAGTCAGTGTTTTAATCAATTCCAAGCTCCAGTTACTTGAGCTTTCAGATATATTTGTCTTAATTTTAAAGCCATGGAAGTATATTATAGAAGTGTGCATTACTAATCACACAGTCCTTTCCATCACCCCTAGCTTGCCTGACCTCCAAATCCTTTACAGAGCTTGTACCAACTGCTTCCTAGCATTTTATGTATGAGACAGAAAGGGTTCTATTTACCAGCATTTACCTGAATCACTTGATGGCTCAGTGGAACTTGACAGGTCTGTGTTTTCAATTCCTTCTTCCATACTCCCTGCCCTTTTGCTGCCTCACAAGGGACCCTTTTACACAAATAACTCTCACTCTCCAAATCTCTCTCTCTCTCTCTCTCTCTCTCTCTCTCTCTCTCTCTCTCTCTCTCTCTTTCTCTCTCTCTCTCTCACCCCCTCCTTCTCTCCCTCTTTTTATCTCCCTCCCTCTCTCTCACTTTCACTGAATAAATGTTCAATAAATATATCTATGTAAATTTTTTATGATATATTTCTTAGGGCGATGAAAAAAATTGTGGATTTTTACTACTTTCTCAACTCCCTACACTACACTTTCAACTTTTGACTACCTTTGTTGATGACTAGCATTAAATTCCAAATAGAATGGTCAAAGTTAAAAGATATGAAGACTAAATTAAGATAAATACATGATCACTCCAACCTTTTAAATGAAATAAGATTCTCTTTTCATTCAGTGATATGAACCACTAAAAGAGAAAGCACTCAATTCCATGAAAAGACTCTTTCCTTTTTCAAAAAGTTCCTCCTTAGATGGTATGAATAGGTAAATTTTTTCTGTTTCTTAAATGATGAGATTTCATAGAGACAGGGCTATTTTTTTTCTGGGGACTCAATAAATATTGCATCTATTCAGTTAAGCATAAATAGTTACTATCAATTTTAGTTTTTTTAGTTTATGAAAAACTAAACTGGAATACAACCAATTAAACTTGATTCACAACTACTGATTTTTCATTGGTTTCAATGCATAAAGTATCATAATTTTTACTCACTTTCTCTAAGTGCATCAAAATTCTTTTTTTTGTCCATTCATTTTTATTCATTTTTCCTCTTCTATGGTCCTAGTTAGCATTTTCTAGTTCTGTTTTTCCCCTCACTTTTTATTGCTTCATAAAGATCTTTCCGGATTCGTTTATAGTCCTTATACTTCTCACTGTTAATTGCATTGCAATATTCCATTGCATCAATATAGCACAATTTATTTAGCCATTTCCCTATTGGAAATTTAAGTTACTTACTGTTTTTCACATTATATGTAATGCTGCTATGACAATATTTGAGTAGACATAATTAGTAGACAGCTTAAAATTCTTTTTCAGACCCACCAACTTTTAAATAAGAAAAGGGATTTATTTCCTTATTTAGTCTTTGATTCAGCTAATATTTGTGAGAATGACCTTTTTAAGAGAAAAGAAATTACAAATAAATGATTACACTTGATAAGGAATGCTAAAAACAGTAAGTTCTGTCTAGAGGCTGAAAGTGACCGATATCAAGCTTAGCCATCTAATTGCCAATGTTAACCACCGCTGGGCCACTAGAGGGGAAATATCTTTCTTTCTCTGGAGTAAATGGCTGGGAATGAAGAACAGAAACACACTAACAAAGACAAAGAGATCTATCTGTAACACAGACAGTTTAGTTGAAGGCTAGTAATGTTTAATGGGAGAAAGAATCAGGGGTGTGGGCAGGAGACTCGAGGACATGTCATTATTAATTCTAATCCCACAGAGATACTGGCTTCCCCAAATGTAATATTTACTTCCTAAACATATGTTCGACATTAGCAATCCAGCGTTATTGATGTCAAGATCAATTGGCGAACCTGAACATTAATGTCAATGTTATTTTTACTGTCATATATGTAAGGGAACTCAAGGTACTTAGGTTACATAGGTAATGCAGAAAATGTCATTGTGGAGAGCAAAATTGTTTGGTTGCTACTAACCCCTTTCTATTCCCTCCTTCCTTCTGGAAAGGACCTGGAAAGGGCTGAATAATCTCAGACTATGCCTCATAGAGTATCTCCTCTTGTAGGGCTAATTCATGGTATAACCCTCCTTTTGGTCAGCATCCTCTTCTCTATATTCCCCTTCTCTCCCACCCAAGAGGCTAGATGATATAGAAGACAGAATACTAGACTTGGAGTCAACAAGACCTGAGTTCAAATGCTGCCTTAGACATTTACTGTATGGGCAAATCATCTAATTGCTCTTAACTCAGTTTCCTTATCTATAAAATAGGGTTAATAAGAGCACCTACCACATGGAGGCATTGTGAGGACCAAATGAAATGATGTATGTAAAGCACTTTGAATATTTTTAAGCATTACCTAAATGTTGTTATTATTAATAAGCCTGCTTTTAGCTTAGCAGTAATGTTGTTGTTCAGTTATTTCCGTCTTTGTTACCCTATTTGGGTTTTTTTTTTTTTGCAAAGATACTGGAGTGGTTTGCCATTCTCTTCTCCAGTTCATTTTACAGATGAGGAAACTGAAGCAAGCAGGGTTAAGTGACTTGCCCAGGGTCACATAGCTAGTAAGTGTCTGAGGCCAAATTTTAACTCAGGAAGATAAGTCTTCCTACCCATTGCACCACCTAGATGCCCTACAGTAATATAATTACCCTCAAGTTCATGTGGCCACTTTCTTTGCTATATTACTAAGCGTATATAAGAAAAAATGATTCATAAAAACCTAACAGCTCAGAGCCCCAGTTAGGAAAGTTGCTAACATTCAGAGAGAGATTTAACTTTCTATCCTAATTGAAATGTTGTATATTTTCAACTAACCCTAGACTTCCTCTCTTTTCTCAGCATATTCTAAATATGTTGACATGAAATAAGAGTCTTCATGACTGACCATGGGTTTTTTTTTTTAATATGAAGCAAAATTGGGATAAGGATAAAATCTTAGATGAAAAGAAATAAGAAAAGAGTATATGAGAGCACTTGTTGTCGGATAGGCATGAGGGGGAGATGGGGAAAGAGGAGAATTTTTGGAACTTATTTTAGTCCTCGAAGAGGTGACTACAAATAGCAGCTCCAATCCAATTTCTTTGTTCTTAGATTCTTGCAGATAGAGCAAGCAGGTGGCACAGTGGATAGAGTGCTGGATCTCAAGTTAGGAAGACTCATCTTCGTGAGTTCAAATCTGGCCTCAGACCCTTACTAGCTGTGTGACTCTGGGCAAGTCACTTATCCCTGCTTGCCTCAGTTTCTTTTTCCATAAAATGAGCTAGAGAAGGAAATGACAAATCACTCCAGTATCTTTGCCAAGAAAACCCTGAATGGGGTCACAAAGAGTCAGAAGTGACTGAACAAGAATAACTTGAAGGGATATGATGACCCAACTGTAATTTCTCACCTCTCTGCTGCAGCTCAGCTCTCCTCTCTCTTTCTGATTGACCATTTCTTTCCAGCTCAGTTTATCAAGGTCTTAGGATTCAGGATGCCACTCTCACCATGGCTCTTGTTCAACTTATACAAGCACAGCTTCTCAGTGTAACCTCCTACACCCTGTGCATCCCTTTAAGAGAAAACTGGGGTATATATGATTCAAGTCCCCCTCCCAGCTCAGAGATCATTTTAGTCCAAAAATCTCATGTATCAGAGGGAATCCTTGTCCTCATGAATTACAAATCCCAGAATGCCACTGTTTTCAAATATCTGTTACATATATTTAAAAATTCTTGAAAAGCGCTTATTAATTGACTACCACATATGGCCGGCTGTTGTGTTAAGTACTTCATAAATATTATCTCATTTAACTCTAACAGTAATACTGGGGAGCAAGTGCCATTATCAGTCCCATTTTATAGTTGAAGAAACTGAGGATGACAGAGTTTAAATGACTTGGTCAGGATCACATAGCTAGCAAGTTTCTGAGGCTGGATTTGTACCCAGTTCTTCTTTACTACAGATCCAACACTCTATCCACTGTACCACGTAGGTGTCTCATAAGCTTATGAGGTAAATGGCGCTTTTCTCATAATGATCATTCACAGAGAAAGAAATTGAAACTCAGCTTAAGTGAGTCGGTCAATGTCACTCTTGAAGCAAACGCAATTCAACATGGAGTTTCTGAACTCAGTCATAAAACTTTTCACTCTTCTGCATAGTATGGGAGTTGGTTGTTTGCTTTGCATTGGGGAGTGTGTCATCATATTCCCCCCTGAAACTCTCAGCTTTTTGATGGCAGTCTGTAATTTTTTCAGTTTGCCCGACCAGTGCAGTGACTTGTACATAGTAAGGGCTTAATACATTTCAGTGGAAAGTCACTGAATTGAATTTGCAAGAAAAGATCCTTCAAGCCCACAGTAGTGCTGAGTAGTAAGACTTTTAGTATGTATGTCAATATAGAATACAAGCCAAGCTTGTTTTTGGACCTTTCCTCTGCTGTGGTTGACAATTATGCCTATACTGTCTTCAGTAAGCATTGCACGGGCCCAGGGATCTGTGTGTCCCCCTGTAATAGCTCTATGGACTGGTTTGTTGAAGGGAAGAAGGTGAGGGATGAAAAGGAGAGAAGAGTGATACTCCTTGACTGGATTAACCTGAGTTAATTCTCATGTTTCTATGTATAGGACTGAGGTTAGAAGAGTGAGTGGTTGTAGGCGTGCGTGCGTGCGCGCGTGTGTGCGTGCGTGCGTGTGTTGCAGCTGTGCCAAAACAAACAAAAAATTTGTTGACAATGAAAGTCTAGGACATGCTCCTTTTGTCTATGCAGCTTCCTTTGTGCTTTACCATTTATTGGTATTATTCTATAATAATATGTTAAAAAGGTGAGATTCATTCATTCGTTCATTCATTCATTATTTCAGCAAATCTTTATTGAGTGCTAGCTACATATAAGGCACTGTGCTAGATAGACCCTGTGGGAGATACAAAGAAGAATAAAATATGATCTTTTTCCTAATAGAGCATATGGAATAAAATGAATGGTAGTATAGAGACTGAGAAGGGGAAATACATAAGGGGAAATATTTTCTTCTACTGAAAAGGTAGAAAATAATCCCCTAAGTGCACATTATTTTTTGAAGTATATAATTCATTAAAACATGCATCTCCTCTGGAGTTACTATCACTGTAATACTCTCCAATCACACAAGGTTTCATAACTACCTCATAAATTAAGATTTAAAATAGTTATAAAGAATAGAGAAAACCCTATTTCAATTTCTGCATTCTTCTTCACTCTCCTTCCTTCTCTCCCTTCAGGTTTCTTCCAAGAAATCTTTCGAAGTACCAAGTCAAGTCAAACTAATTTATGTTTGAGTCTGTGAATCCAGAGATTTCAAGTATAGTATTATGGTTTGGGGACATATGTAGGAATGAAAGGATTTTAAAAGCTTATTGAAGAAAATGGTGACTGCCATTTGGCTTTGTCCAGAAGGTTCAAGGCTTAAAAAAAAATACAATATATGACGTTAAAAAGTGAAAAAGGCACTTTTGGACTATAAAATCCAATTAAAAATTCCTTTAATAACTGAACATTAAAAGCACACAATCCGAGAATAAAATGGACGTGAAATATAATTCTCTTCCTTCAGGAACTCAAGGAAGTGACTTACAGGAAGTTGGAACTCAGGAAAGGACCTCTGACAACCTTCACCTTTTAATTTTTCTATAATTCAAGCCACCAGGTGTCTAAAGAGAAGTAGGGGTGGGTGGGAAGGGGAGTGAGTTAAGTGGTATGACAGGTAGAGTGTTACTCTCCGACAGCAACAACAGGCACAATAGCCCTGGGGAGCTTGGACAGGCTCCTACCACACCAGAGATGACTTGAATGCATGGCATCATCAAAGAAGTAGGGTGTCTGTGTAGCAAGAGTGAATTTAAAAAAATGGCTAGCCAACTACTCCAGCAAAACAAATAAAGAGACAGGCTTTCAGTTGTATTGGATAGATGCTCTAGGGAAACTTTATGATTAAACATGGTTAAGAATCACAAAACAGGAAGGCATGGAGAAATTATGATCTGCATCAGTGCATGGAGAAATAGTAAAATTAGGACGGTGTATCTCCACGTATCTCTTTCAGATCTAAACAAATCAACCAAAAATGAACAAGAAAGAAGTTAAAGACTTGAACAGAATTTAGAAAAATTATTTTAAACATTTCCTAAATTTTTTTGGGAGAAGTACGAGTTGAGCTCTTCAATTGAGGTGCTAGAGGAAAGGGGAGAGGTTCAAAGCTTCTGGAGGGATAGAAAGGTTTGGTATAACTGTTATAGTGAGTCAATTAACTAGAGAAGGCTAAGGTAAAGGCCTAGTTGAGATTAAGTAACATAAATTTCTAGCAAATTAGTTAGCATGGTTTCATGATTTTTTCCATATTTGTCCATCAGAATTAAACAAAGAAGTCAGATGATGAAAATTATCCAGGTTTGGAATTTGGCAAAGTGTAGTTGGGGATAGAATGAGGTGTGTGTGTTTGTGTGTGTGTGTGTGTGTGTGTGTGTGCTCGCGTGCGCGTGCGTGTGCATGGACATGTGCATGCACACACAATGATTAGAGAGGAGAAAATAGTACAGAGTTCAACTGGTTCACTCAGGAGTCAAGATAGGGAAGGGAATATAGTGTAGCCATTAGCTTGGGAAAAGATGTGAGAAGTGTAGGGAATAGAGGTCACATAATGAGAGAGAACAAGTTTGGGGGCTGAGGCATGGAGAAAGATGGAATGGTAAAAGATTATGATTAGATAAAGTTATTTTGGAATTAGTTAAGGTGATGGCAAGAACAAGTGTATGACTATCTTTGTGAGTGGCAGAGGTAGGGGGAGGATGGGGTCATGAGAATTGAATAACTGGGAAGTTATCATATTTGAGGGATCATCAATATGTATGCTAAAGGCTCCTTCTGTGAGAGGAGTTAGGGTAGAGAGGAAGAAGCTGAGGCAGGCACACACTGAGAAAGGAGGATGTACTGGGGTTTGGTAGATAGCAGCCATCAGGATCTATATGGGATGATAAAATTGGATTGAATCAACCTCAAATGAGAAGTTGCTGAGAGATGGTAGTGGGAAAGTCTGAGTCAGGAAAAGGGGAGCATAGAGTATTATGACCACTACCGCAACCTTCCAATAGGATTCCAGTATATCAAATGAATAAGGACAGTACCTTGGAGTTCACTAGAATAAGAGTAATTCATATTTTCATAGTGCTTTTAGGTTTTTAAAGCCTGGTGAAGTAGGTAGTATAGGGGATATTATTGTCATTTTAAATATGAGGGAATTGAGTCTCTGATAGGTTAAATGACTTTCCCATAATTGCACAGCCACTAAGTGAAAGAAAATGTAAGAAAGGATTTGATTCTAATTCTCCTGCTTCTACTTCTAGTAAGCCATTATACCATAATTCTGTGGGCAATAAGCTTCATTCCCCATTTTAAAACAACATATACTTCTTAAGAAAGAACATGTGACAGAAGAAAAACAATCTCTCCATCCAATTATGTAAAGTCTTACTTCCTCCTAATAATGAGGGTTTTTTTTTATTTTTGTCTAAGATGTGCAACGGCAGAGGGGTGGACAGGGTGACAGACAGTGACAAGAGGTTGTCATTACTGTCAAGCTGTGGGACCACTTTCTTTGTTATTGAATCCTTGGAATGAAACACACTGCCCTTGTTAATTTACACTTGTTCTCAGTTTGAAAGACAGCCCATAAGCTAAAATAAAATGAGAGCTCCTCAAATCCTTTCTAAATTTCCCCTTAAATTGAATTTCTTGTTTTATCAGGGAGCAATACTTGCTCTGATGTTAGACAGACAGCTAAAAGGTCAACAAGTTCCCTTGGTTGCCTTTTGTCAAGGGTTTTTGACTTGTCTGTGAATAAAGATCTCCCAGGAGGGAGGCAGACCTGAATTTCCTGTCATCTGGAAGACAGCAATGAATTTGAAAATGTTACAAAAAGCATAAGGGACCTTAGACACAACTTTAAATGCACTGCTGATGCCAATCGCCTCCCATGTAAACATGTACACAGAGTTGTTTTGGATTTGTTCTGTCAGCTTTTGGTTGTGAAACAAATTGTTATACAGCGGCCCACCTTGAATGTGGAATGAAGCTGAAAGATTTTCATTATGGCCTCAAGCCTCATCAAAAGGTTCCGTTTGCTTTCTGGATGATCATTCACAATGCAAGGAGCATGCAGAGAAGCTGAGTGCTCCAGACCTGGGGGAATTTCACATTCCCCATGACATTTTGGTGGTTTAGAGTTCCTCAGGCCCTTCTCCCCGTGTTGTCCTATACGTTATGTATTAAATGTGTTAAGTGTTATTAAGTCTTAACTAGCACAACATTCCTAGACAAAAAGAAAACTGTTCGCTCCATTATGGAGACTGTTAAATCATTTCCAGAAACACATGAATTTACCTTCTCCAAAACAGACTGGATAGAAATATGGCCTCTTTGTCTCCAGGAAGCTCATTCTTGTTTAAAGCAAAGGGAATATTTTCTCAGTACTTTCTAGTTGGGAAATTCATGCTGTCTTTTTTTTTTCTTTTCCCTCTGCCCCAGGAAAATACCTAGAAACATACAAGAGGAAATACTGAGGCATAGGCGATAGCTTTCTTCTTGATGCCATCTGAAAAGTTTTCTATTTTACTACAAGGCTTTTCGCTATCAGCATTCATTTTCATTTCACTCACACATAGCAAAAATGAATTTTAGTGTGCCAGTCATACTACCAACATGAGCAACCAAATAATGTATTCTGCATGTGTCAAGCCTCACATATTAAAGGGAAGATCATTTAGAATTAGTGAGATATTTAATTTTAATAATATCTTTCATTTTTATGTCATCTTCATTTCCAAATACTTTCCTCCCCATCCAGTAAACTACCCTTACTAACAAAGGATAAAAACAGGGGAAAAACTGTTTGAAAATTATTTTAAAGAAAAAAACATATTAATTTTACCAATATGTAGTAATGTGAATAAGCAAATGCTGCCAGTGGAGCTTTTACTACACTCATTTTCAATGAATAGAGGAAAATAATTGTAATTAGCACATTGCCTTTATGCATTATTTTCTTAACCACTCCACACAGTATCTAATGCCAAGTAAAGACTTAATAGATGCATGTTGACTGACTAAACATTCCCTCTTTCCATTTTAATGGCTTAGAAAATACTTTTTCCCTAAGACTGTAACTAGTAGGTGGTGCTGTCAGGCAAGGTTAGTTGTGAAAGACTACTCCTATCTTGGGATGGCCCCCTACCTTTGGAATGTGGGCATGTTTACTTATTCCCAGCTCTTACTTTAGCCCACCCTAGGGGAGTGACCCTCTTAATCACTGCCTCCACTCAGCCTCTCACCACTAGAGACAAGTTTAAAAAGAAAAAGGACAATGACTGGAGTGAATTTGTCTGAGATTACTGGCCTTTGAGGAAACCTTTTTTTTTTTTAAACCAAGTCTCTACATCTTCTAAAGGTTTGCTCAGCAAAGGGCAGCAATTCTTAACGTTTTTTGGTCTCAGGACCTCTTTATATTCTTAAAAAACTATTAAACCCCTGTCCCAAGGGCTTTTATTAAGGTGGGTTGTGTCTATGGACATTCACTATATTAGAAATTAAAATAGTATTATCATGAAAAGTTTTACCTCATTGATCCTCTTAAAAACTGCTGTTTTAAAGGATGGTAAGTCTAGAGTTATGTAGTTTACCTTCTCTCCTATTGAGAAGATATTAATAGAGAAATTAATCAATTATTAATTAAAAAATCAAACCCTACATGAATCTCATATGGATCAAGTCCCTAGTTGAAGAAGATATGGATAGAATGCTCTCTCCCCTTACTGCTCCAACAGTCCAGAGCTTTCCTTCCTTCCCTCCCTCTTTCCTTCCTTCCTTCCTTCCTTCCTTCCTTCCTTCCTTCCTTCCTTCCTTCCTTCCTTCCTTCCATCTTTCTTTTTTCTTTCTTTCTCTCTCTTCCTCCTCCTCCTCCTCCTCCTCCTCCTCCTCCTCCTCCTCCTCCTCCTCCTTCTTCTTCTTCTTCTTCTTCTTCTTCTTCTTCTTCTTCTTCTTCTTCTTCTTCTTCTTCTTCTCTCTCTCTCTCTGTCTCTCTCTCTCTCTTCCTCCCTCCCTCCCTCCCTCTCTTTCCCTACCCTTCCCCCTCTCCCTCCCCCTCCCATACTAAGCCATTCACTAGCCTTTTAAGTGGTTGTGACTAGTCATAGTTTTATATTAAGGAAAATACAGATTTTAAGTTACTATGAAAATCAGAAATTAGGAACAACTTAAAGAACAGAAAAATATTGGACCAAATGCCTGCTGTCTACAGGCAGAAGGGAGAGAGAAGGGGGATGGTGAAACTTCATTAATTTTCTGCATATCTCAACTCCAGTTGAGCTCTGCCTCACTTATTTCTCTGGGTTTGAACAGGCAGGCATAGTGAGTGGGGAGAACCCGAGCTGCTTTAACACCCCAGTCCTCTCTTTCTCTCCAACCACCATCTGTAGCTTGCCATTGCATTGCTCATATGCGCTGCTCCACTGGCAAAAATGGAACCACACTCCAGGCTGAACTTCCCTTTCCCAAGCTCTTGTGATCCTTCCCCTCCAGGCAAGGGGACCTTATACTAATACTGTCAGTTGAGACTGTAGTTCCCATTAGTCTGTGCATCTAGGATTCACCCAACACTTGGTTTTAATAGGATTACAATACTCTAGGGGGATGATGGGAGAGTTCTGTGTCACATGACACAGTCATAAGTGAATGATCTGCCCTTTGATTGGCTACTATCCTGCCACAAGTGATATTGGGAATGTGTCGGGTTTTTCTACTGAAACCTGTAAACGTTAGGGTTTGTGTCCAAATAAAAGTCTGGACTGCTGAATTACTAATGTCAGTCAAGCTAAGAGTGTCAGTGATTGTAGCGATAGCTGTCTGTCATGGTGATCCCTTGGTTAAGAAACCCAGGCCAAATGCTTTACCTCACCCTTATATTGTTGCTGGCTTTGTGGCTCATCTTTATATGACAGAAGTAAAGAGTAAATCATTGTAGCACCCATACAATTTATTTCCTTAATTCATCACCATTAACATTCTTATAGCCTCAGACATATATTCCCTGAATCCCAGAGAAATAAACTCTCTAAGGTCCCTGCAGGCTGTAAATCCTGTGATCCTATGAGAGTAAAAGGAAATAAATCCAATTATACAATTATGTCTTTCCTGCTGCCTGAGAGCATAGATGGAACATAGAAACTCGACTTTCTCAAATGTCTAAGACAATTACTTTGCAGCTTAAATTTAATTTGTGATCATTTTTGTTGTGGTAATTATTTTACTGAATGTTTCTAGCACCTTGATTTTGAAAAAAGGCTCATGGAATCACAATCTTGGAGCTGGAAGGGCCTTCAGATGGCTCCAATGTCCTCATTTTACACATGAGAAAACTGAGTCCCAGAGACATTAAGTGACTTGTTCCTGGCCATACAACATCAGAGCCTGGCATTTGATGCCAGGTTCCCAAGATCCTCCTACTCTAGAACCAATGCTCTTTACACAACACTTCCTTATCTCTAAATTTTTTCAGAAGTTACTTTCCCATCTGTCGGTTTCAATTAACTCCCTTGGAAAGGCAGACAAACTAAACTATTTTAAAAACTGAAAAAAAAAAAGATTGCTGCTGTTTTGAAAAAAAAAAGTTAAGAAAGTTTAAAAGTGTTTCCTTCAGAGCAGAGGACAATCATAATTTCTCCCAGTATTCAGGCATATATTTTGTATGGCTCCAATGAAATAAAGGAATAAAAAAGGAACAAAGAAGTAAAGGAAAAATATTTAAAAGGAATCCTGCTATTTTAGTAAATATTTTTAAAAGTTCTTGCTAGAATGCAATTTTATCTGCCCAGGTAGGTAGACTTATTGCATTTATACATTCTAAGACTTTAAAAAATGATGATCTTTTGTAATCTAGCCAGACTTGTTTTTATCATGCTTCTACTATAAAGACAAATAAAATATGACTCTAAAAAATACGATCTTGTTCAGAGACTTACATAGGAAAGACATTATCAGGCTGATAAGATGGCTAAGCATTATTTGTAGTTTGTTAATTTGTTTATTTCTAGGAGATATAAACACAACCTTAAGCTGAGCTCATTTTATGAGAAGAATGGTGCAGAATACTTAGACCTATGCTGATTACAATACTCTGGTGCTTATTTCTTGTCCTTAAAACATTAAGTGATGTGGCAAATGTTGCTGTGTCATGCTGTTGGCTTTTGTTTTTTGCTCAGTGTCCCAATTCAGATGTTTAGTGCTGATGCCATAATTTGGATTAAGCAGATACACTGACATTTGCATTTCCAGGAATGGATTTTCTCTCTCTCTTTTTTCTCTCTTAAGAAAAGAAGCTATTTTTAACAATGTAGCAAATTTAAATTGAAAGATTGAGGAAAATAATTTTTGGAGAAATTTCTATATTAAACAGGGACCTGACCCAGCCTGAATGAAAATTAAAGGCACATCATTTGGTTTAGTGTAGTAGGTAACCAGGAAAAAACCTTGAATTAACAACCACCCTCCCTCCTCCAATAGGGTCATCCATATGGTAGAGTTTTGTGTTAATAAGCACCCCCCAACATAATGATGGAATGGATAAAAAGTAAGTAATTGGAGTGCCCAAGTGGGAATTTGTAGCTGAGGAAAAGACATATCCAAATGGAGCAATGGCCTTAAATACCACAGTATGGTATGCCTTTGCTCTCTAATAAATAGATACAGTAAATGAATGAAATAACATGAAAGAACTAAGTCCAATTGGATGTATAATCCTCCATGAAAGAATTAGGCTTTGCTACATTATTTATTTCCCTGGAAACACTTCAGAGCCCTAGCAGAAGGATGTGTTACATTGCTCAAATCCTAAGGCTTCCCATGTTTCTGTTACGTTGATTCTACTACACATGTGTGTTTCAGATATTTCTTATTTAAGGGAATTGTTTCCATTTGTTATTTCAAAAGATACTCTTGAGTCTTCAAATTGCTACCACGATATCCTAAAGTACCACTGTGAGCCTAAAGTAGAGCATGAGGCATTTGGAGTCAGATTCAATAGCTCTAAATTTTTCTTTTGGGCCAGTGATTTTGGCACTCCATAAACGTGCCTGAAAGAGAATTAAACAAGACATTTATTTTTCTTTGACATTTGACTTGTTTTTACCTGCCCTTGATCAAATTTTCTTGTTAAGATGATTTAAAAATCCATTTTGATAACTTTACAAATCATTTTTATGTTCATAATTCTAACCTCCAAGTATGTATATATGTGTATATATATATATATATATATATATATATATATATGTACGTATATACAACCCTTGTGACCCATGCTTATGTGAATTAGGCTTCCATGTGACTTAAGCAGGTCACAGAGGCTTATTAAGGGATGGGAAAGATCTTCCCATCAAGGAAAAAACACATTAACAATACACTTTGTTCACTGGTCTCTTGAATTTGTATACTCAATGCACTGTATGTTGTCAATAATTCTTGGATTGTCCTGGCTTTGGCCTTGGGCGAGGATGCAGATTTAAAACCTGGGCCACTTGTACTATGATTTTTGATATGGTTAGACAGGAAACCAAGAAAGGCCTTGGTTTTTAGGAGGGTGAGAAAATTATTACAAGGCCTTTGAGGTAAGGAAGAGAAAACATAGGTAGGAAAAAAGATAATTAATAGAAATTGATTGGTTTGGGGTTTTTAACCTAACCACTTCAGATCTGACTAAAGGCTATATTAGGATTAGGGTGAGGGAGACAAGTTTTAAAGTTTTGGAGAGATGGGTACTCTTTTTCAATGCAAATTTCTTTTAAGCATTAAGGAACATTGTTTGCTCCCTCCAAAGGCCTTGGGTATTGCTCACAGACCACAGGATTTATATTTTTATCTGTATTCAGAAAAGACAGATGACTCCCACTGAGAGAATGTCCACCTGGGAAATAGATAGAAATAAGTGAAGAAGGTGAAGACGGGTAAAGAGTCTGGGGGTATTTGGGAAGGGGACAGTAACATTATGAAGATAAATAAGCTGGTGGCTTAGGTAAGTCTGATAGAATAGGGACAGTGTCAGAAATAGCAGAGGAGCAGATAGGTCAGAGGGAAATAGGACAACTTCCAGGATTAGGCCTTCAACTGACCCACTGGGTCATCTCCCTAGGGAAGCTCAAGTTGCCTGAGACAACATTTTGATGATCTCTTTTAGATGTCCTAAAAATATTAAATCAGGTTTCCCTTCAGAGAAGGCACACAGTATGATTTCAAGCTGCAATTGGAAGACTCTCCTTACTTCAAAATGTCTCCTCCACCTGCTTGTGGTACCCAGAATTTTTTTTTAACAGGGGACAAAGTTTTAAATTTTGCAATTAGAAACAAAAAAGTTTAGCCTTCAAATGCCTAGAAGATTAACATAGTCATGTAAAGTTATCCATCACAATTAAGTATGAATGATTAAATGAATCCCTTCTTGGTAGTATGGAGGAACCTAGAAACTAAGAGGGCTCTGAGTACCTACAAGTAAGATGGGCAAAGGGTACAGAAATTTGAAGCTGGGGGTGCTAAAAACAGCTATTGACTATTTTGCAATATCATTTAGGGCTGGTCCTGTTTTCCTTCAACAGTAAGAAAACAGTATTTTTGTTTGAAGAACACTGCTTGCCAGGTCCTATAGGCCCACAGTTGTTCTTTTTCTGTTTGAACAAATTAATGATTGGAGAATTATGAATGTATTTGCTCCATAGCTTGTTAGTCAAAAGTGGGCTGTGGAAAAGCACTGGATCTGGTCATCATCATCGCAGACCCATGTTGAATGAGCAGAGGAATGGAAATCAGAAGGTCTGGGGTCTAGTCCTGACACCACCCCTTACTCATTTTGTGACCATGGGCAAGTCTCTTTACTTTTCTGAACCTTAATTTCCTTGTATGTCAAATAGTCAAGAAGATCAATAAGGTCTCTTTAAGGTCACATATACCATTAGTGGATAAATAAAGGATAGAAAGTGAATAGGAAGCCATCTTCAATCAAGAAGACGGGGCTCATGTCCAACCTATGACAAATTCTGTCTATGGGCAAGTCGCCTAACCTCAGTAACTAGGAAACTCTTCAAGATTATAGATTATAGAAAAGGGCCTTTCTACATTTATAGAGGGACCTTCCTCATCAGCTAATCCTTATACCAATGAAATTACAGGTATATTGCTCCCTGCCCCAACTTTGTGAGCTCACTTCTTCAAAAGCTGCACCCATGCTGCAAGTTGATTCTCCCCAGAGGACAGCACTACAACTAATCTCAGAGTTCTAGGGGTAACTCTGTGGTGGAGACAGTACAACACTCCTACTACTGTAATTCTTGATTCTGTACTGCTGTACTTAGATTATGAAGTATATATGATTAATTACCAAATGAGAATAAGCATACATATATATATTATATATATATACATATATACATACATACACATATATATATATATATATATATATATATATATATATACAAATGTGTTTATATATATTATAGACATACACAAACCTATCCATTTTTCCCCTTTTAGGATTATACTCAGTTTTGCCGGGTAAGTTATTCTTGGCTGTAAGCCTATGCCTTCTGGAAAATAATTTTCCAAACTCTCTACTCCATAGAGTAGGCGGCTGTTAAATCATATGTGATCCTTGATTCTGAATTTTGGCTACAATTGTCTTGGAAGTTTTCATTTGGGAGCTTCTTTCAAGAGGTAACAAGTGGATTCTTTCATTTTCCATTTTCTCCTCTGTTTCTAAGAGATTTGGGAAATTTTCTTCCAAGATTTATTGAAATACACTGTGTGGGTTCTTTTTTTGGTCATAGCATTCATGACCAAAAAATGATTCTTACTTTTTTCCATGATACTTAAGTCCAATACTCTTAACTTTTTTCTCCTTGATCTGTTTTTCATCTTAGTTGTTTTTGCTATGATACCTTACATTTTCTCCTCTTCCTCCTCCTTCTCCCTCCACTTTTTTTAGTCTCTTGATTTTGTTTTAGTATTTCTTGTTGTCTTATGAATTCATTGGCTTTTATTTGGTCTATTCTAATTTTCAGGGAGTTTGTTCCTTTTCCAATTCTTTCTTCCATAGGTCTCATTTCTTTCCTAAACTTTTTCTCTATCATTCTCATTTCATTTATTAAAGAATATTTTTAAACTTTTCTAAATGGTTATTTCATCTCTTCTAGGTATACCAGTTGAATTTGTGCCCAAGCTGTGTTTATCTTTCCTTCTTTGCTTATATATGTTTTAGAGTCATTCTCTTCTTGGTTTGTGTCTTGAGAATCCCTGTTACCATAACAGCTTTTTATTTTGGAATTTTTTTGTTCATTTTCCTGCCTATTTCCTGACTTAAGATTTAATATTAGGGCTTGGCTCTGTACATTTCTAGAAGGAAGTCTTGGTCTGGCCCTGTTGCTGCTTTCTACTCCTTTGCCCAAAAGGAATTCCCTTGTAGGATCTTGGCTATAACTGTTCTCTCCTCTAAGTGGTTAGTTATTTTTTGGGAATTCTCATTTTTCATTGGTCTTTTCAATTCTTATTCCACAATCCCCAGAGATATATCATATTTAACTTTAAAAAAATTATTCAGATACTGAAAACTTTTTTCCCTGATTATACATTTTTTTTGGTTTCCTGATTTTCTTTTGGTTAGATTTGTCTACTTCTGGAAAGGGACATACTGAAGGTCTCAACTATTACGATTTGATGCCTATTTTCCTTGTAATTTGATTAGCTTTTCCCTTAAGTGGTTAGATGTTGTGCCATTTAATGAATATATAGTATTAAAAATAATAATAATGAGAGCTAACATTTTGGACACTTTGTGCTAGGCACTTTGTTAAGCACTTTATAGTTATTATCTCATTTGTTTCTTACAACAACCCTTGGAGGTAGGTGCTATTATTATCTCTGTTTTACAGATGATGGTACTAAGGGAAGCAAAGGTTAAGTGACTTGCCCAGAGTCACTTGGCTAATAAGTGTCAGAGGTTGGATTTGAAGTTAGGTGTTCCTGACTCCAGGGCTTTATTCACTATGTCACCTAGCTGAGCATAATGCTGTTTCCTTGTTTATCACTTTAAGCTAATTATTATTAACTAATCTCCCCTATTAGAATGTGAACTCCTTGAGTTCCCAGGAATCATGTTTTTGCCCTTCTTTGTATCCCCATTACTTAGCTCAGTGACCCACACATAATAAATGCTCAATAAGTGTTTTCTGATTATTTACTGTTTACTTGTCTGAGATCATGCTTGCCACCCCTACTTTTCTGGAATTTGCTTCAGGCATCATAAATTCTTCTCCAGCTCCTCATTTTTGCTGTGGAAATTCTTTGTGCTTCAAGTATGTTTCTTATAATATATAATTGTATGATGTTTTCTAATCCCTTCCAGAATCCTCCTCTATCAATGGATGATTGTGTGTTTCCCCTCACTAATTGTCATATACCTTTTCATTTCTTTGCATGACACCCCCTTCTTTATGGGGTGGTAGATGGGCTCATTTTGTGCTTAGAGGTAATATAATAGCTCCTTAAGTCCACATGGTAACTTCTTCTTTAGCTTTACAGAGTTTATTTTAGACAAAAGGCTATGAATTCTGTCACAACTGCTGTCTTCAGTTAGGATAATTCCTAACATTTAGGAAAAGGTTGGACTTCCATTCTAAATTTTCATTTATATGTGTATATATATATATATGTATATATATACACATATGATGTGTATGTGTGCATGTGTGTGTGTTCACATACACACATACATCTAGCTGTCTGTGCAGTCCCGAACTGGATAGTGCATTGGTCCTCTTGTTGACTTCCATTTGGTGCCCTTTTGAAACTTTCTTGGATGTCTATGGAAGAGCTAAGCTCTTCCAGGATCTTCCTTATCATACTCTTAATTAGAATTTTCCCTTGGAATATTCTCATGTTGCTCAAGGCCCAGGGCTTACCTTTTAGGGAGTCAGGACATTCCACCCTCCAAGGGCTCCAGGGAAAATCTCTATAGCATAACTTAAATATGATTTATGCTTGGGATCAAGAGTCCCTAGAAGGGACCCTTCCCTCCCTGAAAAGGATTAACAAATTCCTTGCTAGAATAACTATTCAACATCCAAAGTAGATATCTGATCTAGAACAGCTATTTATTTCTTCTACCACAAAAGAGATACCTTAAAACACAAAAACCTCATAATAGTACATTAACAAATGCTTAAGAATGAAACAATAATCAGTCATTTATTATACTCTTCCAAGGAGGTAAATGGTCCTCCTGAGGAGGAATTTGTAGGATTTCAGAAATGATATTTCATCTTCATCCTTGACCTCCACTGCTTGAACAATAGATAGAAGCTCTTGGCAAGCTAAAGTGCGGCTTGGGATTTCTTAGTCCTTTTACCTGCAGCATTCTCTTGGTAATTTCTTCTGATAGTGGTGCTTCTTCTCTGAGAATTAGTAGTTATGTGAGGCACTAGTTAGGTCACCAATAACGAATGTAAATCTTGGAACTTTTAAACTTACAAGCTAGCCATCAAGAGTGGAAACATTCATTTTAGTTTCAGGCATAAATGGAGGACTGGTTCATGTGCAGACCCTATCATCTTGCTGAGGTGGCATCAGGAAGAGAATACCAGGGAGCTGGTTTTTGGAGAACTGTGAAGACTGGGAGACATATGGGTTCTGTAAGTGGTTCAGGTTGGCCTACCCCAAGGTAGATTAGGCTGTGTTTCATTGATTACATTTTTACCTGGGGAAGCAAGATAGTTACTTCACTCACTGTGTCCAGTGATACCAGGTGGTAAAGGTAGAGACTTAGGCCCTCCTCCCTACCTTCCAAGGCCATATGACCCTCAAAAAATAGGGCCTCTTTGACCTTTTCATTTATTCCTTTCCATTCCATGTATAGGGGGTGGTGTCTCTGACCTTGGGAGTTTCAAAGTCCTGAGTCATGAACCATAGGGATCTAATCCAGGATTCCAGCAATCCAGGTTAAATGGTTTAGTCAGCCCAGCATTGAAGCCTTTAGGAGCATGGAACAATCATTTGGAGTGACCATCAGGACTACAGCCCCATAAAAGCCAGCAATAATTATAATTTTGGATTTTAACTTGGTGGGAGAAATGCTATGTAAGAACTGATCTAAGCTGTAAGCCTAATTTCCCTCTCCCCTATCCTAAATGTCATAGAAGGGTTATGCCTCTAAGACTTTGGGGGAAATGCTTGTAAGTTTGTTCTTGCTGTATTGTTAAGTAAATATCCTTTGTAAAAGCTACTTGGCAATAAATGGTTAACTGGAATTGAGGTTAGGAGAACATGGGCTTTAGCCAATTGCAGAGAAAAGAGATATCTACAAACTCCACAGGATACCCTGGTACTCTGAGGGGTTGAGTCTGGTCTTGAGAGAGTGGGGCCAAAGAACACATTTTACATAGGAAAGGGATAGTGATGGCAGCTACCATGGTCATTTGGGGGTGGGGAGCAGAGGGGAGAGAAATGCCCTCTTCTCTTCACTGGAAGTCCAAGGGAAAGGTTGCTTGAGTTCCAAGTGCATTGCTCAAAAGAGCGATGGAGAAAGCCCACATTTTTCTCCTTATTGCCTACTAAATAGGTACTGTTTTCTGGTTCAGTCACCAATCATCTTTGACAATCCAAGTCAAAAGGACTAAGAAACTAATCAAAAGTTTCTGGGCCTTTCATATCATTTAGCAAGGGACCAAAAGCTATATTCCACAGAAAGAGGTCAAACATCCATGCTCACTCATTATATGCTTTGGTTTCTTTAGGGTCAATTTATCATCTTTCTATACATTACATCTGATTTATCAGAATGTGTGGCATTCTGGAGTGAAATATTTGATGAATAGAGCAAAATAAGCATGGGATTTAATTTCCTGACTAGAAACTTGGAACAAAACTTCCTTTTTGAAGAAAGGACAGAAGAAAGAACTTCTGACCAATGAGAAAAAGTTGGAATTGGTCTGAAATGCTGAACTGAAGCAAAAAACTACCTAGAGAAAATTCTTGCAACTATATGACTTTTCCTTGGGAAAGGGCTTAATCTAGAGGTTGGTATTTGGATGTTGTATTCCTAAAACAATGTTCAAGAACGATTCATATCATTTGTACAATTGAATTTGTATTTTTGGGGAGATAATCCAGATATACTTTGACTATCAAAGCTAAGTCTTCAATTGTCCAAAGTATCTTGGAAATCTACTTGGCAGTGGAGGTCATGGTGCGTGGACTCTTTTGGATATCTACAATTTATGTGTGCAGGAAGTATGTATGCGTGTGCATATGTGGTTTTGTAGAAGCACTTTTCCACTTACAATGATTAGATTAATATTTTGGTATATTCAAGAAGACTACATTGCGGAGTGAGCCCAAGTATTTTTATTAGTGTTCCTGGTTTTGTGAGAAAAATGGAAAATGCCTATTTTCCCCTGGGTTGCAATATAATAGCGTTTTTCTTTGTTATCCTTTTGGTTGGCTACTCCAGCACATCACAGCATTAAATAGCCTCCATAGAAAAGGTCACTTTTCCCCCTTATCAAAACATTTCTGGGCTGTTTTTGTTCCCAGGAGTACACACAGAAACAACAATCAATAAAAGAACATCACATAACACTTTGACTTACCTTTGAGGAATAACCATTAGGTCAACATGCTTTGCCAAGCAGACTTTTACAACCAATCGTTTTCCTCATAATGGCATTTCCTAATCACTGGGTAGAAATATCTTCAATTGCAATAATAGAGCTCAGTCAGTATCTTTAATATCCTTCTCAGAACTATGACCTTAACATTTTCTTTTTCCTTAGGGATTTCGTTATTATGTAACTGAAATGGTTCCCCGTTACAATTCTCAATGTTTCAGGCTAAAAGAAAGTTTCACCTGCTTCTAGTGCTGTATCAGCAGCAGAACAGTCCATCGATATTCCATTTTACCTGTGATTTTTTTTTATTTGCAGATGTTTATATGTTTTAAAGTTACAGATCCAACAGTAGTTTCATTTGGCTACTTCTCTCC
Organism: Trichosurus vulpecula; assembly: GCF_011100635.1. NCBI lineage: Eukaryota > Metazoa > Chordata > Mammalia > Diprotodontia > Phalangeridae > Trichosurus > Trichosurus vulpecula. Next base: position 510,525,460 of record NC_050573.1, on the reverse strand, counting down.
AGAGTTCAAGGATTTTTACAAGGGTGAGCACAATAATCTTCACATCTCATTGAAGATAGGGAAGGACTTTTACCCCTATTTTCTAGTTAAGAGAAATAAAGCAAAGAATGTAGGGATTTACCCAAGGTCTTGTAAAAGAATGAATTTTATGAATAGGTACGCAGTAGTTAAGGAGGAAAAGACCATAGGAATTTTCTATATGTTGAGTTGTTTTTCAGTTGTGTCCAACTCTTCATTACTCAATTTGGGGCTTTCTTGGCAGAGATACTGGAGTTGTTTGCCATTTCCTTCTTCAGCTCATTTTATAGGATGAGGAACTGAGGCAAACAGAGTTAAGTGACTTGCTCAAGGTCACATAGCTAGTAAGTGTCTGAGGCTAGATTTGAACTCACAAAAAAGAGTCTTCCTGACTCCAGCCTCTGTATTCTACCCACTGTGCCACTCAGCTGCCCTAAGAGCTTATTAGGGGTTGATATTATTGTTGACGACTTAATAGCCAATAAGCCAACATCCAAAATGACTTAGAAAAATGTAGCATGAAGGTATTGTGTTTTAATAGTAATGGGGGTGGGGGAGGGAGGTTAGCTGGGCTGCCTGGGTGTGACAAGCACAGGCTCTGGGACCCCACTCCACCTCCAGTCAGGAGCCACAGTCTTGATCTAGGGACAATGGTGGTTGTTGTGAAACAAAAGCACACAGATGATCATGGAAATTCAGGAGAGGAGGAGGCTGGCAAGCAGCACCAGGAGCAGCCCCCTTCTCCCAGTCCAACCTATGCCAGACCCTCCTGTGCCTTTCACTGGCCAAATTCCAGCTAGACCCACCTAGCCTCCTGTGGCAAGTGCTCATCACAAACACTGTGAACCACATCAAGGAAAAGATGAACTTGGAGAGGGGCCCAGCCTCACCCCAGGGACCCAGATTGGAGCTACTTTTAGCCTCAACTGCCTAGTCTGTCAACAATTTCCTCAGGGAGCTGGAAGTGATCCTGGGTTTAAAAGCCTCACAAGATTGCTGTGAGCCCCCAGATCTGAGTTGTAACCCTACCTCGGTCCCTGACCTGTTGAGTCACTGTAGGCAAATACCTTCACCTCTTGGGGCCTCAATTTCCCCATCTGTTAGAGTTGAGGAGCCTAGCCTGGACAGCTTTGAGATCATGAGTGACAGATACCTTAGAGGCCTGGTTCCTAATGACTTCTTCCCTATTTTGACACCCCATATGCAGAAAGGGATCTTTGGTTCTCAGCTTTTGTCCTTGGTTCCTTCTCTGGGGCAGTTTGCTTCCCAGGCAACCTGGAGCTGGATGGGGCTGACTGAACTGGACCAAATCTTGGAAATTATCAAGGGGTCAAAGCCCCCAGCTAGGACTCTGAACCCTTGCCTTCAGATCATTGCTTCCCTCTGCAGAGTTTCAGGAAAGTGGTCTCCAACGATTTCATCTCAGCAACCTGGGATAGCTTCCTAGCGATGTGGGAAAGCCTTATCTCTTCAAGTCTTCTGCTTTGGCCTCAGTGTCTGCTGATGGCATAACAACTAAATGTATTTCTCCTAATGGCTCGATGGAACTCTGATCTTCCTGCCTTCATCCTCCCACAAGCCAAGCTGCTGTCATGGAATCCTTCCTCTCTGTAGTGCTCAGTCATGGGGCTCACCTTCTCTACCCTCTTACCCTGACTGGCCTAAGGTGTGGTGGGGCCAAGCATTCTTGGACTGCTGCTACCATCCCAGCTGGCCTTATGTGTCTCCTATGAGCCTGATCCCCAGGTACTCCCTGATTTCCCCCCTCCCCCCATTTGGCTTCTAGTTGCCTGAAGAAGCTGGCCTCAGGGTTGAGTAACTACCTGGGGGAAGAAGGGGCAGGTCAGGGTTGAAGGCCTGGAGGCCTGGGCCTCTGGGGAGAAAAGGCCTAGATGGCCAGAAGAAGGGCTCCAGACCAATCTCCATCCCTTTCCACCCAACTCCCAAGGTTGATAGGTATGGAAAGAGTCTGAATATGCATCTTTTCTGCTGCCCTCTCCCCACCCCAGTGTCTGGCCATAACTATGAGCCCTTCTCCTTTGTCTGTTGTCCTTGTTCACCCCCCTTTCCCCCCAAAGTGGCCTTGATGAACTGGAATAGGGATAAAGGAATCTTTATCCGTGGTAATTTTTTTTTTCTATTTTAAAAAGGCCTATTTCACCTGCTTTTTATCACTAAAACTTTCAAATTCTACTCCCCTTCAACCCAGTAATGAGTAAATCCAATAATATAAACAAAGTTATAACTGTCATCATTATAATGCCTCCAAAGAGGAAGATTTATAATGTCATTTCATAATTTAAGCATGACTACTTTTGAGACTTCCTGGAATCCTTGTTAACTAAATGTTGCCCTTAATAGCCAATCATGAGCTAAGACAGAATGAAAAATGCCCATTAATAATATTGGCAAATTGAAAGTCTGACAACCAGAGAACATTCGAAATGTTAATAGATGAATATTGCACTTTCAGTCTCATTCAGGAGTAGATTTATATAAATTTGATGTGGTTTTTGGTCAGAAATAAATGACACTTAGTTTTGAGTGGGGATTTGATTGACTAAGTGTTCTGAGAGGGACCCCTCATCTCATCTCCAAATATACATTGTACAATAAACAGTTTTTGATTCAATTCAACAAGCACTTATCTAGTATCTACTGCTTGCCAGACACTGTGCTAGACATTAGAGTTACAAAGAGAAAAATGAAATAGTCTGTCCTCATTTTACTTGGGGTCAAGGAACAACATGTATAAATATATGCAAACTATATACAAAATAAATACTAACAATTCGAGGGAGGGTGAAAATCCTGATTGGTAGAATCAGAAAATTTTTCCTGTAGCTTGTGGCCCTTGATCTGGGCTTCTTGGGTTTTGTTTTGTTTTGCAGAGTAATGCTTTACATTTGCATTCCTTTTATATTTAAAATAATGATAATCCAAATGATGATCAATAGAATCGCAGAATTGTGGAAGAACTCAGAGGTAATAATCCTATGAATATATGAAAAAATTACTGCTTGTATATGTTCCAACTACCAAATATTGACCACTATCAATAATGATTGAATCCTAATTCAGTTCAATTCAATCAATACTTATTAAGCACATACTATTTACAAATAGCTGAGGAAAGGAGGAAAGCAAAAGGTAAATGAGAAAGGGAAGGATATACCCAATTGAATTCAGAATTTCAAAGAATAGCAAGGAAAGATAAAGTTTTCTTAAATGAGTAATGCAAAGAAATAGAAGAAAACAACAGAATGTGAAAGACAAGAGATCTCTTAGAGAAAATTGGAGGTATCAAGGGAAAGTTTCATGCAAAAATGGGCATGATAAAAGACAAGAGTGGTAGGGATTTAAAAGAAGCAGAAGAGATTAAGAAGAGGTGTAAAGAATACACAAAAGAACTATACAAGAAGGATCTTAACATCACTGGTGGTGTGGTTACTGATCTGGAACCAGACATCCTAGAGAATGAAGTAAAGTGGGCTTTGGGAAGCGTTGCCAACAATAGGGCTAGTGGAGGTGAAGGAATTCCAGCTGAGCTATTTAAAACCCTAAAAGATGATGCTGTTAAAGTGCTACACTCAATACACCCACAAATTTGGAGAACACAACAGCGGCCATTGGATTGGAAAAGATCAGTTTATGTCCCAATGCTAAATGCTCAAATTACCAAACAATTGTGCTCATTTCATATGCCAGAAAGCTTATGCTTAAGATTCTGCTGACTAGTCTTCAACAATATGTGAACCAAGAATTATTCAAAGAACAGGCTGGTTTTTGAAGAGGCAAAAAACTAGAGACCAAATTTCCAGCATTCACTGGATTATGGAGATAGCCAAGTTGCTCCAGAAAAACATCTGCTTCTGCCTCATTGACTACACTAAAGCCTTTGACTGTGTGGATCACAACAGAATGTGGCAAGTCTTCAAAGAGATCAGAGTACCAGATCATCTTACTTGTCTCCTGCACCAAGAAGGAACAGTTTGAATGGAACATGGAACAACTGATTGGTTTAAGATATGAAAAGGACTATGACAAGGCTGTATATTGTCATCTTATTTATTTAATTTATTTATATTTCAAACTCTTGTGAAATGCCAGGATAGATGAATCAAAAGGTGGCATTAAAGTTGCTGGGAGAAATATCAACCATCTCAGATACACAAATAATACCATTCTGATAGCAGAAAGTGAAGAGGAATGAAGAAGCCTCTTGATGAGGATGAAAGAAGAGAGTAGAAAAGCTGGCTTGAAGCTTAATATCAAAAAACCCAAGATCTTGACAACTGGTCCCATCTCTTCCTAGCAAATAGAAGGAGAAGAAATGGAAGCAGTGTCAAATTTTATATTCTTGGGCTCAAAGATCACTGCAGACAGTGAAGGCAGCCATAAAATTAAAAGATGCTTGCTCCTTGGAAGGAAAGCTGTGGCAAATCTGGACAGCATACTACAAAGCAGAGACATCACCTTGCCAGCAAAGGTCTATGTATTGAAAGGTATGGTTTTTCCAGTAGCAATGTATGGCTGTGAGAGTTGGACTATAAGGAAAGCTGAGGGTGCAGAATTGATGCTTTTGAATTGTGGTGCTGGAGGAGACTTTTGAGAGTCCCTTGGACAGCAAGGAGGTCAAATCATTCAATACTTTAAGAGATTAATTCAGGCTATTCAATGGAGGGTTAAATACTAAAGCTTTAGCTTAAATACTTTGGCCACATAATGAGAAGATATGACTCATTGGAAAAGACTCTGATATTGGTAGATTAAAGGCAAAAGGCAAAAGGGAGGGCAGAGAATGTGATGGATAGGTAGTGTCATGGAAACAGGGAACATGAACCTGGACAGACTTTGAGAGATAGTGGAGGACTGAAAGGCTTGGCATACTATGGTCCATGGGATCACAAAGAGTTGGACATGACTAAACAATAACGACATGTGCAAGGCCTTGTGTTCAAAGGAGATCCAAAGGCAAAAATTAGATTCTCTTTTCTTAAGACACTTACATTCTACGGGGTGGGGGGGGGGTGGATGGTGTGGATAGCACATACACAAATTAGTATAAAATGAGGAAAAATCGAGGAGGGAGAAGTTGTATTTTATCAATATTTTATCACCATTCTTAAAGTGCTATATAAATGTGGTCCATTGTCCTAGAGATAATTGGGGAACCACCTATGGTTTTTGAGAATGAGAGACAGACAGATACACAGAGACATACAGAGAGTATGGTAGCTGTGTAGGGAATAGATTGAAGGGGAGAGAGACTGGGAGAGAGAATAATTAGGAGATTTTTACAGTAATCTAAGGCAGAGGTAGCTATGTGAATACTGAGTAGAACACAATGAGAGATATGGAAATAGAATAGATAAGACTTGAGTATTGTTTGGATATAAAAGACAAAGAAGGAAAAGTCTAGTATGATTGTGAAATTGTGATTATAGATATCTAGAAGGATGGTGGTACATGATGCTCTTAGCAAAAATAGGAAAGTTTTGGGAAGGAACAAGTTGGAATGGGGGAAGATAATCAGTTCCATTTTGGACCTACTGAGTTTGAAATGCTTATGGGTCATCTAGGAAGATATATTTAACAAGCAATTGCTGAGTGACTAGAGTTTAGGGGACAAATTAGCACTGTACATATTGATTTGGGAGATGTGTGTGTAGAGATGATGTTTGAACTCATGGGTCTCTGAGGAAGAATGTAGAAAGAAGAAGGCCCAGAGGAGAGCCTTAGGGGTTAGGTGATGAATAGCATTGTAGCAAAGGAGACTGGGAAGGTATGGTCAGACAGAAGGGAAAATTGTAGAGGGTAATCAATAAAGTCAACAATAAACCATAATACAATAAACAGTTATTCACTACCTGCTAGGTTCCAGGCACTGTGCTAAGCTTCAGGGAATGGAAAAAGAAAGATAATCCATGCTTTCAAGGCACTTACTATCTAATGGGGAAGATAACACATGAAAGGAAATGAAAAAGGGCATGGGGGAGACAAAAAGGTACTTGGCAGGGCATGGTGAAATGATGATGGTGAGTCAATCCAAAGAGTGCAGCTGGTAGGAAATGAAGAGTTGGCTGGGCTTCTGAACCCTTAAAAATTTTTTTTAAAACTGCTTTATTTGCTTTTAGTTTTTAGAATTCATTACTTTTGAATTTTGATTTTGAATTCTAAAATTTCTCCCCCTCCCTCCTGAGATGGCTTTACATGTCGAATCATATATTAAACATATTTCCACATTAGTCATGTTGTAAATAAGAATTAGAATCAAAGGGAAAAACTATGAGAAAAGAAGAAACAAAAAAGAGAGAAAATAGTATGTTTCAATCTGCATTTATATGCCATAGTTATTTCTCTGGATGGAGATAGCATTTTCCATCATGAGTCTTTTGGAATTGTCTTAGATCATTGTATTGCTGAGAAGAGTTAAGTCTATCAAAGCTAGTCATTGCACAAGGTTGCTGTTACTGTGTACAATGTTTTCTTCGTATGAACCCTTTTTTAAATGGAGGCTTTAGGAGGAACATTTTGCTCTACCTTTGAGACCTCCACTCAGAGAGGCAGAGGCCACTGGGGGCATTGATGAGTTATGAGCACCAAAATTGGTGATAATGTGTTTCTTCATGATGGGTAGAAGAGTCAGAGGGCATAAAGATGGTGGAGTCAATCAAAAGCATGCAGCTTGTGAGAAATGAAAAAATTGTGTGTGTGTGTGTGTGTGTGTGTGTGTGTGTGTGTGTATTTAGGGGTCAACAATATCTAAAGAGGAAGAGAGGTAAAGGAGACTGAGGATTGTGAAAAGATAACTGGCAAACATTGAGAGAGAAGCTTCAGTTAAGTAGCGTGGTGAGAAGCCAGGAACTGAGAAGTAAGGGGATGGTAAGAAAATGGAGACAGGCTGAAACTTTCAGGTATGAGTCTAATAGTCACAGTAATGTGTGATATGGACATTCGAGAATGAGAGGTTAAAAAGAAAAGAGAAAGACAATGAGTTCAGAATTGCTAAAAATGAAGTTATTAGCCGGAGAAAGGGTTTGATGCAACAAATAAGTCTGGGTTGAAACAGACTTCTCAAAATCATGTTACAGTTTATATCTAAATTTAGAGGAAACTGCGTGGTAAAAATGGATAGATAATTCCGACTTGGAAATTACAGGACAAGTTAGTTTATATACTTCATATACTTATTCCTACCTTGATTTCAATCATGCAGCTCAGTGCAAATCCCACTCCATTCCCACCTTCTAGGATGCTTTTCACAGATACCTACAACCAGGTATTTGACCTTCTGATAATGAGCTCCTTGAGACTTAGCTAGTCTAGCTCTGTAGTAACAAACAGTCAGTCATCTACAAGAAACCTTTCAAGTTTCATATACAGCTAGGTGGTACAGTGGATAGAATACAGGACCTGGAGTCAGAAAGACTTGAATTTAAATCCTGCCTCATACTCTTACTAGCTGTGTGACCCTGGGCAAATCATTTAATCTCTCTGTGTAAAATGAGGATGATAATACCACCTTCCTTAGAATTTTTCTGAAGATCATATTAACATAAGTAAAGAGCTTTGTAAATCTTAAAGTACTATGTAAATGCTTATTTATTGTATCATTATCACCATCATCACCACCAGCACCAGCACCAGCACCACCAGCACCACTACTACCACCACCACCACCATCATCATCATCATCATCTTCTTCCTCTTTTACCAGAGCTGATGCTTTGCTGTCATCTGGAAACCATGAGGAGGTATTGGAACAGGGCTTTAGTAAATGATACTCCATTTAATAATTCTAGTTTTTTCTTTCTTGAGAGTTCTTGTGAAGTAGAGGATTTAAATGAAGCAATCACTTTGGTGTGATATGATGGAAAGGACACTAGATGTAAGAATCAGAACACCTAGTATATAGTGCTTTAGATTTGGAGTTACAGGACCTAAGTTGAACCTTCTTTCTTTTTTACTTCCTCTGTCACTTGGGATAAGTCACTTAAACACTCTGGGTCTCAATTTGCTCTTCTACAAAATGGGGAGTTGGCTTGGATAATATTTAAGGTCCCTTCCAGCTGTGATATTTTTTCTAATGAAATCCTGACTCTGAGATGGCTATGTGATCATAGGCAAATCATTTGACTTCTTTGAGATTGTCTTCATCTACACAATGGAAAAAATAATACTTTTACTACCTATATGACAAAACTGTGAGAAAAGTTCTTTATATGCCTTTCATAATCTCAACTGGACCCTCACTTTGGCAAGGCAATCCCTTTACATATCCCTAGTAGATTCACTATTTCATTCACCACAGAGATTTTTCCAAATCTTTTAATTCCTTCTTGAAGTTTCCATGGTTCCCCTTTTCCCACCCTCTCAGCTGGAATTTATTTCACTGAGAAAAATGAGGCCATTCAGGAAGAGATCCCTTTTCTTTCCTCTTCCTCATCTTAACATTAAACAGATGGATTCCCCCACTATCTCCTCTTTCACCCCTGTCTCACATGAAGGTGGCTCTTTTCCTTGCCAAGGTGGCCCTTCTACATGTGCACATTATCCTATTCCGAGCTGTGGTTGCCTACTCTATTATCCCCACTCTTTTACTTATCTTCAATCTGTCTACTGGCTGCTTTTCTGCTGTTTAAAAATGTCCCTATCCTAAAAAAACAAAACACCAAAAAAAAAAACTCCAAACAAACCCCCAAACCCTAACCTGATCTGTCCATTCCCACTACCTATTATCCTATATCTCTCCTCCATTTCATGGCTAAACTTGAAAAACTGTTTATAATAGGTGCTTCTACTTTCTTTCCTCTTACTGTCTTCTGACTTCTGACCCCATCATTCAACTGAAACTGTTCTTCCCAAAGTTCCCAATGATCTCTTAATTGCCAAACCTAGTGGCTTTTTCTCAATCCTCATTCTTCTTGACCTCTGCAGTCTTTAACTCTTTCACCCTTTTCTGATTTCTCTCCTTTCTCTCTAATTTTTCATGCTGTTGCTTTCTCCTGGTTATCCTCTTTCTGTCTGTTTCATCTCAGGAAAAGCTCTTCATCTAGGTCATGCCCACCATCTGTTGGCGTGCCCCAAGGTTTTCTCCTGGGCCCTCTTCTTTTCTTCCTCTATTCTAGTTCACTTGGTGATCTCATCAGCTCTTATGGATTCAATGAACATCTCTTTGAAGATGATTTTCAGATCTATTTATCCAGCCCAGACCTCTCTTCTGGACTCCAGCTTTCCATCTCCAACTGCCTATTAGACATTTCTAATGGGATATTCCAAAGACATCTTAAACTCAATGTGTCCAAAACGGAACTTTATCCTCAAATCCTCCCTCTACCTAAATTTCTTATTACTGTCAAGGATACCACCATCCTTCCAGTTACCTAGGCTCATAACTTAGGTCTCATTCCCAATTCCTCATTCTCTTTCACTGCCCATATCCAAATAGTTGCCAAGTACTGTAATTCTATCTTTACAGCATCTCTTCTTTCCCCTGACACTGCCACCATCTTGGTACAGGCTTTCATCACTTGAATGATTAAAATAACCTAGTTGCTCTCTTTGCCTCACCTCTCTATTCCAGTTCACCCCCTGTATAGCTATTGAAAGTACAGGCATGTCCATTCTCTGCCCCTCCTCAGCTCCCCCCCCTCGCCTCTCCCCCCATCACCTCACTCTTATTTAACAAATTCCTGTGGTTTCATATTACCTCCAGGATCAAATATAAAATCTTTTGGCTTTTAAAACTTTCCGTAACCTCTCCCCTTCCCACTCTTTCACTCCTCTTACACCTTATTCTTCTCTACATGTTCTATGATCTAATTACATGCTCTCCTTGCTGTTCCTCAAATAAGATACTCCATCTTCATACTCTGGACATCTTCACTGGCCTCTAACTTTCTCCCTCTTCAGGCAGCTAGATGACACAGTGAATAGAGTGTTAGACCTAGAGTTAGGAAGACTTGAGGTCAAATCCTGTTTCAGACACTTGTGACCCTGAGCAAGCCTTTGAACCTGTCTGCCTCAGTGTCCTTATCTGAAAGATAGGGCAAATAATAGCACCTATCTCCTAGTTAATATTAGCTCATCTTCACTTTTGGCTTCTCTGGCTTCCTTCAAATCACACCTAAAAACTCATCACCTGCAAGAAGGTTTTCCTTATCCCCCTTCATACTAGTGCCTTCCCTATGAAATTGTTTCCAAATTACTCTGTGTATATCTTGTACATACATAGTTGTTTGTACATTCTCATGAAAGTATAAGCCGTTTGAGGACAGGGATCATTTTTAACCTTTCTTTGTATCCACAATACTCAACACAATGCCTGACATATAGTTAGCATTTAATTGATGCTTATTGACTGACTGTTGTTACCTATGAATACAGGAAATTATGAAATATATAAAATGAAATTATACTTACTCCCAATAACATAAATAAAACAATACAAAGAAATCCCTATTATGTTGTTTCACTTGTATAAAGATGACTTTATTTGTATAAATGAAATTTAAAATATTTTATTCATGAAGTTAAAAATATAATATCTATATGGCTATAGTAATTCCGAACCAGAACAAAACCAAGTTATTTTACAGGCCACATTCTAATGCTATAAGAATATTTCCCCACCACAGAGCACCTAGTATAAAATACCATTTTTAGTTCAATGCCCTCAGTAAATGCATACTACTTTTTTTCATTCAAGAAGATTCTGAAGTTCTACCTCTTCTATCCATCAATTAACCAATCAACCAATAAGCATTTTTTAAAGCACCCACTATGTGCTAGACACTGTAATAGGTTCTGGGGATACAAATACAAAAAATTAATCAATCTTTACTCTCAAGGAATTTACATACTATTAGGAGAATATTATATGTATGTATATATATACATATATACACATACATATCACTATCTCATGGATTATAGATATTGTTACTATATCTTTAAGAAGTAATGGAATTTTGGAGTAAAAATTTAATTGTCATTCTGAAAGGAGTTTTTGAAGAGACTAGAGTTTAACTATTGTTCTGGAGAGTTACATGTCATGACTGGAGAGAGACATAGGTACAGAGAGAAAAAGATCAACTAAAATTTCTTTCCCCAAAGATATGTTTTAAACCATTTCTTTTGAAAAAAATATGAAAACAATTCTTCAGAAAAGACTTTCATTGGTATCTTGAGAGAACTGAATGGTGGGATGATGTTTCCAGAATTGAAGATAAGTCAGCAATTGTAGTGATGATTAAAGATGAATTTGGCTATAATCTTTTTAGTAGCTCATACACTCTATATAACCATTCATATATGTTTGTTTCACTCAATAAATAGTGTAGCTATGAAATTTGATGTTTATTCAAGCCTAGAAGTTTAGGGAATTTGATATAGGAAATTGAATAGGAAAGTAGATTTCTCTAGTTTATTTAGTACATAACAAAATATTTGATAATCTGGGGTAGCCTTTCAGAGGTAATTGATTAATCAATGGGAAAGATATTACCATTCTTGTACTTAATGTGAAAAGATCAGAACATGATTACCTTAGAGCCTGAGATGAGAAAAATAGGCCAGTAGCAGGTTGAGAGAGGAGTTATTATCTCATGTAGGCTAAATGTTGAGGGTTGAGTCAGGAATCAGAGCCAAAGCATAAAGAGGCTAGAAAAATAGGTTGGGGTCAGGTTATGAAGAGCTTAAAAACCCAAAAGAGGAGTTTATATTTTGTCATAGCAGCAAAATAGAGCCACTGGCATTAATTTATGATCTGATCATAGCTTAAAGAAAAGCTTTTTTTTTAATCGTATGCAGAGTGGATCAGAATGAGGAGAGACAAATCAGGAGACAAATTAGAAGTGGTAGCTGTGTGAATAAGGACAAGGATAAAATGCCAGAGATGTTGTGGAGGTAGAAATGGCCATGAAGGCTTCATGAGACTTCTCTCAATGAAACTTTAGATAGTAAATGCTGCAATTCTTACAATAAATACCCAATTTTCCATAGCTTTCCACTGTCCTTTATTGCAGTAATCTACCCCATTATTCATGTGTGATATTAATGTTTTTTTCTCTGAGGGAGTGTATTCTTTATTTGTTCTATGGCCTGTATATACTTTAGACTTGGATTACAATGTCCATTCTGTGTCCTGCTAGGAGAGAGTTGTCTAGTTTATTCTATCTAGCAAAACATTATGTATGAAAAGGAGCTTAATATTTGAGTTTAAACAGACATCATATCTTATCTTTGCAGTGGAAGACTATTCTTAAAATGCCCTACACTTTTGGGGATAAACATCAATTCTTTGTCTCATATGCTGGATTAATAAATTACAAAACTTAACCTCCCAAGTGGTGTTTTTTTTTCCTACCCAGTGGCCAAATATGATCTGACATTTAGAAAAGGGTCAAATGATTTGGGAATTTTACAGTAAATAAAATTCAGATAGCATACTTGAGAAGCTATTTACAAGTTACAGAATTGCTTAGGTGAGGTAAGGCAATTCATAAATGATTCAGTAGTCCTCACAGGATAAATCTTATTTCTCATACAAACAAGTCCAATGAAGCTTCTGTTGTGTTTTTAGCCCCTGATAACATAAAAGAACACAGGTTAAGAACCTGACGTGGCATTAGAGTGCTATAAAATGTTCAATTAAACATAGCATCTGTAGGAAAAATGTTACCCAAGGCACAGCTCTTTGTTTGCCTTTAAGAACTTTAATGTGTCTTATTTATTGAGAGCAAAGAACATAAAGGATAGTAAAGTGACAACATCCAACTCATCTGAAAATATTTGTGTGGGTGTCAAGGCAAATAATAAATGAGGTTGCCTCCTGATCTTAGGCTTTTCAAAAGATGGACAGAGTTGTATTTGGTGTATTGCACCTTGTGGAATTCGAGCCAACTTAAAGAAAACTACTCTGGCATCTGTCTTGTTTTAAACTGATTGTCAACAGGAAAAAAGACTGGGGAAAGAAGGGAGGGTAGTCATAGTAGGGAAGGGGGCGTTGTGAGAAGCAGGCAGGGAAACATGGCAAGGCTGTTTTAAACCCTCACAATAAACTGTGGCTTAGAACCTTGACAGCTCCAGAACTTGACACTTGCATCCCCTCTCTAAGGGACTTCTTATGCCACACTCTACAGTCTGATCACGGCTGCTGAGCTGTGACGCCAAGGCACTGCCTGACCTGACATAATGGGCAGCTATTTACTGCAAACAAGGTAGATGGAAGAACATAGACTTAAATGATGCTCTGGTGTAAGAAGGAATCCACTGGGGTCCCTAGCAAGCCAGTCAATCTTCAGGGTTTTTTTTTTCTCCTTTCTCTTTCCTTCTTCTAGGTTGAGTCTGTTTATTTCTTTCCCTTAGGACCAAAGCATGGATGTCTAACTCTCAGCAATGCCTCCTCTGCTAATCTTTCCCTCCCATTCCCACCCAAGATCAATGCCATAGGTTAAAGAAGCAATTGCATGACAATAAATAGAAAGAAAACTAACTTTGTGTACCACAACCACTAAAAGGACTGTTTTCTGGGCTCATTTTTTATCTTTTACTGAGAAATATGAGTAGAAGTCCCAGGAGGCTTCCTGGCTAGGCTGTCAGTATTCCGTCAGTATGAATCCTGTTCAAACTTGATTTGTGAATTTTAAGTGTCAAAAGCTATAGTGAATCATGTAAACGTTTTTATCTGTTACATGAAACTTCCAAAGCAGAAGGTTCCTATCTTGGCCTTATCTTTGCCGTTTGAGGCAACGTTGTGGTGCAGTAAATAGAACACTGGGCCAGGAATTAGGAAGACCTGAGTTCATATTTGGCCTCTGAACACTTATTAGCTCCGTGACCCTGGACAAGCCACTTCAGTTCTATTTGCCCCAGTTTCTTTACCTGCAAAATGAGGATAACAGCATTTGCTTAGCAGGGGTCTTGTGAGAATCAAGTGAGATAATATTTGTACAGTGCCTAGTCTTACCACAATGGCACATAGTAAGCACATAATAAGTGCTATGTAAATGCTCATTTCCTTCCCTGTGATGGGGTCTTTTATTTTGGGTTTTCCTCATCTTTCCATTAGATAATAAACTCCTATGTCATAACTCTCTTTGTACCCTTAACAGGTAACAGAGTATTTTTATCATAGTAGACACTTAGCAAATATTTATTTGTTTGAATTAAATAGAATGAAAGCAATGTTGAAGATCAGTAACTCTAGGAATGGGGAAGGAGGATATGAATCTGAAGGGAAGGTCAAAAGGGAAAAGGACAAGAAATCCATGAATATCACTGGAAAAAATCCAAATTGAAACCAGGTTGTTTATATAGTTCCAGGTGAGAAGCAAGTCGGGCAATATCATTCAAGGTCTAGGCATTTGAATTAGAGAGATCTAGCATCAGTTATAAAGGACTAGATTATGGGTATACTCAAATTCTGGACAGATAATTCACCCACTGGGACCTGGAGAACAAGGAATAGTGGCCAACACTTGAGGAGACTAGGGAAGCTAGATAAGAAACCTATTCACTAGGACACAAGAAAGAAATCTAGTTGCTGGAAAGAAGGGACAAGTTGGAATCAATGTTGCAAAGAATTGTGCTACAGGACAAGGACTCTGTTAACCATTGTGGGGCTGGTGTATCAAGGCTGGGCAGGGACTAGAAGCAAACCCCTCTCTGAGAATCATTCTTTATAACAATAAAAAAGAGAATAAAATGTTCAGCAAAACCAATGAACACATCAAAAAACTTTGACACCTATGTTTTACACCTGAAGTGTCCCATTTCTGCAGTATCAAAGCCACAATGCACTTGACATCTCTAGAACAGTCACTAATCATGAAGAGGTCATAAGACTCCTGCAATGTGTCCCAGAACCTGAGTTGATGGAGACTTGCACTATACTACCATTCAATGGCAATGGCAAAGAATGTTCAAATTACCAAATAATTGTGCTCATTTCACATGCCAGCAAGGTTATGCTTAAGATTCTACCAACTAGGCAAGAGCAAGCTGGTTTTGAAAGAGGCAGAAGAACTAGAGACCAAATTGCCAGCATTCACTGGATTATGGAGATATCCAGGGAGTCCCAGAAAAATATCTGTTTCTGCTTCATTGACTACACTAATGCCTTTGACTGTGTGGATCACAGCAAAATGTGGCAAGTCTTCAAAGAGATCAGAGTACCAGGTCATCTTTCTCGTCTCTTGAAGAACCTATATGCACCAAGAAAGAACAATTTGAATGGAACATGGAACAGCTGATTGGTTTAAGATAGGAAAAGGACCATGACAGGGCTGTATATTGTCACCTTATTTATTTATTAAGCTCATGTGAAATTCCAGGCTAGATGAATCAAAATGTGCAATTAAGGTTACTGGGTAAAAATATCAACCATCTCGGATATGCAAATAATATCATTCTGATGGCAGAAAATGAAGAGGAATGAAGAAGCCTCTTGATGAGGGTGAAAGAAGAGAGTAAAAAAGCTGGCTTGAAGCTTAACATTAAAAAGCCTAAGACCCTGACAATTGGTCCTATCACTTCCTAGAAAATAGGAGAGGAAAAAGAAGCAGTGTCAAATTTGATATTCTTGAGTTCCAAGATCACTGCAGACAGTGACTGCAGCCATGAAATTAAAAGATGCTTGCTCCTTGGAAGGAAAGCTATGGCAAATCTGGACAGCATACTACAAAGCAGAGACATCACCTTGCAAACAAAGGTCTGTAGAGTCAAAGTTATGGTTTTTCCAGTAGCAGTGTATGGCTGTGAGAATTGGACTATAAGGAAGGCTGAGCACTGCAGAATTGATGCTTTTGAACTGTGGTACTGCAGAAAACTTTTGAGAGTCCATTGGACAGCAGGGAGGTCAAATCAGTCAATACTTTAAGGAATTAATTCAGGTTATTCACTGGAAAGTTAAATACTGAAGCTGGAGCTTAAATACTTTGGCCACATAATGAGAAAATGGGACTCACTGGAAAAGACCCTGATATTGGGAGATTAAAGGCAAGAGCAAAAGGGGAGGGTGGAGGATGAGATGGATAGGTAGTGTCATGGAAGCAATCAACATGAACCTTGGCAGACTTTGAGAGATAGTGGAGGATTGAAAGGCCCAGTATGCTATCATCCATGACAGGAGTGGGGGGGCTCACGAAGAGTTGGACATGACTGAATGACTGAACAACAAAAATTTATACTCCCTCTAGTTATTTAGAGACAATTTCACCTCCTCTAGGTCATTATAAAGCAAGATGTCTCCTAACAATGCCACCCCATTGTCTCTCAAGGCTTTGATGAAGAAAAGGAGATCTGCCAGTTGATGACCTGAGCTGCTTTCCTAGGGTACTTGGAATCTTCTGAGAGAGCAGGGATCTTGAAACCATAGCATTTCCCCTCAGCGGGAGAGAATAAAGAAGGGTCAGAGGAGGTCAGAGCAATCCTTCCTTGTTAGACATCTTCCTGGAGGAAGGATTGAAGAAAGCACTGGACCAGACAACTGTTCTTATTCCTTGTATGGTATAAATTTGCCTTAGACATTTCTTCTGGGAAGTAAGACATCCACTTCTGAAAGTCAGAGGCATGATGACAAAAGCTGTTTCTTCAAGGGCACATAATGCCTACTTCTGTGGGAGCAAGGGAGGTGGAAAAACCAATGCATGTGATGGTTGTGTGATTTTGGACCTTCTTTTAGGTAAAATGGGTGCCTTGATTAGAGCAATGGTACAGCAGGCCTTTTAAAGAAGAAAGATATGAGAACTTTGATGATGTGGTAGTGTACTTAACTGGCACTGCAATGCCATATTCCAAATAGATATCAATGGTAGATCTCTTGGCCTGAGATGGCTTATAGGTCACTTACTATATTCCAGACACTGTGCTAAGAACTAGTTATATAAATAAAGTCAAAAACAGTCAAAAACAGAGAGCAGGCTCTCAAGGACCTCTCAATCTAATTTTGTGGTACAAGTTAATCTAAACCTAAACTCTGCTAGACTGCTTTTCAAATTTCCCAAAAATTCTTGTTAAAGGAGACAACATAATCAAATTGGCAGTGGGAGGCAGGTTGAGAACTGTTCAGACTAGATCTGATATTAGATGGATGCTCTGATTGGCAGGTGGAGTATTGTTGGACAGGAGTAACTATCTGTTTTGTCCTTGGTGAAGGGGATAATATGGTCCTTCACCCACTGCCACAATATGGTGTCATTGCCCAAATGTTCATAGCAGTACTAGACTGAGTACTTAGCCTCTGCTCTTCTTGAAAGGTGTTATCCAAATTGTTTAGTTCAATAGAAGGTATTTTGTGTCTCTAATTGGAGCTGACATGATCCACAACATCAGGAGAGACATTAGTAAAATTCCTTCATTAATTCTGACCCCCAAAAGGTGAACCTTTAATTGCATAGTTCTGTTCTTTCCAGGCCCCAAACCACTAAGCCAAACTCATGGGCATTGCCCAGGAATCACTGTAGATAAAGATCTTATCCATTCCACATCCCTTCTATGCCAATCATGTGGTTTATAGCTCAGCCTGATGACAGGACTCACCAGAGCCTTCAGACTCCAGGGTACTTACCCATTGTTAGTGGCTTAGTGGCTGCCAAAGTCCAGTTATGCATGCCTCTCTAGTGTTGAGTGGAGTAAACTAGACAAAACATATAGGAAGGCTAGGTCCTTGTAGTCAGATCCCATTGAACTAATAGAAAAGACAAGTGGTCAGGCTGAGACTACAAACTTTACATATTGACAGAACCACAGGCTGTTGATGAAGGCCACTTACATTGGAGGGCCCTATTTGATCATGATCCTGAATATAGCATTTTCATTTAACCATAGAGACCACCCACATTGTTAAAGGGCTCATCTTGTATCACCCAACACATAAAAGCCAACTCTGGAAGGAGTGAAATTGCATGACCACATGCCATCTGGTTTGCAGCAGCTAGGACCTAGTAACAGATGAGCAATTGCTTTTGAAAAAGTGGAATAGTCAACAGATGCTTGGGGAACTTAAAGCTCCAGGACTCTCATGGCCATTTGGTCTAACCACCCTAAGTGCCTGCCAAAGACTCTTCGCGCCTGATTTTTATGGAAAGAAACCCCCAAAACATGGATCGCACAGGGTATGAGAATCCTGGATGGCCGTTTTTAGGCCTCCCAGGGTTATGACCTATTATGGACCCTGCACAAAAGAGAGAGATTCAAAGGTAACTTGGTAAATGGGGGCCACCAGTGAGGGATGTGAATTCTCTGTAACCTGAAGGAGTACAATAAGCTTCCGGGCTTCCTGTTTAGACTGTGATAGAGTATCATTATCTTGTTTGGAACTGTGACAAAAATCACTTGGGTTCTCCCCATCAACTGTATTTCCCCAAACTTGATGCAGTAGGCTGGGCCCTGGATTTCCATGTCCCTGATATGGGATACTGTCCTATACATTAATTTTGTTCACGCGAAAGCTTTTAGCTTGTCAATTTCATATATTAGAAACATTTTATCTTTTGTAAATGCCTCCACCCATTGCTTGATGAATAATTCATCCCCTAGTCATAGCTGTGAAAAGCTTCTGACCAAGTTTTCTTCTAATTGTTTTTTGGTATCTGGGGGTGGGGAACCTATGGCCTTGAAGACTGCACTTAAGGACTTTAAGGTCACACTTAAGACCTAGAAGTGTGGCCTTAAGGCTGCAGGTTTCCCCACCCCTGGTATATCCTTCCAAGTCATGTATCTATTTTAAGTTAAATGTGTCAATTGGTAGCAAGTGCTTACAATGTACCACATGCTATACTCAGCACTAAGTATACAAAGAAAGACAAAAATAGTCCCCACTCTTGAGGACCTCACAATCTAATATTATGGTATAAGTTGTTAATATAAACCTAAATTCTGCTAGACTGCTTTCCAATTTTCCCAATAATTGTTAAATAGGGAATTCTTTCCTAGATAATTTATATTTTCAGGTTTTCCCATATACTAGATTACTGAGTTCAGTTGTTTCTGATTCTTCCTTGTCTAGTCTGTTCCATTGATCTATTTTGCTATTTTTTAACCAGTACCAAATTGTTTTGGTTATTGCTTTATAATGATTACCACTTTGAGCCATGAAGTGCCATTCTTCCTTCCATTTCTACTTTTAAAAACTTATTTCCCTTGATGTTCTAGATTTTCTGTTTTAAATAATTTCTTCCTCTATCTCTGTAAGGCATCTTTTTGGTAGTTTGATTGATATAGAGCTAACCCTGTAGATTAATTTAGGTAATATTGTCATTTTTGTATTGGCATGACCTAGCCATGACAGCAAAATATACCTTTGGTTATTTATGTTGGTCTTTATTTCTTTAAGAAATATTTCCTAATTCTATCTACAATCAGTAGATTGACTCTAGTGCTTATGCAAATTATTCAATATCTCTAAGTCTCAATTCTTTTATCCAGAAAGTGGGAAAAGTAAATGCTTTTACTACTGACCTACAGGGCCAGCATGATAGAGAGCTAGTCTCAGAGCCAGGAAGTCCTGGGTTCAGTTTCTGCCTCTGACACAAATCCCAGCTTTGTGATTCTAAGCTTTCTTTCTTAGTGCTTAGTCAACACTCTAAACTGTATATAGATTACATAGGTGGTACCAATCTGCATTGGCAAATGGAAACTCCTTTTACCATCTGAGAAGAAACTATCCTCTACTATTGGGGAGAGGTAAATTGTAAGGTTTAAAGTACTCCATAAGTATGACTCATAATTATCATCCACAAAATGCTATTCATTAGGACTCTGCCACCACCCCCTTTCCACAAAATCCTGTCAGTAGACTGACTTTAATTTAGATGATTTTGACAATAACTACCATCAACTAGTGCTTCTTAGAAGTCTGATCTAATTTCTTCAGGACCAAATTTTTAATTCAATTGCTGTAGATTTTCTGAAGGGAGTCAGATCTGGAGGTTGGGGAACGGGTGTTTGTTACTAACAAGCAGATTCAAAGTGCGACAAGCACTGTTTTTAATTCCCCTGTGTCCTTCCACTAGATAGGTTTTGCTTTCATGTCATCACCATTGTCATGGCTATGATGCTAGCAATCAATTATATTCAAGGCCAGTTCCTCTGGGCTTCAAGAAACACGTATGTCTGTCATATCTTGCCTAGTAGCATCTTAATAGAAAGGATTCCAGAAAAGGTTTCTAACTACTTCAATTATTTCCCAATAGCAAGGAGTGTTTTTTCTCTCTAATGTCTTTTACATAAAAAGGAAACATCTCAAGATGGCTTCTTTGGTTTTCATTTTGTGAAGGTGTGACCACAGATGTGTGCAACGTTTTTTCACTGTCAAACTAAAGTGAGTCTCCTTTGAAGTCAAATTACTTAAGTAGAATAATGCTATGAAATGAAATTTTGCCAGTAGAAAGGATTCCTTTTTTAAAAATAGCTTATTTTAAAGATTGTTTTAATAGAATTTTTCTGTTATTTTTCATACATCACTATATATTCTCTTTGCTTTTTTGCTATCTTTCTTGCCCTTTTAGTAGAGTCCAAGCTTTTATTCAGATCCTGGAGAGATGATCCTGGAAAGATGGAGTCAGTTTGATCAATCAATCAATCAACCAAAATGCCTTTAAGAAGCACCTGCTATATGCCAGGCACTGTGTTAAGCACTTGAGGCACAAAGACAAAAGTGAAACAGTCCCTGGCCTTAAAGAGCTTACATTCTATCCAGATACAAATACAATGTGTGAGTATGACACACATGTATACATACATATATGTGTATGTATGTGTATGTGTGTGATAAATACTTTGATATATATGTGAAAATACTTTTTATTTTTGTTTGGTGGGGTCACTAGTAGTTAAGGAGATCAGAAAAAGCTTCATGTAGTTTTTCCAATGAGATATTTCACATTGTCTTCCATTTTTTCATTCCTTTGGTTCTGTTTGATAATATCTTGATTTCTTATAAAGTCACTAGCTTCCACTTGCTCCAATCTAATTTTTAAAGTACTATTTTCTTCAGTGGTCTTTTGGACCTCCTTTTCCATTTGGCTAATTCTGCCTTTCAAGGCATTCTTCTCCTCATTGGCTTTTTGGAGCTCTTTTGCCATTTGAGTTAGTCTATTTTTTAAGGTGTTGTTTTCTTCAGTGTATTTTTCAGTATTTTTTGGGTCTCCTTTAGCAAGTCATTGACTTGTTTTTCATGGTTTTCTCTCATCCTTCTCATTTCTCTTCCCAATTTTTCCTCTACTTCTCTAACTTGCTTTTCCAAATCCTTTTTGAGCTCTTCCATGGCCTGGGACCAGTTCATGTTTTTCTTGGAGGTTTCTGTTGTGGGCTCTTTGACTTTGTTAACTTATGTCTGTATTTTTTGGTCTTCTTTGTCACCAAAGAAAGAATCCAAAGTCTGAGACTGAATCTGGGTGCATTTTCGCTGCCTGGCCATATTCCCAACTAAAAAACTTGAGTTTTTCAGTGGGGTATGACTGCTTGTAGACTAAAGAGTTCTATGTTCCACGTTTGGGGGGGATGTGCCAGCTCTGCCACACCAGCACTGCTTCTTCCCCAAGAACCCCCAACCTGGACTGGGCTTAGATCTTCATCAGGCTGTGCACTCCTGCTCTGATCCGCCACTTAATTCCTCCCACCAGATGGGCCTAGGGCCGGAAGCAACAACAGCTGTAGCTGCCCCACCTCTGCTGCCCCCGGGGCTGGTAGCCGAACTGCGAACTCCTTCCACTCCTGCAGCTTTTCCCACTAACCTTCTCTGTTGTCTTTGGTGTTTGTGGGTTGAGAAGTCCGGTAACTGCCACAGCTCACTGATTCAGGGCGCTAGGGCCCCCTCCGACTGGCTCCTGGTCTGGTTGGTCCATGCTGCTCACACTGGGCTCTGCTCCGCTCCCAGCTCCCAGCTCCATGTGGGATAGACCTCACCCAGAGACCATCCAGGCTGTCTTGGGCTGGAGCCCTGCTTCTGTCTGCTGTTTTGTGGGTTCTGCCGTTCTAGAATTGGTTCAGAGCCATTTTTTATAGGTTTTTGGAGGGACTCGGCAGGGAGGTCATGCTAGTCCCTGCTTTCCAGCCGCCATCTTGGCTCTGCCCCGCCAGAAAAAGCTTCATGTAAAAGGTGGTATTTGAGCTTTGAAGAGATCTCAGGAGTCTAAGAAGCATGGATGAGAGGAAATGTAGTCCAGGCATGAGGTACAAAAACTGATGCAAAGACATAGGGAGTAAGAAATAGAATGTTTAAAATGAAGAGCAAGGAGGCCATCTAGGCTGGGACATAGGGTATCTGATGGGGAATAAGATGCAATAATTCTAGAAAGGAGGGAGGATGGCAGAGTAGGTCAGAAAATTCCAGGCTCTCAAGATTGCCCCCACAAAAGAGTTAAAATAACACCTTAGGGTGAACAAAGTGTGGGTAGAGACAAAGAAGAATAGGGGCACAACCAGGATCTTCCCAGGGCAATTTGAGAAGATGTGAAGAAAAATCCCAGAACCAGGCTTGGTCCCTTCAAGGAGTAAACACCTCCAGGTTAGTTTTCATTTTAACAACGAGCTGCAAGCTGCTTAAATAACTAGCGGCAAGTTGTGGGGTTAGTTGGTTTGAGAGGCTGCCTTGGCCCCAGCCAAAGGAAGTTTGTACCCCAGAATAGTGAGGGGAGTTGGGTGTTTGAGCCCAGGAAGATGGAGGGAACCTCCACTGACGAGGAACGCCAGACCCAGCTGTGCTGCAAAGAGTGGTGGGAGTGAGAAGGAACCAGCACACCGCCAGTGAGTGCAGAAGCAGTGGGTCAGAAAGCCCCTGGCTGTGGACACTTACAGGAAGTTGGAGGTTTGGCTTTGGTTCCAGGATAGAGGGGAGAACTGAAGATCTGGGGCAAGAGGCATCATTTCCTGTGCCAGAGGGCCAGAGATGATTACAAAAATCAAGCTATTACCACAAAAAATGCACAAAAGGAGAAAGAATCCAACCGTAGAAACCTATTACTGGAATAGAGATGACCAGGGTTCATCTTCAGAGGAGGGGATACTGAAGTAAAGAAACCCCAAAAGAATAATGTCAAGTGGTAACCTGCCCAAAAAGACTTTATAGAAGATCTTAAAAAAAGACTTTAAAAGTCAAATGACAGAGATGGTGGAAAAAGTAAAAAAATAAAAATTATCTGAGAAAAACAAGAAGGTTATGAAAGGAAAGTCAACCAATTAGTAAATGAGATATAGAATCTTAAGGAGGAAATGACACTTTGAAAATTAGAATTGGGTAAAGTGAAGCCAGTGAAATTATAAGAGATCAAGAAAAAATTAAACAAAACATGAATAGTGAAAAAATAGTAGAGAAAGTGAAACATCTTATAAGAAAAACAACAGATTTGGAGAATAGATCAAGAGGAGAAAATATAGAAATAATCGAACTAGATGGAAGTTATGATCAAAAAAAGGATCTTGATACCATAATACAAGAAATAATTAAAGAAAATTGTCCTGAAGCATTAGAACAAGGCAGGGAAGTAGAAATAGAAAAAAATCCATTGAACACCATTAGAAGAGATCCTATGAGGAAAACTCATAGGAATATCATAGTCAATTTCATAAACTTCCAGCTCAAGGATAGGATATCAAAAGCATCAAGATTAAAACCATTTAAATATGATGGTACCACGATTAGAATTACACAGGACCTAGCAGCAGAGACAATAAAGGACCACAGGTCTTGGAACACAATATATGGAAGAGCAAAAGACCTAGGGCTCCAGCTGAAAATATCATACCCTGAAAATTTAGGTATTATCTTTAATGAAAAAATGGACATCTGATAAACTCTCAGACTTTCAAGACTTTGTTAAAAAAAATCCTGAACTTAATAGAAGATTTGACATACAAGAACCAAGAAAAACATAAGGTACATATCAAAGACTGACTGTAAGGGATTCATAAGGACAGTTTACTTTTTATACAATATAAAATGTAAAAAGCATGTCTAAGATTCTTATTAATGATGGTGAGTTCATAAGAAAGAGGGGGGTAAACTTGAGTATGATATGAATTTAAAAAGTAAAACCATTTAGAAACAGCTAAAAAGAGTAACTATTTTATACAAATGAGGTGCAAGAGGAAGAAAGGATACAGAGGAATTAGATGGAAGAGGAGGGCTGGTAGTTCTGGTAACCTGCTTTCATTGGGAATGGATTTAAGAGGGAATACATATATATTTAGAAGAGTACAAAAGTCTTCTAAATTTAGAAGATATAAAATGGAAGGGGTATATAGAGTGGGGAGAGGACAAGGGAGGGATTTTTTCAGGGGAGAAGGAGGCAATAGGTAAAAGTGGATATAGAAGGGTGTTTAGATTTGTGGGAATGGAAGGACAGGGGAGGGATCCTTGAAGGGACATAGGCAAGTAATAGGAGGGCAAGGTAGCTGGTAGAAGTAGAGGAATCAGGAGGGGTAGGAAACAAGAGATATGCACAAATATAAAAACAAAGATCAGGAGTAGAGTATGTTTGGGAAAGTAAATGTCTATATATGTGTATATATATGTATGTGTGTATGTATATGTGTATGTATATATCTATAGCTACATAGAAGCATACCTAAACTTTATTGTAGCATTCAGGGGTAGGGTGTGGGGAGGGAAAAAAAAGAACGAAGTAAAAAAGTGCACAGCAGAGAACAAAAGAAAACTCACAAGGAAGCAAAGAAAAGATGATCAATTCTCAACACAACATGTATTATTTATCATACAGGCTTTCTTGAAATGAAAATCTATTATATATTTTGAATCCTCTCATGTTCTGCTATGTACACGACATGCTTTTTTTCCTTTCTTACTTTGTATTTAAGTTTCACTATTTAAGTTTATGATATGTTTTGTTCCTTTTCTCTATTCTGTGTTTGTGTTCTGGCCTTTGAGTCTAAAATAAAATAAAATTAAAAAAAAAAACCCAAGCAATAAAAAAAAAGAAAAAAAGAATTCTAGAAAGGAAGGATGGACCAAGACTGAAGGGTTTTGAATGCCAAACAGAGGAATCTGTATTTGGTCCTAGAGGCAATTGGAATCTACTGGAACTTTTTAAAGTGGAGGAATGACATGGTCAGAACTGTGCTCTAGGAATATCACTTGGGCTGCTGTGAAAAGGATAGATGGGTGAGGTAAGAGATTTGAGGCAAGAAAACCAGGGGACTATTACAGAAGTTCAGGTGAGAGGTAATGAGTTCCTGAACAAGAGTGGTGGCTACATAACTTGTAAGAAGAGGATAGATGTGTGAAATTGTCATGGAGAAAGCATTTACAATACTTGGAAGGTGATTGGAGGGAGAAGGAGTTATAGTTAAGAGGCAAAGATTGCTTGGAAATTGAAAACAATGGGTGGTTAGAAGGATGGTGGTGCTTTTAATAAGGAGAAGTTAGGCAGAGGGTTGGGTTTAGGGCAGGATCTGGGAAGGAGTAAAGAGTGAGCTCTCTTTGGAGTGGGTCATACTGTAGTGGTAATCAGGGTGGGGCTTTTTGCTGTTCTTCTCTAAAGTGCCTTTAATGATTCTGGCCTTTGTTTGAATGGGGCAGGTGAAGTGGAATCTTTTGTCTTGGAATGATTCTCAGCACTGAGACAACTGGGAGTCATTGATTGGAAACCAAGTATACGATAGTACTAGGGATTAATTAACTTCCCCATACCCTAAATGGGACTTTTCACTGTTTTTTGAGTGCTCCCCAGCAATGAGATAATTAAGTGCCCCAGGGCCCTGAGACAGGTATATAAGATATGAGATTGGTGTTTTGTTTTGTGGGTATACTCATTGAAAGAATATGAGTGACCAGACTCTGGCCAAGCCATTGAACCACTCCCCCCCCCCCCCAACACACACACACTTTGTAACTCAGACAGATAGATGTTGGTGCTTCCCTCGTAAGTATGAATTGTGACTTGAATCAGACAAGGTCTCTCTGTTGATGCTTGTAATTTCTGTTTGTTTTTGCCTTGAAGTTCAGGGGACTGATCTCCCCACCCCCCTACTAAGTGAATGATATATGTTTGTTTAATTAAACTGAGATTGTTAACCCCTTAAAGTTGCTTTCCTTAGAGAAGCAGATCAAAGACCTGTGTTGGCAACCCTTTCGTTGTGTTGGTTGTTGTTGGTCTTACACAGCCACAGTAGCTGCTAGCAGATTGTTGTTACAGATACCCATAGGACACCCAATGGGAAATGTCTGCTAAGGTATTAATGATACGGAAATGGATTTTAAGAGAGAGACCAGGACACTATATGTACGTATCCACATATACATGTATGTACGTATGTATGTACATATATAAATATAATATTATATATTTATTTTGCTTAGAAATGATAATCAAAGATTATAGAGTATATAGAGAAAAAAGGGCCCAGATCAGAGTTTTGGGGGTATACCTAAAGAGAGTAGTGTTGTTGTACCAGAAGCGAGCGAGACACACCACAGAGTATAAGTTTTAAGTGGAGAATTTATTAGCCGGCGGCCATCGGGGTACGGCACCACAAATCAATGGCAAATGTGTTGGGGTGATGGCTTGGCTTATATAGGATATGGGGGTACAGAGTAAGGGGGATGAGGAACAAAGGTCCTGGCTGATCAAAAGATTCAGTCAGGTTATTGTACTAGTGGGATAATCTCATTTACATTCCTTGGTGGAGTCACAGAGTCCCAGGGATATCTCCCAGGAAGGGTCCATCAAGTTATCTCTCAGTGGGATGGTCCTATCTATTGACATTCCAGGAAGGAACCAAGGAGTCTCAGGGATATCTGCTAGACAGGATCTGCCAGGTTATCTCTCAGTGGGATGGTCCTATCTATTGACATTTCAGGAAGGAGCCATGGAGTCCCAGGGGTTTGCTAAATACCAAAGATATCTGAATCCATTCTTTCTGGGGGGGCTTGTCAGTAGCTAGGGGTTACTCAGGGGTTCCTAATTTTCCTTGTATTACATTCCCCACTTTTTTTCTTCATGGGAATTTCAAATCCTTGAAAAAAGGAACGACCTGATGGGGCATAGCAATAAAAATTAGGAGGCCAACCAAAACGCTAAGCAGGGGTGACAATGAAAGAAACGCTAGGTCGTGGCCCCCAGGGGAAGGCCAGACCTAGTTGGAAGACTCAAGGAGAGTCCAAGGAGCCTCCCCAGGTACTGCACTCCAGAAATTTAAAAAATGGTATAAAACATCCCACATTTCCCAAAACATCCCATATTTCCCCCCCCTTTTTTTTTTGGTCAAAGGCAAACTGAAAGTTTTGCCTAAAGACCAATTAAAGGTATGGAAAAAAAAAAAACTCTATTTCCCACAGGGTGAAGTTTTAAAATCCCTATCTAGGTGGAGTCAGGTTTTCCCTTTTCTGTATTGGGACATCCCCAGGGATGGGCAGAAATTGTAAACTAACTGTAAGTAAGTAGAGGGAACATAATAAAAGTTCAGGAAAAACAGTCTTGGGAACACAAGGACGCAGAAGGGAAAAAAGCAGGTCTTTGCTCAGGTTCTGGTTCCGGATCCCGTGAGAAAGCCGTCCGTGTCCGGTGCTGTCCCTCCCAGGCTCTTGGAACCGCAGGGCGAGGTCTTCTATAGGCCCAGATGTCCACTCCTCACAATGTTCATTTAAAGCAGTACTTTAAAATCCCAGATGCCTGATTGTAGTTATCTGGTCCCTTGATAGTAAAAGAGAGTTCTGCTTCTCTGGTTCAGATCTAGAAATTCTCAGACAATTTTAACTTACTATAACTTACAGATACCTTACAAAGGGGATATATTTTCACCTGTACCACTATCTTATACAATTTTCTTGTATTAGCATCCAAATTTAAGATCTTATTACCAAAACACACTTAACAGCTCGAATTTCCAGAATTGATAAATTTTTAGAGCCAATCATACACATCTGTACATAATTGCCTTTTTTCAAAATTCACTATGCCTTCCTTTTATTAGACATTGATCACATTACATCTTTGCCTTATTTGCTTTGCCTAATCATTTTCCCTTTTGGAGGATGTTATCCCTATATTATTTCAATGTTTTATTTGGTCATGAACATAAGTTAAAATTGTAAGCTATTCATACCTGTATCCTATTATAATAACTCAGAGATATTTCAATGTTCATCTATTACCTAACAGATTTAGCATAGTGCTTACAAAACTTCTTGTTAATATAAATTTGCTATGAAAGAAACAAGGGACTATGTCAAATATCTTAACAGAAGGAAAAAACTTACTTCCTTAGCTCTGTTTGATTCCAGGCACGAGTCATATCTGATAGCCAATCTTATAGTCACCAGGTGCTGAAAGCAGGGCTTAGGTGTAACCAGGTGGGGACTTTCCTTTTCAGAAAGGAAATAGCAGAGTTGGGAAATAAAGTCAGGAAGATCCTACCTAGGCTGTGTCCAAGGTCGTCTTCACAACTGCTCCCAGGCAGACCCACCTAAAAAATTCTCAGCTTGTAACGCCTGCCATGCCATTACTGGCTTCATGTGACCTAGTCCTGTAATCAGAGCTTAAGACAATATTAAATTGTAGTCCCAAAAAATCTTAAATAGCAAATAAATATCCTTCAGATAAGACTGCCCAAATTTTATTGAGCTAATAATTATCAAATCAAGCTACATAACTTTTCCATCTTCTAAATACTTCCTCACTCTCATCTCCAACTTACTTTGACCATCTGAAACTATCATTCTCGGGACAAGAGGGGCTTAGCTAACTCCCATTTGTCCCCAAACTTTCTTATCTGCCTTTCCTATTTTCCCTCAACCTTAATTCACCTTTCCAAATCTTTCAAACCTAGTACTAAGTCTTCTTTACATTTCAACCATAAGACAAAACAACTCATAAGTTAGTACTTTCATTGTCATAACTGTGTATACTGGAATCCCATTCCAGCTTCTTAAACACACAAAGACACAAAAAAAAGGGGATTTGTTTTTTGTGATAACTCATTCTAAAAGAAGGAACACTTATTAAAAAGATCTGCCATCTCACCTCCCCCCTGAGGGTGGGTTCTTCTCCATCAGATGGCAGACTTCACTAATTAACTACTAGGCCAAACCCATCTCAAGTCTTAGTCTAATCTTATCAGTTTTTTTAAGAAGCCAGGTTGAAGGCTTCTTGACCCCTACTGTCCTCTTATTGCTGCCCCTCTCCTTTCCTTCCCTTCTGACAGGTGGGCTAAGGTGAAATTCTTTTCTTCTTATCTAAACTAAGGGCGGAGAGGAGTAAGGAATACAGACTGTCCTTTGGAACCTCCTTACTCAAAAAAAAAACTTGAATAAGACATTGAATGGGTGCTTCTATAGATAAGCATCAATTCTAATAATTCTAATAAGGATTTTTTATCCAGATGTTAAAAGGCATGCTCGCTAAACTTTCCTGAACGCAATTATTTAGAAGGTTTTAAAATGATAGACATCTCCTTTTTCCTTAAAGCAAATTAACCCTTAAATGCTGGAATTCATTAACTAAGTTGGTGCCAAATGTCCTCACTCTCAAATATTGCACAGAATTCCTAGACATTACAAAGTTCCTTAATCAAAAAGTGTTATAATGGGAGGACACTTAATTTCTATAAATTACATACTCAATTAATTAGCCTTATCACAATAATAAGGTTTACCAGGACTTAAAAAAAGCTTTTTCCATAAGAATTCCTCTACACAGAAAAGTCACACAAGATTGATAAGAATTCATGACTAGATGGTTTCAAAAGTTCTTGTTTCAGTTAATAACCTCAATTTCTTAATTAACTATGATTCTTAATCTAACAACATCCAGATTATAAGAGAAATTATTCTCTAACAGCACAGGTAATGCGATATTAACCAATTTGTATATAATAACTAACTTAGAAATAAGTACACCACAAGCAATTATCATGTATCTAAAACTTGAAACAGATTCCAATTAATTACCAATCTAGTGATCATAACTGAGTTGGATAAGCAAATCAAATCTGATTCATAACCACTAGTGGTAACATTTTAATTTCTAAGGCCCAATATTCTCTGCATTGTAAAAGATTACCACATTTTTCAATATTGCTGATACATCTGTTTGTCAAATTACACAATTTAGAAATGTACCAGTGCCTTAAACATAATTATGCATTTTAAAACTTGAAACAACCCTTTTATCAATTTAGGTGAACACATTTCTAAATCTCCTTGCTCAGAGAATCTTTCATATCATTATTTGAAACTATAACTTTAAATCACCAGATATATTCTCATAATAGAAACTTTTTCACACAGAAAGTCTGTTCTCATGGTTAAATATCAGTATTATTAATTATTTACTTGTTATAACCACATATAACAGTTCCAAATTTTATCACATCCCTTTAAAAAAACCCAATTCACATATATCAAAATCAGATTAAAATTGCTATAATATCATTTCTTACCACACAATGGTCTTCTCAAATTTCACAATCTAAGAGAATTTTTGGGAACACAATGCAAGTTTAGAAATACAGAAACAATAATTTTCAGATGATATCTATTGCATGTCCAGATACACATGTAGAAATTATTCAGCTTATTACTTTTGGTATTATATGTTAATGTATTAATATATAAATACATGTATCACATATATTAATACATTAACATCCCAAATACACTTTATTTAGCTGTATATTCTTCAGCACCACTACCTCTGGCCCAGGTATAGGAACTTTTGCCTGGCCATGAATGAACTTATGAAAGAAAGAGAAACTTAATTTTGCACCCACTTTTCCAAGCTTCATCTTATACAAAAATGCCTAAAAGGATTTTTTTTTTCCGGACTCCCAAGGAAGATAAGAGCAGGAAAAAAAATCCCTTTTAATTTTCTAAAGGGCTCCTCCCTAGGTGGGGCCTGGCAGCCCCTTGAGGGCAAGGAGCCTACCCTTCCAAGCACTAACTGACCAACCCTATTTCTTTACAAGTTTCCTTTTAGCTTCAGCTCTGATAACCTTTCACTGTGGAGGGTGGGGGAAGGGTGAGACCAGGAGCAGCACATGGCAGCCAAGAGGAGCACATGGACTCCTGACTAGACAGGTAATCTCAAGCTGCTGCTCTACCACCCCCTAAGTTCCTTATACAGGTTTTCTATCTCTCTCTTTCACAAATTCACCTTTTAAACTTTACCACAAGGACGGGCTACAAAGGTACTCAGGGGCACAGGACTGACTGTCAGTCTGTGAATTTCTATCCCTCTCCTCATTGCCCAGTGGGGAGGGCGATTTAAGTTTTTCCCTACAGTTCTCCTGCATTCTCTACTAATCTGATCCGGGAGGAGAAGAGTTTGATTTAACTGCTCTAACTTTTACTGTAGCCCTAGTGAAAAGATCTCAATGATTGTAATTCAAGTAAAACTTCACCCCTTGCTCACTCCCAAAAACCTCTTTTGTACTTGAATCTAAGGGAATCAGGGACTGGGACAAATGCGAGAGTCCCACTGAAGACTTTAACTGAGGTTTTAGCCACAAGGCATTCATTGGGAGGAGATGTTTTCAGCAAGAGTGAGCTCCTGGAATGGATTTACAATTTCAGGAGTTCTTTCTTCCCAAATTCAACTAACCAATTTCCAAACTTTTTAACAATTTAAAAACCAGAATTTGCCAGATTTTAACCTATTCCCCGTAGTTCCACGCTGGCCAAACGGGAGCCACAAGGAAGGGAGTCTGTTTCCCTATTGACAGCCTGATATCTCTGGCTGCCTATGTTTCAGATTTTTTTTTTTTTTCAACAAAACATAGACATTTCACAATTAACACAGACACGCGAACAGAGACGAACTCAAAACACAACAAAATTCACGGTGTGGATCGAATTGAAGGCTAAGCAGGTCCCCTCAGAGGAAAGATTTCCTCCTCAAAGATACGACCCCCAATCTCTCTCACACTGCAACACAAAACAGAGAACCACACAGTGTGGGTGAAATCGAAGGCTAAACAAGTCCTCTCAGAGGAAAGATCTCCTCCTCAAGGATACGACCCCCAATCTCTCTCACACTGCAACACAAAACAGAGAACCACACAGTGTGGGTGAAATCGAAGGCTAAACAAGTCCTCTCAGAGGAAAGATTTCCTCCTCAAGGATACGACCCCCAATCTCTCTCACACTGCAACACAAAACAGAGAACCACACAGTGTGGGTGAAATCGAAGGCTAAACAAGTCCTCTCAGAGGAAAGATTTCCTCCTCAAGGATACGACCCCCAATCTCTCTCACACTCCAACACAAAACAGAGAACCACACAGTGTGGGTGAAATCGAAGGCTAAACAAGTCCTCTCAGAGGAAAGATTTCCTCCTCAAGGATACGACCCCCAATCTCTCTCACACTCCAACACAAAACAGAGAACCACACAGTGTGGGTGAAATCGAAGGCTAAACAAGTCCTCTCAGAGGAAAGATTTCCTCCTCAAGGATACGACCCCCAATCTCTCTCACACTCCAACACAAAACAGAGAACCACACAGTGTGGGTGAAATCGAAGGCTAAACAAGTCCTCTCAGAGGAAAGATTTCCTCCTCAAGGATACGACCCCCAATCTCCCCACACCCAAAACACAAAACAGAAAACCAAATGGCATGAGCTGATTGAAGGCTAAACAAGTCCTCTCAGGGGAAAGATTTCCTCCTCAAGGATACGACCCCCAATCTTCCCACACCCCAGTAGGAAGGGTGGCGTCCCAGCTTCCTAGCTCTGTACCACAGCCTCGTCAGGGTTTAGCATGGTATCAGAGATCCAAATGGCTAGCCCCAAACCAGAAAAACCTTACCTCTAGAGGTCTACAAACCAGAATTCTCCATAGGCCGAAAAGGGACAGGTCAGCAAAGAGCCCATTCTCCGAGACCATCACTCCACATCAGAGTCCTAGGAAAAGAAATCCCCAGGAGCCGGCCCTCTGAAGTGAGAGAAGGTGGATCGGGGGCAGAGACTCCCTGTTGAGGTCCGGAATTCTGTGTGTGTCTCCAGGGCGGTAACACGAAATACCGCCTCATCTCGCTGGGGCCTCCAAAATGTTGTACCAGAAGCGAGCGAGACACACCACAGAGTATAAGTTTTAAGTGGAGAATTTATTAGCCGGCGGCCATCGGGGTACGGCACCACAAATCAATGGCAAATGTGTTGGGGTGATGGCTTGGCTTATATAGGATATGGGGGTACAGAGTAAGGGGGATGAGGAACAAAGGTCCTGGCTGATCAAAAGATTCAGTCAGGTTATTGTACTAGTGGGATAATCTCATTTACATTCCTTGGTGGAGTCACAGAGTCCCAGGGATATCTCCCAGGAAGGGTCCATCAAGTTATCTCTCAGTGGGATGGTCCTATCTATTGACATTCCAGGAAGGAACCAAGGAGTCTCAGGGATATCTGCTAGACAGGATCTGCCAGGTTATCTCTCAGTGGGATGGTCCTATCTATTGACATTTCAGGAAGGAGCCATGGAGTCCCAGGGGTTTGCTAAATACCAAAGATATCTGAATCCATTCTTTCTGGGGGGGCTTGTCAGTAGCTAGGGGTTACTCAGGGGTTCCTAATTTTCCTTGTATTACAGTGTCATGAAAGAAAGAAAAGAGAGAATCAAGGAGAAGAGGGTAAATGCCAAATGTTTCAAAGAGGTCAAATAGGATAATGTTTGAGAAAAGATAATTGAATTAGCAATTAAAAGATCATTGGCAGTTGTTTCAGTTGAGTGATGTTTGAAAGCTAAATTGCAGAGGGTGCAGAAGTGAGAGGAAAGGATATGGAGTAAAAAGTATAGACAGCTTTTTCTAGGCATTTGGCTACAAAATGAAAGAAAGACATAGTATGGTAGCTTGAGGGCATAGTAGAGTCAAGGGAAGGCTTTGTATTCCAAAAGAGCAAGAGGTTAATAGAGAGAGGTTGTATGGAGGAAGAAACTGACTTTTAGGGACCTGATTAGGAAAGTATTTGAGGATATAAGTAATTTTTTCCCTCTGCTTGTATTTGGGCACATTTCTAGTACAAAAGGACTTTTCCTCTTAGAAAAGACATGTGGTACCAGATAAGATAGGAAATTCTTGAGATTTCTTCTTGGTTACCTGCTATTGCTATCTGAATTAAGATGAGACTATTTGGACTTGGTTCAGGAAATAGCTTTCTCTAGTTGTCTTCAGATATTTTTGATTGAGCACTTCAATGAGTTAAAAACTGAAGCTAAAAAACTTCAATGAGTTAAAAAATATGAACATGTATCCCAATGGGTATATACTCACATATATATATATATACGTATATATATATGTATATATACATATATATGTACATATATATTTAAAAATCAAGTACATGTATAAAAATACTAATATATCATGTATCTTAAAACATATACAAAATAGAAAATAAGAAAAGATGAAATAAATATGAAATAAACAGTAGTTTAATAATTTTCATCATTGATAATACTGATTTTAGTGAGAGCAATGTGATTGAATAGGGTTCATTATTTTAAAAAATCTTAGTTGTGATACAATGATGTGAAGGTTTGCTTCTAAGTTATTTATTACGATGCTTTGCTTTAATAGCTGTCATAGTTGAAAAAGATAACTCAGTGAGATACATAGATCCAAATGGGAGAAGTGAATCATTGGTCATGCTTACTAAATCATAATACTCAATTTTCTTTTTTTTTTCCTCTTTTTCTTGGAGGAGGGCAAGGCAAGGCAATTGGGGTTAAGTGACTTGCCCAAGGTCACACAGCTAGTAAGTGCCAAGAGTTTGAGGTCGGATTTGAATTCAGGTCCTCCAGACTCCAGGGCCCATGCTCTACTCACTGCGCCACCTAGCTGCCCCCATAATACTCAATTTTCAATTCCATCTACCAATTATGCAAAGGTTTTTGTTAAATTTTTGACTGGTAAATTTCCACATTCCCTGAAGTAATTTAGTTGTTCTTATAAATTAATCAGAGTGTATTATATTTTTATATTTTGACTAAATGAATCAAAATTCACTGAAACTTTTCATTTGGAAGATATTTAAGCAGCTAAGAAAAAAACTTGTTTCCAAGTTTTAAAAAATACATATTTGAGAGTTTTGTAGGGGATACACACTGAGCAACAAAACTTAGATTTTTAATTATCTTCTGAATTGTAATGACTTCATACTATTTTAGTTAATACTATCTCAAGGTAAAATAAGTATGTAGGGTGAAGTTCAGTGAAAAACAATGGATGTAAATCTGCATTTTAAATAATCTTCATAACTTTTTTTGCTAACTTCCTGTTATATCTCATCAGATCATCATAATTTTTCCCTTGTAAGGCTGATAATAAAGAGTTCATACTAGGAGTAGAAGAAAGGTCATCTCATTTATTTTCTTGTTCACTTGTGTTTGTATTATTTTAACTCTCATCAATCTGCTTATCTTTTTAAACTACTTGTCCATTTTTGTGAGAGATAGTTTGGTTAAATCCAGTTAATATAATCTTTAAATCTACTTAACTGGACACATGCAATTTTAACACATTGCAATATAATGAAAGCGAATAAATAAATTAGAGTATTGCTATCAATCCCTCTGGGCTGTGTAATCCCCACTCTTCTGTCAGGATACCTCAAATACTGTATGTGACACAGGACCATTTGACACACAGACTGAGTGAAGGTACCAGACTTAATCCATATAGCTTAATTTCTTTCTTTTTCAGGATAAAAAATAAGTATAAATAGCTCCAATATATTCTTACTTCACTCTAAAGGATCATCTTGTGGACCCCACTTTAGAGAACATTGTCCTATAAGATATTTCTACCTGGATGTCTTTTTGACACTTTAAACTCATTATGTCTAAAATGGAATTTATAATCTTCTCCAAAAGTTCTTCTCTTTTTGATCTTACCCATGTTTAAAATCTCAGAATTATCTTCAGTTGTCTTTTCTTTACCACTCCCCTGTCCCATGTTTAACAGTATCTCTGGCATATGCTACCTCTTCCCTATTCCCTCTACCACCGGAGACATTCATTACCATATGTAAAGATAACTTCAAAAATCTTTTGAAACAAGTTTTCTTGCCTCCACTCTCTCCTCACATGAATTCATCATTCACATCTGCCAGACTGAACTAGTCACAGTAGTGCCTTGCTCAAAATCCTTCAATATTTACTTGTCATTGTAATTCCTGTTTCAAAGTCCTTTCTCACAGAAATTACAAGTATTGTTACTGAATCTTTAAGTGCCAAATGGAATGTTACAAAAAAAATCATGCTAACAGTTTCATATGTGCTTTCCCCTATAGAATCAGAAAGAGGGTGTGTACTTTATTTGTGATCTATGAAGACCTATGAGGAATCTCTGGAGAAGCTAGAGAGGGTTAAGATAAGATGAACTGTGCATTTTTAAAAGTCAAATTAAATTTTTTTAAATTACATAGCACTTATTTTCCTTCCAATTACCCCACTGAAAAAAAATGAAAATGAAACTCTTGTAACAAATACAAATAACTAAAACAAATTCCTACATTGGCTATGTCCAAAAATGTATGCTTACTCTGCATCTTTAATCTTTCACCTCTGTCAGGAGGTGGTATATAGCACCTATAGGCCTCTGGAATCATAGGTAGTCAGCACATTGATTTAAACCAGTTCTTAGTATTTTTTAAATCTGTTGAAGCTGTTGGTCTTTGCAATGTTGTTGTTGTGTAAATTGTTCTCATAGTTCTGTTCACTTCACTTATCACCAGTATTATATATACTGATACAAGTATTATATTACTGATACAAGTATTATATATACTATTACAAATA
The DNA here is from genome assembly GCF_011100635.1 of Trichosurus vulpecula. Taxonomy (NCBI): domain Eukaryota; kingdom Metazoa; phylum Chordata; class Mammalia; order Diprotodontia; family Phalangeridae; genus Trichosurus; species Trichosurus vulpecula. Next base: position 510,488,684 of record NC_050573.1, on the reverse strand, counting down.
ATATTTATATAAGTATTCCCAGGCTTCCCTAAAACTGTCCCTTTCACAATTTTTTTGTGTCATAACAATATTTCATTGCCTTTGCATACCGGAATTTGCAGCTATAAATGTATGTTCGATAGAACTTGCTAGAATGATACAATTCATCTGGTCTTGATTCTCTCTCCTTCTCCTCTCCTCCCCCCCACCCAACCCCCAGTTTGGAGGTATATTTGCTAATTGTTCAATTTCTTTTTCTGAGACTGGGTTCTTTTTATTCCCATCTTTTTTATTCTAAGTATTATTTTTGTAAATATTCATCCATTTTATTTAATTTGTTGGTTTTGGAGACATGAAATTGGGCAAAATAGTTTCCAACAATATTCTTTTTTTAATGCATCTTTTTTTCAATTTTATTTTTTTGAAGAGGTGAGGGCCAGGCAATTGGGGTTAAGTGACTTGCCCAAGGTCATACAGCTAGTACATGTCAACTGTCTGACACCGGATTTAAACTTAGGTCCTCCTGACTCTAGGACTGGTGCTCTATTTGCTGTGTCACCTAGCTGCCCCAACAGAATTCTTTAGTTGCATTCTTTCTCTCTCCTATGAATTTCCCTTTTCTTTTTTGATACTGGCAATTTGGTTTTCTTCTTCCTTTCTTTAAATCAAGTTAGCTAATTGTCCTTAACTTCTTTCTTGTTTGTTGTGGTGGTTAGATTTGTCTAGATCTAAGCAGGGTGCTCTTAGGTCTCTCATTACCATGATTTTAGTGTCTACTGATTTCTATAACTTGTTAAATTTTTCCTTTAAATATTTAGATGCTATGCTATTTGGTGCATATATATTAAGTATTGATATAAAATCATTTTTGAGGGTACTTTTTTGCATTATGTAATTTTCTTGTTTGCCTCTTTTGGTCAATTCTATTATTATTCTTACTCTTCTGAGATCGTTACTATGTCTGTTAAAAAAATCAGTTAACCAATAGCTGAATTTTGCTCCAATAACTCATTGGAATTATATGAATATTTATATTACAAGCCTTTTTTTAAATTTAAATGACATATTTATAGATTCTGTTTCTAATTCCCTTTCTACTTACTCCCTATGCTTCTTGTATCTTATAGGTGAATTCATACCATTCACTTTCACAGTTAATTGTATTTTTCCCTCATTCCTCTTCTCTTGTACTTTTTTGTTTTAGCCTTAACTTCACTTTCTTTTTTTTCTTTTTTAGTAAAAAGAAAGTGATGATAGTGTGTTCATCACCAGTATTCAGTGCTTGTTGCAAGCTACTTCTATCATACCCTGTAACCTCTTTTCTTTTATTAGGTTTTGAAAGTACATTTGCATACCTCCCCCATTAGAATGTAAACACTTTTTTCCTTTAGTTGCTCACACGTGTTTTGCTTTTTATATTTCTTTTGAATATTACATTTGCATTTCAAAGTTCCTACTCAGCCCTGATCTTTTCATTAGGAATATTTGTATGTCCTCCATTTCATTAAAAGTTAATTTTATCCTCCCATAGGGTTATACTTATTTTTTCTGGGTAATTTATTCTTGGTTGTAAGCCCACATCTCTTGACTTTTGTAATAAATTTCCAGCTCTCTTTTCCTGTATCATGGCAGCTGCTAAATCTTGTGTGATACTGTGGCTCCTTGTAGTATTTTCCTTTGTCCTAGAAGCTCTGGATTTTGTCTATAATGTTTCTAGGAGTTTTCATTTTAGGATCTTTTTGTCTATGTTGTCTATTGGCCCCTAATTCTAAAGAGTCTAAACATTTCCTTTGCGACTTCTTGAAATATGCTATGTAGGTCCTTTTTTGAGAGCATGGCTTTCAGGTGGTTCAATAATTTTTAAATTACCTTTCTTTGACTTGCTTTTTAGGTCAGTTGTTTTTACCATGAGAAACCTTTACAATTTTTTACTTTTAATATTTCTTGTGTCATGAAGTCAACAATTTTTGTTTTTTTTCCATTTTAATTTTTAGGGGACTCTGTTCAATATGTTTTTGTACATCTTGTACTAAACCAGGGGAGGGGAATATGTGCCCTTGAGGCCACATGTGGCCTTCTAGGTTCTCAAGTGTGGCCCTTTGACTGAATCCAACAATTGTTCTATGAAGTTTGGATACAGTCAAAGGGCCACACTTGAGGACGTAGAAAGCCACATGTGACCTTGAGGTCACAGGTTCCTCTCCCTAGTACTAAATTGGTGGTTTGCCCTCCGAGTCTTCCTTCAGCAGTCATTTCTTTTCCTTATAATATCCTTTTTAATACTTAAGAAATTTTTTTTTCTCTTCCAGGAATTCTAGTTGACCAAGTGACCAAGATATGTTTTGCTTTGAGGCTTTGCTTGTAAATTTTCTGGAGTTATCCTCTTCTGTATTTGTGTCTTGGAGATTCTTTTCTCCACAAGAACTCTTTATCATCATTATATTTTATTTTTTATTTACACATTATTCAAGTCTTACTTCTAGAATTGATTATTTGGGTTAGGGCTAGACTATGCTAGAGCTAGACTTTTTGGGGAATGGTGGTATCCTATATTGTCCTAGTCTGAATTATGTAGGGTCCTGACGCTATGTTCTTTGGGTGCTGAGTACCATGTTTGTCACAGAACTCAAGGGGAACTCAGGCCTATAAACTTTTAGCAGACTTTAAGTGATTGGATCTGGAGCACAGTTTGATCTCTGCACTCTGGACCTAGGTTTGGGTCTGAGCAATTTAACTTCAGGGTTGCCTCTGGGTAGCAACAGGCAGTTGCTAGTCCCAGGACCTGTCAATTAGCTGAAAGGCTCTGAAATTCCAGAGTAGCAAAGTTGTAACTGTTCCTCCTTGTCCAGAATTCTAGCCCTGGTCACTTTACTGGGACCTAAATCTGTGATCCCACACTGGAATCAGAGAAACAGAACTGCATACTCATCTCTATCCCAGAGTTCCTCTCCTGGTCACTTGCCTGTGGGCTGAATTTATAATCTTGGGTTAGAAAAGTAGCCCATTGTGGCTTCTTATTGGATTTCCCAATGATTCCTCATTCTAGAATTCTTTCTTGATCTTTGCTGGAGTAACTACAGGAGAGGACTGGGCTTCTTCCTACTCTGCCCCCTTTACAGGTGAGTATATACAATGAACTGAATGATGTGGCATTATATTACCAGACAAGTAGAATAATGTATAGTTGTACTGAAAGTGGGAATTAGTAGTCTCCAATTGGCAGAATATTTTCCTTAATCTCTTGCTTGATCTTTGTTTTGAAGTATACTTCTGTTGGCCTGAGAGATATCTGATTTTGTGGGAACGCAAGCTATCCTGAAACTTGATACCAGTTGATACTGATGCCAACAGGCACAGAACCAATTTGAGTCCAAAGGGAATAGGTATCCTATTCAAAATTATTGACTGGATTTTTGAAAGGAAACACTTATCTTAGCAAGTTTCCCTTTCCATAACACTAACATGAAAAGATGCCACTTAACCTTTGTCATGTGACTCTTTAAGGTAAGCTGCTTAAGTTTCTTTTTCTTTTCTTCTTACCAGTGTGTTCCCCATGACTTGCACAAAACAGTGCTTATGTTAATGCCAAGATATCACTCAACCTTAAAAAAAGGGTGTAGTGATCAGTATCCATCATCTTCTCAACTGCCTTGTCACTACCATCAATTAATACAATTGAGCAAAAAATGTCATGGGTCTTGTGAAAAAACCTTTTCATAGCCTTTCAGGGGGAAGTTTACTTCCAGCTTTTTTCCCTTGCATTAGCTCCTGTCATCCACAAAACAACAGAACCCAGTGGTGTCAATTATATTTGATTGACTGAGTAAAGCACACACACAAATAAGGGAAAACAATGGACACAAAAATCTATATATGACTCCCCTTGTCAGAGAGGATGCTTGTCTTCTCCATTTCCATGCTGAACGGTGTCCTGCTGCTCCAGCCTTAAATGTTTCCTTCAGGCCCCAAACTATCACCAATTAAGTTAGCAGGGTCTTCAAAGGTGTCAAATGACTCCCTGGGCAATTGGCTGTAACTGCTGTTCGATAAATGAGGTCTAATTTATCAGTTTAACTTCACTTCTAAAAACCTAATGCCTCCTGGTACTGGGGTCCATTTGCCCATTGCGTGAAGAGATGCCATAGATAGCGGAGGGTTTGAAGGTTATGGGAGCTCTTGTTATCAGCTGTGTGTTTTGTTGGCCACATCTTTTTCCTCTCTCCCTGTATTAGTTTGCATTTTCCATCTTCATACACTTTCTCTCTCTCTCTCTCTCTCTCTCTCTCTCTCTCTCTCTCTCTCTCTCTCTCTCTCTCACTCTCTCTCTCTCACACACACACACACACACACACACACACACACACACACACCAGTTCACAACCAACTCTGTTCTTTCTTTGGTACATGCAGTTTTAATGACAGCTTGAGCAAAGCAGAGCCCCTTTATTCCTTTCCTGCTGTGTCTTTGTGCTGTCAGCGTGTGGAAACTCAAATTTAGAAAGGCTTAATGTGGTTAGCTCTGGCTAGTGGAAGCTGAGCTAATCTGTGGTAAGACTCAGAGCATAGGATAAAACAGGCTCATTGGTCTTGCTTCAGAATGAAATAAACTGACAACTAATTAATCAAGAGGGGAGTCTTCTAAGAAGAAGAAAATGGTGACACTAATTTAAATGAGTCAGTAAGAAAAAAAAGACAATTAAAACTAGAACCATGCCCATCCATATGTAAACACTCATAATTAAAAGAGCTTACCACATCATAAAATATATGGAATATGCTTAGGGGATAAAAATTTCTCTCCTAGGGAGTATTGGATGCAGTGGGTCACTTTGGAAACTAACAAATAAATGCAAGAGTAATTATGATAATAATGATAATGATTTAATGATAGCTAATATGTATTTAGTGCTTTAAGGTTAGCAAAATTATTTCCACGCACACAGACACAGACAGACAGACAGACACACACACATATACACCAAGTGTCCCAAAAGTCTTTGGGTGGTTTTAAGCTTTAATAGCTTAAAATATTTCTACCTATTAAAGTTTATGTATATATATACACATACATGCACACATATTCATTTGAACATACAATAACTCTGTAAGTTATTATCACCCCCATTTTATAGTTCAGAAAACTAAAGCTACGAAAGTTTAAATGCTTTACCCCAAGTCATACAGTTGGTAGGTGTCTGAAGTTGAATTCAAACCCAGGTCTTTCTAAATCCATCTCCAATACTCTGTCCATTATGCCTTATTCAAATGGTGCTGACATTAATTAAATGGAGCATAAAGGAGATTATGCGTGACTCGCATCAAGGGTGCAATGTTTCGATTTCTGTCATGGTTAAGTGAATATTATTGGTATTCTAAGTGTAGGCTGATCTCCCTTCAGGAATAGAAGGGGAAGGGAGAGGAAGAACATGTTGCCATATATTCTAGGCTGTTAAGAATGATGAAATTTTGCTAGAAGAAGCTGAATCAGGCTTTATTGGAGAAAAAGGTATTTGTGCTGGAGAGGAGACTTGACTCTTGTTAGTGTATAATGTTGGGGAGTAGAAGAGTATTACATAGAGGAGAAGGAGAAAGAAATGGATGGATAGATGTACAATAAGTGCTTAAAATGTTGCTTATCCTCTAAAGAAGGCTATCACAAAGCCCCAGGAGCTATCAGGTGGGAGATTATCCAGCAAAGGTCAGAGGAAGAATCTAAGAAGAATATTAGTTGGTACTTCCCTTCTCAGGGGTAGTAAGGCAGCTATTTGACAGGCTGACAATAATATTAAAGTGGTCTATTGTCTTTCCAGGGCATGTATCTAAGACAGAACAGAGCATGTCCCAAAATTTATCAAAATGGATGACAACTAATTTACATGCTCTCAGATGATGCTTTGAGATGCAGACTAAAAATTTTGCCAATGATTATGAAGTTTTGGTCAAGAAACTGGAGACAATAGGGCCTAGTTTGTGTTTTCCTCACTGTTGCCTACCGAAAGTAGAAGATGGAGAAGAGAAAAGTTAACTTGGAAGGTGAACTCCTGACTTAAAAAATTAGTATCTGAGAATGGATTTGGTTTTCTGAATGACAGATTCCTTGTCAGATATAGAATACAACTAACAAAGGCTACTAAGAAGATGTTTGTCTTGTATCTTACAAATATAATGAAAGGAGCTTTAAAAAGGGTGAAGATGACCTATACAAACCCCTCAAACTAGATGTCACGAGTAGCTACAGCAAAGGAAGAAGAGATGTCTAATTGTTCATAAGAGACGAAATTCAAGAAAAGATAAAATAGTGAAACTTAGAGCCTAAAATGTTTATACACAAGCATTCGAAGCTTAAGTCAAAAGAACTAGAGGTTCTAATGCAAGCAGAAAAATTTGGTGTCAAGTGTGTATCATTGAGATTTGGTGGGGCAAGCAGAAAAATTTGGTGTCAAGTATGTATCATTGAGATTTGGTGGGATGAAATCCATTACTAGGTTACTAGCTCTGATTATTAAAAGGAAACTGCATAGGTAAAATGAAGGTGTGAGATGAAGTAGCACTGTATATTTAGAAGGTATCCTTATGTGAAGAAAACCAGAAGCCAGAGGAGTGATGCATGATGGAAAATATTTGGGTGAAGATCAATGGAGGAGAAACAAATGTGATTTTTTAATTGAAATATACTACAGGCCACCTGGACAGAGAGAAGAAATAGCTGAAGCATTTGGGAAATGTCATAAGCCTGGTATAAAGGGAAGGGTTGAATTATCCAGGTATCTGTTGGAGTTAGCTCACTGCCAAAAGAAAAGCAGTTAATCACTATAATTTGCCTCTGCAATAATTTCATCCTTTAAATTGTGTAGAAACCAACAACAGGAAATGTTAACCTCAATCTAATTCTGACTACCAAAGATTGATATCTGGGGTGTAAATGATGGGAACCTTAGAGGGAAGTGATCATCCCCTTCTAAAATTTCTAATGGAAGAGAAGAAATACAGTCAAAGTTTGATATACATGTTGGGTTTGGGGACAGCAGATTTTTAAAACTTTGGAGACAACATAGGATACCATTGGCCATAAAGTTAAGAGGAAGTTAGTCTAGGAAGGATGGAAGATATTTAGGAACTAACTTATGAAGATGCAAAGGGAAATAATTCTAAGGAGGAGGAAAAAATGGGATTTGCCTGAAAAGATGTGGATGCACCAGGAACTCACAGAACAATTGGGGTTTAAAAAAGAAATGTACAGAAGTTTCAAACAATGCCTGGCAAGAAAGGATAATTATACAAGTTTGGCATAGTCTTGTAAGAATAGTTTTAGGAATGCTATAACTTAGAATGAGCTGAAGTTGGCAAAGGAATATATACAAAACAAAAATATTTGTATTTTTCAGCTATTTGGGGAGAAAAGATAATCAAAGAACATATTGGAACACTAACTGGAATAGATGAGACAATAATCAACAAGAGTTCTAGTTCTAGTTCATTTTTTCTGCCAAGGAGAATGACCTTCGCACTGGAAATGGCATAGCACAAATGATTAACGGATTTGATACCAACAGATGCTTTTTTGGGCACATTCCCTACCCTCTTCAGTACTGGTCTTTGTTGCTCCTTTGCCCCATTCTCAGGCTATATCTAAGTCAAGGGTGGGGAACCTGTGGCCTCAAAGCCACATGTGGCCTTAAAGTGAGGCCTTTTGACTGAGTCCAAATTTTACAGAACAAATCCTTCTATTAAGGGGAATTATTCTGTGAAGTTTGGATTCAGTCAGAGGGCCTCACTTGATGACCTAGAGGGTCACATGTGGCCTTGAGGCCACAGGTTCCCCACTCCTAGTCTAAGTCTTCTAGTCCCTGATTTAGTATGGGGTACTTGTTTGGTCTCTCAAGGCCTTTGTTTGGCACCCGAAAAGACAGGGTTAATAGGCGCAGTCAGGTACAAAGAACAGCCTATGCAAAGGTCATAGAAGGAATGCCAGATTTGGGAAATAGTAGGTAGGTCAGTTTGGCTGTAATGTTAGAGGGCATGAAAGAGAGTAAGGTGAAATACGCTGTTTCAACAATCAGGCTAGCAGCTTCTGTGGGGGTGAAAAACCAACACAAGCCCAACGACAAGAACTCTGCCAGAATAGGTTCTTTTGATCTGCTTTACTAAGCATAGAAATACCATTTAGTTAGTTCAGGGGAAAAAGCCAGCACCCTGCACTTCAGAACAAATACAAACAAATTACAAACATCGACAGACAGACCAAATACAATTCATACTTACCAACATCTAGGTTCAGCCTGGGAGTTCATAACAAGGGCTGGCCCAGAGTCAAGTGTGCCACCACGGCTGTGGGTAAGAGCTCCAAAAAATAGAAAGCCAACCCCTGGTTTTATATCTTTTTCAGGGTCAAGGGTGAGTCACAAATGCGATTCACCCATGTGACCCAAAATCATCACAAAGATGTGACTTAAACCCACGTGGTCTAAAAGCCTCTGATGTCCCAAACATGCCACTCAAACCCATGTAAACTAGGCCCTCCCCTGAGGCAAGGAGGCCACCAAGGACTCCCAATCTAATCAAGAAAACAAAGGCTAAACTCTTCAAGGGCGCTTGGTTGAACTGAGTGCTAAGAGCCCATTTTGATTGCCAACACATATGCCTGGAAAGGGTACACTCAAATTAGATTGTGAAAGGCTTCTAGATTCTAGGAAATGTACATATTATCCCAGGGGCAATAGGGGGACCCTAAAGATTCTTGATCTGAATGGCAAGGGTTAATTTTGAAATGGCAATGTCTGACGTGTTCTTTGAAGATGATTTTGGCAGCTTTTTGGAAGATGGATTAGAAAAGGAGAGACTGAAAGATGGGAGTTCACTTAGGAAGCTGTTGAACAATCCAGACAAGAGGTGTTGAAGGCCTGAATTAGGGTGGTTGTCTTGTGAGTGGATAGAAGTATGCCCCCCTCAATGTTAGCATCTTTTTAACCCATGTTATATATCTGGTGACTTTCTGTTGCTTCAGGATAAATTGCCAGCTCTTCAGACTGGTATATAAAGCTCTTCTCAGTGTGGCTCCAGACCATCCACACTTTTTTCTCACACAATATTTCCCTTTCCATTTTCTATGTTACATAGTTGTATAGTTTTATTTAAATTATTTTGTTATTCCAACTTTGACAGAAATGCAAATTTCTAGAAATACAGAATGACAGAAAAAGAGGCTTGAACATGTACAACCTGCAATTTAAAAGAAAACAAAATCAACTTAAGACAGTTTTAAAAAAAATTAATAGTATTTTATTTTTTCCAACATGTAAGGACAATTTTGAACATAACTTTTTCGGAAGATTTTGAAATTTAAATTTTTCTCCCTTCATCCTTCCCCCTCCCCCAATACAGTAAGCAATCTGATATAGGTTGTATGTGTACAATCATTTAAAATATATTTCCACATTAATCATGTTGTGAAAGAAGAAACAGAACGAAAGGAAAAAACCAGGAACCACTCCCCCCAAAAGTGAAAATGGTATGCTTTGATCTGCATTCAGATTCCATCAATTTTTTCTCTTGATGTGGATAGCATTTTCCATCATGAGTCTTTTGGAACTCTTGGATCATTGTATTGCTGAGAAAAGTTAAGTCAATCATAATTAATCATCACACTATGTTACTGTTAATGTGTACAATGTCCTCCTGGTTCACTTGGCCCAGCATCAGTTCATGTAAGTGCAAGACACTTTCAAAGATATCCTGCTTGTCTTCCTTTGTTACCAGGGCTTTTCGTGGTCCTTCTCTATCCCAGAATTGCTGCCTTGGAAAGTGAGACATCAGAGGGAAAAAAGAGGAAACTGTATGCAGAGATACAGACCTTGAAAATTCCCAATTTGCTTTGTCTTTGGCTCATGATCAGACTTCTGTTCTTCTATTCCATAACACTTTTCATGCTACTGATTGGGTTGGGTCATGATCAGACTTCTGTTCTTCTATTCCATAACACTTTTCATGCTACTGATTGGGTATATAGTGTCTGCAGACTGATTACTGTTTGCTGCAACTAAAGCTGTCAATCCAAGCCAGGTGCAGTAAAGAATGAACTAGGTCACACACTGGAGAGCTGTGATGGTATCATGGCAGAGTACTCTCTCATCTGACTTGGATGCAGCCTCCCTCTCCTCAACTTGGAATACTGACCCTCCACACTAGACCTTCGGAGACCATGCTTTGTGCCCCCTCCCAGGAAAAATCCATCCACTCATTTTTAGAACCCTGCCCTGGGGTTGATCTGTCCTGATTGGTAAACAAGTGGGTACAAACTCACCTAAATAGTAGCTCCCAGATCGTGCTACACAAATCCCATCCATTTAAGGTTTACCCAATCATCTTGGCACGTGTCCTGCCATCACACACATACCACCAAAAACCTCCTTCCATTCCTAGTTCCACAAACAATGATCAAATCAGTATCTCTATTGCTAGTGGAAAAGATGTAGCAATCCAATGACTCCCTAACGCAAAACTCTGCCTTGGCCAACACTTTCCTGCATGTGCTGTTTCTTTCTTAAGTATCTAAGCTTCTTAATGGCACGTACTACCTCACTCTGGTATTCATATTCCCAGTTTCTAGCACAATTCCTAATACATGGAAGGTATTTAATATTTGGGGTCTTTTTTCATTCATTCATCTCTAAAGTTGTTGTATTAAATTCAGTTTTAAAATATTTGTTAAATGCTTACCATGTGCAAAGCTTAGTAAGGGACTGAGGATACAAGACAAAAACCAAACAGTCCCTGCCTTGATAGGGCTTACATTCCACAAGGAAATATGGTGGGTAAACAGACAAGTAAATACCTTAAAGTACTTTGAGTAGGGAGAGAATCCTTACAACTAAAAGAATCAGGAAAGGCTAAGTCTTGGAGAAATCAAAAGATCCTAAAGAGGCAGGAGGGATATATTTTAGCAGGTGCAGATGCAGGGGATGGAACAGCAATTCAGACCATGACTTCCTGTATGCTTGATAAGCATTCCAGAAGACTTCCAACCTGGTTGATATCCTGGTTTGTGTAAACCTACAAAATAAGGAAGAGTGCCACTTAAAAAAATCTATACTATGATCATCAGTTGGCTTTACCTCAAGTCACCAGGCAAGAAGTTTCATCAGAACGTGTCCAAGGCACATGTGTTGGCTTTTCCAAAGGCTGCATTATTCCTACTTCTCACCAGGGTGCACTAGCCTGTAGGCTTTTAGCTCCCCTTCTCAGCTTCTCAAGCTTTCATGGTTCAAGGCCTGGGGAGTACTGGTGCTGGTTCATTATTAATCTAAAACAGGGATTCATTATTTTGCTAAAGGCATTTTAATATAATTTGTTTCCTTTATAATTTTATGCATTTTATTTTTGGCATTTAAAAGTATAGTTCATAGGGGTCTACCAAGTAAATCCTCATTTCCTGGCAGATAGCTGGATTGGATAAAGATGCTAAAGCTGGTAGAGGTTCAGTGAAACCTAAACTCACACAGCTAATAAGAATCAGAATCAGGATTTGAACTCTGACCAACCAATTCATTCTACTGCACCATCACTTAAAAATGCTCACAAATAAGGGGAAGCAATTCAACCATAGAAACATGAAATCAGAAGTATGTTTGTTTCTTCCATTTTATTTGCTTTCAGTTCATACTAACAGTTTTATTTTTAGTGACTTCTCAACCATAATTATGGCCTAATTGAACCAAAAGAATCAGTTTGCATCCTGTGCTATGTGAAATTGAGGATGATTTGGCATTCAGAAGATAGTTTCACAAGATTCTCCCTTATGAAGCTGTTACATGATTTTCCACAACAAAAGACCTCCTCTAGATTGCATCAGCAGAGACAGGATCTGACAAAGAAAAATGACACTATAGTTCTTGAAGAAAACAAAACACAATTCCAAATGCTTCCCATTAGCTCTAGCCATTCATCTTCCATGTATTTTTATGTCACCTTGTTTTATTTAGATTGAAAACCCACCAGGCAAGGATATGCCTTTTCAACGTTCTGGGTGTCGCCTCAGATACTGTGGGGGCCAAGCTATGGAACCCACAATAAAATAAATAAGAAGCACATTAGAAGAACCAGAGAGTGAGGAGAAGATATTAAGTATATTATATTATTACTTAGCTATTACTAGAAGACATTGCTGGAGGAATAGTGGCTAGAAAGGCAATGTCTGGGGAATTTTGAAGAGGAGTAGCTTTGGAACATTTAACCAAGAAAATATTGACTTAGAAAACATTAATATCTTTACATTTCATCATGATTCCCTCAAACTCAACATCCTCTGTAGTCATTTAAATTTGATTCCTCAGTGGGAATACAAGTGTATCCTCCTTTGGTCAAATCTGTAGTCAAGTACATATTTATATAACAAATAAGGGAAAACTTGATATTTTAAGGAGAACGTCTCTTTTAAAATGATTAAATGACATGTTTTCCTTGAGAAACAGATTTGTTGTAAAGATCAAATAAGATTTCTGTTAAAAAGTGCTAAGTGTTAAATTTCAGTGATTACTTTTTGTGTGTTCAAAACATTTTCAAAATTTTGATTTGGATCCAGGGACAGATTCCAGGGACATATCTGCTTGGTAAGTTAAATATGCACATGTCATGATAAAAATAAAAACATAATCATGTTAGCAGGTAAATTTTGAACATCCACAGCTAAGGGATTAGATTCCCGAAGCTCAGGAAATATAATGGCATATAGATACAGTTATACGCATCTAGGAAACGTAGTTCTATCAGCATTGGAAAATGAGTGTAGTTCAGTGAGGTCAGGAGCAGAGAAAAGCGAAGGGGCTTCAATGATTTATTTGACTCTTACTCTGAGAGTCCATAGTCCTAAGAACAGAAAATTAGCAAGAGAAGAGTTTGAGAAAAAAAAATTCTACAATTCAGCTGCACAGAGGAGTTAAAGGCACCTGTGGGATATCGCATTTTTGAATAAATGGTAATAGGGAGGGGACATACAGAGTCATGAGTGAAACACAGGGGCCCAAATTATGAAAGGCAATATTTAGGAAGAAACAGACCTTAGTTTCCTAAAGTTTTGTCAATTTTGCAAGTTTGCATATGACAATAGAAATATTTTTCTTCAGCCCCTTGGCATTTCTAATATAGGATTAGATACTAAAACTATGCACTATAGTCTAAATGGTCAGTACTTAGAACATAAGTACAACTGGAAGGCAGATAAGGCAGATTTTAGACATAAATGTGCAGTTTTCCCTACTACAATAAATGTATTTTATACCTCATAGACAAGGCCAGGGATGGGGACCTCACTGGCAAAAATGTTTTGATTGACAGCTGGGAATATTGTGAATTGTAGAATTTCCTGTTCCTCTGACATCAGTCTGATATAAATTGGAAGGAGCATTGAATAGGATTTAGGATAAAGGGTACAAAATATGTCACTGCACAGAGTTTGTATGAAAAAGAGATGAGGAGTGAGGTCTAGTGTGGCCAGGGGACAAATGAGAGCCATGGCCAGGGAGCTGGGCAAGCAGAACAGAGCCTGATCAATGGGTGGCGAGCAATCAGACACTCTCTAGGATAGTCAGCATCATTGTTTATAGCAGGCAAATGGGACTGCAGCAACCTAACCGTTGGAAGGGACTCATAATGAACTCTCTTCACTAAGCTGTGAAGCCTAAGGGTGAATCTTTTCCCTCTTCTCTCTTATTTCTAGTTAGTTGGAGCTGGAAAAAACAAACAGACACCAAAGTATCCCATGTTAAGGATATGTGCATGTGTGTGCGTGTGTGCATGTGTGCATAAGTGTGTGTGTGTGTGTGTGTGTGTTGCCCATGTAGGCTATGTTTGTCCCCATGGGTTTATCTAGATGTGACTCACATTGGAAGATATTTCTAAGGTATCCTTCATCCACCCTTCTCCAAGAGAGACTGATTCCTGCCAGGAAGAGGGCAGGACGATGGGGGTCAGAGAATGGCCACTCTGCTCTCCTCGGACAAAGGTTATTGGGTTGTAAGTATATCTATCCACTTCCCTAAACATTGTTAGTCTAGAGGAAGTAATTTTTGCATTCAAACTGAGCTTCTGGTCACAATCCTTTAACAGGAAGGAGTCCCCAAGCTATATATCTAAGACTTGACTCCTTCCCACCAAAAGCTAGTTCCATACCACATATTTCAGAGACTATCTGAACTAGGAGTTCTAGTATGGGACACTAAAAATCCTCCTTGTGGCCCACATTACAGTTTAATTTTATGAATGGTAGAATAAATGTCCCAAGAAGTTTTCTAAAACTGGAATTCAGGGCTTACTTATTTCCCTGAGAATAACAAGCCATTTTGAGCCTTGGAGCCCCTGAAATCATGGATTTTGGTTCTGCAGGCTTAACTCCGCTCCTTGTGTCAAAAGGGGAACTAGGTAGGAATGGAGAAGAAATTCTTAGCTTTTAGCCATGCCCAGCCGGCATGGCCTATGATGATTTAGATTCTGCCTTTCTGGTTGGGAGGAGAAAGGGAGATCATAGATTTCCTTATGCTCCACAGTGACACCTAATGCTACAAATATTTCTAGGGTCTCATTCATTGATATAGGTGCACATAACAAGCCATCTATGTTTTCTCATCTGTGTGATTTTTTTTTATCACTGACCATCCCCAAATCCTGTATTGATAACCTGTTGAGGGTACTGGACACTTTCTATAAGGTTAAAAAAAATTTCCATGTGTACTAATACAGAACCTAGCCTGTCCATTTGTTGTCCTTTGCCCTTTCTTTGTGGCTGGCCTGCTTTCTTTTCTGGACTTCTGAGCAATTACTGGTTTTGCAACACCCTGCCCCCCCCCCAACCTGAAGTTAGAATTTGTTAGTGAAGGAGTGTACTTACTCTGAGCATTTCCTGTTCTCTTGCAAAGCCCTGAGTTACCACCCTTTAAGGGTCCCCTCACTGTCACCTCTTTCTTTCAGGGTTAATCTTTCCCCACCATCACAACAGTGCGACTGCACCCAACCGGGGCAGACTACTTTCATCATGCTATCTGGTCTGGACCTGGTCTTCATGGTAAACACAAAGACATCAGAGGTGATAGCAACACACCTCAGTGAATCCAGTAGTGAATTCCTGTTCTCCCACATTACAATTGAATTTGCCTAAGATAACAGAATATCTGGTTATGTCTCTGCTTTTAATCTAACATTCTGGATGATAACTTTGATGCTACTTCTTATGTACAAGAAGAAGTAATCTTTCTTCCACTTGTATTCTGTGCAGGACAGTGGTGAATACTATTGAAATACAACTATTCTCTCATTTAGGTCTTGACATAAATAGTCAGAGGATCATTGAACAATATTATGTATGTGGCCTCATCTAACAAGGTATTTTGTATGATCTTGACACATGCATGGTAGTCACCTTGCTGAGCGAGAGGCTTTAAAATTGCTTTTGGCTCTTCCAAAGTGTTTTTAAAAAATATCAATGAATTGTAAAGACAGCTGAACTTGTCTTCTTTATTCCTTTTAGCAAACTGTGTGTCTGTGAAGATGTATTCCGATATAGGCAATTAAAAATATTTCCATCTGCTTGACTACCTTTTCATCCTATCATGAAGGATATTCCATGTAGATGTATATATCATTCTTTAAAAAAAATTTATGCTTTTAATCAGGGAGGGATGACCTAGTCACCGAGGACCCAGTATTTGAAGTTTGTGCAGATAGTCTCACCTCCTTCTAATTCAAATATGTGGGAACTTTGACAAGTCTACTTGGAGCCATGTCTGGCTGAGGGTTTGGTCCTTTGTGATGATGAAAACTCCTCTAAATGACTACAGAGCCAAAAAAACCCAATGCTGAGGTGGAATTGAGTGTGTACTCAAAAGGGACAACCTACTGATCTGTAGGTCTCTCTTCCTTCCTCATGGCAAGTGAGGCAAGGACTGACATGAGCTGCTGAGTGTGGGGAAAGCTGGGTATTTCCACCTGGGTATCATGCATCCATGAGCACATGATACCTCTGTTTCTTTTGGGTTTATTTTTTTCTTAGGCAAATGAGTATTCTGAGAGGGAAGTTCCCATGTGGGTCAAGATGGTCCATTAAAACCATCAGGAGTCCCAGAAGCAAGCAGAGGCAGTAGCAGTGGCCACCAGAATGGTAATAGCTGAGGACAGAAGAAGCAACTACAGACAGATAATGTAAAAAATACTCATTGAAAGATGGAAGTAGCTTCAGGATTTGTGACCCCTTAGGACAGAGAGAACAATCAACCATGGAATATGGAAAAACAGACACTCAGAGCCCAGCAGAGAGATATACGTAATAGGAACTTCATGAAGACTCCAGGAAAAGAGAAAAGGACTTCCTGGCACAGAGTTAGGAGGTGCCCCCAGGCCATATGTGTTCTCTACATTTGTGCCTTCTTGCTATTTTACTTTAATTTGAGTCTGCTCTCTCTAGGCACCTTGTGTGTAGAAGGGGAGAGTACACTCCTGGTTCAGGGAAATTGTTTTATAAAAACTATTCTTGCTATACCGCACTAAATTCTTTCCCTAACTGCTGATTGTTTTTGATCGACAGAATGGAGTGCACCAATGGAGGATCATGAACTACAGTGTTAGAAGTCATAAACCCTCGCCTCTAGAAATCTGAGGAAAGTGGTCACTGATCTCTGGGGATCCAGCCTACCAGTGTGATTGTGAGTTGGGGAAGAAGGGAGTGCTACATATTGTCGAAAGAGAAAGTAAGGTTTATGGGTTAGTGATTATTGATATCCTCAATCACCTTTTAAAAATGCCATCCATTATTTCTTTCTAACAATCAAGTATCTTCCCCATCTTCATTCATTTTAAAGATCTATCCCTTAATATTTTCAAAACTGTATTTCCTCCAGCATATATTCAGGTATACTTGGTTTGTTTATTTGTTTATTTCTGGATGATATAAAGCCCCAGAATATTTTTTGTCCTCAGTAAAATCCGTGGCTAATCCAAACAGATTGGTCTAACAAATTCACCCAGAAAAACCGAATGAATAAAGTATACCTGCAGTTGAGACTTTGACACTGAATTTTTTGGGAAGCTCATCAAACTACTCCATCAGTATATATATATATATATATATATATATATATATATATATATATATATATATATATATATATATATACATATATATATATATCTTGGAAAGACACAATAGATGAACAATGAGCTGGGCCCAAAATTGAATGTCAGGAAGAAAGCAGACTGAGTTGCAAATGAGAAAATGCATAGCATCTGCTCAATTTCGAGGTTAGAGTAAGAATCCCAGAAAGGCCTCTTGCTCCATAACCATGCTAGGAGCTAAACATCCATGCCTGGAGGCACTGAGTTCCATGAGTTTCCCTCACTCTGCCTGGGATTCACCCTCTAGTACCTATACGTTTGCCATTGAGTTGCCACCCATCCACAGGACTGTTCTAATGCAGCTCCACAGCCTTCCTCCCTTCTGGGAATGCCTCCATGCTTTTGTCTACACCATGCCCAATTTGTTCCTATTCCTAGGGAACCACTCCACTGAAGTTCCTCTCTGGGTAAAGCTGTCCCTCCATTGGCAGTGAAGGCTTGCTTTCTTGCCCATTGAGGCCCTGTTGGCATCCATTGGATCTCTGACTGGTAACATAGCCACATTTGGTACTCTGTATCCATCTGTCGGGAACCTCTTGGCAGAACTAGTCATGGGTCTGGAGTGTACAGGGAAACTTGTCACCAGCCCCCAAATGCAGGTTGATTTGCTTGCTCTTGTGGTATTACAAAACTATCAGGTGCTGGATGCCCAAGCAGCTGGGGAAGAGGGAGGGGGACTGCTCATCATTGGGGAGGAATGTTGTTTCTATGTCAACCAATCCTCTAAAATCGAGGAAGAACTTGCTGCTGTAAACAAGCAAGCTGAAGATTTATGGGACAGGGGTCAAAACATTGTGAAGCATGTTTCCTTCTCACCTTCCTTCAATCTATTTTCCTGGTTGCCTGAAAACCTTGCCAGCCTCCTCCATTCTGCCCTGCTCTCACTTTCCCTGGTCTGATATTTCTTTTCTTTATTTGCCTTGATGTCAGCCTTGGCATTAAACTTGTAACTCACTTATTCTTACATAAAATTAAAATCACATTTCAAATGAATGTTCCTCACCAGCCTTTAAGGGTTGCTCTGACTTTTTGGCTGAAAAGAGAGGATATGAAGGGAATTATGACTTTTCATAATAATTGACGTGTAATGAATACACTAATAGATTAGACTTTTCAGAATTGCCTTTTCTAGCTTCAATCAGAAGCTCATGATGCAGCTTGAAATGATCAACCAGACCTTGACAACGCTCACAATCACTGCCTGTGTATTTTAAGTGAAGTGAATCAAAGTCTGTAGAACCTGATCTGTGTTGATAAGCAAAATGGCCTTTGTTTTCTTTGAGTAATCCTTACTAGGTGCTAAGCCCCAGGCCCAAATCCCTGTTAGGTGTAAAACCTTAGTGGGTGTGGATTGGCAACTAAGGTGGGGCCCAAGGTGGGGCTAACTCCAGGGAGGGCCTAGTTTACATGTCTGAGACAGCAGAGGCTCTTAGACCATGTGCGTTTAAGTCCCCTCTTTGTAACAATTTTAGGTCATGTGGGTGAGTCACATGTGTGACTCACTCCTGACCGAAAAAGATATAAAACCTGGGGTTGGCCTCCTTTCCTTGGAGCTCTTTACCACAGCAGTGGTGGTGTGTGACTCTGGGCCAGCCCTTGTTCTGAGCTCCCTGGCTGAACCTAGATGTTGGTAACTATGAATTGTATTGGGTCTGTCTGTTGATGTTTGTAATTTGCTTGTATTTTGTTCTGAAGTTCAGGGTGCTGGCTTTTTCCCCTGAACTAAGTGAATGATATTTGTGTGCTGAATTAAAGTAAGCTTGTCAACCCCTTCACCTTGCTTTCCTTAGTTAAGCAGATCAAAAGAACCTGTGCTGTTGGCAGCTTTCTGGGTGCTGGCTGTGAGTGGATCTAGCTGGATTGTGGAAACATGATCCCATCACAGAACTCTGGTCCTATGACCCACCAAGTCAGGACCCCCAAAGACTGTACTCCAGAATTGTTGTTTTGTCTTCCATTTTTAGGTTTGTCTTGGGATACCACTCAAAGTACTGAAAACAATTGTTTGTAATCCACCTTTCCCCTTCCATTCCTGTTGTGATTTATGTATAAAATCTCTGTCTTCATTTCATCAAGGTGGAATTCTGATCAGGAGAATTCTCAATTTGCAAATCTGTTCCTCATAATGAAACTAATTAATTAAACAGCTATCTGATTGCTGGCACTTTGTCTCTGGCCTGCTGTATCATCATTCTCAGGTTAGAGACTGATTCAGTAAAATCCTGTTAACATTATCATCATTATCAGGTCAAAGAAGAGGTGTAGGAGACATGAAATACAGGAAGAGGTGGAATGATAGGAGTTATGGTTAGATAGGGGAATGACAGTTTCTAAATAGGGAAGTGGAACATTTAGGATAATGCCTTGGTCTACTGTGTGACCATCCCTATACATTGTGGAGGTGGAGTGAAGGAGTAGGTTATAGGACTTTAGAGGGCTGAAAAAATTGTAGATTAAGGCATTTGAGGGAACACATGAGTGGATATTAAAGTCCCTTAGTATAAGAGCTAGAGTTGGGGAGGATAGGAAAATGGTAAACCTGGGGAGCACTTGTTTCAGCTCCTCTTTAGAATGTAAGCACTTTAACATTTAGCTACTTCTGATTGCTATTTTATTCAAATTGTATTTACTTCTCTAAATTTTTCTTAATTCCTGTGTTTTCATTTGAAAATTTCTATTCAATTCTGGTCTCTTCTTCAGGAATTCTTGGAAGTCTTCTATTCCTTTAAAAGTCTTTCTCCCTCCTCCATTCCCCCACCTCCACATATGAGTATACTCAGTCTTATAAGTTAAATTATTCTTGTTTGTAAACCTTTATCCTATTCCTTTTGGAATAACATAATCTGATATGTTCTCTCCCTTACAAGGTTGCTGCCAAGTCTTATGTGATCATGACTATGGTTTCTTGGTACTTGAACTCTCTGCCTGCGTACAGTATTTTATTTGACCTAGAATTTCTAGATTTTGGCTCTAACATACCTGAGAGTATTCATTTTTTTTAAGTGGCAACTGATGGATTCTATTTTTACTTTATCCTCTGGTTTTAATAGACCTAGTAAGTTTTCATTTATTATTTTTTGAAACATAGTATCCAAAGTTTTGGTTTGGTCATTTTTTTTAGGCAGTCTAATGTTTAAACGACCTCTATTTGACTTGTTTTCCTGATCACTTGCTTGTAAGGATAGCTATTTCAAATTTTCTTTCTTTTTTCTAACCTTTTAATTTTATTTCTTTTTTTTTCTCCCTCATAGAATCTTTGAGCTATATTTGCTTCTTTCTAATTTTCAATGAGTCAGTTACCAGGTGAAAGTTTTCCATCTTCTATTCTAAGCTATTCATTATTTTTCCAATTCTTTGCTCTAGAGCTTTTATTTCACTTACTTTTATGTCCTGCTTTATTTATTTCAGGTACTGTTGTAATTCTTGTGGTCAAGACATTATTTTCTCTGAGTCTTTGCTTATGGTTGTTATAGAGTTACTGTCTTCTTCTGGGTTTGTCTCTTTGACTCAATCTTTCTTCAAACTTATTGAAGTCTTCTGTTTACTCTTATCTCCAGCCTTAGTTGCTACCTTTCCCTCCCCTCCCTCCTCAATCAGGCCCTGTTTTTTTCTGACTTCAACTTCCAGGGTTCCTGTCACTTTCTTTCACTGACAAGTTTCAGGCTCCCCAGTCATGGATCCATCAAAGCACTCTTGACTCCTATTTAAAACTGAGATATAGTTTCACATCTGAGTACTATGGGCTTCCTACAGCCCTTTCTTTACCTCCTGCCTCACAATAGAAAGCTACAGTGCTCCTGGAATATCTCTGAATCTCTTGATAGAGTGTTGGCAGGCTTTTAGAATTTTTAGCTGTGCCTAATCCAGCATCCCTGGAGGAGAGGTCCTGTAAAAAGCCAAGATTCTGGCTTTGTGTGCAATGTTGGGCTGGATGAAGGGGTTATTTGCTTCTCTTTAAATTTCTTCCTCATTATTTAATATCATGCACTTTTAAGATCTTTTCTGGAGTAAATGTGGGAGAATGGAGTTCATATATAATCTGGATGTCCCACCTTCATGAAAGTGAAGAAAAGTAAAACTGGGTATAGTCAAATATACACTTAGGATTTTGGTAACACAGATTTCAAAAGCTTCAAGATAAGAATAAGTGAGATCTCTTGGCCTTAAATTCTCCAGGAGAACTTACCATAAAACGAAGGAAAAGTTCTCAGTAATGAAATTTTTAAGTTGTAAAGGGAATCTATTCTGATGAAGAATATTAAGGATATGTCTAAAGAGTCTGACATGGCTACACAGAGAACTCATAAACCAAGTTTAAATATTAAAAGATAAACAAGAAGATGGAAGCAATGATAGATCAAGGAAGATGAATACAAAAGATGTCATGGCCCTATAAGAACTGATAAAAACTCCCATCAGGAGCTCTATAATTCAGAATAAATTGAGGCTTGATATAGATCCTAAGGACAATAAAAAGGCAGGGGTAGGCTTTTAAGGTCCATTTAAGCAAAAGGAAATATCAAAGAAGCAATTTTTGCTTATAATACATAAGATTGCAATAATGGATAACTGAGATTTTTTTTATCTTTTACCTTTGTCTCTGGCAGGAAATGGGTAGCATGTTTCATTTTCTTTTTTTCCATATTGTATTATTTAATATTTTAGTTTTCAACATTGATTTCCGCAAGATTTTGAGTTACAAATTTTATCCCCATCTCTACCCTCCCCCCACTCCAAGATGGCATATATTCTGATTGCCCCATTCCCCAGTCAGCTCTCCTTTCTGTCACCTCACTCCCCCCCATCTACTTTCCCCTTACTTTCTTGTAGGGCAGGATAGATTTCTATGCCCCATTCCCTGTATATCTTATTTTGCAGTTGCATGCAAAAACAACTTTTTTTTTGAGCATCTGCTCTTATAATTTTGAGTTCCAAATTCTCACCCCTCTTCCCTTCCCACCCTCCCTAAGAAGGCAGGCAATTCAACATAGGCCACACATGTATCATTATGTAAAACACTTCCACAATAATCATGTGAAAGACTAACTATATTTTGTTCCTTCCAAACCTATCCCCCTTTATTCAATTTTCTCCCTTGACCCCGTCCCTTTTCAAAAGTGTTTGCTTTTGATTACCTCCTCCCCTTATCTGCCCTCCCTTCTATCATCATCCCTTTTTTATCCCCTTCTCCCTACTTTCCTGTGGGGTAAGATACCCAATTGAGTATGTATGTTATTCCCTCCTCAAGTCAAGTCTGATAAGAGCAAGATTCACTCATTCCCCCTCACCTGCCCCCTCTTCCCTTCCACCAGAACTGCTTTTTCTTGCCACTTTTATGTGAGATAATTTACCCCATTCTATCTTCCCCTTTCTCCCTTTCTCAATATATTCCTTTCTCACCCCTTAATTTAATTTTATTTCCTTTAGATATCATCCCTTCATATTCAACTCACCTTGTGCCCTCTGTCTATATATATGTATATTCCCTTCAATGACCCTAATACTGAGAATGGTCTCATGAATTACACACATCTTTCCATGTAGAAATGTAAACAAAGCAGTTCCACTTTAGTAAGTCCCTTATGATTTCTCTTTCTTGTTTACCTTTTCATACTTCTCTTGATTCTTGTATTTGAAAGTCAAATTTTCTATTCAGCTCTGGTCTTTTCACTGAGAAAGCTTGAAAGCCCTCTATTTTATTGAAAATCCATATTTTGCCTTGGAACATTATACTCAGTTTTGCTGGTTTGTGGTTCTAATCCTAACTACTTTGACCTCCAGAATATCATATTCCAAGCCCTTTGATTCCTTAATATGGAAGCTGCTAGATCTTGTATTATCCTGATTGGGTTTCCACAATACTCAACTTGTTTCTTTCTGGCTGCTCGCAGTATTTTCTCCTTGACCTGAGAACTCTGGAATTTGGCAACAATATTCCTAGGAGTTTTCTTTTTGGGATCTTTTTCAAGAGGCAATCAGTGGATTCTTTCAATTTCTATTTTACCCTCTGGTTCTAGAATATCAAGGTAGTATTCCTTGACAGTTTCTTGAAAGATGATGTCTAGACTCTTTTGTTGATCATGGCTTTCAGGTAGTCCAACAGTTTTTAAATTATCTCTCCTGGATCTACTCTCCAGGTCAGTGTTTTTTCCAATGAGATATTTCACATTGTCTTCCATTTTTTCATTCCTTTGGTTCTGTTTTATAATATCTTGATTTCTCATAAAGTCACTAGTTTCCCCTTGCTCCAATCTAATTTTTAAGGTAGTATTTTCTTTAGTGAGCTTTTGGACCTCCTTTCCCATTTGGGTAATTCTGCCTTTCAAGGCATTCTTCTCCTCATTGGCTTTTTGGAGTTCTTTTGCCATTTGGGTTAGTCTATTTTTCAAGGTGTTATTTTCTTCAGTATTTTTTTGGGTCTCCTTTAGCAAGGCATTGACTTGTTTTTCATGGCTTTCTTGCATCACTCTCATTTCTCTTCTCAATTTTTCTTCTACTTGTCTTGCTTGCTTTTCCAAATCCTTTTTGAGCTCTCCCATGCTCTGAGACCAGTTCATGATGTTTTTCTTGGAGGCTTTTGATGTAGGTTCTTTGACTTTGTTGACTTCTTCTGGGTGTATGTTTTGATCTTCTTTGTCACTGAAAAAAAGATTGTATAGTCTCAGTCTGAGTCTGAGCCTTTTTTCGCTGCTGGTTCATGTTCCCAGCCAACTACTTGACCTTTGAGCTTTTTGTCAGGGTATGACTGCTTGTAGAGTAGAGAGTACTTTGTCCCAAGCTTTAGGGGTTGTGCTGCTGTTTTCAGAGCTACTTCTATTCCGCCATCACCACAAGCTCTGCCACAGCAGCACTCCTCCTCCCCCAAGAACTGCCAACCAGGACTGTGACCCAGATCCAAGCAGGACACAGCAAAAGAATCTGCCTCTGTGCCAGAAAAGCACTCCTTGTACTCCCACTCTCATCTGCCCCTTGATTCCTCCCACCCTGTGAGCCAGGTACTCCAGAAGCAGCTGACACTGGAGCTCTGGAAGCAGCCAATGCTGGAGCTCTGGAAGCAGCCACAGGAGCTTCAGACTGCTGCCGCCACCACTGCCACACCATCTTCACCACCCCCAGGTCTGGGGCCAGACCGCTTTCACCCCTATCCAGCAGTTTTCCCACTAACCTGTTCTGTTTGTTGTTTGTGGGTTGAGAAGTCTGGTAACTGCCACAACTCAATGATTCATGGCCCTCAGGCCTACTCAGCTTGACTCCTGGTCTGGTTGGTCCTGGCGTGGCAATGCTGTGCTCCCAGCACTGTGCAATAGACCCTTCTCAGTGACCATCCAGGCTGTCCTGGGCTGGATACCTGCTTCCGTCTGCAATTTCGTGGGTTCCACAGCTCTAGAATTTGTTCAGAGCCATTTTTAAAGGTGTTTGGAGGAATTTGGGGGAGAGCTTAAGCAAATCCCTGCTTTTCAGCTGCCGTCTTGGCTCAGCATGTTTTAAATTAAATAATTTTTTCATTTAACAAAAATATGGTTTCCCTCTCCATCCTATCCCTCCTTTCATTTAATGAAAAACAAAAACAAAATGCAGTTATACAAAACAAATTCTCCCAATACAAATTCTCTGTCAAAGACGAATGTATAGTGTTGTCAGTGGTGAGCTGGCCTTGAAGCCAGGAAGACCTGAATTTAAGTCCCAATTCTGACACATCTTGTCTGTGTGACCCTGGGAAAGTTACTGACCATCTCAGAGCTCTAGACAACTCTGATACTAATTTGCAGGTCAGATGCTGACTTGAACTGGCAAATGGACTTTCCTCTATTAGAGTTTGAGATACCAGTGAAACGACAAGTCCAATCCCTATTGTTATTACTTTATTTATGTTTTTGCCAAGGAGAAGTGTATTCCAAATTACTGGAGGAATTGATGAATATGATTGATAAGCCACTGTCAGTGACCTTAGACAGATTCCAATAAAAGGGAGAGGATTTAATAGAACTGAGGACGATCATCTAGGGGCGGAGCCAAGATGGCGGCTGGAAAGCAGGGACCAGCATGAACTCCCTGCCAAGTCCCTCCAAAAACCTATAAAAAATGGCTCTGAACCAATTCTAGAACTGCAGAACCCACAAAACAGCAGAGGGAAGCAGGGCTCCAGCCCAGGACAGCCTGGATGGTCTCTGGGTGAGGTCTATCCCACACGGAGCTGGGAGCAGAGCCAAGCAGAGCCCAGCATGAGCGGTTCGGACCAACCAGACCAGGGGGCCCTAGCGCCCTGAATCAGTGAGCTGTGGCAGTTACCGGACTTCTCAACCCACAAACACCAAAGACAGCAGAGAAGGTTAGTGGGAAAAGCTGCGGGAGTGGAAGGAGTTCGAGATTCGGCTACTGCCCCCGGGGCAGTGGAGGTGGGGCAGCTACAGCTGCAGTTGCTCCTGGCCCCAGGCCCACCTGGTGGGAGGAATTAAGTGGCGGATCAGAGCAGGAGTGCACAGCCTGATGAAGATCTAAGCCCAGTCTGGGTTGGGGGTTCTTGGGGAAGGAGCAGTGCTGGATGGCAGAGCTGGCACATCCCCCCCAAACGTGGAACATAGAACTCTTTAGTCTACAAGCAGTCATACCCCGCTGAAAAACTCAAGGGTCAAGTTGGTTGGTTGGGAATATGGCCAGGCAGCGAAAACACACCCAGATTCAGTCTCAGACTTTGGATTCTTTTTTTGGTGACAAAGAAGACCAAAACATACAGCCTAAAGAAGTCAACAAAGTGCAAGAGCCTACACCAAAAACCTCCAAGAAAAACATGAACTGGTCCCAGGCCATGGAAGAGCTCAAAAAGGATTTGGAAAAGCAAGTTAGAGAAGTAGAGGAAAAATTGGGAAGAGAAATGAGAAGGATGCGAGAAAACCACGAAAAACAAGTCAATGACTTGCTAAAGGAGACCCAAAAAAATACTGAAAAATACACTGAAGAAAACAACACCTTAAAAAATAGACTAACTCAAATGTCAAAAGAGTTCCAAAAAGCCAACGAGGAGAAGAATGCCTTGAAAGGCAGAATTAGCCAAATGGAAAAGGAGGTCCAATGGACCACTGAAGAAAATACTACCTTAAAAATTAGATTGGAGCAAGTGGAAGCCAGTGACTTTATGAGAAATCAAGATATTATAAAACAGAACCAAAGGAATGAAAAAATGGAAGACAATGTGAAGTACCTCATTGGAAAAACCACTGACCTGGAAAATAGATCCAGGAGAGATAATTTAAAAATTATTGGACTACCTGAAAGCCATGATCAAAAAAAGAGCCTAGATATCATCTTTCAAGAAATTATCAAGGAGAACTGCCCTGATATTCTAGAGCCACAGGGCAAAATAGAAATTGAAAGAATCCATCGATCACTTCCTGAAATAGATCCCCAAAAGAAATCTCCTAGGAATATTGTCGCCAAATTCCAGAGTTCCCAGATCAAGGAGAAAATACTGCAAGCAGCCAGAAAGAAACAATTTGAGTATTGTGGAAACCCAATCAGAATAACCCAAGATCTGGCAGCTTCTACATTAAGAGACTGAAGGGCTTGGAATATGATATTCCGGAGGTCAATGGAGCAAGGATTAAAACCTAGAATCACCTGCCCAGCAAAACTGAGTATGATGCTCCAAGGCAAAATATGGATTTTCAATAAAATAGAGGACTTTCAAGCTTTCTCAATGAAAAGACCAGAGCTGAATAGAAAATTTGACTTTCAAACACAAGAATCAAGAGAAGCATGAAAAGGTAATCAAGAAAAAGAACAAGAAAAAGAAATTGCAAGGGACTTACTAAAGTTGAACTGTTTTGTTTACATTCCTACATGGAAAGATGATGTGTACGATTCATGAGACCTCAGTATTAGGGTAGCTGAAGGGAATATGCATATATACATATATGTTTATGTTTATGTGTATATATATATATATGTGAATGTGTATGTGTATAGGTATGTGTGTGTGTGTGTGTGTGTATATATATATATATATATATATATATATATATATATATATATGAAGAGAGAGAGAGAGAGAGAAAGAGAGAGAGAGAGAGAGAGAGAAAGAGAGAGAGAGCGGACACAGGGTGAGTTGAAGATGAAGGAAAGATATCTAAAAGAAATAAAATCAAATTAAGGGATGAGAGAGGAATATATTGAGGGAGATAAGGAGAGATAGAATGGGGTGGATTATCTCACATAAAGGTGGCAAGAGGAAGCAGTTCTGTGGGAGGAGGGGAGAGGGCAGGTGAGGGGAGAATGAGTGAATCTTGCTCTCATCAAATTTGGCCTGAGGAGGGAATACCATACATACTCAATTTGGTATCTTACCCAACAAAAAAGAAGAGGGAAGAAGATAAAAAATGGGGGGATGATGGAGGGGAGGGCAGATGGGGGTGGTGGTAATCAAAAACAAACACTTTGGAAAGGGGACAGGGTCAAGGGAGAAAATTCAATAAAGGGCGACAGGTTAGGAAGGAGCAAAATATAGTTAGTCTTTCACAACATGAGTATTGTGGAAGGGTTATACATAATGATACATATGTGGCCTATGTTGAATTACTTGACTTCTTAGGGAGGGTGGGTGGGAAGGGAAGAGGGGAGAGAATTTGGAACTGAAAGTTTTAAAAACAGATGTTCAAAAACAAAAAGAAAAGTTTTTGCATGCAACTAGAAAATGAGATACACAGGCAATGGGACGTAGAAATTTATCTTGCCCTACAATAAAGGAAGGGAAAAGGGGATGGGAGGGGAGTGGGGTGACAGAAGGGAGGGCTGACTGGGGAACAGGGAAACCAGTGGGGGGAGGGTAGAAATGGGGAAAAATTTTGTAATTCAAACTCTTGTGTAAATCAGTGCTGAAAACTAAATATGTTAAATAAATAAATTTAAAATTAAAAAAAAAGAACTGAGGACAAGTGTCCCAATTTTCAAGGAAAGGAAGAGAGGATAGACTGCCCATTCTAGACAAAATCTATACACACCACACCACACACACACACACACACACGTGTGTACATATACATATATTTGTTGTTGTTAAATAACTTTTTTGGTTTTGTACACATTTTTTGACCCTCCTTGTCCCTTCCCAATTAAACAATTAAAACAAGATTTAAAATGTCTCATAACACAGGTGCAGTCTAGCAAAGCAAATGCATACATTGGGCATGTCCAAAGCAACTTTAATGGGTTAACAACCTCAGTTTAATTAAACATACATATATCCTTCACTTAATTCAGGGGAAAAAGTCAGCACCCTGAACTTCTGAGCAAATACAAACAGAAGCTACAAACAGGTCAACACACAGGCTTTGTCTGATCAAGACATCACATACATAGCTTCCAAAAAGAAAAGCACCAACATCTGGGTTTTCAAAGCCAGGGAGCTCTTAACAATGGCCACCCAGAGTCTCATCTGGTCAAATCACATGAAACTTCTTCCAATGAGTGAGAGCCCCAAAACAAATCACCAACCTCAGATCTTATATACCCTTCTCAGGGTCACAGCGTGTTACAACCATGTGACTCAAACCTATGTGAACTAGACTTTCTTGTTTCTTAAGTAGGTCAAAGATTCTTGATTCCACCAAAGAAACAAGACAACAAAAAGTCCACTTTGCTTACCTTTACATTTGAAAGACAAGACACATCAAATGTACTTGGTTACCTTAGCATTCTAAAAGAGAAAATAAAAAAGTCCCACCCTAATTACCATAACAAAAAGGGTCCTGATACTAAAAAGTTTAAGAACTACTGCTTTAATTAGGCTCTGCCTGGACTAAATCTGATTATCATTTGTATGGGTGTAAACCAGAGGAAGCTTTTAGGGCATGAGTGTCCTTGACCACTTCCTGGGCCCAGTCGTGGTTCTTAATGTTTAGATATAAAGAGATGGTATTTTAGAAGTGGTGGTTACAAAAAGTCAAGGTTTCATGAATAATAGTGAAAGGTATGCTTGGGCATTCTCTTGAGTTGATTATCAGATTTTCAGTATGAGCATTTACACCTCAGAAATTGGCAAACAAATCAGGATTTGATTTATTGTTTTGCTGCTTTCTACAGTTTAGCCCAGGAGAGGGGAACACTTGAGGACCTAGAGGGCCACATGTGTCCTAGAGGCCATAGGCTTCCCACCCTTGATTTAGACTTGAGAAAAATGATGGGAAAAATGTTAATAGTGCAGATTAAACTTTAAAGTCTTTCCTAACTACATCCCGCCCCCCACCCCCACCCCAGAGAGACAGCTGTTAAACATTTGTCAGCATATTCCCGGATGGGTCATGCTAGACCAACTTCATTTTACTTTGTGACATACTAATATCCCTGGTAATTAGACTAGTGGTTTTAAGGGATACTATAGATATAATGGGGCAGATAGGTGGTAAAGTGGGAAGAGCACCAGGCCTGGAGTCAGGAAGATCTGAGTTCAAATCTGGCTTTAGACACTTACTAGTTGTGTTACCCTGGGCAAGTCACTTAACCCTTATTTGCCTTAGTTCCTCATCTATAAAATGGGGACATACTGGAGAAGGAAATGCAAACCACTCCAGTGTGTTTGACAAGAAAACCCCATGGACAAAGTCCATGGGGGTCATGTAGAGTTAGACACAACTGAATAGCAACAACAACTAGATATGCTACAACTAGATTTTAGCAAAAAATTATAAAAATTCTCTTTTCATGTCATTCATTCATTGGTTTGTTTAACAGATAGTAATAAAAAACACTAAGTGTCAGATATTGTGCCAAGTATTGATATGAAAAAGATTAAAAACAAAACCCCTGTCCTCAAGGAGCTAGTATACTGCTAGGGAGAAATAAAGTACATAGAAAATTATATATAAAAAATACATAAAATAATTTCTGAGAGGAGGACATTAGCAACTGTTGGGGGGGGCGTTGGAAATCATGATAAGTTTTCTGTAGTAGGTAGTAATCGGGTTGAATTTTGAAGGGCAATATAGATTCTGTGAAGTGAAGTTTAGAAAAGAGAGCTTTGTAGGCATGGGGCATAATCTGTGCAGAGGAATGACATGATGAGGTTTATTCTATAGGAATATTAATTTGGCAGCTGAGTGGAGGAGAGATTACAGTGGGAGTCAGGGAGGCAAACTAGGAGCTCAGGCAAAAGCAGATGAAGGCAAGAACTAGGGTGGTGACTTAATTAGTTAAATAGATTTCAGTGAAGGGTGAGTGGATTTAGAACTAGTAGAAATATTGGGGCCCAAGGACTAATACTTAATGGTTTCCTCCTCTAAATTTTGTGATTATATGACTGATTCTGCCTTAAAAAGTGTCTACTCTCATAAACTATTCCAAAGGTGGACTGTCTTTGGGACATTCATTGGGACATTATTTAATTGTATACATGTTGGCAATGAGACAAGAGATAAATGGATTGTAAAATCCCAAGTCAGGACCCTATTCTCTTAGCTTTAGGAGACACAAGAACTGCTCCAAACAGCTAAAAGACTTTAATGAATGAGGATTTTTTTTTTTCCTAAATCACATATTCATTCCTATGGTGGGTTGATTCTATTCCATTTCACTTTGGGATCATGTTCTCTGCTTTATGTTCTCATTAAAGCAGATGCTTCTTTGCCTTTTCATGGGCAGAGGGCTTGAAATTTCTTGCTCCTGTCAGTTCAACCCTCACAATGCATGAAATGATTCCAGATTCCAGGAAAATCCCCTCCCAGCCTTTTTTTTTTTTTAACTCAACATTGATACCATACATTATATTTATTGCTAGCCTGCAGAGTTGGTTTTCTTTTTCTTTTTTTTAACCCTGGAAACAAACCAGGAATGAAGTTAATTACCCATTACACTACTAATGCTTATCTTCACCTCAGGACTGCTTCCAAAGTACTTGGAAGTCATCATCACTTAAAAAACCTAGCATTTCCTCAGGTTTCAGTGGCTTTCCTGGTGAGATTAGTGAAAAATGTATTCATTCTAACTCAACAATAGAGAAGAGGGGAGATGAAAACAATGTGCAACAAATGTTTCTGCCACACAAAGAAAAGCCTAACTATTGGATTCTGTTTTGAGGAATGTGAAGCCTGGGCAAACTTTGTTTTGTGTTTTTCTGTATATCACCTGAATTGTGTTGTTATTTAAAAAGTACTTTGACAGGTGGAATAAGGTGAAGTAGATAAGCTATAAGTAAATGTCAAATGTACTTGAAAGGCATATGATTTTTCCCCCGTATTGGAATTTAGAGGTAATGAACATTGCTCTAATCAGTCCAAATTACCTATTAATTATTCAAAAGGAACATCATGTATACAGATGAACTATGATCAATTATGTTTTATGTACACAACACATGTAGTCATTTTCAAGAATGTAGATAATGGAGAGAGAAAGAAGAGAGAGTAATACTAAAGTCTTCTACTACATCTGTTTTTGTTCCTTTTGTGCTGAAATCTTAGAATCCTGAATTTGTCCTTTGTTAACTGTAGCTATGGATACATTTTTTTTAGCCATAAATAGCCAAATGTGTTTATTTTCTACCTTGCCCATATGCTATAGCATAGAATGAGGTGCTTTGTTTTACTTTTGTTACAGCAAGTGACCATTATTCAAGGAAAGACTGGGAAAAATCATTATATTGAATTATTCATAATGGTGAAATTGGTTATAATGAGATTGACTCACTATGGGCCATTGGCCAGAGATTGGGAATATTTTTCTTATAGTGCATTATTTGATGTAGCAATATTGTTTATAATGGGATTCAAACTGTATTTGAAATGGGAATTCTAGTTATAGTAACAGAAGCGCACACAAGGTAAGGAACTTTAGGTCACTATAGTTAAGTTAATGGATAAACAGGTGCAGAGACAGAAAAGTATAACTGAATATATATGAACATTATGTATGCATATATGTACATATATATCTTATAGATTCAAGGTTTAAATAAATATTACTTCTTTAACAGCGTAGAATACAGAAGATGAAATCACAGCCAACCAATCCAACCTAATGACAGATGAGCAAATTCAATGATGTTCAGGGACTACCTTCAACATCCAACAGTTTCTATCCCTCATTAGAGATAATCAGGGTATTCCTTGTTTAAAAACTAAACTATTGGATAATTTCTAGAAACAGCCTCCAAATATGATTTTATCTTCAGGTTCAGGTATAAAAAAAGAATCCACGTGGAGATTTTCTGAGTTTTAAATACAGTCTTATGGGGAGAGGGGAAGGAATTAGTTTTTATTTATAAGAGCTTATCCAATTCTCAGATTCATAGATTAAAACTATTACTTTATGAGTCATTTTCACACAATAAATGAAAATAACTGAACTATGGCATAATCAATTTTATTTTTCTTATCTTAATGACCAAATCAAGCCAGCTTGATTAAATTGATCAACTGAAGAAGCTGATTTAATTGCTGAGCAATTGAGCATAAAGTTGGTAAAAAAAAAAAAAACCAACAAACCAACCAACCCACAATCCTTTATTGACTAATCTGGTTGCACAGAAATGGCAACAGAGTTATAGATATGAGAATCCAGGTCATTGCAAGACGGGGGCAAAGTAAGGTGGCAATGTGATAGAGTGCAAAAAGAGAACTTATACAGTTATTTTAAGTCTTGTCCCCATAATTCTGTGGCTATTTCTTTGCAACCACATTGGTCAATAAAAGGTTGTTGTCTTATTTTTAATGCCTCTGTGGACTTGCCATCTGCAAACCTAAGTATGATTCCCAGCTTTGGTACTTACCTTTTGTGTGACCAAATTGTGGGCAATTCACTTCATGTCTCTGGGTCTCAGGTTCCTCATCTATAAAAAATGGAGGTTGGACTAAATGATCTCTAAGATTCCTTCTTGTTCCCCTAAAGCTCATGATCTTATTATGATTGGAATTCATTAAAGAATAAAGTTAAGGCCATATAGGTTTAAATTTACTCCAGAATTCAGGCAGAGATTGTTGGTAAGAAACTTAGCTGCTTCCTAGGGAAGTAACTATACATTGGTTTTGAAGTTAAAAGTTGATAGGTAAGACTTTAACAACTATAAAATAAAATATGGAAAGTAAGGCTCAATTTAGGAATTTCTATTTAGAGCCAAGCCTTCAAGATACAGGTAAATACTGGAGAGAATTATAGAAACTGCTTGGTTATTAATTTTTTAATAACTGCCACTCATAGGTTTCTTATAGTTTTGGGAGATCCATATTTGTAACAGCCGATTAGGATTTGTGAACACTTCTGTTGGGCCTGGGTGGTTGTCTGATCATTGACAAAACAAAAGTCTGTCCAATTAGGATTTTTCACAGAGGCTTCTTTGAATCAGTTGAGTATCATACAATATTCATAATCTAAAAAAATCCCCAGTAGCTTCCAGTTTGTTACATTTCAAGCATTAGGGTCAGCATTTTCTAAACCATTTCTCACATATGTTCTGCAAAAACCTGTTTGGCCTTGAGAATCAAATAGGCTATTCTGTTACAAGGAGAAACTGGCCCAGAATGTTTAGTCATTGTATCTTTGATCCGGGGAATTAAAAATACTTTTCTGATCTATATTAATGTCAGTATTAATCTGAGATAAATAGCATTCATGCCATATGACATAAGAGGAAAGCATGTCTTGGGCAGTAACTATGAGGGATATAATGATGCCATAAGACTCAGGTGGATTTGAGAATTGAACTTAAAATCTTGACCCTCATTCTTCTCAAAAAGGCAAAATGGAATTAGAAAAGCTCAGTTTTCTCACAACTACGCTAATAGCTATAAGAAAAAAGACACCAGACTGAGGCATGTTTGAGACATTGTGGTGATAATGTGATTGAAGATTTTTCCTGCCCATTTAATAGGACTCAGGTGGGCCCAGTTAAGAGAGGCAGGCCCAGACCTTTGTGATGCCAATCAGTGATTAAAAATCTTTCCCACACACTTTTGCCAATTGGGCATGAAGCCCTGGAGCCCTAAAAAGAGTACATACACCCAGAAGGTAGCCATTGAGAACTGAGAATTCAGAAGTCATAAGAAAAGCCAAAATTCAGAATTCAGCCCAAGGAGAAGGAGTAAGAACTCCTAGTCCACAGAGCTGCAGAAGAAAGTGCTGAGCAGAGAGTGGAAACCAGGGAGTTTCAGAGACCAGAGAACTGAGTGGGGAGAGGATGCAGACAAGAAGACAGTTAGAATTTGAGAGTGATTGTTTATGGGAAGGCCCTAGATGGGGGGAAGGTTACAGGATGACTTGGCTCTTTGCTATAATACTGTGTTTCAATCTCTTTGTTGCTACATTGAGGTGGGCTTACTGGTTTTTAAATACAATTATTGTTATATCTAATTGGAATTACTGGTTCTGGGATTTGATCCTCTGGTGCCTAAATAAATATTATACTTCCTCTGCCTTTTACCTAGAGAGTTTTTCATACTTTGCAATCCATACAGGCATGTTCATGGTCATCCTCGAGATTGTGAATCCTGCCTTAGTGATACAGATGTCCAAGAAGAAACTACCAGAACAGCATTTTATTAGAGCATATCCACACAAAGCAACAGGACTATGGGCACTAGGGAAATGATCTATCTAGAGAAGAATTATAGGGGAGAACAGCTCAAGGAAGCCTTCCAAATGAATAAGAGGACATACAGGGAAGATGTATATTGGGGCAAGGAGAAAGGAGTCTGGACCAGAATCTACCAAAGGAGACTGGATCATGAAGCTATTACTCTGACCACAAGTAGGGGTTCAGAACCTTGTAGGGCTCAGACCAGGAGTGCAATACTCAGAGTGGATCCAAATGTGTTAGGACAGTTCATCTCTGGTATAGTTGCCTCCAGCGTAGGCTATACTATGTACACCAAACATCATGCAGGCTACTGGGGTACACACTACCTCCGAAGAGCAATCTGGACAATTACTCCTGGAATACTTGAAGAATACAATACCAGGCCCCAGATAATATAGATCTATTATGAAGAATACTACACAAGTCCTTCCAGAAGTGCATAGAGCCTGGTATTAACACCAGGTCCCAATTAAGGAAGCAAGATTGCAAAAAATGAATAAAAGGAAAACACCAGTGGAAAAAACAAATTTTATGTAGCCAATTATGCTTAACACACAATCCCAGTAGAAGAGAATAACTCTACATCATCTACAAGCAAGACTATAAAGAAAAAACATAGGTTCACTCCAAGCTCTATTGAAATTTATAGATGAAATGAAGAGAAGAAATGAAATGAGAGCCCTAGAGGAAAGAACGAAACATAGAATAAATAGTGTAGGAAAAGAAGTGCAAAACTTTACTCAAGCAGCATATTCCTGGAAAATTAGAGTGGACTAGACAGAGATCAATGACTCCATGAGACAATTAATTCAAAAGTTTGAAAAATAAAGAAGAAAATGTAAGGTACCTCATACAAAAAACAACACAACTAGAAAACAAGTCAAGGAAAAATAATCTAAGAATCATCAGACTACGAGAACTAGAAATCAATGACCATAAAAAAACTTGATGCCATATTTCATGAAATCATTAATGAGAACTTCATAGAACTTTTAGACACACAAAGCATTGTGAAAATAGAAAGACTAGTTACTACCTCAAATGAAAACTCCAAGGAATACCATAGCCAAAATCCAGAACTTTAAGGTTAAATAAAATACTGCAAGAACGTAGAAAGATTTCAAATACAAGGTACCCATATTCAGGATCACACAAGACATGGCAGCTACCACTATAAAAAAGAAGAAAGAAAAGAATACAATATTCCAGATGGAAAAAATAGGCTTAAATAATTTGCCTGGAAAATCTGAGTGTAATTTTAAGTGGGAAGAAGTGAATCTTAAATGAAAAGGACAACCAAGCATTTCCACTGAAAAGATCAGAATTGAGTAGATATTTTGAAATGAGCACAAACAAATCAAGAGAAACATAGAAAGTCAAATACAGGTGAGAAATTGAAAGGGACCCCCAATTTAGTAAAGGGTTTATATTACAAGAGGGAGAAGAAAAAAGTTTCCCCTGAAGGCAATAAAAAGCAGATCTTCTGAATGAAACTATAAACCTCTTGTAAACATATCTCTGATCTCACCTCTATTAAAAGCATGGATAGACTTGTACAAAATAATGAAGAACAAAATGAGCAGAAACAAGAGATCGTTGATTACAGTAACAACAATATTGTTTTAAGAACTTTGAGTGACTAAGTCATTTTGACTATTATAAACATCCAAATTAACTGCAAAGGACATATGAAGGAAGACACACACACACACACACACACACACACACACATTTGTATCTAATGGTAACCAGCTCTAGGTTGGATAGAGTGGAGGGAAGAAAAAAAAGAAAGTTACATTGTAATTTTATTATATAGTTTTTTTTAAAACCAAGGAAGTTGCACATCATAGGTTTGCAGTTTCATGTGCAATCATCTTTTCATTAATTCTACTATGTTATGGAAATGCTTGTTTTATTTCATAGGTTAAAAATAAAATAAAAAATGTTTAAAAGCCCATTGAGACTTAGGATTTAGAGCTGGTAGAAAACTTGAAAATCATTTTATAGATGAGGGAAATAAGCCCCAGAGAGGTAAATGACTTTCCCAAGGACACATGGGCAGCTAGACAACCTGCTTCTTTTGATTCTAAATCTAATGATTCTTTCCTCTTACCTCTTAGTTAGTCTGTTGAGAATGTGTATCTTTGAAAATAACCATTTTTCTTCACATTGCCTGGAAAACCATTCCAGAAGAAAGAAAGAAGAGTTTGTCAATGCCATTCTTGTATGGAGCATGTATGTGTTGATCATTTTAATAATATGATTTCTTTATGATCAAATGTTGATTTTAAAGATTGCTTATGAAATTAGGCACAGTGAGGACTCCACATAAGTCCTATTTGGCTCATAGTCTGAACATGACACTAGCTTCTCTAAGGATATGCTTATGATCATTGATTTAGAACTGGAAGGTACCTTAGAAATCATCTAGCTCAACCCCATCTTTTTACAGATAAGGAAACTGAAGCCAAGCAAGGTTGAAAGTCTGTTTAGAGGCAGCTATGTGGTCCAATAGGTGAAGCCCAACACTTGGTGTCAAGATGTCCAAAATTCAAATTTAGCCACAGACATTTACTAACTGTGTTACTCTTGGCAGGTCTTAACTTCTCTGTGACTCAATTTCTTCCTTCTTAAAATAAGGATTATAATAATGCCTTTATCTCAGGGCTGTTGCAAGGATCAAATGGAATATTTGTAAAATGCTTCACAAACTTTAAAGTGCTATATAAATGTGATTATTTTTAAAATTATTTTTGCCATTGTTACTATGGTTACATGGGTATTAAGTAATCCAGGATTCAAACTCTGTTTCTGTGATTCCAAATATGGTACTTTTTCTACTGTACTACATTGGCAGAGAACATTTTCTAGAACATTCTTCAGAGTTAGGAAAGCTTTGAGTATAGGCTCGGAGATATCTCTTATTCTAAGATTGGCCTAGTTCCCTAATGAAAGATGGTGACTCTTTTTGGCCACAGCAAATCTCCAAGACCATCAACTAAGTTGTAGAGGGGCTACAATTTAAATTCATAAAGGAAATACACTGAAAAAATGATAGATTCCTTTATTAAAACTCGAATCTAAGAATTCATTAGCATATATACTCCCTCCCTTCTCCCCTCATCGATACAGATTGCAACCACTCTTCACGAGTAGCTATGTACTAAGACTTCTATCATATGGTGGCTAATCTTATGGTAAAGAGCCTATCTAAATGTAGCCATGTTGTTCGTTGGCAATTATTTCCCATCTTTTGTTGCATATGTATTTTATTTTTCAAAGGGGCTATTCCAAACAGCCACTTTCCTCAAGCTTTATTCTGAGATAGCACCCCCTCACTCTCTGCAGATAACCCTACTGTTCTTATTAAGATGCTAGAAAGCTTTAGAAGGGAACTCATTCAATTTGTTAGTACTTGGCAACCTTGACAAATAAAATATTTCACTGAATTTCTTTTTTTAAAAAAATTATGTATTTTTTTTTTATTTTTAGTTTATAACACTTGATTCTACATAATTTTGAGTTCCAGATTTTCTTCCCTCCCTATCCCCTCCCTCCCCAAGACAGCATGGAATCCTATATAACTTCCACATATAACTTTGCATTGAATTAATTTACTCACTAGTCCAGTTGTGGAGAAGAATTATGACCAATGGAGTGAATCATGAGCAAGAAGAAACAGAACCCCTCCCCCCCAAAAAAAACCCAAAAACAAAAACAAAAGAAAGAAAAAAAATGGGGAGGGGGAGAGGCAAGCACGAAGTGTGTCTCAATCTGCATTCATACTTCATAGTTCTTTCTCTGGATGTAGATAGCATTCTTCATCGTGAGACCTTTGGAGTTGTCTTTGCATCTTGTGTTGCTGACAAGAGCAAAGTCTGTCAGGGTTAGTCCTCACAGAATCCATATATCTGTGGTTGTGTATAATGTTCTCCTGACTCTGCTCCATTCACCCAGCATTATGTCGTGTAGGTTTTTCCAGGTTGTATGAAGTCTGTATCATCCCCATTTCTTATTGCACAATAGTATTCCATTACCTTCATATACCACAGCTTGTTCAGCCATTTCCCAGTTGGTGGGCATCCCTTTGATTTCCAATTCTTAGCTACCACAAAAAAGAGTCGCTATAAATATTTTTGTACGTATAGCTCCTTTTCTCACTTGTGTGATCTCTTTGGGATACAACCCTAGAAGTGGTATTGCTGGGTCAAAGGGTATGAACATTTTTATAGCCCTTTGGGCATAGTTCCAAATTGCTCTCCAAAATGGCTGGATCAGTTCACAACTCCACCAGCAATGTAACAGTATTCCAATTTTCCCATATCCTCTCCAGCATTTGTTATATTCCTGTTTTGTCATGTTAGCCAATATGACAGGAGAGATGTGGTACCTAAGAGTTGTTTTGATTTGCATTTCTCTAATCAGTAGTGATTTCGAGCATTTTTTTCATATGCCTATAGATAGCTTTAATTTCTTCCTCTGAAAACTGTCTGTTCATATCCTTTGACCATTTCTCAATTGGGGAATGACTTGTATTCCTATATATTTGACTCAGTTCCCTGTATATTTTAGAAATGAGGCCTTTATCAGTGACACTGGTTGTAAAGATTTTCTCCCAATTTTCTGCTTCCCTCCTAATCTTTGTTGCATTGGCTTTTTTCTTGTACAAAAACATTTCAGTTTAACATTATCAAAATTATCCATTTCACATTTTCTAATGCTCTCTATCTCTTGTTGGGTCATGAATTCTTTTCTTTTCCATAAATCTGATAGGTAAACTATTTATTGCTCTCCCAAATTGCTTATAGTATTAGCCTTTATTCCTAGATCATGAACCCATTTTGACTTTATTTTGGTATGTGGTGTAAGATATTGGTCTATGCCCAATTTCTGCCTTACCATTTTCCAATTTTCCCAACAGTTTTTGTGAAATAGTGAATTCTTAGCCCAGAAGCTGGCTTCTTTGGGTTTATTACAGAGTAGATTGCTAGTCATTGACTTCTCCATCTTGTGTACCTATCCTATTCCATTGATCCACAACTCTGTTTCTTAGCCAGTACCAGGTAGTTTTGATGACTGCTGCTCTATAGTACAGTTTCATATCTGGCATGGCTAGGCCACCTTCTCTAGCATTTCTTTTCATCAATACCCTAGATATTCTAGACCTCTTGTTCTTCTAGAGGAATTTTTTTATTATTTTATCCAGCTCTGTAAAATAATATTTTGGTAGTTCTATGCTGAATTTCTTAACTACTTGAGGATGGCTTTAAGAATATATAAAAATATATTAGACACTTGAGTTGTCTGTATATAACAATACCATCATTTGAATTTGGGCTCTCTGATTCCTAATTCATTTGCTCTTTCCAATGTGTTTTGGGATATTTAGTATGGAGAGAAGACATGAGGTAGCAGTAGGAGTGTGCTAGATCCAGATCCTACTGGCTCTTGAGAGTTAAATCTTCAGTGTAAACATTTACAATTTGGAAATCAGCAACTGCTATAAATCAGGGTTTGACTGATTATTTTGTTGATTGTTTAGACTTAAGAAAGTGATAAAGTGTTAATAATGCAGATTAAACTTAAAAGTGTGCTGTGTGTACATTTTTTTTTCCTTCAGAGAAAGGTAGGAGAGAGAGAGAGACATGATTTCTACAAATAAGGCTGCCACTTAAAAAACCCTTTGGTTTACTTACTCTTCTGTGCCCTAAGGCTAGTGGATAGAAATTTCAGGGAGATAGTCTTAATTCAACATAAAGAACAATTGAGGCAATCTAAAAATGGAATGACTGTCTTGGACCCACCCCTACTCCTTATTTCTCTGCCACTTATTATACCATCTGCCATTTATTATATGTACACCAAAATTCTTTCCCATGTGGCCACTAGTGGGTTCAGAACTGTGCCAGTGAAATGATATCTCATATCTTCCAGGGCCTTGTCATCACAGCTCTTAAAATGCTTCTTGGGCATAAGCATTAGGACCCAGGGCCACATAACTTCTCTGTACAAGAGACACCTGCTTTTGCCTCACGCTAAAATACACACTTCAAAGCTCCCTCACTAACTTATTTTGAACACAAAATTGGCTTTGAGAGTTTCCATTTAGTTACCTCTATACATTCATATTCACTTTGTAGTATTCCACTTAAACTCTTAGCACACATTCAATAATTGGTTCATCTATTTTGTTTTCTCATGCTTGCATTTCTATCTTGTTTCATTAGAAGTAGTAATTCTTTGAGAAGAATCTATGGAAGTATTCAAACAGAGTCTACCAAACCACTTCTTGGGGTTCTTTGGGAGTGTGGGGACCTCTAAGATCCCTTCCAACCTTGAAATTCTCTAGTTATTCTAAAATATGAAAATATTTCAGACATTTGTTTTTTTCACAACTAAACTAAGCTCAGAGAGACCTGATAATATTTCTGCTGTCTAAAGTAGCTGGTCTTTGGGAAACTATGACTCAATTTTGTTCAGGCAGTAAGCTCATTTGCAGAAGGGCCTTTGTGATGATGTTTCAGCCTTGTACACATGATGCCATCTTCTATATCCAGGAAATGCAGAAATTGCTACTTTCGAGGAGGTTGTGGTTGTTATTGTTTGCTTGTATCTGATTCGTTGTGACTCCATTTGGTGTTTTGTTGGCAAAGATACTGAAGTGATTTGCCATTTCCTTCTCCAGCTCATTTTAAGAGGTAAGGAAACTGAGAAAAATGGGGTCGAGTGGCTTGTCCAGAGTTTTATAACTAGTATGTGTCTGAGGACAAATTTGAACTCAGGAAGATGAGTCTTCCTAACTTCCTAACTGGCATTCCATCCTCTCCACCACCTAGCTACTCAAGGAGGTTGGTGTTCCATAAATATTTGTAGGAAAGTCCACTCACACAGTACACAGGACTTCCATAGTTATGGACACATTTTTTTTTGAGAGTAGATTTAAGGCTTATTAATTGCTTATGTGAAAAACTAGTCCAATGTAACATAAAACATCTTAGGAATTACATTTTTATAAAGTACAACCACTGTCTAGTTGCTCTTAATATATGACCCATAGTAATGTTAGCAATTGTAATATAAATGGTTCTCTGCTTACCAGCATATATGGTGTGTGTGTGTGTATGTGTGTGTGTGTTTGTGTGTGTGTGTGTGTGTGTTTGTGTGTGTAATAATTCTAAGGGGACTGGGATACTCATCATTGATTCCTTGTTGTTTTTTTCCTATATGAAAAAAGTTAAAAGTGGCTGCTTAAATCCCCAAAGTCTCTAGGAAAAAAAATGAAATCTTCTTTTCCCAGACCACAGTGTGGTGAAATAAATTAGTCTAATGATTTATGTTTACTGTTTTAGTCAATTCTGATAGAGATTATAGAGACAAAATGACAAACTGCCTCAGTGGTGAACTTAAATCATGTCAGCCAATCTTTAGTTTTTCCTTACTCTAATTGCCCCTCCTGTTCATTTATCTTCCCAGGCAATCTTTAGAAGAAATACTAGTTCAATCAGTGCATGTGCAAACCACCAGAGATAAAAAGTTTAGCCTAATTTGTCTCACTAAATTGTAATGCCGCTAGTAAACAAATCTTGCCTTGAAAGGAGACTAAAAAAATCTGAATAATCATAAGGACAAAATGTTTCCCTCCTTTATTTCAATAGATACCATTTATAGACTGAGATATCTCTGTCTTTTTTCCTTTTTCCTTCATTATGTGGTGTTTCTTTAAATTAGCACCTAGTAAGGGCTATGGGAATGCAGGCACACCAATCTACAGTTGAAGCTGTGAATCATTTCTACATTTCTGGAATACGATTCAAAATTATGTAATTAAAATCATTAGAATGCTCATGCCCTTTGGCTAATGGATTCCATTACTGTCATAATATCAATAAGGAGTTCAAAGAAAGAAGAAAAAGTCCCAAAATATTTCAAACAACCCCTTTTTGTGGTTGCCAAAAACTGGAAAGGTAGTGAGCATCCATTTACTGGAAAATAGACAAATAAATTGTGTTGTGTGAATACAATAGTTTATTATTGCATTCTAAGAAGGAACAAACATGAAAAATTAAGAAAAATGTGAGGTCTCCTATGAGCTGATACCTAGCAAAATAAGTAGAACCATGAGAACAATATCCAGTGACTTAAATAATGTAAATGAAAATAACACTGAAAGGTAGTAAAACCTATAAATTGTAATGACTAATCCTAGTCCCAGAGAACTACGATGAAATATACTTGTCTCCTTCTTCTTAATAAAAAGGTAAGGGGACCATAGATGTGAAATGTGTATATGCAGTGCTAGACACGGTCACTGTATCAATTTGTTTTGCTTAAATATTTGTTACAAGGAAAGATTCAGTGGGATATGGGATGAGGATTAAGAGGAAGTTACCGTGGTGTAAAAACAAAGGTCAACAATGAAACAAACAAAAAAAAACCCAAAATACATTTTTGTACAGGGCTGCTTACATCACATTTTCACTGTCACCTTGACGCCTATGCAATTTAAAGCTAAAGAGTTAAGTTCTTCTTTTTAAAGGGAAAGAGAGAGTAATATGCTCATGGAAAACAGCTGTGGATAAAATTAAAGGAGGATGGATACTCAGCAAGCTAGCTACAGGATAAAAGAAGCCTGTGCTAAACAAAGGAGGGTTCCAGGGATACTACAATAACTTATATAAGTTGAATAATGAGAATGAATAAAAATATTTATTAAGCACTTATATGTTGAGCACTGTCACTATGTGATATCATACGGTTTGTACTAGATATCCAGTTTCCATTTTGTGGAACTGTGAATTAATTATCTTTTTTAGGTGTTTGTTTTGCTATTAAAGATTTGTTGGTCACCAACCATGTGTTAGGGAACAGTAAACTGAGGGGCATATCCAAAAATCTTTGCTCATCAGCCAAACTTCTCCTTGGAACAGCCAAATAAGAAGATCTGGTTTGGGTATCTCCAATTGTATCAGAAAAAGCAGCCTAGTCTAATAGAATTTTGTTGCAGGAATCAGCCGGCTTGAGCTCCATTCTTCA
Organism: Trichosurus vulpecula; assembly: GCF_011100635.1. NCBI lineage: Eukaryota > Metazoa > Chordata > Mammalia > Diprotodontia > Phalangeridae > Trichosurus > Trichosurus vulpecula. The sequence continues at coordinate 510,444,961 of NC_050573.1, read as the reverse complement.
CTTTGGCATTCTCTGTGTAAGCCTGAGACTCTGGGACAACAATCTCACAGTCTTTAAAATGGGGATTAACAATATATAACTAGCTGCTGATTAGCCATGGCTGCATGTATTTAAATATGTACTACTTGAAGTTATAATTATGTAAAATATAGTAATTGGTTCTAGCCCAGTGGAAATGCGAAGCGCAAGTTTGAATAATGAGACCACTTCATGGGATTCATCATGTTGAGGATCTATAAAGTACAACAAAAGAGGATGTTAAAGCAACAGTGTGGTATGATTATTATCCTGCCACAAGAAAAGCCAAAAGTTGTGCATCTCAAGGGATTGTGTACAAGTTAAACACTGTTTAAAGTGTAGAACTTGATATATATATATATATATACATACATATATATATACATATATATATATACATATATATATATATATATATATATATATATATTTACTGAATAGGAAATTGAAGAGCAATGAACATTGGGCAAAATCCAGAGGTCCAGGTTCTAATTCTGGCTTTATCACTAATTAACTGTGTTCCATTGAACAGGTTATATAAGTTCTCTGTGATTGTCTTCATCAGTCAAATGGAGAATTGGACTAGGCATTCTCAAAATTCTATCTGGCTTATGAAATGCTATGAATCAACCATCTTGTGGATGACTAAATTATACAACCACATCACTGGCCAACCCCTGCAAATTGATGAAATTGACCATGCAAAAATTTGAATAGACAATTGAAATAATTGAAACAACCACACTGACTCTATAACAATCTAGCCATTGTAGTTGTGTGTGTGTACCCTTGACCTCTGAAAGATTGTAAAGTAGGTGAAGTTTGCCTTCAACACTCTATTTTGCCCCTTAATTCAGTAAATCCCTCTCTTTTGGACTATAATTGCCGGCCAGCCACTGATCAGCCCTAGCAGCTGATTACCCTTGATCTATTCTCTCTAGCTTTGTGCCCAAACAGCTGTCCCATCCTCTGTCACCCTCTTCAACCACCGCTGACAGTTTGGCAGTGCAATCGTTTCTTCCTCTAAGTACTTATCCTGAATTCTTTCACCTCAAAGAGCTGGGTTGTCAACCAGTCAGCTAAGCTGCAAAATTCATTTGTGTTTATGTGCTAATGGGAGAAGGCTAAAGGGTTTTAACTGTGGCCTTCTAGAGACAAAGTCTCTGCTTTCTGTCAGACCGTTAATTGCTATGATGGCCATGGCTGGGTAATGGGGCATTTTGATTCAATAAACATCTATTAAGCACTTAGTTTCATAGTTTCAGAACTGGAAAATACTTCAGAAGTTATCTATTCACCCTACCTCATTTTAGAGAAGAGGAAACAGAGAACAATCTATGCAAGGTACTGAGCTAGAAAATAGTGATACAAAGATGAAAAGTGACTACTCTGCCCTCCAGAAGAAGAGCCTTCTTTTACTTTCCACAGCTACTGGAGACTAAGAAAAGAAAATGTCACTTAAGTCCTTGGTACTGTTCAATGGCTCAGTATTGGAAACTGATATGATTTTTATCAGTGAAACCCTGACTATGTCTGGTCACACATTAAGATACACACTTTGTTTCTTAGCTCCTTTTCTCAAGGTGAAACAATAATGTATCTTCTACATTCCAAGTTCTTCCAGTACCAAAGGCCAATACAGGTGATTTGCCTTTTCCAAGAAGGGAGTTAGTTTTGAATTGAGGGTAGCCTGCCTCCATTAACAAATAGAAACTTATCTACTCAACCTAGACCACATGACCTATTAGGGACTATAGTTTTGAATCAAGATGGACCTGCTCTTCACAACAAAATACCATCCCCCACAATCCATACTCTATTGGGAGCCACTTTTTCCTGAGACCCACTGTACTAGCTAGGACTCAGTGCCAACCTATTGGTATTCTACTTCACCCCATCCTTAATTCCAAACATCTAGAAGGGAACTGCCTATCAGTTGTTAAGTATGATATTGCCAAGGATGTCAGCGCAGGCTGCCTTAAAACATTAGGGTTAAGATTGTAAATCTAGAATAGGGTTAATAGATTGGGAGAACAGAGAAGGGCAAAGGACTAAAGGTCAAAGAGCAGGCTTGATTGAAATTATAAGAGAAGAAATTATGAACATGAAGAATATGAAAGAATTATGAAGAATTATGAAAATCCCCCAGGGGGATTTTCAGAGTTCAAGATCTTGCAGATAGATTTTTTTTGAGTGATGGTGAATTCTAAGAAAAGATACCTGAGGGTGTCTATGATAAAGTGCAGATGAAGGCTATGGGAATTGTGGAGTTTGATGAATTGAGAGATCAGGATGTTAGAAGAACCATCACCATGTTGTTGACCTCCAAAGGTTGGTTTGATGAGCATCACAGCTATGTGATGAATTCATTGAGGAAAGAGAGAGAGTTACTTGGAGGTCAGCAGATGACAGTTAACAAGGATCTTGGCAGGGCAATATAATCTGAAGAAGTGAACTTTGAAGGAGATGTTATTGAGAGATGTAGCAGAAAAAGGGTCTGGAAGTGAGAGTGGGGAGCAAGGAGTATGCTGATTCTTCCTTCTGGTATTGTGTGTTTGAGGGTATGAAAGAAGGATGGCAAGAAATGTGTTGACTTCAGAGAAAAGCCAGGCTTCAGCAAGTGTCAGAAGATGGAAGGAGTATGAGAGGAAGACAGAATCTGAAGGGGAGCTTGTTAACAATAGAAGGGAAGCAATACCATTACTAGGTCTATTTTCAAAGATGATTAGGGAAAAAGAAAAAGAACTTATATGTACCAAAATGTTTATAGCAACTCTCTTTGTGGTGGCAAAAACTGGACATTGCAAGGATGCCTATCAATTGGGGAATGGCTGCAGAAGCTGGGGTATATGATTGTGATGGAATACTAATGTTCTATAAGAAATGATGAGCGCAATGATTTTAGAAAAACATGGACTTGCACAAAATAATGAAGAATGAAATGAGCAGAACCAAGACAACATTGTATACAGTAATAGAAATATTGTTTTAAGAATGACTTTGAGTGAATAAGTCATTTTGACTATCATAAATAGCCAAATTCTGTGGATACACTTTGATCCAGCAATACTACCCTTAGGTCTGGGTCCCAAAGAGATTACAGAAGAGAGGAAAAAACCCACAGGTACAAAAATATAGCAGCTCTTTTTGTGGTGGCAAAGAATTGGAAATTAAGGGGATACGTATCAATTGGGGAATGATCGAATAAGTCGTGGTATATGAATGTAATGGAATACTATTGTGCTGTAGGAAGTGATGAGCAGGCAGATTTCAGAAAAACCTGGGAAGACTTACATGAACTGATGCTGAGAGAAGTGAGAAAAACCAGGAGAAGATTATACACAGCAACAACACTATTGTGTGATGATTAACTATGATAGACTTAGCTCTTCTCAGAAACATAATGATCTAAGACAATTTCAAGAGATGCATGCTGAAAAATGCTAAACATATTCAGAGAAAGGACTATGGAGTCTGAATGCAGATCAAAGCATACTATTTTCTCTCTTTTTTTCCTTTCTCATAGTTTTTCCCTTTCGCTCTTATTCTTCTTTCACAACATGATTAACATGGAAATATGTTTAACATGATTGTATGTGTATAAAAAAACTCAATTAAATATAAAGAATATGAAGAAAGAAGCTATCAGTAGCTAGAGAAAGAAATCATAAATAGACATATACACAGAATAATTTTACATATGTATAACAACATATTATATATATGTACATATTTATTTGTATCTAATGGTAGCCATCTTTAGGGTGGGGATAGGGAGGGAAGGAAATAAAAGAAAAAAAAGAAATTTATATGATAACTTTATTATATATTTGAAAGGAATAGCAAGTTGCACATAATAGATTTGTGGTTTCATGTGCAATTACCTTTTTTATCATGCTATGGAAATGCTTGTTTTATTCCATAAATTTAAACTATTTTTAAAAAAACAATAGGGAGGAAGACTGGTAGCTGTGGACAGGCAGTGTTGTGCACTGGTTCTCACATCATACCAACGAAGTTGTTTACATGTGTTTCAGAGCCATTGAATTTCAGAGCTACACTTTGGGACTGAGGGATCATGCAGTCAAACCTTAGACTGTGACTTTGCCCAGTTCAAACAGAAAATAAGTGGAGAAGAAGATAGTTAAGATGATTCTCTTGATTCCAAGTCTAATGCTCTTTCTAGGGATGATTCTGACTGTATAGGCATGGTCTAAGTTTCAAATAAACAGTGCAAGAGGTAGCAGACACATGGATTCGAGTCCTGGCTCTGCCACTGAGTGACCGGAACCAAGCTATCTCAGCCCTCTTGGGTCTTAATTACATCATTAAAAGATAAGGAATTTATGCTAGGTAATAACCAACATCTTTAATAGAGAAAGAGGGTTTAAAAACCTGAGGCATGGCTTCAATTTGAGGGATGCAGCTATCTTTGCCATGTTGAAACCTCTAGCTAGGGGCATATCTATTTGGGGGAATAAGATAAAAAATCAAACTTTTGAAAGCAATTTAAGATTTTCTATGTTCTTGTCCCAAGAGTTCTACAAATATATTTAAGTCTAACCATTATTTTTGCACAGGTAACTTTTCAAAAGTGCTATGTTAAGGTTCTGGATCTAGTTTTTCTGGTATTCAAGACGATCAGGAAAGGACAGCAAACTGTGAGCACTTCAGCTATTATCTTTCATGATGAGAACTGAGAGGGATGATCTAGGAGGTAATGGGAGCAGCGGTAGAATTTCACTGGAAATTCATGCCAATAATTTATTATCTTCTCACAGTTCAACCTAGCATCAATGCCATGAGTCAAGGATGGCAGTGACAAAGTATGGTAATTCCAACTAAGGCCATGTACTGTGGGGACGTGGTATGCACTGAGATCATAACTACAGCTGTAAAAGCCTGATGAGGACCCTAAAACACTGGTGAATTGGGCTCAGGAGATACTAATTGGGTTAGTACCCTGGTTAGTGTAATGTGATTATTTGTAAAATTCATAGAAATAAACAGGGAAACAAACAGTTGCAGGTTGGTAATATTCAAACCATTGTGACATCAAGCTAAATGACTCCACTGAAAAACCCATTAAATGACTCCTGCACAACCACCAGAAATTCAGAAAGGTTATCTTTAGAAATCCAGGTTGAGTGATAAGTTCAAGTTATACTAGCAAATAGTAGAAACTGTAATGTAACATTATAGGCTGCAAAAATCTACTACTTACTGAATATCTAACAAGACATGACCAAGAATTATATATCCGAAGCTTGTGTGGACTGATAGATAACAAATCCCCATATTACAAAGTGAATACCTCGAAATATCCTTGAGAATTATCAAAAAAACTGTACTGGGAACTGTATTCTGTAACCCCAAATCACCAAGATATTACATTGGTCTATGAAAAGACTAACAACAACCTTAATAGATATTGCCATATGAAATGTTCATAATCTCCAATCTATATAAAAAGAAAAGTTTTCAAAACAGTGAGAATGACTACTGGCAAAGATGGTAATTTGGAAAGTTTTGGCTAAGCCCACATCCCTTGACAGGCAGCATAGAAAAGATTGAAAGGGATATTGGATGAAGCAATGATCCAATAAAACCAAAGGGACACACCTATAAACACCTCCATCCAGTTCAGGCCTATATAAGATGACAGCCAGGTGCTTGAGGTGATCTGATTAGAGTACACCAGAGAAGCCTGAAGCCAGCACATTCTGGTAGGTGAAGCCAAAGGCCAACAGGATAACACCCCCTATCAAAGCCTTAACAGGGAACAATGGCAGTTCCTGTTAGAAGGAGAGAAGGGAAAACCATCTCAACAACCTTTGCTGAGGGACCGTCCTGGAGGCTTGAAGCCATCCAATTTCCAATATCAGTTTGGGGTTTGCCAGAGTCATACCAGGGAACAAAGTTATCTCTGAATAGTTTACTATATAAAGAGATGAGGACAGAGCAGAGACACCTGGGCCAGGGTTCTCCAAGAGGCCTGAAGCTAGCATGATGTGAGCCTCTCATATTTATCAGGGCTGTTAGGCATGTAACAGGGGAAAAAGTCAACTATAAGTTGGTGATTGAACCTGACGAAGAGGAGCCAGAGATGCAGCCAAAAATCAGTACTCACAAAGGAGACTTCTGGAGGGCAGAAACCAGGGGATGAGGCAGAAGGTGGGGATTTGTCCTAATTTTAGATTCAGCTCTCTATTGCAGTGCAGGGCTTTGAAAGAAGGCATGGAGGAGATTGGAAAAATCATCCCATCTAACATGCAGGCACAACAGAGCCTGGCCGTGGAATAAGGCCCCTCCACAGGAAAAGTGGCTAAAGATTACATATGTACATATACATACATATACATATATGTATGTATATATGTATATATGTTTACAAAAAGGAGAGGAAAAAAATCTAATGCAGTGAAGAAATAATATGGGTTATGAGATGCTAAAGAGGTAAGCCCCCCAAAATGACCTGACAACAAGGCTTCTGAGAATTGTTAGAAGAAATGACAAATGAAATTAAAAAAAATAAAATTAGAGCACTTAAGGAAAAAATTAGAGAAGAACGAACTACTTAAGACATAATGGAAAACTTCTAGAAAAATAGAATGGAAAAAAGAGAACAAGATGATTCAGTGAGACACCAGGTGACATTAGGACATTGTCAAGAGACTGAAAAATGAGAATATTTGAGGCATTTAATATCTAAACAACTATTTACAAAAGAGGTTAAGGAGAGAGAATTTAAGAATCACTAGACTCTCTAAAAACATGACCAAACAAAAACCTAGCTGCCATAATTCAAGGAATAACAAAAGACATTTGCCCAGAATTATTAGAACCAAAGGACAAAGTAAAATTATAAAAGATCTACAGGGCATTTCCTAAAAGAAACCCTAAATTTCTACAGATGCTAGAAAACATCTAGAAATGCCATTGCCAAAATCCAGAGCTTTTAGAGCTTTTTAAAGAAAAAATACTTTTCCCACTTCAAGTGCCAAGTGATCAATCAAGATAATGCAAGCCTATGTTGCAACTGAAATAAAAGAAATGAAAGCTTAAGAGTATAATATGCCAATATGCAAAATAAAAAAGGCATACAACCAAAAATCATTTACTCTGTGAAACTGAGCATAATCTTACAAGGAAAAAATAGATTTTTTTAGTAAAACAGAATATAAAAGAGCATCACATATTACCGATAAAAATATCAGAGCCAAGTATAATCTTAGAAATAGAAACACAGAAGACAAGAGAAACCTAGAAAGTTAAATACAATTGAACAACGAGAAGCATCTAAATGATGATTAAATGCTTACATCCAAAAGAGAGAGAGAAGCATCTTTTCAGAATTCCAGTATCTTCAGAGGTCCCAGAGAAAGGAAAAAAAAAGAGAGAAAAAGCCCTGATTAGATTTTTTGAAATGATTTGGTGGTTTTGAGAGAAGAAAGACAGAGGGAAAATGTAATATGTTAGGGGGAAATGAGGAAGAAAAACAAAGAACTCACCATTTTCCAAAATGGGGATGCACCAGACGAATAGTACACAAATTGAGGTGGGGAGGGGAGAAGTTTTATCTAAACTAGGCCAAGGAAGGTTGAACACATATAGATACATAGTTTGGTGTAGAAATACATCAAATGCAACATGGATATAGGCAGTGACAGAGAGGAAGGTGGGAGGGTTTAAGAGGGAGGCTAGAATGGAATTGTCACAGGCAAAACATACTTCATCTCTGAGAATTGGGTCCTCAAGGGAAAGGGATTAAAAGGAGAGAAACAGTAAGTGTAAGAATCAGTGATCTAGGTAGCCTGGATAAAAAGATCAAGGACAGAGAAGTGGGGTTAAACCACTGCAATTACAGATTACTGATGCTGACCCCATTTTCTTTGGGAAACAAAGAAAGGAAAAATTATAAAGTATGTGGAAAAGGAAAAACCCCACAATTAACCAACAATGTGTCAACTAGGAACATTGAATACATGGCTGAATCATACAGATTTATATTTATAGGAAACGGAAAGGTTATAATTGAATTTGAGAACCAGGTCATCGTTGCCAGAAATTACAGTGTGTCCTGTATGAGCTTAAATGTATTGATAAATAAATATTGTGTACAATGCACCACTTCTGGTTTAAAAAAATATAACACCTACCAAACACCAACCAAAATGTTATCTCGAGTCTGGATAGTATATCAGAAACTTGCTGTCTTTCAGGTAATGACAATTAGACTCTTTCAGGTAATGACAATAGAGAAATTAGAAACTTGTCAAAGACTAGTTTCTCATATTTCTAAGGCTACTAGGTGGTACAATGGATTAAGTACTAGTTCCAGAGTCAGAAAGATCTGAGTCAAATGGATTACTAGCTATGTAACCCTGACCAAGTCACTTAACTTCTAACTGCCCAAGTTTTCTCAAGCGTAAAAATGGTATATAATAGGAGTACCTACCTTACAGAGTTGTTACCTTACAGGATTGTTTGAGGATCACATGAGAAAACATTGGTAAGGCACTTAGCACAGTGCCTGGCACATAGTAGTTGCTTAATAAATGCTTCTTCCCATCCCTTTCTTTTCCCTATATAGATTTCAAGTCATCCTTGAGAACTGAACAAATAAATTCTATTAAACAGGACCATCACCACAGAAAGAATTGTCATCCACAATCCCCTGGACATACCACTGATCTATAAAAATTTAAGAATGCATCCCAAATGCTCATAAGCTGCAAGTTACACAGAACAAAGTGTTTTTAAGATACAGAGATCTAGAGAAGAAATAAAAATCATTTGTGAACTGGATGAGGTGAACATTATCCCCTTTGTTCTGTCAGGTACTGAATCTATCCTAAAGATGCTTTCAGTGAGTCTACAAAAAATGAATTTACATGCAAACACTTTCATTCAATTAGAAAAAAAGCAGTTATTGTCTATACATCTGCAATAGCTTATAGAATATTAAATATAAATGAATAATAGTAAGATGATGACTTATCACATGAATCATTTCAATCCGAAGTCCATTGTAAAAAAGATGAGAAGAATGAGATAATGTTTGTGAGAGGTAGTATGGTGTAGTAGATAGAAAGCAGGACCCCAAGGTCAGAAAGATGGAAATTCAAGTCCGACTTCTTATATACACTAGCTGTGTGACTGTGGACTAGTCACTTGGCCTCAGGGCCCTAGGCAACTTTCTAAGACATTAAGTGACAAGGCTGGTAATCTCTTTTTCTTTTGGAATAGGTAATTCCTCATTAGGAGGTCCTTATGCCAATGAAATCACAGGTCCCATAAAATAGTAACAAAATACTCGTTTATATATCATATTAAGGTTTGTCCAGGACTTTGCTTATGTTAACTCACTTGAAATCTTTTAATGTAATTAATATTTTATTTAACATTTTTTCAATTAATAAGCATTAATTTACTCTCCCTCCAATATTGCCCCAACAGGAAAAAAAAGGAAACAAAACAAAGCCATTATAATGAATGTGCATAGCCAAGCAAAACAAATTCCTACATTGACCATATCAAAACAACATTTGTTTCATTATTCACCTTGGGTCCATCATCTCTCTTGTCAGGCAGAAGGTGGCATTTTTCATTGTTGGTCCCCTTCAGTTCTGGTTGATCATCATGTTGACTAGAATTCTTAAATTTTTCCAAGTTGTTTGTTTTTACAATGATGTTGTTATGGTAGAAATTGCTATTCTGACTCTTCTCACTTCACTGTGCCTTAGTTCATACAAATTTCATAATTTTTTATGGCACAAAAGTATTCCATAACATTCATATACAGTAACTTGTCCAGCCATTTGTCCAAAGTGGGAACCCCTTTAGTTTCCAGAACCTTGCCACTAAAAAAGGATAAAAAACTACCATAAATGTATTTGTACATGTGGGTCTATATTGATTCTAACAAAAATCCTATGATATAATGTAATCGTCATTATCATTTTGCAGATGAGGAAATTGAGGCTCAAAACAGCTGAGGGACTCCTCTGTGGTCGCAGAGCTAGTAAGTCAGGCCAAATGTTCCTACTCGAAATCTAGAACACTAGACACTACCAATGAAAACTGACTGTGGCTGGGTTGCCAATGCCTGTATTAGATCATGTTTTTATTTCTATTTTAGTCACTGCTATTTTGACCATAGAAATATTGCTATGTTAAAAAATGCTTTAGTTACTTGGAAGGAAAATTGTTCTAAAGAAACTTGAAACAGAACCTGGGAGTGAGCATTTTTGTTTCAGACAACAGTCACCAAATGTTTGGCCAAAGTTCTCCCTGGTTAGGCTGGAAATATGTTTTCTCTGTAATTAAGAAATTAAAGAGGAAAGATAAGTGAGAGCATCCCCACTTCTGGATGACAGAGGACATAACTCATGCCAAGGGCCTGAATTCTTATCACATCCCCATTATGCCCATTTATCATGTCCGTTCATCTACTTATCTGGGCTGCTGGAGGGTGCAAACATCAAAAAGCACGAGCAACCCTAAGCCCTCGGAGAGACTATGATATTGGGCATGACCCTTCAGAATGCATCATGAAACAGACACAGTGTCAAATAGATTACATGGCAAGAGGTTAAAATGCTATACAGGACAAAAGACTATATAGTTTAAGATAGAAAGAAAAATTAGCATCCTTTAATTTAAAAAAAATCTAATAAATCTTTTTTTCTGATCTAGCTTTCTCAACTGTCTTTTCCAATCTGGTTTATTCAGAACTGGTTGGCTTCAGTTGTTTGCAGTAAAATAGTTTTAGGGGAAAAATATGCTGTCAGAAACGTAATAGTCCATTCTTGTCGCTACACTAAGACTTTATCCAGGCTCTTGTAACCAATCAGCCTGAACGGGGTGCTGAACTGAGAAAGATGCCAGGGTTTGAATCAGAGAAAGACTTAAGGGGTAGGGCTAGAAGGAGAAGGGCATTCAGCAAGAATGAGGTGAACAAAAGTAGAGCACCACAGGCAGAGCCAAGAGCAAATCATGCCTCAATACACGTCTTAGACACTGACAAGTTCACAGCTCATTACTGAGATCACATTTTTAAGGCTGCCTATAAACACCAAATTAACCATTTGCATGCAGATTGATTTTGGCCAATTGCTAGGGAATGGATTGGACTCTAACATGGTTGGTCCAACTTAGCCATTAAGCTTATCAAAGCAACTGAATCCCAAATTCTAATTCTAATTATCTTAATTGCTCAATTTCATTGGTCATGCATGAGAAACTTGGAGCAGCAGAGAGAGAGAGCTGGATATAGAGTCAGAGGTGCTGAGTTTTAATTCCAACTCTGTGACTTACTTGACTTTGGGCTGTAAAATAAAAGAAAGGGTTGAACTAAATACTTTTCTGAAGTCCCTTCCACTTCTCAATCTTATGATTAGTTTGATTACTTAAGCAGGAATTATAATTACTTTAAAACTATTTATGAAAATAGCCAAATTAGTAGAATTGTACAGCTCACAGACCTGGCCTAATTAAATATTGCAAGGATGTCAAGACAGAGCCCCATAGATCACAAGGCATTTTTGTTTGTTCTAAAAGGTGTCTATTTGCACTGTCCTTGGGCACATTAATTCTATACTCTTTAGGCTAATGACAAAATATTTATGAGAGTGGTAGCTGAGTGGAGAGACTCACTGCTTTAGCCCACAAAGGAAAACACTGATGATTGTATTAAATAACATGTGGCAGCTATGTGGCATAGTGGATAGAGTGCTTGACTTAGAATAGGAAGAGCTGAGTTTGAATCCTGACTCAGTTACTGTATGACCCTGGTCAAGTCACTTAACTTCTCTGTACCTCAGTTTATTCTTCTACATTTGTCATTAGAATCAAATGATATACTATTTACAGAGCATTTTGTGAACCTCAAATATACATAAGTGTTTTGTGTAGCTCCAAAACAACTATGTGAATTTTGAGTGGGAAAGTCATTACTGTTGGTGGTGGCTGTGGGGGTGGGGGGGGGTTGGGGGTGGGGGTGGGAGGGCAAGACAAAGGTCTTATGAAGAGGTGACGTTTGAGTTGGGGCTCAATAAACAGCTAAGAGCTGATCTGATTGGTAGGAGAACTTTGATGCTGATTGGAGAAAGTGGCCTCCAATGCTGGTATGAAGAGCTGTCTGGGAAAAGACTACTTATAGTTCAAGAGAGAGTAAATCCCTTAAAGGCTTGCCTACATCACTCTTTATGCTTCAAGGGAAAGACCCTCAAAGCCTTTAGAGAGGAAACTTGACTAGTTTTATAGACCTCATGATTTTTTACAGTATATTTTTATTTATTTCATTAAATATTTCCCAATTACATGAAAACAATTTTTAAAAATCATTTTTAAAAAATTCGACTAACAGATTCTCTCACTCCCTCCTGCTCCACCTCCCTCCTTGAGAAGGAAAGTGATTTGATATTGATTATACAAGTGAAGTTATGCAAAATATATTTCCATATGAGCCAAGTTGCAAAAGAAAACAGTAAAGAAAAGATAAGAAAAATAAAGAAAATTTAAAAATATGCTTCAATCTGCATTGAGAGTTCATCAGTTCTCTCTCTGGATGTGGATAGCATTTTTCATCATAGGTCCTTTGAAATTGTCTGGGATCATTGTCTTGATCAAAATAGCTAAGTCTTTCACAGTTGGTCATCATTACAATATTGCACAGACCCCATGACAAAAGGGAACTACTTTTTACTGAAAGAGTACAACAACAACGTTGCTAGCAGCTGTTGGGGTGAAAGATCAATAACAACAGCATACAGGAAAGCTGCTAGCACAAGTTCTTTGATCTGATTTTTTAAGGAAAGCAACCTTAAGGGGTCAAAAATCTCACTTTCATCAAACATACATATATCATTCACTTAGCTCAGGGGGAAAAGCCAGCACCCTGAACTTCAGAGCAAATACAAACAGAAATTACAAATAGAAAATATCAACAGATCAAATAACACAAACCAGTAGACAAGCTTCTAGCTTTCTGTCCAACATCTCAGTACATAGTTACCAGGGAAGCACCAAAATCTGGGTTTTCAAGCTGGGGGCTCCTTAACAATGGCTAACCAGAGTCTCATCTGGTCAAATCATACAACACTCTTCCAGTGAGTGAGAGCCCCAAACAAAATGCTAACCTCTGAGTTTATAATACCCTTCTTAGGGCTCAAAGGCTTCACACCTAAACAGCAGAAGGGTGTGGGCCTGGGGCTTAGCACCTATTCAAGACTTAATCAAAGGCACTTGATTACTTTAGCATTCTAAAAGAGAAAACAGTAAAAAAGTCCCACCTTAATTACCAATACAAAGAGTATTCCACTACCTTAGGGCCTAGCCAAGGGAACAGATATGAGAAGCTCTGCTGATTCCAAACTTAAGGTTGCTATTATCTAAAAGAATTTAACACTACTTCATTGGCCCAAGGGTTATAGAGAAATGACTTTGTCCAGCAGGAAATTGGAGGTATTCAGAAGAGAAGCAGATGACAGAGCAGACTATTTCCTAAAGAGGCCATATGCATCCAGATAGGCCAGAGTTATGAGTATTTTCAGATATATTTTTTTCCTACTCATGTGCTTCACATCTGGGTTTGGTTATTAAAAAGTCATTAATGACCTAGGAGAGAACAATTTCAATAGAATAGTGGGAGCAGCAGCCTGATTACAAATGGTTAAAGAAAAAAAAAACCATGATAAGGAAGCAGAAACTTTGGATATAGATGATAACTTCAAGAAATTTAGCAGTGAAAGAGAAGGGCCAGATGGGATGGTCAAGGGAAAGTATTTTACAGACTAGGGAAAACCAAGCATATTTATGGGCAGATTAGAAGGAGCCAAAACTGAAGGAAAGACTGAAAATCTATGTGAGAAAAGGGATAACTGCTAGAACAAAATCCTGGAGGGGATATAGGATCAGGCAACAGTAAGAGGGATTCATTAATTTTGAAGATTGAGGGATAGCAAATCAAATGGTCTCAATGTTTTTCAAGGTAGGAGGCAAGGCCAGTCATTAGCTGTAAGTGTAGAGGATACTCATAGGGTGTGTGTGTTGGGTATCATTGTGGTGACAAGAGAATAGAAGAAAGTGTTTAGAATAGTCTCCATGGGGAATTAGATAAATTATAGAAAAGGATAGATTTTAAAGATTGTTGAGCAGTGTCATAAGGACCAGTTCTTATAAACTATACAAAACAAAATGAATTCAAATAAAGAAAATAATTTTAAGATTGATACATTATAACTTTTCAAGGCAAGATCTGTGATAACAAATGTTTTAAAGTGGATTTGGAGAGAGAAATGAACACTGAATACACAAGAATATTCCAAATATTGAGAAGTGAAATTTCTTTCCTTAGTGATACTGAGTGAAACAATTTTTTTTGCCATAGTATATCATATGGATAAAAAAATATTGAACATTCAAAAGTTGTACTCTTGGTTTTTTGCTCTGTAGAAATCCCTCTGTGGAAGGGAAAATGTGAAGAAGGATTTCTGAAAAATAAGAGAACCAGTACACTTTTTATAGTCCTCAAGTTAGGGGAAGTTTATCCTCAGTCAGTGAAACATGAGGAGTTAAAAAAAAAAAGGAAACATGAGGAGTTCACTGCATCCTTCAGTAACATCCAGAAAGTGGTCCACACCCAATAATCTCCTCTGGTTGATTGAATTGGTCAGATAATCCCCTTATTGCAGAAAATTGGATAGATAATCCCCCAATTGCAAAACACTAATAAAGATACTGTTCACTTAAACTTTCTTAGAATTGTAAAATGACCCTGTAATTAGGAAAATGCAAACGTTTTAATCTGAGTAAATTTAATCTGAGTTATTTAAAATATTGCTAATTATACCAGTCTTGTTACTGAAAAAGAAGCCACATCTCTCTCCATTGATTCAAACAATGTAATAGCCATTATTAAGCTGGAAGGAAACCTTCTGGGAAGGTAACACAGAAACCCTGAACTTAAATAAGATTAAGAGTTGTTCTAAAAAGGGTTTAAGTCAATATTTAATCAATCATTAGAGATCCGTTGCTGTATAAAAATTTAAACACACAAAATGAACACCTTGAGACATTCTTGGAATATATAAGGCAAAGAAATTTCAAATAAACACCATCTTAGCCAGTGAGTAAAACCCTCAGTTGTTGTGGGCTGCAGAATGGCATAGCAGTATAGACAAAGCATGATAGGGCAATAGATCACAGTAATAACATTTGCAATAAACAATAACAGAACAAAGCAGACATCTATAAGAATCCCACAAGGAATTTACGTTATCCATAATTTTTCTTTATATTTGAGAAACTGTGTCAGGAAGGACCATTACATTCAATGGCACCAATTAATTTCTGCAACTTTTAATGGCATCTTTCTGAGTAAAAACCTCAGATAATACCCCAAGTGCATGATTGATAACCATTTATGTTTGATTTGTACTGGATTTCTGATTTTTTTTAGTGTTTTTAAAGAGTCCCTCTGCAGCCAATCAAGCAATCAACATGAAATACTCAGATCGTCTCTTGAAAAGTATAAGAACACAGAAAAGACAATGTGGCTTCCTTTGCTGGCTGATAGGTTATTGGTGATTTTATTTAAGTAGTTTTCTGCATGATGGATTGCAGGAATTTTTGTTCCAAGAGAAAAAGATAGTCAAAAGAAAACATTTGATTCCTGTTCTATATCCAAGATACAGAATATTAACTAATCCTTTAAAAATGTGGAGTAAATGCATTCAATTTGAAACAATATGTTCAGAGAAAGTAATAAATTATTTTTTTCCTTTAGTTTTTTTGGTCTTTAGTAAAATAAAAAAGAAAGAAAAAGAAAGGAAAGAAGAGAAAGGAAGGGACTCAGGAATAGAGGGAGTTATAATAGTAATAATATTTCACATTTCCATCATACTTTAAGATCTGCAAAGTATTTTATATAGAAGAAAGAAGAAAAGAGGCTAAAGTTGAATAAATAGTATCTCACAAAATGCAGTTGAAACCCCTATTGTCTTTCCTCAGACATATTTTTTGGTAGGAATGGATATGAGAAATAAATCCTTGATTAACTTGGTGATTGAATTTAGACCCTTCTTTCTCTAACCATGAATACTTCAATAAATATTAAATCTAGTGGCAAATACAAAATAGGCTTCTTTCCTGAAATGCTGGGCCATAACATTTCTTCACATGGGAGAAGCAACTCTAAGTAATGCAAAGGAGTGATTGCAAAAAATATAAGGCACCTCTGAATCTTAAGGTATAGCCAAATGATCCTGCTGACTTGGCCTGCTAGAGTCCTATTGTAACCTCTTTAATGTGTAAAGAAATGAATTGTGTTGATATCCCCTTACTAATCTTTGAGTGAGGGCAAAGTAATGGTATGACTTTTTTAAAGTCAAAATGATTTTTACAAACTCTTCAGTGCTCTAGGTAAAACTCAATGGGACTACTATAGAATATAAGCTCTTTTAGAGTAGGAATTATTTCATTCCTTTTTACATACTTGTGCTGGCTAGTAGTCTAGTAGGTACTTAATATTTGCTTGTTGATTGATTGTAGTAACTTTCCTTCCTTTGTTCCTTCCTTCATTTGTTCGTTCATTCGTTCCTTCCTTCTTTCCTTTCTCCTCCTTCTCCTTCTCCTCTTTTTTCTCCTCCTCCCCCTTCCTGTATTCTCTCTCTGAATCTGGGTGGCATAGCTAAAGGTCAGGATCGGGAATTCGTAGTTTTAAAGATCCCTAACCCTATTTCAGTATACCCAAACATATAACTAGGTAACACTTATCTGGGTGAAGGCTTAGATAATAGGATTGAAACCTAGAAAGGACCTGAGAGATCATCTAGTGAAGTGTTTGCTAAATTCTTTTGATTGAGCACCCCTCAATAAAAATTTTTGAGCATGTGCTCCCAATATATGTATATTCATTTATTTATAAATTATATAATATATTGCTATATGACTCTATTATGTACCTTATAAAATATGCACAAATAGAGCATTTAAAATGAGATAAATGAAATAAACAATATTTAAAATATTTTATTTATTAGTGACTCAAAATATATTTATTCTCACTAAAATATCAATTAATAATTAATCAGTATGGTTAACTCATAATTTAGTGACAACATTTTAGTGAGAGCAATGTGATTGGAGCTGACTCATTATTTTTTACTTAACACTTTGAGGTTCAGCAGTACCTCACAATATGTTGAAGGTGAACAAATGGATGAAGGCACCACTGTCAATTACTCCATGTTGTAGAAGTCTGATTCTTCCCTCAGGCTATCTCCTCAACTGTATGTGCAGGGGGTGAGCTCTTAAATGTAACCAACTGTCCAAAAATCAAAATCTACACACAACACACTTTTAAGTTTAATTTGCACATTAAAATTTTCACTATCACTTTCTTAAATCTAGAGAATCAACAAAACAAGAAATCAAACCCTGATTCATACCTTTTGCCAACTTCCAAGCAGCAAATGTTTATACTGAAAGTTTAACAACATACTTTTGTGATCCAATTTGAATTGGCTCCATCATGTATCCCTGTGATATGCTGGACTGAGTAAGGGTGTCAGTGCAATTGTGCATTTAGTATAGTGGTATTTTGGTCCTTAAAAAAATTATTTTTTAAATAAATAAATTTTTAAGCATATTGAGGTGGTAGTAGATAGAGTCAGGAAGCCTGGAGCCAGGAAGATCTGAGTTCAAATCTAGTCTCTGATACTTACTAGCTGTGTGATCCTGGGCAAGTCATTTAAGTTGTTTGCCTCAGTTTCCTCATTTGCAAAATGAGGAAAATAATAGCACCTAGCTACCAAGGTTGTTGTGAGAATCAAATGAGATAACAATTGTAAAGCATTTAGCAATGTGCTTGGTATATAGTAGGTGCTATATAAATGTTAAACCAGCATGTATAATTTATTTTTCTCAAATCCATATAGTAACTGATGATATCTTGCTATTGTGGCATCCTGTTAACTAGCAGTGCCTGATTTTCTATAAACAAACACAGGGGGCTATTTGGAACTTAGATCTTACTATTGGCAGGTAGGGAGCACAGGGTGGGTGGGACAGTAATCCACTTGCTTAAGACTTCCAATAATTAATATACTAGTAAGAATGATTGGTTGGAGTGATCATCTTTAATTTGTTACAACTATTGATTGAATATATAGGCTCACATACTGCAATAACCTTGCATACTATTTAATGTTGCAGAATGGTCCATTTTAAAAATATACTTAAATATTTTTTAACATAAATGTGTATTAAAGCCTTTTCCGCATCTTTGTTATTTTAGGTATCAATATTTTGTATTATACTCATTCTTGTAGCTCCAAAAAGCTAAGGCATGAGCAGCAGCCATACTCTGGTAAAATTGTCTTGGCAGATGGCCTAAACCAGGTTGAGGGTAATTGACAGGCTTGAAACCCATAGGTGAGTTAGGGGGATGTCTGCCCCAAGTATGTGAAGACTTCCCCCAGTGGAATGGGTGAATGAGAACAATTTGTTCCAATGGCCATGATTACAGCTGAAACAGGTGCTATGGAGCACTTAGAGCTTAGTCAGGTACTGAAGATGCAGAAGTCATCCTCTGCATCCCAGGCCATCACCAGTCATTTTTACTTTTGTCTTGCTATTGGACTTAGATTATTATGGAAGACAGAATGAGGCTGATGACTATGACTGCCTCACTTAAATCCAATTCACATGAAAATCAAGACATCACCATGTGATGTCATTGGTTTTCAAAATGAAGAACAAAACATTATGCTTATAATTTTCCTAATATTGAAATAACAGTGAATTTCTGGTATAATTCCAACCTGGTCTCACTTCTTATTCCCTTAGAATTTGGCATTTAATCTCATCATTGCGCGGAAATTGCTCTCTGCAAAGTTACCAATGATTTCTTAATTGCCAATCCAGTGGTCTTTTCTCAGTCTTCATTCTTCTTAATCTCTTTACAACTCATGACACTGTTGATCACCCTCTGCTCCTTGATAGTCTCTTCTTTCCAGATTTTTACCATACTATTCTCTCTCTTGGTTTTTCTTTTCTCTTAACTATTAGGCCACTTCTCAGCCCCATTTGCTGGATTTTTATCCAAGTCATGCCCACTAACCACGAGTGTCCAACAGGGTTCTGTTTTGCCCCTCTTTTCTTTCTGTATCATTTCTCTTGGTAATCTCATCATCTCCTATGGAATAATATATCATCTCTGTGCTGATGATTCTCAAATCCACCTGTCTTCCCTAACCTCTCTGATCTTGCATTTCCAAATGCCTTTCTGACGTCTTCAACTGGTTGTCTAGTTGACATCTTAAATTTAACACATTCAAAACTGAATTCATTATCTGTTGCCCTAAGTCTTCCCTCCCTCCCTCTGAACTTCTGTATTACTATCAAGGGCAACACTGTCCTTCCATTCTGTCAGGCTTGCCACCTCAATTCCTCAGTATCTCTCAGTTCCCTATATTGAGAAATGAGCATTTTATCAGAGAAACTGCAGGTAAAAATTTCCCTCAGTTCTGTTTTCTTTTTATTTTGACTGCTTTAGTTTCATTTGTGCAAAATCTTTTTAATTTTGTGCAATCAAAATTATCTATTTTACTTCCCAGAATCTTGTCTATCAATTGTTTGGTCATAAACTCTTCCCTTATCCATAGCTATGACTGGTACATTTTTCTGTGCTCTTCTAACTTACTTATGATATTACCCTTTATGTCTAAATAATTTATCCTTGACTTTATCTTGGCATATAGTTTAAGATACTGGTCTTGAACTAGTTTTTGCCGAACTGCTTTCCAGTTTTCCCAGAAATTTTGTCAGATGTTGAGTTTTCACCTTAAAAGTTTAGATATTTGGGTTTATCAAACTCTAGATTATTATGGTTATTTGCTACTATGTATTGTGTACCTACTCTATTTCACTGATCCATCACTCAATTTCTTAGCCAGTACCAGATTGTTTTGATATTACAGCTTTGTAATATTAGTTTGAAACCTGGAACTGCTGGGCTGCCTTCCTTAACAATTTTTTTCATTGATTTCCTTCATATCCTTGGCTTTTTGTTCTTCCAGATGAATTTTGTTACCATTTTTCCTAGTTCTATGAAATAATTATTTGGTATTTGATTGGTATGACACTGAATAAGTAAATTAACATAAGAAGAACTGTCATTTTTACTATATTAGCTTTGTCTACTCATAAGCAATTAATATTTCTCAAATTTTTCAAATCTGTCTTTATTTGGGTGAAAAGTGTCTTGTAATTGTGTTTATATAGTTTTATGGTTTGTCTTGGCAGGTAGACTCCCAAGTATTTTATATTGTCTGTAGTTATTTATCTAAAATAAGAATTTATCTTTTTCTGCTGAGTTTTGTTAGTAGTATATAGAAATGCTTTTAATTTATGGGTTTTATTTTATATACTGAAACTCTGCTGAAGTTAATTGTTTCAACTAGCTTTTTAGTTGATTCTCTAGGGTTTTCTAAATATACTATCATATTATCTGAAAAGTATGATAGTTTTATTTCCTCATTGTTTATTTTTATTCCTTCATTTTCTTTTCTTTTTTTAATCTTACTCCTACAGCTAGAATTTCTAGTACAATATTGAGTGATAATGGAAATCTTTGCTTCACCCCTGATCTGTTTGGGAAGACTTCAAGTTTATCCCCATTATAATGTTTGCTTTTGGTTTTAGATAGATATTACTTATCATTTTAAGAAAGGTTCTATTTATTCTTGTGGTTTCTAGTGTTTTTTTTAAATAGAAATGGGCATTGTCAAAGGCTTTTTTGCATTTATTGATATAATCATATGATTTTTGTTGTTATTAATGTGATCAATTATTCTGATAGTTTTCCTAATATTAAACCAGCCCTGCATTCCTGGTATAAAGGCCACTTAATAATAGTGTATGATCTTTGTGATATATTGCTGCAATCTCCTTGCTAGTATTTTATGAAAACATTTTTACATTGTTATTCATTTAGGAAATTGGTCTGTAGTTTTCTTTGTCTACTTTTTGCTTTCACTGTTTTAGATATCAAAACCATATTTGTGTCATAAAAGGAATTTGGTAGGACTCTTTCTTTACTTATTGTATTAGGATTAATTATTCCTTAAGTGTTTGTAGAATTCACTTGCCTAAGGGTTTTTTCTTAGGGAGTGCATTGATGACTTGCTCAATTTCTTTTTCTAAGATAAGGTTATGTAAGTATTCTATTTCCTCTCTTGTTAATTTGGACGGTTTACATTTTTTTGGAAATATTCATCCATTTCATTTAGATTGTCAATTTTACTGGCATGTAATTGGACAAAATAACTGCTAAATTGCTTTAATTTCATATTCATTGATGAAATATTCACCCTTTTCATTTTTAATTCAAGTAACTCAGTTTTATTTCTTTTAAAAAATCAAATTAGCTAACAGTTTATCTATTTTTTTTCATAAACCGAATCCTACTCTTATTAGTTCAATGTTACTTTTTTACCTTCAAGTTTACTAATCTCTCCTTTGATTTTCAGGATTTTCATTTTTGTCTTTAATTGATTTTTAATTCAGCTTTGATTTTTTTCTAGTTTTTTTTAGTTGCATCGCCAATTCATTGATTTGCTCTTTCTCTTTTTCTTTTTGATGTATGTATTTAGAGATATAAAGCTTCCTCTGAGCACTGCTTTGTATCTCACAGATTTTTGAAGGCTGTCTTATTGTTGTCATTCTATTCAGTGAAATAACTGATTATTTCTATGACTTGTTCTTGATCCACTCATTCTTTAGGATTAGAGTATTTAGTTTCCAATTAGTTTTTAATCTACGTTTCCATGACCCTTTATTAAATGTGATTTTATTGCCTTATGGGCTAAAAGGGGAGGATTTAATATTTCTTCTTTTCTGCACATGGTTGTGAGGTTTTTATGCTGTAATACACAGTTAATATTTGTGAAGGTGTCATGTAAAACTGAGAAAAAGGTACATGCCTCAATCTACTTTCCAGGTCGTTTTTTTCCAATGATATATTTCATATTTTCTTCTATTTTTTCATTCTTTTCATTTTGTTCCTATTGTTTTTTGATGTCTCATGAAGTCATTAACACTGACTCTTCCAATTTTAATTTTTAAGGAATTATTTTCTACAGTGAGTTTTCTTTTTCCATTTGGCCAATTTTTTAAGGTATTATTTTCTTCAGTATTTTTTTGTACCTCTTTTGCCAAGCTGTTAATTGTCTTTCCATAATTTTCCTCCTTTGCTTTAATTTATTGAACTAATTTTTCCTCCACCACTCTTATCTCATTTGGAAATTTTTTTTAAGCTCTTCCAGGAATTCATGTTGGGCTTGTTTCCAATTCACATTTTTTTCTTTAAGGCTTTGCTTTGAGATATTTTGACTTCATTGTCTTCTTCTGAATTTGTGTCTTGATGTTCTCTGTCACCATAGTACCTTTTTATGGCTAGGTTCTTTTTTTTTTGTTATTTGGTCATTTTCCACCCTATTTCTTGATTTGGAATTTTATGTTAATGTTTCAGTCTGTTCCCCATGTGTGTATGTGGGATAGAGTCTACTTCAGGCTTCAGATTTTCTTTGCACTACTGCTTTTAGAGTGAGATCTAGGATTCTAGAAGTTTTCAGTGCTTCCTGTATGGTAAGGTCTGGGGAGACATGGGGTCACACTGCTGTCTTTGTCTGTACTCTGGGCCTTACCTAGGAAGGATCCCTGATTCCTTGGGATTATAAGTGAGACTGCACCTTAGGGTGCCATCTCCCTTGGGAATAGATATTTCCCTCCAGGGTCTCCTAACCTTCCAAAGCAGAAGTGACACTGCCTCTCATAGGTCCCATTCCCTCTTGAATAAAGGTATTTCTCTGTGCTCTTGAACTATGACCCAGAAGTGAGTATAGGTGATGGAGTTGCCAGTGTCTGGTCCTGTGTCTAGTACTAGCATAGGGGTATCTTGTAATCTCTTTCTGACCAGTTGTCAGGTTCCATTACTGTCTCTGCTCTAGGCAGGCGTGGAAAAGACTCTTGGTAGAATATACACTGAGAAGCAGACCCTTGGGGGAGGTGGGGAAGCCCCCTTTTCACCAGCTGTGCTTAGGTTATGACCCAGAATTCGAATGCTGCAGGGACTGGGCCCTCTTCAATGCTGGCCCCTGGGTTTGACTGGGGCAGGAATGGAGAAGCCCCTTCCCTCTGCCTTCCACCCCCCGGCCTGGATTGAAGCTGAATAAATAACAAATGAGAGAGATGGGGAGAAGAGAGAGAGAGGTGGAATGGTCTCTATCCTCAGGGGTGTCCAAGAAAGGGGCTGCTGCTGCTGCTGGGGAGTGGGGACGATGCCGACTTTATTGCAGGGTCTCCACAAAGGCATCAAACTCTTTGACGTTCTTCTCATGCACAGCCAGTTTTTTGGGGAGTGAGTCAAAGTCAACCATGACAAAGTCATCCTGCGTGTTTCCACTGCTGCCGCCGCTGGACCCATCGGAGTGTAAGCTGCCTTGGAGAGGAGATTCAGTGTCTGGGGAATCAGGAGGATTTACCATGGGATCATTATCCTCAAGCTCAAAGTTCTTGGGAGCAAACATGGCAAAGGGGATGTCCAAATTGGTCATTGTTACCTGATCTAGTGAATTGTTGACAAGTGCTCCCACTTTCCTAACCAAGATGGCCTCCAGAACGTCATGGGGGGAGCCTTGGCCTTCACTGCTGTTGGAAACAGTTTCAGTGTCTTCACTGCTGGAAGGAGTGACTATGTAGTGGGCACCATCAGAAGGGGTAAAGGTTGCCATCTTCTCATGGTCGGCCTGGGTGCCATGGGCAGGCTGGCTGGGAGCCAGGGGCACCCCACCTTCCTTCCCTGGAACCATTAACTGGGATGGAGGGGAGGTTGAGAAAGAAGTGGTGCAGACTTCCTGAGAGTCCTCCACAGACGGGTATGCCACCCCGGCATCCTCACCAGCCGTCCTGTAGTTGCAGGGGTGCATGGGCGAGGAGCTGGGGTAGGGACGGTCCACAAAATGATCAATGACAATCCCCATGATAGGTGGGGTCCTCTCAAACTGCCTGGTAGACATGAAGGCAAGGTTAATTCTGTAGGCACAGGACAGAGTGATAGTGCCCACAGGGGTGCCTACTGTGCCAACTTGGACTGTCTGGAAACCTTCTCCTAAGCCATTCAATTGGACTTCTCCAAAGTATATCCTGTAGAGTATGATATATTCACGACCCTGTTTCCTGGAGAGTTGGTAGGCTGGTGTCACTCTAGTGATGGCGAGCAGAGACTTCAGCAGTAATGACAGCCTATTGTACACAGTGTAGGAAACTTTAATTTCTTTGTCGCACTTTTCATTCATTTCAAGACACCAAATTTCTAGTTCCATGGAATCTCCCTCTGAAGTCTTGAGTGAGATTTCCACGCACATCGACCTCCCCACGGCGGGAAGCTGCCCCGCTAGGGCTTTCTTGGCCTCTTGTGTGACCTCTGGGATATCCTTGATGGCCAAGTTGAACCAGTCAGATCCTGTTGGGGAAGATGACGAGCGAGTACAAATCTTTTCTCCCAAACGTGCCTGGACTATCACTTGGATCGTCTTCAGGGCAAAAAATTTGATGAACTTGTCCAGGTCCTTCCTGTCTTGGGAACTGAGATCAGCATCCATTGCATACACAAATCTGTGGGGCTCGGGGCTCGCATTCCGGGGCCCGGGGCGCCTCCTCCGGCCTCGGCCTGGGCCCCACCGCTGGGTGCCTGGAGCCTCCCTCCTCGCGGGCCGCAGGGCTCTGCGTCTGCCTCTGCTCAAGTCCGGCCGCCTGTGCTCACCCGTCCTCCGCGCTGCGGGTCCCACCGCCTCACGGCTCAGGCTCGCACGTGCTGCTCCGGCTCCGGCTCCAGCCACGAGGCCTCCCGGCTCCAGGCGCCGCCATCGCTGCTGTTTGTTTTCCTCCACAAGATTTTGAGTTACAAATTTTCTCCCCATTTCTACCCTCCTCCCATTCCAAGATGGCATATATTCTGATTGCCTTGTTCCTCAGTCAGCCCTCTCTTCTTTCACGCCACTACCCTTCCCCCCCCCCCCACCCCATCCCTTTTCCCCTTACTTTCTTGTAGGGCAGGATAGATTTCTATGCCCCATTCTCTATATATCTTGTTTCCCAGCTGCATACAAACTTTTTTTAAAATTTCCTAAGCATCTGCTTTTAGAACTTTGAGTTCCAAATTCTCTCTCCTCTTCCCTTCCCACCCATCCTCCCTAGAAAAGCAAGCAATTCAACATAGGTCACACAAATATCATTATGCAAAACACTTCCACAATGCTCATGTTGTGAATTGCTAACTATATTTCCTTCCATCCTATCCTGTACCCCTTTATTCAATTTTCTGCCTTAACCCTGTCCCTTTTCAAATGTGTTTGCTTTTGATTGCCTCTTCCACATATCTGCTCTCCCTTCTATCATCCGCCCTTTTATTATCCCCTTCCCCTTACTTTTCTGTGCAGTAAGATACCCAATTGAGTGTGTATGTTATTCCCTCCTCAAGTTGAATCTGATGAGAGAAAGATTTGCTCATTCCCCCTCACCTGCCCCCTCTTCCCTTCCAACAGAACTGCTTTTTCTTGCCACTTTTATGTGAGATAATTTACCCCATTCTAACTTTTCTTTTCTCCCTCTCTCAATATATTCCTCACTCACTCCTTAAATTTATTTCATTTTTTTTAGATATCATCCCTTCATATTCAACTCATCCTGTGCCCTCTGTCTACATTCCCTTCAACTCCCCTAATACTGAGAAAGGTTTCCTGTATTACACACATCATCTTTCCATGTAGGAATGTAAACATAACAGTTCAACTTTTGTAAGTCCCCTATGAATTCTCTTTCTTATTTACCTTTTCATGCTCCTCTCGATTCTTGTGTTTGAAAGTCAAATTTTCTATTCAGCTCTGGTCTTTTCACTGAGAATGCTTGTAAGTCCTCTATTTTATTGAAAATCCATATTTTGCCTTGGAGTGTTGTACTCAGTTTTGCTGGGTAGGTGCTTCTTGGTTTTAATCCTAGCTCCTTTCATCTCTGGAATATCATATTCCTAGCCCTTGCATCCCTTAATGTAGAAGCTGCTAGATCTTGGGTTATTCTGATTGTGTTTCCACAATACTCAAATTGTTTCTTTCTGGCTGCTTGCAATATTTTCTCCTTGATCTTGGAACTCTGGAATTTGGCAACAATATTCCTAGGAGTTTTCTTTTTTGGGATCTTTTTCAGGAGGCAATCAGTGGTTTCTTTCAATTTTTATTTTACCCTCTGGCTCTAGAATATCAGGGTTGTTTTCCTTGATAATTTCTTGAAAGATGATGTCTAGGCTCTTTTTTTGGATCATGGCTTTCAGGTAGTCCAATAATTTTTAAATTATCTCTCCTGGATCTATTTTCCAGGTCAGTGGTTTTTCCAATGAGATATTTCACATTGTCTTCCATTCTTTCATTCCTTTGGTTCTGTTTTATAATATCTTAGTTTGTCATAATGTCACTAGCTTCCACTTGCTCCAATCTGATTTTAAGGTGGTATTTTCTTCAGTGGTCTTTTGGACCTCCTTTTCTATTTGGCTAATTCTAATTCTGCCTTTCAAGACATTCTTCTTCTCATTACCTTTTTGGAGCTCTTTTGCCATTTGGGTTAGTCTATTCTTTAAGGTGTTATTTTCTTCAGTATTTTTTTGGGTCTCCTCTAGCAAGTCATTGACTTGTTTTTCATGATTTTCTTGCATCACTCTCATTTCTCTTCCCAATTTTTCCTCTACTTCTCTTACTTGTTTTTCCAAATGGTTTTTGAGCTCTTCTGTGGCCTTAGCCCAATTCATATCTTTCTTGGAGGCTTTTGATGTAGGCTCTTTGACTTTGTTGACTTCTTCTGGCTGTATGATTTGATCTTCTTTGTCACCAAAAAAGGAATCTAAGGTTTGAGTTTGAGTCTGAGTTCATTTTTGCTGCCTGTTCATGTTCCCAGACAACTACTTGACCCTTGAGATTTTTGTCAGCATATGACTATTTGTAGAGAGTACTTTGTCCCAAGCTTTAGGGTCCAAGCACTGCTGTTTTCAGAGCTACTTCTACTCCACCGTCACCCCAGGCTCTGTCACAGCAGCACTCTTCCTTCCCCAAGAACTGCCAACCAGGACCGCAATTCTGATCCAAGCAGGGCACAGCAAGAGAATCTGCCTTTGTGCCCCAAAGCACTCCACTCTGATCTGCAGCTAGATTTCTCCCACCGTGTGAGCCATGGACTCGGGAAGCAGCTGACACTGGTGCTCTGGAGGCAGCCTCAGGAGCTTCCTGCTGCTGCTACCACCACTGCTGCATGACCTCCTCCACCCCCAGAGCTGGCCACCAGACTGTTCTGAACTTGATCCTGAAGTTTCCCCCTAACCTACTCTTTGGCATTTGTGGGTTGAGAAGTCTGGTAACTGCCACAGCTCACTGTTTCATGGCCCCAAGTCCTCTTCTGGCTGGCTGACTCTGGGTCTGGTCTGTCCCTGCATGGTCCATGCTGGGCTGTCCTCTGCTCTCAGCACCGTGGGATAGACTCTTCCCATCAACCATCCAGGCTCTCCTGGGCTGGAGATCTGTTTCCCTCTGCTATTTAGTGGGTTGCACAGCTCTAGAATTTGTTCAGAGTCATTTTTTACAGGTGTTTGGAGGGATTTGGGGGGGAGCTTAAGCAAATCCCTGCTTTCCTGCCACCATTTTGGCTCTGCCTCTCCCCGCCCCCCCCCCCCCATTGACTCCTAGTCTATTATTTTCATTCTCTGCTTTACTCTCCCTTCTTTGTGTGGCAGGAGCATATTTGATTCATGTAATAGGGTTCTTTCTTTTCCAATTTTTGCAAATAATTAATGTAATATTAGAATTTTTGAATATTTGATAGAATTCACTTATAAAAACTTCTGTTGAAAATTTTCTAACAATTCCCTTTATTTCTTCTTAATTTATTATGAATTCTACTTTTTTTCTTTCTGATGCTGGCAGTTTGGCTTACCTCTCTTATTTTATTTGTCATATTGGCTAATAGTTTATCTGTCATTATTTTTTAAAAGTTATATTCAATGTCTTTCCCACTCCCCACCCCCAAATTTTGTTTATCTCTTCTTTGATTTTCAGAATTTATATTTTTCTATTTGGTTGATACTTTTTTTTATTCATTGCTTTTCTAATTATTTTTAGTTGCAAGTTGAATTTGTTGGTTTGTTATCTCTCTTAGTGAAAATTTAGATTTTCCTCCAAGGACTGTTTTGACTGCATCCCAATTTTTAAAAATATATTCCCTTATTGTTTCTTTCATAATGAAATTATCTATTGCTTTTATGATTTATTCTTTTAGGAGTAAATTAGTCTCCATTTACATTTGAATCCTTTCTTCAAATTATCATTATTGATTATGAATTTATAGAAGTGATCACTAAAGGAAGTTTAATATTTCTCTTCCAAATTTATGAGGCTTTTATGTCCTAATACCTGGTTAGTTTTTATAATGGTGCCAAATACAGGGAATAATAGGGATATTTCTTTCTGTTTCCACTCTTTAATTACAAGAGGGTTGAAGATTGTATTTAACTTTCATAAAATTCTATTATAACTTTTCAAATTTTAATCTTTTATAAAATTCTATTCAGTTCCCTAACTACTTTTGTGTTTACTTTTTGTTAGATCTCTCTACATCTGAGTGATGCAGCATTTAGGAATGAATTATATTTTTGTTGTCTATTTCTCCCCATAATTTGACTAATTTTTTCCTTCAATCACTTTAATGTTATTTCATTTCAGGCATAGTTGTTTACTTGTTTCAGTCATGTACAACACTTCATGACCTCATTTGGGGTTTTCTTGACAGAGATATTGTAGTGGTTTACCATATTCTTTTTAGGCTCATTTACAGATGGAGAAACTGAAGCAAATAGGGTTAAGTGACTTGCTCAGGGTCACGGGGTTAGTAAATGGCTCAGGCTGTGTTTGAACTCATGAAGATAAGTCTTCCTGACTCCAAGCCCAGTGCTCTCTGCCACTTAGCTGACTTATTTCAGGCATAAATATTAAATATTTTGTATATCTAGTACCTTTAACATAATGTAGTTTTCCTTCTTTTTAGCCATTTATGTTTACATCTGCCTTTTCAGAGACCATGATTGTTAATGTTGCTATTTTGAATTCACCTGAACCATAAAAAATTCTTCTCCATACCTCCATGTAAATTCTGTGTAAATCTTTATATTTCAAGTGTTTTTCTTGTAAAGCATATATGGTTGTATTCTGATTTCTAATCCAGTCTGCTATACTCCTCCCTTTATATAGGTTAGTTCATGTCATTCACAAACATTGTTATGATTGTTGTGTATTTCCCTCCATCATATACTTCACAATTTTTCCTCTTTCCTCCTTTATAAAGAATCAGGGAGTGAAGAAGCAGAAAGAATCTGAACACTAGTAATCTATAATTGTTCCTACTCCTCTTCTCCTCCTTTCTTCGTTAAGTACAGACCTATCTCTTCTTATACTTTATCTCTTTTCTTATTTTATCTTTATAATCAACCCTCTCAAGTTGAAATTTGTTTTTTCTGTCACTATTCCTTCCTGTAAGGCCAATCTGTAAATGAAAGATCTCTCCAGTCTATTGAATAGGCCTCAGGTGGGACCAACAAAGGGAAGCCTGATTAGAGGTAGGCCCATACCCTTTCACTGACTGTGCGTGAGGCTGCAGGCCCCATACCTTTTTGTTAAGTGGGCTCTGAGCCCTCAGGGCCTGGAAAAGGGTATGTAAACTCAGAGGTTAGTGGTTTCACCTTTGGAGGCACACTCATTGGAAGAGTGTTGGTGATTTGGCTAGACAAGACTCTGGGTAGCTGTTGGAGCTCCTCTGAGCTTTGAAAACCCAGATGTTGGGTGCCTCTCTCTCTGGTAAGTATGTCATTCCCTGGTCAGACAGATAGAGGCCTGTCTGTTGATTTCTGTGTGTGTTTGCTCTGTTTATATAATGTATGCTTGTAAATTCTGTTTGTATTCTCTCTGAAGTTCAGGGTGCTGGTTTTTCCTCCTGAACTAAGTCAATGGTATATGTATATTTAATTAAAGTGAGATTGTTAACCCCTTAAAGATGCTTTCCTTAGAAAAGCAGATCAAAGAATTTGTGCTAGCAGCCTTCCTGTGTGCTTTTGTTGTTGGTCTTTCACCCCCACAACAGCTGTTAGCAACGTTACTATTATACCTCCCTGACTCTATTCTTCCTTTTATGTAACCTCTCCCCTTTCCTTGCCTTCACCTACTTCCAGAGTCTAATGTATCTCTACATCGAATTTTTGATGTATATATGTGTTCAATCCTCCTTTGTCCAGTGCAGACAGGAATGAGATTTATGAGATCCTTAATCTCATCGTTCCTTCCATATTTGTGTACTTTTCTTTTTATGAACCCTATTTATTTGAAATGGTACATTCTTTTCCTTTATTTTCATTTCTTTCCTAGTGAGTTCCTTTATCCCTCCTTTTTTTTTCCTTTCTTAAAACCAACAAAACTTAAAACTATACCTAAGTTTGGCATTTAACTTATTTAACTACTACGGTGACCCTTAAACACAGTTGGATTTGGAAGGGACACTTGTCGTTTCACCCTCTATTAGAATATAAGCACTTTATTATTGTTTAGCCTATTCTAGATTTCTCTTGACTCCTGCTTGTATTTCAAAATTTCTACTCAGTTCTATTCTTTTCATTAGGGATTCTTGAAGTCTTCTATTCTATTAAAAGCACATTACCCACTACTCTAAAAGATTAGACTTAGTTTGGCAGGGTAAGTTATTCTTATTTGTAACACATGTAACATGTTAACATCATATGTAACATCATATATAATACCATATGTAATATAATATTCCCAGATTTTCTCTTCTTTTTGTTATTTGCAGCATAATCTTATGTGATCCTGCCATATTTTACCTCATTCATGCCTAGATTCAGTTGCCAGATTTCTTCTCCTCCTCCTCCTCACCTGCTGTCTTGCCCCCATGTGGGTACCCTTTCCATGCCCAGCTTTCAATCTCCTCTATTGATGTTGTTTTCCCCATTAGAATGTGATCTCTTTTCACGTAGGGACTCTCTTGTTTGCTTATATTTATAATCACTTAGCACAGTTCCTGGCACACAGTAAGTCCTTAATAAAATATCTATCCATCCATCTATCTATCTATCTATCTATCTATCTATCTTTTATCCTTTCATTTTTTTCTCCCAATCTGTCAATTTCCTTACAGTTTCATTTTTATATCATTTTAGTACTTTCATTTATCATTGTAATGTTTGTTGCCTTTTCCCCCCTCCTAAGCTCTTAGACTCTCCTTAGAGTTGTGGAGTTGTCTTCTAGATTTACCTCTTGAGCTTTTCTTAATATATAATATTTCTATAATCTATAATCTTAATCTATCATCATAATCTATAATATAATATTTCTTCATTTTGATAGTTGTTTTCATCTGTTTATTCCTATATCTAGCCTCTGTTCTTGGTTTTTATGCTCAGGGTAATCCCTTCCTGCTCTTTTGCATGACTTTGGCTAGACCTTATTTTGTTTGGATGTAGTATAGGTGTTGCCACCTCTTGAGTCAGTTGAGGAAGCTCTAAGGAATATGACCTCAGAGGTAACTATGAAAAAAAGAAACCATCTTTTGAAAGAGAATCACTCTTCTTCTGTTTGAGGGTAGGGAAAGGGAATTTCTGTCTCCTACACTTCTCAATTATGCAAATGTGTCCTGTATAGTTTAAAGTGGAGCTACACAAACAGGAGGCACTATGACAATGAGCAGGGAATTTGAAAAGAAGTAAAGAAAGGAGACTTGAACCTCAAGGAGGTTGACCTTTGTCAGCAAGAAAGAGAGCTAGCATTGAAGTCAAGATAGAATTAGTTCTGGCAATCAGGAATTAATTTGTGGAGAGGAGAAAGCCCACAGAGATCAGCTGAGTGACCTGACCAGCAGAGGTGTTGTATCTAGGATCTAAGGAAGAAGTACCATGAAGACACCATGAGAAGACAAAGGATATTAGAGTCCTGAAGTGCCAGGGATATGAATTGTCCTAGCCACATGTGTTCCCAACCACACCACCACACAGTACATGCATTCCAACTCCTCTCATTCATTCTGTGCATAGTTGTGGGACAGTGAGTTACAGGTTTATGGGGGAAATGTTTTTAGTTATGGATTTTGTGATGCCATTTCAGTGCCTTAATTTTAAATTAATTATTTTGGGGGGTTAATTTATTAAAGAGAATCACACGAGTGATGAGCTGAAGTTTTAGGTGTGTGGGCCCACAGAATACTTTGTTTTATCCTGCACTAGAATATAATCTCCTTGAAGGCAGGGACTCTTTTGGTTTTGTCTTTCTCAGATAACCAGAACCTTAGAGTGACTTGTAAAAATTTGGGGTAAGGATTGATAGGAAGTTGGAGCTGTATTTATAGTTCTATTGTTATACAGAACTCTCTTATGTAGCTCAGCAATTTACTTTTAATTTATAGTCTTAGAGAGTTGCCTAAGGTACTGAAAAATTAGCCCATGAGTCCTAGATCATACTGCTACTCTTCAGAGGCAGGACTTGAACCCAATCTTACAGACTCCAGGAATAGCCTTCTATTTTCTATACTACACCAACTCTTCCATTGCTAGGGAGTGCTTAATAAATTGTGGGTGCTTAATAAATATTTTTTGGGGTAACCCAGCTCCCAACCAAGTGTCATGAAAGAAGAGAAGATGGGAACTTTAGGTAGTATATAGATGGATACATTGCTCTAGATTAGCGTAGAAAAAATTGAGTACAATATCATGTACCTGCTTAAGAGATTTACA
The DNA here is from genome assembly GCF_011100635.1 of Trichosurus vulpecula. NCBI lineage: Eukaryota > Metazoa > Chordata > Mammalia > Diprotodontia > Phalangeridae > Trichosurus > Trichosurus vulpecula. Next base: position 510,412,056 of record NC_050573.1, on the reverse strand, counting down.
AAGTTGGTGCCAGACATTTTTGAGGAGTGAGGAGAGAGACAGTTATTAAAGGAAAATGCCAAAATCTCCCTAGAGACACACATATGTGGAAAGCTAGCACCCCAAAATGCTAGAATTGTTTTCTAGATCAGATGTATCAGACTTGAGGCCTGTATGCAGTAGCCTGAATCAGATTAAAACATAATTGGGAAATGTTTAACAAAATAAATAAAACTATAGTACAACATAGATAATGTTAATATGAGGTTTTTAAGTCAATATACAGCTGCAGGTATCCATTTCTATTTGAGTTTGACACCACTGATCTAGATCTTTGCATAAGACCATTCCCTCTTGCTTTGAGCTGAAATATTATCTTGTTCATAGCTAAAGAACTCATTCATTATATTGCATTTTCTGAAATATCTAATTGTAGAACTTCAATTTCCGTTTGCTATTTTGCTTGGATCAATCATTTGTATAACCAGTGATTGGTGGGAAAGGGTTAATTTGGTGGTATATGCTAAGGGCTACCCCCTTAAGAGCAACCAGGGGACTGATTACCCATCTGAACCTAGACTTGCACTCAAAGACGAGAGAGACATTTGAGTGAGGCAAATAGATATAATTCTAAAAGTGCATTTAGCCCCGGTAGCACTCCTAGGGCTTTCCTTTCCCACTTTACTTCTTAACCCCCAGTTAGCTTGAAGGTATGACTTTGGCTTCTCCTCCTCTCCACAGAGACAGGCCAAGCTTCAGATCCATAACACCCGTAAGCCACATCAACACATTGAGACAACCCACATGGACCCACCTATCTTACACTGAATTGAACCGAATAGCTCAAGGGCATACACCCAAATTATGGCACAGCCAAGGCTCAGCTCAGATCTCTTGACTATTAGGCAAATATTTTTTTCATTAGATCATGTTGCTTTTTTCAATTAATCCAGTTTGCAAATATATGAGGTTCTCATACAGATTTTCTTTCCTTAAGATGTTTTTGTTGATATTTCCTTCTACCTTGAAACATTGAGACATTTTATGAAGCTAAGACCAAAAAAAAAAAAGAAAAGAAAAGAAAAAAGAAGGAAAGAGGAAAAAAATAGCAGTTCAGTAAAACCAGCCAACTTATCATTTGAGTCTGACAGTACATGTAATATTCCAGACCCATAACCCCAAACATCTGCCAAGAAGTGAGGGAGGTACATTTCCTCAACTTCTCCAGGGCCAAACTTTTTGGTCATAATTACATAACATTCTATTTCAGAGCTGGTTTTTACCCTTTTACATTGCTGTAGTCGTAGTGTATATTGTTTTTTCTCATTCAGCTTATTTGATCAGGCCTTTCAAATGTTGCTTTGGATTATTCATATTCATAATTAATCATAGTAATACATTACATTCACATGCCACAATTTATTAATGCATTCCCTAGTGAATGGGCATTAACTTTGTTTCCAGATCTTTTCTATCACAAAAAGTACTGCTATGAATACTCAGTTTTTTATCTCCTTGGCAATAAATGCCTGAAGTGGGACACAAAAGTATTTCATCAATCAATTAGCAAACATTTATTAAGAGCCTACTATGTGCCAGGCTCTGTGCTGTTATAACTGTATAATTACAATCTTACTTTCAGTCTACTGTAAAGCTAAGGAAAATGATTAGTTGAGGGACATAGTGGTACAGAAAGACGCAAAAGACAATATTTATCTAAAGGAGCTTACAATCCAATAGGGGAGATAACATACAAGCAAATAGATACAAATCAAGTGATATACAGGATAACTAGGAAATAATTAACAGAGAAAAGGAACTAGAATTAAGAGAGGTTGGGAAAGATTTCCTCTAAAAGATGAGATTCTAGTTGGGAGTTAAAGGAAGCCAGGGATGTCAGTAGGCAGAGTTGAGGAAGGGGAGCATTTTCAGGGATGGGGGGCAGCCAGAGAAAATTCCTTGTGCTGGGAAATGGAGTACTTGTTCATGGAATAGCCAAGAGGCCAGGATGACTGGAATGAAGAACATGTGTTGGGGAGTAAGTTATAAGAAGACTTGGAAAGGTAGGAATATGCTAAGTTATGAAGGATTTTAAATACCAAACAGAACATTTTGTATTTAATCCTGGAGGAGATTGGGAGCCCTAGGAATTTAGTGAGGAGGTAGATGACATAGTCAGACATATTTTTAGGAAAATCACTTTGGTAACTGAATATGGGATGGATTGGAATGGGGAGCGACTTGAGGCAGGCAGATCCACCATCAGATTATTGCAATAGCATTAGACTATAAACATTTTAGCATAATTTCAAATTGCTTTCTGGAACTGTTGGACCAATTTGAGCTCCATTAGGAGCTTATTAGCTTACCTGTTTCTGCATAGTTCCACCAACACTGACCATTTCCATCTTTTTTCATCTTTAATAATATCCCGAGCATGAGCTGTGTTATTTTGTTTTGTATCTTTCATATGATTGTTAATTCTATGGAATTCTTTTGAGAGCTATTTGTTTATAGCCTTTAACCACTTATCCACTGGCACTTACCTAATGACTATTTTATGTATTTGTATGAGTTCCCTTGTTATTGTGTTTGTCCTTCATTTTTGAAGAGGACCATGACATCAGGGAAATGATGACATGACTTGCAGTTGACTTTGATTTGAGTGAGGGAGGGCTGTGCAAGGTCACTAGCCTCACTTTCTCCTCCAGAGCCATCTGGGTCCAGTGGCCAGATATTCATCTGGATGACTGGAGATGGCCCTTTTTAGGAGACCTTGGCCCTTTTAGGCTAAGGCCTTTTCATGTATTCACTTACAGTAAGGTAATGCCCATTTGGTGAATAGGCCTCTTTAAGAAGTGAGTCAAGGAATGGCCCCTTTAATTTAAAAAAAAATCAAACAAGATATATAGGGAACTCATCAAACTGGCTATATTTTGGGGCCTCCTGGCTCAGAGTAAATGTCAATAGTAACTGTTTTTCTTTAGACTAGCAACCCTGAGGGTCTCCCTCCTCCCAGTTTGATGAATTCCCTATATATCTTGGACATAACACCTTTGATGCAAAAAAGTCTTTTATAACATTTAAATTATTAAATTAATTTAAATTATAACAATTATTTCAAACATACTTTAAATCTCTACTGATGGTGTCTACTGATGATAAATCATGAAGAATCAGGTTTAAAGTACAGCTGAGATATTTAAGGTTAGCTAAAAGGAAGGATTTTCTGATGCATCTAATGGTTCTAACCATCAGTTGAAGTCAAATCAGTAGTCTTTAGTCTATCTTCACTGTAGCCCCTGATAAATTGTAAGCTCCATTATTATACTTTTACCTTATTGATGTTTCATTGAGAGGACAAGTCAGATTCCAGATTTTCTCCAGAAGAGGGAATATTTATTTCTTCTTAAATTAACATATGAAGCTATCCCCAAGCTTTTAGAAGTTTGAAAATTAGCAATGATAGATATTTTAGCAATATTTTTTAGACTTTGACCAAAACTATATTTTTAAAATAAACTGAATGAAAGACCATAAAACATAGGCATTGTTATAGATATTTATGGTATAAAAAATAATCCTGGTGTGTCCAAATATGGTTTTTTCTTATAAAAGTACACACAAAAAATCCCCTTCATCATGGCTCCATTATGAAGCCAAATTGTATCCTGATAGTTCTGGTCAAATTTGAACACCTTCTATAATCTTAATTTCAGACTTTGTAAGGCTAAATGAAAAGCCTAGTAGAGGTATTTTTTTTTTTGAGAGAGGAAGGCAGGACAATTGGGGGTTAAGTGGTTTGCCCAAGGTCACACAGCTAGTAAGTGTGTCAAGTTTCTGAGGCTAGATTTGAACTCAGGTCCTCCTGACTCCAGGGCCAGTGCCACCTAGTTGCCCCCTAGTAGAAGTATTTTTAAAGATACATCAGAAAAGAGGTTTTTGAGGGAACAAAGCAAGTTTTTGTCTTGAAGAAATTTTTTTGAAAAGTCAGATATCCAATTTTGCCCTCCAAAAAAAGCTCAATTTTCCACTTCATCTAATCTATGTAGACATTATTAAAGATACTACTATGAAACCTGTAATATTTAGACAGAAATTTGGAAAAGGTGAAAAACAAATATGTGTAGAATTCATTTGCTATATTTTGTATTTCTAGTGTATTCTATATTTCCTATTAGAACATTCACCTTTTCTTCTTAAAGAAAACAAAAACAAATCTATTCCAGTGGGACCCAAGACAAAATTAAAATCATAGGATCATAGGATTATTTGTATAGGATCATTGATTTAGAGTGTAAAGGAACTTGATAAAGTTCACTAAGAGGAGAAAACTGAGATCCAGAGAAGTTGAAATGACTTGTCCAGGGGCAGCTAGGTGGCACAGTGAGTAGAGCTCTAGCCTTGGAGTCAGGAGGACCTGAGTTTAAATGCAAAAAAAAAAATAAATGACTTGTCCAAAGTCACACAAGAATTAAATGGTAGAGCCCGTTTTTACCCAGATTCCTTGACCCCCAAATCTTATAGCCTTTCTATTATAAATCCTACACCGAAATACTTAAGCAAATGTTAAGAATCCCTAAAAAGCAATATTTATCATCTCCTTTCCCTATATAACAATATAAATGACCATAGACATTTTTAGTCAATAGCGAAATATACCAATTTTATTTAAAATACTTCTTTGTGCATTTGTTTTCTCTACCATATCCGAACCACTGGATTAACTAGAACTACTATGCATTGTGTAGGAGTTTGGGGGTGGGGGATGTGGAGCTTGCAAGTATCTTAACAAGGTCTGAACCAAGCAAAAGCAAAGGCAGAGCCAGGACAGAATATGGGGCCAAGTCAACAAATCAGAAGATAGACAAAACATGGCAATGTAAATCATCAAGAACTGGATCATGCAGCTTCAACTGAGTACGTGGAAATGACAGCAAAGAACAAAAAGAGAAAAGCATCAGAATGAACCTCCCCCCCCCAAACTAACATTTTTAATGCTTTAAAGTTTGAAAATTCTCTTCTGATCCAATAGTACTATGAAGTGGGAGCTTTTATTATTCCCATTTTACACATGAAGAAACTGAGGATAAGAAAGGATAAGTCAGGTGTATGAAGCTGTGGAAAATCAAACTAAACTGGGAATGTATTAATAGTTTGACATGCTCAAGATGTGTTTTTCATTGTATCCTCTGGGTGCCATAGACTACCATACCCTCCCCTGTGTCTTAAAGAATTACTGTCAAAATGCAGAGATACAATCTCTCTTTTCGTGTGCATGTGTACCATACTATAATTAGGTTAGATGATACTCAATGCATGAACATCCTAGCTCATTAGTTACTTTTTCATTGTTTTGAGGTTAAATTTATTTTTTAGTCCTATACTCCTCTCATCATAAAACTACCAAAATAATTTAAAAAATAAATAACAAAAACCTCTCTATCTCCAAATTTTCTATCAGCAGGCTTCTAAGTAGCTGGCAAAACAACAACAACAGGGGGGGCAGCTAGGTGGCGCAGTGAGTAGAGCACCGGCCCTGGAGTCAGGAGGACCTGAGCTCAAATCCGGCCTCAGACACTTGACACATGTACTAGCTGTGTGACCTTGGGCAAGTCATTTAACTCCAATTGCCCTGCCAAAAAGCAACAACAACTGGCCTGCACTTTTTTGATTAGGAAAAGCTTTAGACATTTCAGTATAAAAACCCCACAGCTCCAAATATTTTGCCTTTCTGTGGTAAAATATTTACTTTATTTCCAACTGAAAATGGTATTCCTGTAATACTATTTTTTAACTAATTGATACTTCAAGGGGTATGGGAATGAAATATTTGTTCTTTTCACTCCTTTATAATTAGTTTTTCTTTAATTACAGAAAATGCATTATAAATATGGTCTTTGCTATAGACAGCATCCGCTATTGGATGGTTATGGCTGCCAAATTTATTAAAATCTCTACCTAATGGATCCTATCTCAATCTTTAATTTCTCCCATATGATTTTGTGGATTGTGCAGTGTCCAAATTGGGGGAAGATTTTTATTTATTAAATGATATAATAGCTTTCCATTAGATATCTGATGCAAGGAAACATTTAATGGCCACAGATATTAAAAGTAACAATATTTATTTTTACTGGCTAAATAGGTTAATTTCTTGTGACTAATTTCTACTTAGTAAAAACTGCAAAAATACTTTGCAATTTTAGAGATTTAGGGATCTTGGGACATCATTTAGTCTATGTCATGGCCGCCAGAATGACAACATTCAGACTATCCAAAACAAATAATCCTATTCTTTTTTTTTGGAGGGGGGAAGGCAGGGCAATTGGGGTTAAGGGATTTGCCCAAGATCACACAGTTAGTAAGTGTGTCAAGTGTCTGAGGCTTTGAACTTAGGTCCTCCTGACACCAGGGCTGGTGCTTTACTCACTGCACCACCTAGCTGCCCCACAAATAATCCTATTCTTAAAAGAATCCAAGAGGAAAGATTGCTTAGCAACAGAATTCCAATTGTGACTTTAAAATTTTTTTTAAATTGGATTAAAGTTTAGCAAATATCTAGTTTAAGCCCCTCATCTGACATATGCAGAAACTGAGGATCAAGGATATTATAACTTGTCCAGGGTTATACAGTACCATTCAAATCCTAGCCATCAGCTACTAAATCTAGACTCTTCCCTGCTATGACATACTATCTCTAGTTAAATTGATCAGCTGAATTCTTTACTCTGAGGAGTTGTTGTTTGTCCATTGATTTGAAGAGGACCAATGACATCGTAGGTGACTTGTGCAAATTGGATTTAAATGAAGCTGAGTTGCATGAAGTCATTAGCCTCATTCTTTCTTCCAGAGTCATCAAAATCCGGGGGCAGGACAAAAGTCAAGATGACTGGGATGCAGCAGGTGCCCTTGGCATGTCTGATGTATGACTAAGCTCTAAAGGGCTCCACAGTGCCTGCTTCTGTCACCTTCATGGCTGTTGGAACAAATTGTTCTCATCCACCCATTCCACAGGGGGATGTCTTCACATGCTTGGGGTAGACATCCCCTAATTCACCTATGTGTTTGAGACCATCAGTTACCCTTGAGATAGTTTAGCCCATTTGCTGAGATGGTTTTACCAGTGTGTAGCCAGTGTGCATGCTACAGCTTCTTGGAGCCACAGGTGAGAGTTTGATGAAAGGTGGACACAAAAGGTGGAGTACCATAACTAGAAACTCTGAATTACTAGTCCTTCCATTCATTCATTCAACAGGTATTTCTTGTGTCAAGATACTGTTACATACTGTGGAGGATAAAAAATGATCAATACAGAGAAGTTCTGGTGCCAAGGTGGTGGAGTAAGGAAGGAGTGCCCTGAAGCCCTTCCAAATTCCCCTCCAAACAACCTTGAAACTGACTCAGCAGTGGGGAAGCAACTTACCATCACAGCAGGAAAGGTCTGTCTCACTGGATTGGATAGGGAGCAAGGTCTGAGAGCAGCAGCTGGCAGGTCACACTGTAGAGGGCCTGCAATGAGATTCCAAGGGCAATCCACCAGTAAGACCCGTCCTCTGTACAGGCCTGAGGCAAGCAAGTGGTCTATACAGACCAGCAGCACAACCAGGCCTCACCCCAATGACCCGATCCCCAGCTGCAAACCACCATTTAGGCCTCACCCCCATTGTGGACCAGTAGCAAGATCCCACCCCTGGGGCCAGTCAGCAGCAAAGCCTCATATTCAGTACAGGCCAATAGGGAGGTCCCGCTGCTGGTTCCAGCCAGCAGATAAGCCATGAGGCCCAGTGAAAGCCAGCAGAAAGATCCCAAGCACTGGCATAAGAAGCTTGGGACAGTGCAGGAGCAGAACCCAACTCTCAAATAAAAGTACAAAGTCACAAAATGACACTAAAATAAGCAAAAAACAAAAAAGAAGAACTTGAATATAGAAAGGTATTATGGTGATAATTATGGATCAAGGCACAAACAGAGAAGAGCACAATAGCATCAAAACAGCTGCATAGGAAGCCTCAAAGAAAAATGTAAATTCATCTCAGGCCCCCAAAGAACTTCTGGAAGAGCTTTAAAAAGATTTTAAAATGCAAATTAGCAAATTAGAAGAAAAATTGGGAAAAGAAGGGAGAGAAAATAGGATAGAGGGAAGTACACAGTTATCATTAAGTATAAATGTAAATGGGACGAACTCATTTATAAAAAGAAATCAGAGAGCAGAATAGATCAAAAAGTAGATTCTTAAAATATGTTGTTTAAAAGAAACACATTTGAAGCACAGAGACACACACAGAGTAAGGGCAAAGGGCTGGGGTAGAATGTATTATGCTTCAGCTGAAGCAAAAAAAAAGCAGAGGTTACAGTAACATGATCTCAGATAAAGCAAAATAAAAAAAGATCTAATGAAAAGAGATAAGGAAGGAAACTATATCTTGCTAAAAGGTATCATAGACAATGAAGTAATGTCAAAACTAAACACCAAATTGTATTGCATCTAAATTTTTGAAGAAATTGAATGATTTACAGGAGGAAATGAACAATGAAACTATATTAGTGGGGACCTCAATTTTCCCCTCTCAGAACTAGATAAATCCAGTGAAAAAATATACATGACAGACATTAAGGGGGTAGATAGAATTCTGGAAAAATTAGATATAATAGATCTCTGGAGAAAATTGTCTGAGCAGTACACGGCACCTACACAGAAATTGACCATGTATTAGAGCATAAAAACCTCACAACCAAATGCAGAAAAGTAGAAATATTAAATGCATCCTTTTCAGATCATAATGCAATAGGGGCAGCTAGGTGGCACAGTGAATACAGCACTGGCCCTGGAGTCAGGAGGACCTGAGTTCAAATCTGGCCTCAGACGCTTAACACATGTACTAGCTGTGTGACCTTGGGCAAGTCACTTAAGCCCAATTGCCCTGCCAAAAATAAACAAACAAACAGATCATGATGCAATAAAAATTCCATTCAGTAATGAGCAGTGGAAAGACAGATAGATTAATTGGAAACTAGATTATCTAATCCTAAAAAATAAGTGAGTCAAAGAATGAATCATAGAAACAATCAATAATTTCATTAAAGAAAATGATGATAGGTTAGCAGAGTGGATCAAAAACCAGAATCCTACAAAATGCTGCTTACAAGGAACAGTTGAAGCAGAGACATACGCACAAAGTAAAAGTAAGGGACTGGAGCTGAATCTATTATGTTTCAGCTGAAGTAAAAAAAAGAAGCAGTTTTAGCAATCCTTATCTTAGACAAAGTAAAAGCAAAAATAATAGACCTAATTAAAAGTGATAAAGAAGGAAACTACATCTTGCTAAAAGATACCATAGACAATGAAGCAATTAAATTAGAAGAGCAAGGAATAGTCTACTTGTCAGATCTATGGGGAGTGGAAGAATTCATGACTAAGTGAGACAGCATTATGAAATGTAGCACAGAAAATTTTAATCATATTAAATTGAAAAGCTTTTGTACAAACAAAACCAGTGCAACCAAGATTAGAAGGAAAGGAGAAAGCTGAGAAACAATCTTTATAGCAAGTGTCTCTGAGAAAGGCCTTATTTCCCAAATATATAGAGAACTGAGCCAAATTTGTGAAAATACAAGTCATTCCCAATTGATCAATGGTCAAAGGATATTAAAAGGCAGTTTTCAGATGAAGAAATCAAAGATATCTATAGGTATATGAAGAAATGCTCTAAATAATTTTTGATTAGAGAAATGCAAATTAAACATTCGGAGGTATGTAATGGCACCTCCATGTGCAAAAATATTTATAGAGGCCCTTTTTGTGGTGGCAAAATATTGGAAATTGAGGACATGCCCATCAATTGAGGAATGGCTGAACAAGCTGTGGTATATGAATGGAATACTATTGGATAATAAGAAATGATGAACAGGCAAATTTCAGAAAAACCTGGAAAGACTTGTAGGAATTAATTCATGCAGAATGAAATGAGCAGAACCAGGAAAACACTGTACACAGTATCAGCAACATTGTGTGTTGATCAACTATGAATGACTCAGTTCTTCTCAGCAACACAATGATCCAAGATAGGTACAAAGGACTCATGAAGAAAAATACTATCCATATCCAGATAAAGAACTGATGGACTCTTAATGCCGTGACCAGATGGGATTTATACCAGGAATGCAGGGCTGATTCAATATTAGGAAAGCTATCAGCATAATTGACCACTTCTATAACAATACTAACATAAATCATGTGATTATCTCAATAAATGCAGAAAAATACATTACCCATTGCTATTAAAAACACTGGAGAGTATAGAAATAAATGGAGCTTATCTTAAAATGATAAGTAACATTTATCTAAAACCATCAGCAAGCATTATCTGTAGTGAAGAAAATCTAGAAGCCTTCCCAATACAATCAGAGATGAAGCAAGGATGTCCATCACCACCACTATTATTCAATATTGTACTGGAAATACTAGCTTTAACAATAACAGAAGAAAAAAATTGAAAGAATTAAAGTAGACTAAGAGGAAACAAAATTATCACTTTTTTCAGATGATATGATTGTATACCTAGAGAATCCTCAAGAAGCAATTACAAAACTGGTTGAAATAATTAGCAACTTTAGCAAAGTTGCAGGATACATAATAAACCCATGCAGATCATCATCATTTCCATACATTACCAACAAAGTGCAGAAGTGCAAGATAAAAAGAGAAATTTTTTTAAATAACTGTAGATAATACAAAATATTTGGTAGTCTACCTGCCCAGACAAACCCAGGAATTATATGAACACAATTACAAAACACTTTTCATAAAATAAAGTTAGATCTAAACAACTGGAAAAATATTAATTGCTCATGGCTGAGCCAATATAATAAAAATACAATTATACCTAAATTAATCTATTTATTTAATGCCATACCAATCAAACTACCAAAAATTATTTTAAAGTACCAGAAAAATAATAAACTTCATCTGAAGAACAAAAAGTCAAGAATATTAAGGGAATCAATTAAAAAAAAATTGTAAAGGAAGGAGGTCTAGCCACGCCAGATCTCAAATTGCATTATAAAGTGGTAGTTATCAAAACAATATGGTACTGGCTATGAAATACAGTGGTGGATAAATGGAATAGATTAGGTATACAACACGTTGTAGTAAATGACTATAGTAATCTAATATGTGATAAACCCAAAGACCCATGCTTTTGGGACAAAGACTCATTATTTGACAAAAACTGCTGGGAAAACTGAAAAACAGTATGACAGAAACTAGGTACAGACCAACATCTCATACCACACACTGAGATAAGGTCAAAATGAGTACACAGTTTACACTTAAAGAGTGAGACTGTAAGCAAATTAGGAGATGGAATAGTTTACCTGTCAGATTTATGGATAAGTGAAGAATTTATGATCAAACAAGGTATAGAGAGCATTATGAAATAGATAATTCGATTATAGAAAATTAAAAAATTTTTGCACAAACAAAACCAATGCAACCAAAATTAGAAGGAAAGCAGAAAACTGGGGAGGGGTGGGGAATTTTTGCAGCACGTATCTCTGATAAAGGTGTCATTTCTCAAACATAGAGAACTAAGTCAAATTTGTAAGAATACAAATCACTTCCCAACTGATAGTCAAAGGATATGAACAGTCAGTTTTAAGACAAAGAAGGCAAAGTACATGTCATATGAAAAAATACTCTAAATAACTATTGATTAGAGAAATGTAAATTAAAACAACTTTGAGGTACTACCAAAAGGAAAGGAAACAGACCTACTCATACAAAAATATTTATAGAAACTTTTTTTTTTGTAGTGGCTAAGAACTGGAAAACAAGAGGATGCCCATCAACTGGGGAATGACTGAACAGTTGTGGTATATGATTGTGATGGAATACAATTGTGCTAGAAATGATGCACAAGATGGTTATAGAAAGCCTGGCAAGACTTACAAAGTGAGGTGAGCAGAACCAGGAGAACGTTGTACACAGTAATAGCAATATCATATGAAGAAGAATTGTGAATGATTTAGCTATTCTCAGCGATACAGTGATCCAAGACAATCCCAAAGGACTGACGATGAAAAATGCTGCTCACCTCCAGAGAAAGAACTGACGTTGTCTAAATATAGACTGAAGCATGTTACTTTTCACTTCCTTTTTTAGTTCATATCTTCTTGTACAAAATTACTGACATAGAAATATTTTACAGGATTGCACATGTGTAATCTATATTAGATTGCTTACCATCTCAATGAGGGGATAGAGAAGGGAGAGAGAGGAGGGATAGAATTTGAAAGTCAAAACTTTTTTTAAAAAAATATCAAAAATTGTTTTAACATGGGATTGGGGAAAAATAAAATGTTATTTTAAAAAATGAATAAGACATATTGTCTCTGCCTTCAAGGAGTTTATATTAAACTTAGAACTGCTGTTACTATTATTGTTTTGATTATGATTGGTATGGTTCAGATGCAGTTCAACTTTTGATCATGCCCCAAAATTGCTCCCTTTGAATTCAAGCTCTTATCTTGCAATAGAAAACAGGTTTCTCTTGTCCTTTCTGCACTGAAAATTGGTATCAAATTCCTATTGCTGTTCAGTCATTTCAGTCTTGTCTGATTCTTCGTGACTCTGTTTGGGGTTTTCTTGACAAAGATGCTGCAGTAGTTTGCCATTTCCTTCTCCAGCTTATTCTACAGATGAAGAACTGAGGCAAACAGAGTTAAAAGACTTACACAGGGTCACACAGCTATTAAATGTCTGAGGCCAGATTTGAACTCACAAAGATTAGTTTTCTTGACTCCAGGCTTGGCACTCTATCCACTGCACCATCTAGCTGCATTAAGTCTCTAGACACATTCTTAGGACCCCTTATGTTCTAGTTTGTCAACCGATTAAATTACCCTTCAAATTTTTCTTTGTTGAGGCAAATTATCTCAGTTCTTTTGTGTATTGGCATCTTTTAGTAGAATAAAAACTCTCTGAGGGAAAGGATGGGGTTTTTGTCTTTTGTCTTTGTATTTTTAGTGATTTGGACATTGTAGATAGTTGGTGAATATTCATGAAATTGAATTGAATTATCTTATATATTGTCTTCCAGTTTTAAAATTACCTTCATTTCTTGTCTTTGAATCCTTTCTCTCTTCTCCATACTTAGAAATATTTCCTTGTAGAGATCAAGAAGTAGAAACAATTATACCAGTAAGGGGCTAACAAATGGCCCAGGTCTGGAAAGGGAGTAGCTCTTGCACTTGTACCCCAGCCCAGGTCCCTCTTGGGTTTCCTTCCCTTTCTATTACACTCTCTACTCTGTCTCTATCAGCCTGCACCCCAGAGTTATCTCATTCTACCACTGGTACCTTTTGTGAAGACATACCTTAACCACCTCCATTCTCACTTCCAACCCCTCTGTGACTAAATAAGTGATATTTGGTAGGTTCTGTGGATGCAAATTCATTGCCCTCCAGTTCAGAGGTTGATTAGCTTCTCTAAATATTGCTAAGATTGCCCTCAGACAATAGGCATAAAGCCTGTCAATAGGCCAGACTTAATGTCTTGCAAGAACCTTACAATTTGATGAAGGAGTAGAATTTTAATGTAGGTTAAAGGAAGCTAAATGTTGCTACCAGGTACACTCTAATTTAAGCACCCTTATGGCTACCTAGAATGCTACATTGCTATGCTCCTCCAATGTTTTGTTATATTTATGTATAACAAAGTCCTCCATTCCTATTTCGTATTTATAGTTTATTTCCTTATGAACTCTCTTCCTCCAGGTATTTATCCTTCACTTGTCCTTATTGAACTTCATCCTATTTGATTTGGATGTTTTCTTTTATCAAGTGGTAGATAATACTCCCCCTTCTCTCACCCTCCTGCAAAGTGCTACCAGAATCTGCTTCTCAGCTGGGTCACCATGCACTTTGTCCCATTTATCTCTCACTTCTTCATGAGCTACTTGGAATGCTTACAGTCAGACATGTTCTGAGTCATGGCTAACTCATGTAAGGATGTGTCTGCTTTGTGCAAAGAGGGCTGTTTCACTCTGAAGCCTAATTCAGTAGATTTATCTGCAACAATTACAGCTCTTTGATCACTTTAGAATAGGTAGTGTAATGTGGGGTGTAGCTGTCCTTTTCCAATTCACCCTCCTTATCAGGATACATGTCTGTTGATTTGTGGGAAGCTGGCTGTTTTTCGTTCCTGACAAACTCCAGTGATTAAAATGTAGTGGCTTGCTCTTGTTCCCCTGATAAAGGTGACAGCTGCAGAGTTTCCACTGTTAGTGGATATGGTCCATGCAGATTGCTTTTTAATGAAAGCAATATATTATCTTACCTAGAGATCAAGCAGCCTTACCTTGTTAATGTATTCTGGCTTGGCACCACATTCATCTATAAATTAGTTTTATTAAACACACTCCTTACTATTTATCTAGTCTTTAAAGAGTTTTTTTAGTAGGAGGTTTCCCCCCTCCTTCACCTTAACTATCATTAGATGCAATGACAACCACCCCAGTACTCCAAAATGTAGTTTCTCATATATGATTACAGAACTAGAAGAGTTTTATCACAAATGCTGGCATACTCAATGACTTGATAATCCTTCACAATTAGCCATTAACATATGGATGGACAGAGGGGAACTGAATCCATTTTGATTAGGGCATTTGCCTGACCTTTCAGCTTTTCTTCTGAAATTGACCAAGAAAATAAAAAGCCAAGTCAAATAAATACCAAGATTGGGAATTGCACAGAATAAAAGTTTATTCTTTTGAGGCTAATTTAATGATTTAGAATTTAAGGATATGAAAAACATCAAGTCTATTATATACCTACACTTCAAGAATCTGGGATTTCAGTGATGAGGCAGCTCTGGGCACTGATTCAGATTAGAGTCCTTTTATGCCTTAGGAAATGGTCTTCTGAATTGCTTTTGTTAAAAAATTATCATCTTGAAAGCAACTTTCAAACTCTAATCTCTAAACTTAGCTAAGGTAATCCTTGGAAGACAGACATAAAGTCCACCTTAAGGTTTACTCTTCAAACCTTAAAGAATCTAGGGTCTCACTATATTTAAAAGGAATATCAAGTTCATAATAGATTTGTAATTTCATGTACAATCATTTTTTATTATACTATGTTATGGAAATGCTTGCTTTATTACTTAGAATAAGAATAAAATTTTTTAAAAAAGAACCTAGGGTCTCCATTACACCACATTGAGGCATCTGCATAACAGCATAGTCTACTGGAGAAAAAAAATATTTCCAGCATTTAAAGCCCTGAAAATATTTCCCCAAAACATACTTCTTTAATGTCATAGTCATTTACATGGAATGTGACTAATCAGTTCAACCCTTTAGTGAGTTAGTAGTCACAGTTCCACTGGCAATTTTTGGAATGTACTATTCCTACCTTGATGGAAGACTCTCATCGTATAAGAATGAATAAGGTTCTGTCTTGCTTTTTGGGCATTGTTATGACAGCATCAGTATCTCAGATTAGCCAAATTATTTGTCTCAAACTGGAATAACCTGACCTAAAAGTCTGAGCTGAAAGCAGCATAACTCGGTTCCCTGATAGATAAGTAGGCAAAGAATTTGAAAAAAGTTCTCTAAAGAAAAATTTCAACCATTAACAATCATATGGAAGAGTGCTCCAAATCACTGAACTTAAAAAAAGCACATAAAAACCACCCTAAAATTTCACTTTACGCCCTGAAATTTGTCAGAGAAGACAAAAGATGGGAATAGTCAAGACTGAAGGGCTTGTGGGAAGAAAAGCACACTGGGGCACTTTGCTAGAACTATGAATCAATATAACCATTTTGGAAAGCAATTCAGAATTATACAAATAAAGAGTTTAAAATTTCCATACCCTTTGAAGCAGAGATTCTTTTGTTATACTTATACCCCAAGGAAAGAGTTCTCATATATACCAAAATATTTATAGTATCATTTTTTGTGATAGCAAAGAAGTGGAAACAAAGCAGGATTCCCATTGATTGGGCAATGGCTAAATAAATTGTGGAACATGAATGTAATGGAATATTATTGCATTGTAAGAAATAATGCCTATAATGAATACAAAGAAGCAAATAACAAAATGTTGTAGCTGGGGGCAGCTACGTGACATAGTGGATAGAGTGCTGAGCCTGGAGTCAGGAAGACTAATCTTCCTGAGTTCAAATCTGACTTCAGGCGTTGTGTGACCCAGGGCAAGTCACTTAACTGTTTGCCTCAGTTTCCTCATCTGTAAAATGAGTTGCAGAAAGAAATGGCAAACTACTCCAGTATGTTCACCAAGAAAACCCCAGAAGGGATCCCAGAGAGTTGCACATAACTGAAACGACTGAATAACAACAAATATCATAGCTAAATGATTCGACACTCTTCAAAATCTCCCTGAATTGCTGCATAACTGATAAAGAAAGCTTTTAAAATCTCAAACTGAATGTCCTGCAGTTATCTTAAATTCAATATTTCCAAAACTGAACTCATCATTTTCCCCAAAACTATCTTCTTTTCCTAACTTACTTATTATTGTCAGGGGCATCACCATCTTCTAAGTTACCCATCCTCAAAATCTAGGCACCGTCCTTGACTTTTTACTCTCTCTACTCCACAAATATAATCAGTTTTCAAGTGCTGTCAATTCTACCTTCTCAACATCTTTCTTCTGACACTGCCATCACTCTGGTACATTCACTACCTCACTATTGCAATAACCTTCTGGTTGGCCTCCCTGCTTCAAATCTCTCTCTACTCTAGTTCATTCTCCACTCTGCCACCAAAATGATCTTCCTAAAGCACAGATCTGACAATTTAATTCCCCTATTGAATAAACTCCAGTGTCTTTCTATCATCTCCAGGATCAGATATAAAATTCTCCGCTTGGCTTTCAAATTCCATTATAATCTGGCCTCTTTCTGCCTTTCCAGTTGTGATGTATGAAAAGCCCGAGAAACATAATTAACAATCATTTTATTAATTATGGATAGCAAATAATTAATAAAAGGATGGTCATTTGTCTTTCTCTTGTAAACCAAAGACACTCCCTAGAGAATATTGAATGCTTAAATATATTTGAGAAGGGGGTGTTCTTGAGGGTGGAAATCGGCTCTTACTGGTTAATAATCAATGAGTGGATAGACACATTAATGAGGAGGTGGGCAAAAAATCTTCAGCTCCTCCTGCAGAGAACGTGACTTAATTATGAAACTCAGCCACCTGCAGCAATCTGGGCAAAAGAATCCATCCCTACTCAGACATCCCTGGTTGGTTTTCCCTTTCACAAGCTGTGTCACCCTAAATTCTAATAGAAGCTTCCGAGGACAGACAGGGGCTTATTTCCTAAGAGCAAGATCTCACTTAGATTGGATTCTGTTTGTAAAGTTTCCTAGTCGGGTGGAGTCACACCCAAGATGGAAAAACATGTATCCTGGGTATCTGGGCAATCTCATCTGTCAGCAATGTCCTTCAGAGGCTGACAGGATAACCTACAGGGGGTGATTTCTGAATGAAGAAATAGAAAGGGAAAACTTTAGTCTAATTTAATAATTGGTTATTAACATAAGAAAGAAACAATCATTTCTCTCACAGTCTTCTTATAACTTACTCCCCTCTATATTGTTGCTGTTGTGTTTCTCCTTTGTTTTTGAAGAGGACCATGTCATCAGGGAAATGATGACATGACTTGCAGTTGACTTTGATTTGAATGAGGGAGGGCTGTGCAAGGTCACCAGCCTCACTTTATCTTCCAGAACGATCTGGATCCAGTGACCAGATATTCATCAGGATGACTGGAAATGACCCAGATTGCAATGAGAGACCCAGGTCCTTTTAGGCTAAGGCCTTTTCATGTTCTCACTTAGAGTGAGGTAACTCCCATTCAGTGACTAGGTCTCTTTAAGAAGTGAGTCAAGGGATGGCCTTAATTAGAAAAAAGAAAAAAAAATCAAGCTGTGAGGGGAAGACCTTCAAGGTTGCTGTTCCGAAGAGAAACAATTACCATTGACATTCACTCTAAGCCAGGAAGGCCCAAAATATAACCATGAAGTGGAGCTTGGGCAGAGACTTATTGTGGTCCAATCTATGAGCTTCCCCTCTATATATTCTATGATTCAATCTTGCTGTTCTCACCCTCCATCTCTTGACTCCACAAATTTTCATTTACTGTTCCCCATGCCTGAAATTCTCTCCCTCTTCCCCCTTTCCCCTGGTTTCCCTGGTTTCCTTCTTAGGTTCACCTAAAATCTCACTTTCCAGGAACCTTTTAGGTCTTCCTTAATGTTAGTCTCCTTTTTCTGATTATCTCCATTTTATCATGTATGTATCTTTTTTATGTTGTCTCCCTCCACTGTATTGTTAGTTTCATGAGGATAAGGAGTATTTTTACCTATCCTGTGGGCTTAGTACAGTGCCTGAGTATAGTAGGGGCTTAATAAATTCTGTTGACTTAAGTTACTATTAGTTTCATTAAGACTGAGATATTTTTGAAGGAGAGAAGAGTATGTTAAAAATTTTTAGGTACAACAACATACATTTCCTTAGCTTTTTTTTTATTTTAAATTTATTTATTTAACATATTTAGTTTTCAGCATTGATTTTCACAAGAGTTTGAATTACAAATTTTCTCCCCATTTCTACGCTCTCCCCCCCTCCAAGATGGTGTATATTCCGGTTGCCCTGTTCCCCAGTCAGCCCTCCCTTCTGTCATCCCACTCCCCTCCCATCCCCTTTTCCCTTCCTTTCTTGTAGGGCAAGATAAATTTCTATGCCCCATTGCCTGTGTATCTTATTTTCTAGTTGCATGCAGAAACTATTTTTTTTTGTTTTTGAACATCTGTTTTTAAAACTTTGAGTTCCAAATTCTCTCCCCTCTTCCCTTCCCACCCACCCTCCCTAAGAAGTCAAGCAATTCAACCTAGGCCACATGTATATCATTATGTATAACCCTTCCACAATACTCATGTTGTGAAAGACTAACTATATTTTGCTCCTTCTCAACCCATCCCCCTTTATTGAATTTTCTCCCTTGACCCTGTCCCCTTTCCAAACTGTTTGTTTTTGATTACCTCCACCCCCATCTGCCCTCCCCTCCATCATCCCACCCTTTTTTATCTTTTTCCCTCTTCTTTCCAATTGAGTATGTATGGTATTCCCTCCTCAGGGCAGATTTGATGAGAGCAAGATTCACTCATTCCCCCCTCACCTGCCCTCTCCCCTCCTCCCACAGAACTGCTTCCTCTTGCCACCTTTATGCGAGATAATCCACCCCATTCCATCTCTCCCTATCTCCCTCTCTCAATGTATTCCTCTCTCATCCCTTAATTTGATTTTATTTCTTTTAGATATTTTCCCTTCATCTTCAACTCATCCTGTGTCCTCTCTCTCTCTCTCTCTCTCTCTCTCTCTCTCTCTCTCTCTTCATATATATACACATACATATATACATACATACATACACATTCATGTATATATATGTATGCATATTCCCTTCAGCTACCCTAATACTAAGGTCTCATGAATCATACACATCATCTTTCCATGTAGGAATGTAAACAAAACAGTTCAACTTTGGTAAGTCCCTTGCAATTTCTTTTTCTTGTTCTTTTTCTTGATTACCTTTTCATGCTTCTCTTGATTCTTGTGTTTGAAAGTCAAATTGTCTATTCAGCTCTGGTCTTTTCACTGAGAAAGCTTGAAAGTCCTCTCTTTTATTGAAAATCCATATTTTGCCTTGGAGGATGATACTCAGTTTTGCTGGGTAGGTGATTCTAGGTTTTAATCCTAGCTACATTGACCTCCGGAATATCATATTCCAAGCCCTTTGATCTCCTAATGTAGAAGCTGCCAGATCTTAGGTTATTCTGATTGTTTTTCCACAATTCTCAAATTGTTTCTTTCTGGCTGCTTGCAGTATTTTCTCCTTGATCTGGGAGCTTTGGAATTTGGCAACAATATTCCTAGATTTCTTTTTGGGATCTATTTGAGGAAGAATTTCTATTTTGCCCTGTGGCTCTAGAATATCAGGGCAGTTCTCCTTGATAATTTCTTGAAAGATGATATCTAGGCTCCTTTTTTGATCATGGCTTTCAGGTAGTCCAATAATTTTTAAATTATCTCTCCTGGATCTATTTTCCAGGTCAGTGGTTTTTCCAATGAGGTGCTTCACATTGTCTTCCATTTTTTCATTCCTTTGGTTCTGTTTTATAATATCTTGATTTCTCATAAAGTCACTAGCTTCCACTTGCTCCAATCTAATTTTTAAAGTAGTATTTTCTTCAGTGGTCTTTTGGACCTCCTTTTCCATTTGGCTAATTCTGCCCTTCAAAGCATTCTTCTCCTCATTGGCTTTTTGGAGCTCTTTTGTCATTTGAGTTAGTCTGTTTTTTAAGGTGTTGTTTTCTTCAGTGTATTTTTCAGTATTTTTTGGGTCTCCTTTAGCAAGTCATTGACTTGTTTTTCCTGGTTTTCTCGCATCCTTCTCATTTCTCTTCCCAATTTTTCCTCTATTTCTCTAACTTGCTTTTCCAAATCTTTTTTGAGCTCTTCCATGGCCTGGGACCAGTTCATGTTTTTCTTGGAGGCTTTTGGTGTAGGCTCTTGCACTTTGTTGACTTCTTTAGGCTGTATGTTTTGGTCTTCTTTGTCACCAAAGAAAGAATCCAAAGCCTGAGACTGAATCTGGGTGCGTTTTCCCTGCCTGGCCATATTCCCAACCAACTAACTCGACCCTTGAGTTTTTCAGGGAGGTATGACTGCTTGTAGACTAAAGAGTTCTATGTTCCACGTTTGGGGGCATGTGCCAGCTCTGCCACACTAGCACTCCTCCTTCCCCAAGAACCCCCAACCAGGACTGGGCTTAGATCTTCAGCAGGCTGTGCACTCCTGCTCTGATCCGCCACTTAATTCCTCCCACCAGGTGGGCCTGGGGCCCGAAGCAACTGCAACTGTAGCTGCCCCACCTCTGCTGCCCCAGGGCAGTGGCCAAACCGTGAACTCCTTCCACTCCCGCAGCTTTTCCCACTCACCTTCTCCGCTATCTTTGGTGTTTGTGGGTTGAGAAGTCTGGTAACTGCCACAGCTCACTGATTCAGGGCTCTAGGGCCCGCTCCCCGGGCTTCTGGTCTGGTTGGTCTGTGCCGCTCATGCTGGGCTCTGCTCTGCTCTGCTCCCAGCTCCCAGCTCCCAGCTCCGTGTGGGATAGACCTCACCCAGAGACCATCCAGGCTGTCCTGGGCTGGAGCCCTGCTTCCCTCTGCTGTTTTGTGGGTTCTGCAGTTCTAGAATTGGTTCAGAGCCATTTTTTATAGGTTTTTGGAGGGACTCAGCGGGGAGCTCACGCTAGTCCCTGCTTTCCAGCCGCCATCTTGGCTCCATTTCCTTAGCTTCTAAGCATATAATAGTTTATTTTCACAGAGATGTAAAAGCCAGAGAGGTCACATAAACTATGTAAATCATCTTCAATTCATTGATTAATTAAAAAAAAAACTACTTGAAGCTTTCAAAATGCATTAATTTATTCATTCAAAAAGAATATATTAAATGTCTATTTTATCCAAGAATCTGTTTTGGGCCTTCTGCTCTTCCTTATTTCCTCATGTCTTTCTCAGCTTCCATAGTTAATATGCATAGATTATGTCTACTCTCAACTGTCATCTCTTTCCTGATTTCCAGCCACTTATTGTACATTTCCAATTAAATATTCATAAACATTTCTAACTCAACATGTCTAAAAAAGAATTCATTATCTTTCTATAAAACAATTTCTTCTCCTCTCTTCCCTTTTTCTGTTAAGGGCACCACCATTCTTCTAGTCATCTGAATTTTGGATTCCTAACTCTTCATTCTCATTCTCCATCATCCCATATTCAATCAGTTATTATGTCTTGTTGTTTCCACCTCCTCACATCTTTCTCATCCTTCTCCTTCTTTACTCATATCACAACCACTCTAGTTAAGGACTTTTTTCATCTTGCAATGGGTCCATTGCAATAACATCCTAATTCGGCTCCTTTCATACAGTTTACCTCTTCTCCAATCAATCTTCTTTACAGACCGATCTGACCATATCATTGTCTTGCTCAAGAAGCTCCAGTAAATCTCTGCAGCCTTTAGGATAAAATATAAATTCCTCTGGCATGGAAAACTTTTCACAATATGGCTTCTATTTATCTTCCTTTTTAAAAAATTTAATTTTCTTTATTATGAATTTTAAAAAAGCATCAATGTGAACATTTCAATTACAAAGAACAGAAAAAAGTGTTATATATGAAAAAATATTATTATATATGAAACTGAGTTTACGAAAGACTTATTTTCTAAATTTTACAAGAGAGTACCAAAATTTTCCTGCATGTCTGCACCCCCTTAGCAATTTCATTTTGTTATTTTCTGTGTATTTTAAAAATATTTAATTGATACTATTTTCTTTTGTTTTGCCTTGCTAATACTACCCATAATCCTCTCCCCTCCAAATCAAAGCTCTCCTTTTTAACAAACTGTAATCAAACAAAACAAATTCATACATTGGACATGACTGAAACTATTTTTCTTTCTCTACATTTGGTCCATCACCTCTGCCAAAAGGGTGTGGGAGGCATGTTTTATCATTGAGTCTTGTGAATCATGACTGGTTATGGCATGGATCAGACCTCTTAAGTCTTTTAAAGATGTTTCCTTTTATGTTGTATACTAGTACATAATAATAGTTGTATACATTGTTCTCCTGGTTCTGCTAATGTCATTCTGCACCAATTTATACAAATCTTCTGAGGTTTCTCTAAATTAGTTCCTGTCATCATTTCTTATGGTGCAATTGCAGTTTATCTTGTCAGGCTTATTACATTATTCCCTCCCCTCACTCTGCTAGACTGGCCTACTTCCTGTCCCTTGCATATTCTATCTCCTGTCTTGGCACAGGCTGTCCCCCACCCATAGCCCCCTGAACCTGAATAGTCTCCTTCCTCATTTCATGCCCTGGGAGCCCTTTACTCCCTTCAACACTCATCTGAAGTGTTACTTACTTCATTAGGAAGGAGCTGATGCCTCCAATTGTTAGTCTCCCACCATCAAATCACCACCATCACTTTACATGTATCTGGCCGTTTACTTATTCAAGAAAGCATTGGTAGAGTGTTAACTTCCTTGAGGGTAGGCAGAATGTCCTCGTTGTTTATTTTTATCCCCAATCCCTGACACATTTATGCAATTCTCTTTGACTGATTATAAGGCACTGTACTAGATGTTGAGAATACAAAGACAAAAACAGTTTCTGTCCAAGAGAAGCTTACATTCTCCTGCGCACAGGGTTGAGGAGCAGGGCATTTGATATATGCACAGATAAGTAAATACAAAATATATACAAAGCAATTTCAAATTTATCTAATTAATTAGGTAAATTTGATCAAAAAATGAACAGCTTCCCCCATGCAGTCAAATGGTAGTCCATGTGGGGAAACCCAACCTTAGTTCAGCAAATCAGCAATTAAATTTGCTTGAGAAAAATTGTTCTCAATGAAAAGAAAGTGAAAGAAATAAAGGGGATATGTGAGAAAAGAAATGTTGCTGTTAGTTGTTCAGACAATTACAGGGTTCCACAGAACACATGCAAACAGACTCTTCAGTGTGCTGACTGGCCTATTTGTTCTTTCCACATAACACCAGCTACTGGTTTCTGAACCTAATCTCCCATCACCTTCCTAATCAGCTCACAGAGAACCTGCTTGTACTCTAGTGCATTGTTTGCCCACCACCTTTTTGTCTCAGTTGCTGTTGCATCAAGCTATTTTGATTGACAAAATGACCTCCTATTATAAAGCAAGGAGAAATCTCCAGACTTGGATCACTGGGGAAGCAAGGAGATTATCAAAGATCTAAATAATGCAAACTACAGCAAATATATACCAGTAAATCACACAAACCAGCCTAAATTAGATAACACTGTCCATATACAATTACACTGTTTGGCTCCCATGACAGCCTTTAAATGTGACATGTTATTTGACATTTTTGCAATTAGGGCTTGGGAAAAAAATCAATTTTTTACTATTTCATTTATAATAAAAAATATGCTGTTTTCAAATCAAATCCTACCCTTTTTAAAGTCAAGATTGGCAAAGAACAAATAAACCAACCACAAAGTAATGCCAGGCTATCCATACCACTTTTACATTATAAAGACAGACATTCTCAATCTGATTTTTTAAAGATTTTATGAAAAGGCAGAACCCAGACCTAATTACTAAGTAGGATTTACTTACACAACATTTTCTTTACTCATTTTGCCCCCTAATCTTTGTTTGGGCATTATTGTAGTAACTCTATAGTTATATGCAAAAGAGAAGTTTTAGTCTCATGCAAAGTAGCTGAAGGGGAATTGGATCTTACATCGTCTTCAGGAATCTGGTCCCTGGTAGATTCTGATATCTCCTAGAAAGACATTCCACTCCTCCTTTCAGCAAAAATTCAGTAGTCTAAGACCTGTTCTAGAAATGAATGAGGTGTGGCTAGACTGCTGCCCTTCCATTACTTTCCTTATTAAGTGCAACTACAAACTACCAAATCCCAGATAACTCATAAACATTGGATTTAGATAAACGTTCAAAGCATAGGTCATTAGTCAAAACAAGTATTTAACCTTCTCTTT
The DNA here is from genome assembly GCF_011100635.1 of Trichosurus vulpecula. NCBI lineage: Eukaryota > Metazoa > Chordata > Mammalia > Diprotodontia > Phalangeridae > Trichosurus > Trichosurus vulpecula. Next base: position 510,387,423 of record NC_050573.1, on the reverse strand, counting down.
GGTTTTCCCCTGGCCTGATACCTTTCTACCAGCTCATCAGGTCCCCTGAAAATCTCTGAGGAATTTTGAGGTTTTATTTCTCAGTGTAACATTCTGACACCTTCCTTCCTTTTTCAATGTAAATCATCAGCTACATACCCAAATATATAGGTGTATCTCAATTTATAACAAATTCATGCCTATAAAATTTCCAAGTTGGACTTTTAAAAAAATGAATCTAGTCAGGGATTTATATCTACACGTGAGGAAGAATGCTTGGCCTATTTCGTTTGGCCTTAGAGAACAGAACTTGGATTAATGAACAAAACCTACATAGAGGTAGATTTCAGCTCACTCTAAGGAAAAATTTCCTTCTATTCAAAGCTGGATTGAGTTTCCAACACTGATGATTTTTATGCAGACAGTCAATGAGCACTTCTCAGAGTGTAGAGGGGATAGGGATGGAGTGGATGACTTCTGAGATTCTGGATTTCTTAAATGCAACAAAGGAATTTACTATTTAAAGGAATCCTACAGGTTAATATTTTTGTTAAGCAAAAATCCATTTATAATGTGTGTAGATGGTGTTAGATTGGAGTATATCCCATGGAGCATGTGTTGGCTTAGTGCTGAAGGACTTAATTACTTTGAGATGATGAAGCATTTCTTTTATTGGTCTCTGGGTCCCATGATAATAACATGAGATATCTCCTCAAGAGGCTAGGCTGCTGCACAAGAAGTGTACTACAAGGGAGTGACTCGACCCTCTTTCTCTCTGGTACCATGGCAGATGTGAGCATATGGCATAAGGCAACCCTGTTTAGATGAATCTAAAGAAAGGTCTTTGGATGCTTTTTTTGTTTGTTTTGCTTCCATAACCTTTAGGCGTCTCTGTGGAGACCACCTGTCTGGGTTCTCACACCCTGTCCCACTGCAAAAAGCTCAAAATTCTTATAGACTGATCCTATCTCTACCTTCTAAGGCTAGTGCTAGGTAGGAGCTGTCTCCATCTCCTCTACTATCCACCAGCTCTTTTCTGTGGTGGGGATAGCAGAAAGAGAGGACTTTAGCCTTAGTCTCAGGCTGAGGAATTTAGTATTCTAAGTAAACTATATCCCAGTTAAAATGACAAACAAATCTAGTTTCATGCTATCAAAGAAGCAGACAGAAAAGCCCCAGGTTCCATTTTAAATTCTGTGCTTGGAAGTTTTAAAGTTATTTTAAAGTACAGAACAAACAGTTCATAAAATGCTCCCAGGAAGTACCTAGCTACCAAGATGTAGAAGAGAAACAGTTTTTTACGCCCAATGAGATAAACCTTCCTTGAAGCCATCTCCTTTGCTCACTAGGAACATGACCAAATGTACACAGGGAAACGCACATCAAGGCATCTGTTCAACATAGCAAATAGACAGTGGGTGGGCAAAAGGGGAGTTGGAAAGATAACCTTTACAGAGCTTCCTCAGAGTCCCAGTCTCAATCTCCATAGTCATCTTGTGGTTATCCATTTATGTGCGCTCTCTCTCTCTCTCTCTCTCTCTCTCTCTCTCTTTTTCTCTTTCTCTTTCATTCCACATCATCAGCCTCAAACTTCCCAGGCTTGCTTCAATCTCACCCTGCTATTTAAACCATAAGATAATCTCTCATATTTTCTCTGAGCTAAGAAGAGACTGATCTTTAAGCCACTGGATGACACATCCTTAAAAGCTTGGCTGTCATAAAAAATATTTACAGTGTGAGGTTTTCTGCACTAGCCTTTGCCTATAGAGGGGTGTTATACTTCTTTCCTGAGTATAAGTGACAGAGCATCATTTCTAAGATGGATATTTACATATTTGGAAGCAATCTTGTGAGATTGAGAGGTTGGGAGCTTCTGTGTGCTTAGTAGGTGCTGGGTGTACTTTGGGAGGATCTCCCGGCAACTCTAGGGCATCCTGTAGATTGTGACCATTGGTAGTAGGATCCACTCAAAGCCTGTCCTGGATTTCCAGGAGAGTTGGACCTGGACAGATTGTTTGTACAGTATGAAGCCCAGGTGAAATGTGAAATGCTGATTCAACCATCCCACAAATTGCTTCATGTTTTGATGTTTAGGTTCCAACACCACAGGAGAATATAACATGAATAGTTATCATTGCTTAAACTTTTTGTCAAGGCAGGCTCATGGTGTGTTAAGCACTTCTTTTGTTTTAGAGTACACATTGAATTTCTGTCTATGGGGAGACCCTAGATTTGAGCCAAAACTTAAGCTTTAAGCTCTGAGGTGGGCTGTAAAGAGCCATAGGGAGCACGTATACTGAACACATACTCTTCCCTGGTCAGACCACACTTTGCTGAAATCTATATGTCACCTTTTAGAAAGAACACTGGGAAGTTGGAATATATCTAGATTTTGGCTGACATGGTGAAGGGTATCAGGAAAAATTTGGAAGATGTAGCCTAGAAAAAAGAAAACTTGTAGGGAGGAGGGCATGATAGTTGTTTTCAAATATTGGAAGGGTTATCATGTGGAAAAAGGATTTGATTTTTTCTTATTAGCCTAAGAGGGCAGAATTAGGAGCAGCAGACAAAAGTTACAGAGTGGCAGATTTAGGCTTACATAAGGAAAATTTTTCAAATGTAACAACACTCTCACCTAGGTAAAATAGGAGAGGGATAGCCTGATGTTTCATGGACGGAGTTGTGGTTCCTGAAGAGAGAGAAGGAAGGAGAGAGAGGGAGAGGAAGAAGGAGGAATGGGGGGAAGTGGAGGGAAGGAGAAAAAGGGAGAGGGAGAGAGAGTGGGGCAGTGGTGCAGAAAGTAGAGGCAGGCTTTGGGGTCAGGAGGACCTGAGTTCAAATGTGACCTCAGACACTTGACACACTTACTAGCTGTGTGACTTTGGGCAAGCCATTTAACCCCAATTGCCTTGATGGGGGGGGGGGGAAGAGAGAGAGAGAGAGAGAGAGGGAGAGAGAGAGAGAGAGAGAGAGAGAGAGAGAGAGAGAGAGAGAGAGAGAGAGAGAGAGAGATTTTTTGACCCACAAAAGTATATAGGAAAATAACTGCCCTCCTGGGCTTGTTACTCTAGAGCAGGGATGGGGAACCTCTAAACTTCATAGAACAAATCCCCTTAATAAAAGGATTTGTTCGGTAAAACTTGGACTCAGTCAAAAGGCCACACCTGAGGACCTAGAAGGCCACATCTGGCCTCAAGGCCCAGGTTCCTCATCCCTGCTCTGAAGAATGCTGAAGAGTAGACTTCATCTGGCTGAGCTCATTCTTTCTTTCCCAGTTTAACCTAAGATCTTACCTTGCTCCCAATTAAAGAGCTCATTTATTTTTGTACATTCTTTTGTATATTCTAATGGGTAGAATTTCTTCAACCTCTCTTTTGCTTGGACAAATGGGCTCACTCATTATTTGCTATTCTTGATGGTCTTTTACTTAACCAGCTTTTAGTGGAAAGGGTTTAAGCTAGAGAGTATTAGCTAACTCCTTAAGAGTAATCTGGTAAACAGCTTTCCTTGGAAACCTAGACTCATACCCTTACACTAGAGATATTTGAGGGGTCATGGATAGGTAGAATTAGATCTAGGTATAGATTGATAGTCCTCTTAGAGCCTGAAGGAGACATCACCTGGCCTTGCCTGCCCCTACCTCCCCATGTAGGCTGGCAACACAGCTTTCATGGCTCTTATTTCACACTCCCCATCCCCCCAATTCCCAAAGGAAGACAAAAATTTTCTCTCCAGATGGGCTGGCCGGATTGGACCTTTGATCACATGCCACCTGTGATATGCATGTCCTACACTAAACAAGCAAAGCTATTCAAAGGTGGAGTGGGCGGTCTTTGGAGGGAGCAAGTTTCCCTTCATTGTAGATTTTCATGTGATGACTGAATAAATCACTTCTTGGAGATGCTATAAATGCTGGGATTTTGTGAAATATAAACTATCATTTCTTTGTGTCTCTGAATCCCATGTAAAGTGATGGAGTTGAGTTCTTCCATACAGCTCTAATATTCTATGATCTAGGTTATTGGACCCAGAAAAGCCCTTTATGTTGAACCATGTGATGGGTTACGGGAGTTTCTACAAATTCTAGAGAGAAAAATATAATTAACATTACGATGTTTGCGTATTTGGATTCCTCTTGCAAATGCATAGTGTTAGAATTCATGAAATTAATAGAGCAAATGAAACTTACCACATATGACACAACCCAATCAGTTTGCTTTGTCACATCTTTTGCATCATTATACATCACTTTTTGTGAAAGTGAGCAAATCTAAGGTTCTTTGGTAAAAATGTTTGTACCTTTAAAAATTGCATAGAATATGTAGGAAGTGGAGTGTCCTGGTTGTTCAAACCCTCTCCCTCTATTTAATAAGTGCCATTTATTTTTCCCACTTGTTCCAGTTAGGGGCGCTATATTAACTATGGAATATTCTACTAGCTATATTATTACTATACTAACAACTTGCTAATGTCAGGAATCACTTTCAGAATATAATAAACTTTTGCTTTCCAATACATTTGGAATATGAAAGGTTTAGGAAAATTCTATTTTGCTGAAATGTGAGTAACTAAGTGACAAAATATGGAAACATCTCAACTTTTTACCCGAAGGACTGATTTTTCCTTGAGATGTGGAAAGTTTAGTACATACTACTTGACAAAGTATATTTTCTTATGCAGCACAGAAGGAAGTAAAAGTACTGGTGAAGAAAAGATGGAAGAATGTATTCACTGAACCTGCTTGGTTTTGGCTGCTTTTCCCTCCTGCTTCTATTCATTCCTTCATCAAACATTTATTATGCACCTACTGTGTCCAGAGCACAGTAGGCACCCAGGGAGATTAAAAAAAATAGTCTGTGCCTTAATGTAGTTTGCAGCCATGAATCCTAGTAACTTTTGTTTGTCTTTAGAGATGAAATGGAGGGGAGTAGAAATTAGAGGAATGGAAAATGGCCTTGACCCAAGAAACATAGTATCATTCTGAAAAATGATGTCTTGATTCGGTGAATCAACGATGGACTGAAAAGAAAACTGAAGATCATTTAGGAACCAAAAATTAGAATGGGAGTCTCTGGGCCTGGGAGAGGATATATAATATTGCCTTTCTAGGTGCAGAAGAAGAGAGAATTCTATCTAGTTCTTTCTCTGAGTTTTTTTACTTGTACTAGATTCCTAATGCTATAATAGCTCCTGACAACATTACTGTATCTCAATAAAAAGTGGGAGATGCTCTGATATCTGTGGCAAGTGGACCTCAGGTATCAAATAGGTAGCAAGGAATGGGGTGAGAGGTGGGAGGAAGAATTGGAGATAGGAGATCAGAAAGCTGTCCATGACTACTACTGGGGGCAGGAGAAAAGTCCTGGTTATTGTTCAGTTGCGAAACAACTATATAGGCAGTCATTAATCAAGATAATGTCACAAGGAAAACATTTAGCTTGCTTTCTGGTCAAATTCACTGGAATGCAAAGGCAATATGAGTACAAATGCTATGATTTTCCTCAACAATGTCTTTTTCTGACTTGAAACGGTACTTGATTTAAATGATTTTCCTTAGAAGCAGTGCTTGATCAGAAAGGTAGTTTATGAATCATTCATAAGTCTGAAAGATGCTTCTAAGAAATATAGATATAGAGCGAAAAATAGACACAGAGAAATGAAAGATAAAGGAGCTAAAGAAAAATAAATTGCCATTTCTGAGGTTTATAGAACAAACATGCACCTAACTAACATCACTCTCTTCTACAATTGCAACCCATTTTCAGTTAACAATCATCTAATTTCAATCATTTAAAAATACCCATAGCCATTTATTCCTCTTCCAATCTCCAAAGAAAGTATGTTTGAATAATAGAATTTTAGAGCTGGAAGGGATTTAAGAGATAAATTATTTTAATAAATAATAGATTAAAGAACTTTACAGCAGAACACATCTAATGTATATATATTAGCCTTTATGTTACTTCAAATTATCAAGTCCTTTTAAAAGATACAGACATACATTTCTACACAGTTGAAATCAGTGTAAATATATTAGTATATGGCTTACCTTTTTTCATTTAATGTTATTATACACACATACACATATACACACCCACATACTTTAAAAAAATACCACTATAGTATTTAATTTTTGTGTTAATATTATAATTGGCTTGTATGGTCCTATATATTGGGCATTTGGGTTATTTTTCATCTGGTTTTGTTATTTTAAATAATTCTACCATGATGTTTTTGCATAAATAACCTTTTTTCTTTAGTAACCTCCTCATTTTATTAATGAAGAAACTGGAGCCCAGAGAAATAAGGTTAAAAGAGAGACCCAGGGTCACATGGCTAATTAGTAGCAGAGCCAAGACTACAAGTGAAGCTTTCTTACTTCCAATTCAATGTCTTTCCCACTACATCAACCTTCCTCCCTTGCTTTAAGAACATTTCTTAAAACACCAGAATATTGGCCTCTTGTATTTCAGTGAAAAACATGCTACTGTCCCACAATGAAGGACAATATCTCCCTCTGCTGGCCTAAAAGGTGAACTGAAAAGCTCCATTCTCTGATAAAATAGGAAATCAGGGGCCAAGTGAACTTAAAGCTGTAGACTATTATTGAAGTGCAATAAAGAGCTTTGTACATAGCTAAACATCTAGAGAACATTGTATTTGTTTCTACTCCCATTTTAGTTGCTTTTGTCTCTCTCTACCTTTAGCCCCCAATTGGCTCCTTCTTGTTCATAGATGTTAACTGATCCTTTGGACCAGTGTCAGAGTTGGATTTTACAACCCCTTTAGGAGACAGAGAACCATAGAAATGCAAATAGAAAGACTTGACAATGGGAACTCCAACCCAGAAAATGCCTCTCATCTGTATTTCACTGAGTTATTCCTGGAAGGCCAGGGATTAGGAACTCAGAAAGTGTGTCCTTAATGCATTCAATCAAGCAATCAAGTATTTATTAAGAACCTACTATATGCCAGGTACATAAAGACACAAAGAACAAAGCAAAACTGTTCTTCCCTTTACATTTTAATAGGAGAGACAACATGTATACATACATATTATATATATATATGCATAAAAACATATGTAAGGCAGAAGCGAAGTAAATTTGGAAGGGAAGGCACAGGAAACCATGGGGACCAGGAAGGGTCTCATGATGATGGCAGTGGCCACTTGAGCAGAGGCTTGAAGGAAACCAGGGATTCCAAGAGGTGGGAAGTAAAGAGGTAGAGAATTTTAGACATGAGGACAATGTAAAAAATAGAGATGGGAAACCAACTGTCATGTGTGAGGAATTCAAGGAAACCAGTATATCTGGACAATGTAGAGTGAGGGTAGGGGCATATTCATATTTTAAAAGATTGGAAAGATAGGAGCGGGCTAGTGTGCAAAGAGCTTTAGATGCTCAAATTGCTAATAGGGAGCCACTGGAATTTACTGTATCGGGAGGAGAGGCATGGTCAAACCTGTACTTTAGGAAAATCACTTTGGCCATTGTGTGTGGGATAGTTTGGAATGGGGAGAGATTTTAGGCGGAGGGACCAGTGGGGAGGTTATTGCAATAGTCCAGATTGTGGGTTATGAAGTTTTGAACTAGATTATGTGAACAGAGAGAAATGATAGGATGTGAGAGATATGGTAGAGATTTAGTGAGGTTGAAATTGCTGTCCCAAGTGACTGGAAGAATGATGGTGCTCTCAAATGTAACAGGCAAATTCAGAAGAAAGGCAGGTTTTGGGGAAAACTTATGAATTCTATTTTGGACATATTGGGTTTGATATACCTATAGGGTATCTAGTTCAAGATATTGATCAGCTAGTTGGTGATCCTAGACTAAAACTCTGGAGAGAAAGGTTGGGTATATAGATCTTGGAGTCATCCTCATTGAAATGATAGCTGGAGCTATGAGGATTGATAAGGTCACCAAATGACTGTATACTGAGCAAAGAGTGTGTAGCGATGAATAAGAATCCATCAAGGGAGACAAAGAAAGAGTGATTAGACAGGTAGGAGGACTAAGACAAAGTATAGCTTTACTATAGAACAGCCGTGGCCAGGTGAGTAATAAGTAAATTACAGTAGGTTTTAGCTTGAGCGATTTTTCAAGCAATGGTAGCAAGGCTGTCTTCACTGAAGAATTTTATGAATCTCTTCCTTTAAAATTTTGAGGCCCTATAAAGTAATATCAATACCCTAGCCAAGGTAGTCCTTCAAAATCACATAACCCTAGACTTTTTCCTGGTTGATCAACGCACAGCATCTACATACTCATAAATGCTAACTGTTACACCTCTGTCAACATATATGGCCAGGTGAAGAACCGGAGATTCTGAGATGCTACAAACTTATCTTCTACAAACTAACTGAAGGACCCCAGGGATGGAATACCTGATCTTGTATTCTTCATGCCCTTTCAAAAATAAAAAGCTGGGTAAAAAAATTCTGTAGGCTGTTGCTATGGATCTGTTTATTTTGTTTGTCATCTTCCTTACTTTTCTCACTAAATGTTGCACTAGATATTACTTCTACAAGGTTGAGTTTTTCATAACAGAAATATCGTGCAGATGATATCTCAGTGAGAGTCCCAGGAAGGCATTCTTGAGATGTTCTATATTTTCCTCGCCTTCAAAATCAGCTACTCAAAGCCTCACATCATATCTGTCCTTGCCACCTATGATGAACTCTCCAAGATCCGAAAGGGGCACACCCTTACATAAGTGAAATAGAAGTAAAATGAGACTGAGATTGCTAAGCCACTTTCTTCTTCCCATTTGAACTCCTCTGTAGTTTGTTCTTAAATACAATCTAGGCATATAAGCACAATCACAATTGTCCCAAATCTACACAGTCAAAACATAAATCATATCATCAGAAGATACCACTATCAAAAAAGTTGGAAAGGAGGCAAGGAGGAAGGATTTTGAGCCAATTAACTGAGAAGGAAAAAAAAAAAAAGAAAAAGAATTAGGTATCTAAAGTAACTTAAAAAATGAAGTTGAACAAAATTTTAAAAATAGAGAAAAGATTGACAAATAAGAAGAAGCAGCAGGCTAAGGAGAATCCTGTGGGAATAGGGTTGCATAAAAATTAGATAAAGTAAAGCTAATCACAGGAGCAAAGTACTGACTTAAAAGACAAAGAGCAACAATAAAAAATAACAATTAAATTAATAGCTAGCATTTATATATAGCCCTTTAAGGTATACAAAACACTTTATAAATATCTCATTTTATTACTGTAACACTGGGGGGTAGGTATTATTGTTAACCCCATTTTGAAGATAAGGAAACTGAGGCAGGCAGAAGTTAAGTGATTTGCCTATGATCACACAGTAAGTGTTTGAGAGAGGAGTTAAATTCAGGTCTTTCAAACTCCAGGTCCAGTGCTGTAGCCACTGTACCACTTAGCTACTTCAAATACTAGAGACACAAATAAACTTAAATCTAACTCTCATAACTTTAAATGTGAACAGATTAAACAATCCAATGAAATGAGAGGGACAAATTGGATCATAAAACAAATGTCATAATCTATTGCTTACAAGAAACATAGCTAAAATTAAATGACAATATATAGAATAAAAATGAAAGCCTGGAACAAAATTTACAATGTATCAAGCAAACCCAAAAAAGGAGTTGAAAACACTCTCAGATATAGCAAAAAAATAAAAAATCACAGTAATAAACAAGATAAACAAGAAAAGTACATTGTGCTTAAAGGAACCAACATTAATGTGAAATTTATTTGTTCCAAATGGTATAGCATTGAAATTTATAAGTGAAAAAGTAACTGAGTTATAAGAAGCTATGGATAATAACATAACAACAGGATAATTAAATGTTCATTTCTCAGAACCAGACGAATTTAAAAGATATCAGAAGTAAAATATAGAAATGAACAAATTGTTGGAGAATTTAGAGCTAATAGACCGGGTGTTTTTTGAATGGGACCACTAAGGAATATATTTATTTTTTTTAACAGCAAACGACACGTTTACAAAAATTAACCATATATTAGGTCACAGAGATATTTTAAATAAATGTAAAAGAAAGGTAATTCTTTACATATCCTTTACAGAACACAATGCAATAAAAATAGTAATCATTTCAGGGAACACAAACAAAATATTCAATCTTAAATGCAGCACTTAATAATGAAAACCTAAACTATAATTAGGTCAAAGAACAAATAATAGAAAGAATTAACAATTACATGAAAGACAAAAATAATGATGATACATATGAAATTTTATAGAATGTAGCTAAAGTAGTCCACAGAAGAAAAATCACATCCCTAAAACATAGATTAGTAATATAGAAAAAAGAGGATTAATTAGCAGAATATAGTTTTTTTTTTTAGAAAAAATAGAAACCCAGCAAATAAAAACCCAAGATAAGCACAAATGGAAATCTTGAAAATTAAAGGAGAAATAAATTGGAAACAAAAAGCTATAACAACTATAAACAAAACTAAAATCCAGTTCTTTAAAATAATTAACCAACTTGATAAACATTTAACCCACATGAGCAAAAAGTGGGTAGAATATCAAATCACCAATAAAGAATGAATAAGATAAAATTTAAAAAAACAGAAGAAATAAAAGAATTCTCAGAAACTACTATGCACCATTACATATATCAACAAGACTGAGAATACAAAAGAAATAAGGGGCTATTTTCAAAAAATATAAAACATACAAATTTATAGAACACCAAATAAGGATTTTAAAAAGTTCAGTTACAGAAAAGGAAATAGAACTAAACCAAACACTGAAAGAAAAAAAATCTTGGCCTTGATGGATTTATAGAAGAACCCTATCAAACTTTTAAAGAATAGTTAATACCTGTATTACTTATATTTTTTGATGGATCAGTTCTGCTGAACTTCCTTCCCCTCCCCCTTCCCTTTCCCCTTCCATTTCCCCTTCCCCTTCCCTTTCCCCTTCTCCTTCCCTTTCCCTTTCCCTTTCCCCTTCCCTTTCCCCTTCCCTTTTCCCCTTCCCTTCCCCTTCTCCTTCCCTTTCCTTTTCCCCTTCTCTTTCCTTTCCCCTTTTCCTTTTCCCTTCCTTTTCTCTTTTCCCTTCCCTTTCCCTTCTTCTTCCCCTTCCTTTTCTTTCCTTTCATAAAAAACAAAACATTTTTAAGAAAAATCTATTTAAAATGAAGCAAATAAAAAACAGCTATTGCATGGAGGGAGATAAGGGTCTGAAATTGAATGTTGATCATATGAGTGTAGAAAAACGAATAGGTGTGAGAGGTGTTTGTGGAGGTGGAATGGATGAGACTTGGTGACTATTTAGATAAATAACACTTGCATTAACTTTTTCACAGCATTGCTGTGAAGAAAACTCTTTGTACTTAAGGTATACTATAAATGAGTCATTCATTCTCCTTTGCCTTTTTCTTCTGAAAATATTTATTTAGTGTTAGTTTCATATTTAATGTTTCCTGTCAAATACCACAGGGAGAATATGCGATCTATTGCTATTTAAACCAGAAATTGCTATCTTTCTCTAAAACTTATGGTAGTTTCCAAGCATTAGGAGAAAAAAAAATCAAATTACTTTGTATAGAATAAACCAGCTTGGAATATTTAAAGCTCTGTCTCCCCCTGGTGATCACTGTTATCATCTTTATGTTCCCTTTGCACAAGAGGGAAATATCAGTCTTTTTTTTTTTTGCCCTGATTCGAAAGCAAGAGTTAAGTTCAACTTACAAAAACTGCTTACTCATTTCACTTTTGAAGATTTCAACCCAATTATCATTCTTGTTAATAGTATCTCGATCCAAATCTGAGTCATTCTAAGGGATTTGGGATTATGCTGAAAATGGCTTTGCACCCTGATGGTTTCAAATGAGAGCCCAGACTGTTCAAATCTTATTACCCTGTAAGAGACTACTATGTCATGACATTTGAGATTTTAAAGCTCCCCCAATCCATCTCACTATTAACAGCCTTCAGGTGCCCATATCTCATATGGAGAGAGCCCACATATAGGAAATGCTTTACCCTTGGAACATTATCAGATATTTAATCACTCAGGGTTCAGCTAGTTGACTTTAATCCAGGCTGGACTCTGCTTTCAGAGAATTGTTGAGCCTTGTGCCAAGCAGGGAAGCTTGAGTGGAGATTTTGAAGGATAGTTTAAACGAGAGGAAGAAAACACACTTCTCTTAAAGGTGGCTTTTCATGAAATCACAAATTGCTGGAGTTTCTTTGTGCCTTCTCACAAACTTTGCAGAGGGGAAAATGCCAGGACCCACCTGCAGACATAATCTAAGAGTAGTATCCAGAATGCAAGAGGCTCCGCAGCCCTGCTTCTGCTTTTATGAATGGTGATGCCCCTTGAACTCAGGATATTTGGGTCCCACCTCTCCCAACTTTTGCTTTGTCATGTAGGCAGAGTGGTTTTTAACTGGGACATAGTATCATTTCCTAGATGTTTAGGGTCCTGGAGAAAATCCCACCATGTTCTCTTTCTTCCTAACCCAAGCACTGAATGAGAGGAGGCAGGGATGATGACTGTGCCAGCACTCACTAAATTATTTCTAGGTAAGCTAAGGCAATTCACTAGAACACACTGGGATAATATAAATTCCCAGGTTTTCCAAAGTTCCCTGTGCTACCTTATCTGCAGCCATTTATTACTTATTGCTTGAGGCCCCATCAGCCCAGGGAAAGGGCAATTAGACTGTTCCCACAACAAAATTTGCTTTGGGAAATGGCCAAAAGCTGTCTTTTCTGCTAGTGAAGTAAATTAAAAAATAAATATTTAGGAGCTTACTATGTGCACAGCCCTATCCTAGGGCCTGTGGTTGCAACTCTAGTAATGTACGTGGGTTATTCTGAATCCTCCCAAATGTAATGTGGATAGTTACAGTGGGGCCCCATCCAATAGGGGTTGTAATAGCTACGGTACCAGTGACTCAGTCTTTCACCTAGGCCTGTGAAACACATATCTTTTATGACTTCTTTTACTTAACTATGACCCTTAGAAGGGTGCTGAGAAAATGTTAGCTCTTAAGGTGAACAGCAGTACTCTTTAAGCCAGAGAACTGCAAAGCCCTTCAAATTGGCTATCTCAGGGTACAGATCAGCCCAGACAGTTATTTATTTATCTGGATGCTGTGCTTTTCAATCAAAATGGAACTGACAAAAATATGGCTCCCTTTACCTGTCTACCAGCTGCCCTGCCTACCTTGAGATGGTGCTGCCCTAGTGAGGCCCTCTCTTTCTGATTGGTGAGTCTCCTAGTTAGAGTTACCCTTTCTTGAGGGAACATTAGCTTTAATGCTAACTTCAAATCCAACTCAATTCACTTTCCAGACTGCTTCACCTCTCCAATAGTGTTGCTTCCAACCCTCATCTCCTACTTTTCAGCTCCCCTTTATAGACTTTTATTCCCTTATTAGAATATAAAATCCTTGAGAGAAGGGACCATCTTGTTTTCTTGTATTTGTATTCCCTGTTAGCATAGATCTTGGTACATAGTAAATCAGTAAATGAATAATGTTTTCCTCCCTTCCTCTTTACCTCCCTTTCTCTGCTTTTCCCACTCAAGGGAGAGGTGGCAGCAGAGAGCAGCAAGGCATTATTCAAAGCTTTATCTTTCTCCCATTCTAGGTAATACTGAAGGGTTATGACTCTCATTTGAATACTTCCCCAGGGAAATCAGTTTGCTGACATTAGGAGTCACTTAACTGAAGCCTTTTATCATTTGACTGCTTCTAACTGCCATAGCTCCCATAGACTACTTTTCAGTCTCCAGGTTGTACCTTCAATTCTTCTCTCTTCCTCCTGCACTCCTACACTTTCCATGATCTATGGTTAAATGAGAGCCTCCTGACTCTTAGAAACTCAAATTTTACTTTAAAAATCACAACTACCCAAATTTTCCCTACCAAACTGATAATCCTTTTATAAATTATACCTAATTCTCCAAATGTTTATGTAATTATTCATTTTCTTAGATTTACCCTCTTTAGTTATCAGACATGTATATATGCCAGTTAGGGAAGGCGCCATCAGACTTCCAGTTCTGAAGTCTCCAAATAGGTCCTCCATCTTTTTGGAGCCCTTGAAATTGTGTTTCTTTTCAACCACATTTTTCTATTTTTAAAATAAAAGTGCTTTCTCTGACTCTTTATAACATTGAATTTTCCCATAAAAATGAGGTATCACTTCACCTCACCAAAGAAATCTGAGTCTTCAAATCTATGCCACAGATTCACTTCTTTCTCCAAAACTTTCCATGCCCCATCTGAAAACACTATTTCTTCATACACATATTTCAGCAGTGGATATTAAAATAAAGTTCTTTTTCTACTCATATTAGGTATCAAAATCTTCACTGGCAATACCTTATATCCTTTAGCAGTTAATATAAATTTCTCCCTTTACACAAAACACTTTTTTTCTCTCTTCAACACTGTTTCTTTTGAAAAAGGCCTTGAAGAGAGAGTGGACCTCACATGGGGAATACAAGAGTAACATAAAACAGTTAATTAAATTCAGTAAAGATTAAATGAGCATTTATTGTGTGAAAGGCACTTAGACATTAAAGGCTGCAAGAAGATGAATAAAAACATGTCTGTACACTTAAGAAGCTTATAATCTAGTAAAGGGAAAACGAAAGTTCACAAATAAACCTAATATAAAGAAGTACGACGTGCTACAAGAGAAATATCAGCTCTGTCTGAGGGGTGGTGGGCTTAAGGCAAGGCTTCAAGGAAGAGATGGACCCTGAATGTGAGGTAGGACTTCAGGTAGTAGAAATGGTTTTGGGGAGATAGTTTTGGTCTGCAGCAGAGAGTGAGCAAGAGCACGAAGATAGGAAGGCATAGGATAGGGTTAGGGAACTGTAAGTACTAAAGTCCTGTTTATTTATAGTGTCAGTAAAGCACATGCTGAGAGAATCAAGATTTTTAAAAATCAGCTTCATAAGTACAAGAAGGGGAATGTATGTACATACAACTGTTCTTGTGAGAGACAGGTGAGAGTTTTTGTAGATGGCAAGCAGCCAAAGAGAAGGAGTTAAAGTACCAAGGAACTATAGTCAGGATCACACAAGTTCTGACAGTTCTACTAAAAACTAGAGGAGAACCTGGAATACACTAATCCAAAAGGCAAAAAAGATAAACTTACAACTGAGAACAATTAATCCTGCAAGACTGAGTGTAAACCTCTGGGATAATACTGTTCTCTTGATTCTGCTCATTTTGTGCTTCATTATCTTATGCAAGTCTTTCCAAGTTTTTCTTAGATCATTGAGCTCATCATTTTTTTATATAAATTTATTTATTTTCAGTTTTCAACATTTACTTCCACAAGATTCTGAATTCCAAATTTTTCCCCTTCTTTCTCCTCCCCCCACCTGAGGGCAGTGTGCATTTTAATTACCCCTTCCTCCAATCTGCACTCCCTTCTATTATCCCTCACCCCCTTCTCTTATCCACTTCCCTTCTATTTTCCTGTAGGGCAAGACAGATTTCTGTATCCCATTGCCTGTATATCTTATTTCTCAGTTGCTTGTAAAAACAATTTTTAACATTCATTTTTAAAGCAATGAGTCCCACATTCTCTCAATTACTCCCTCCCTACCCACCCTCATTGAGAAAACAAGCAATTCAATATAGGTTATGCATGTGTAGTCATGCAAAACACTTCCATAACAATCATGTTGTGAAAGACTAACTATATTGGCTTCTATTCTGTCCCGCCCTCCATTTATTCTATTATCTACTTTGACCTGTCCCTCCACAAAAGTGTTTGCTTCTGATTGCCTCTTCCCCCAATCTGCCATCCCTTCTATTATCTCCCTTCTCTTATCCTCTTCCCCCCTGCTATCTTGTAGGGTAAGATAGATTTCCATACCCAATTGAGTGTGTATGTTATTGCCTCTTTGAGCCAAATTCAAAGAGAGTAAGGCTCACTTATTCCCTTTTACCTCCCCCCTCTTCCCCTCCATTGTGAAAGCTCTTTCTTGCCTCTTTTACTTGAGATGATTTACTACATTCTACCTCTCCCTTTCTCTTTGTCCTAGTACATTCCTCTCAACACTTAATTTTGTTTTTTAGTTATCATCCCTTCATATTCAGCTCACCCTGTGCCCTCTGTCTACATATATACACACATATACATATATGTACATACATATGTACACGCATACATACATATACAAATACACACATACATACATACACACAAAATACATAATACATGTATATGTGGGTGTATATGCATATATGTGTGTGTATATGTACACACACACACACACACACACACACACATTCCTTGTAACTACCATAGCACTGGGAAAGATCTCTTGAGTTACAAATATCATCCTTCCATGTAGGAATGTAAACAGTCCAACTTTAATAAGTCCCTTATTATTTCTCTTTCCTGTTTACCTTTGTTTCTCTTGATTTTTGTATTTGAAAGTCAAATTTTCTATTCAGCTCTGGTCTTTTCACTGAGAAAGCTTGAAAGTCCTCTATTTTATTGAAAATCCATATTTTGCCTCAGAGCATGATACTCAGTTTTGCTGGGTAGGTGATTCTTGGTTTTAATCCTAGCTCCATTGACCTCTGGAATATCGTATTCCAAGCCCTTTGATCTCTTAATGCAGAAGCTAGATCTTGGGTTATCCTGATTGTATTTCCACAACACTCAAATTGTTTCTTTCTGGCTGCTTGCAGTATTTTTTCCTTGACTTGGGAGCTCTGGAATTTGGTGACAATATTCCTAGGAGTTTTCTTTTTGGGATCTGTTTGAGGAGGCGATTGGTGGATTCTTTCAATTTCTATTTTGCCCTGTGGCTCTAGAATATCAGGGCAGTTCTCCTTGATAATTTCTTGAAAGATGATATCTCGGCTCTTTTTTTGATCATGGCTTTCAGGTAGTCCAATAATTTTTAAGTTATCTCTCCTGGATCTATTTTCCAGGTCAGTGGTTTTTCCAATGAGATATTTCACATTGTCTTCCATTTTTTCATTCCTTTGGTTCTGTTTTATAATATCTTGATTTCTCATAAAGTCACTAGCTTCCACTTGCTCCAATCTAATTTTTAAGGTAGTATTTTCTTCAGTGGTCTTTTTGACCTCCTTTTCCATTTGGCTAATTCTGCCTTTCAAGGCATTCTTCTCCTCTTTGGCTTTTTGGAGCTCTTTTGCCATTTGAGTTAGTCTATTTTTTGAGGTGTTGTTTTCTTCAGTATATTTTTCAGTATTTTTTGGGTCTCCTTTAGCAAGTCATTGACTTGTTTTTCATGGTTTTCTCACATCCTTCTCATTTCTCTTCCCAATTTTTCCTCTACTTCTCTAACTTGCTTTTCCAAATCCTTTTTGAGCTCTTCCATGACCTGAGACCAGTTCATGTTTTTCTTGGAGGTTTTTGTTGTAGACTCTTTGATTTTGTTGACTTCTTCTGGCTGTATATTTTGGTCTTATTATCACCAAAGAAAGATTCCAAAGTCTGAGACTGAATCTGGGTGTGTTTTCACTGCCTGGCCATGTTCCCAGCCAACTAACTTGACCCTTGAGGTTTTCAGTGGGGTATGACTGCTTGTAAAGAGTTCTATGTTCCACATTTGGGGGGGATGCGCCAGATCTGCCACACTAGTACTCCTCCTTTCCCAAGAACCCCCAACACGAACTGGACTTAGATCTTCAGCAGGCTTTTCACTTCTGCTCTGATCTGCCACTTAATTCCTCCCACCAGGTGGGTCTGGGGCCAGTAGCAACTGCAGCTGTAGTGTGTAGCTGCCCCACCTCCGCTGCCCCCTGGCTGGTGGCTGAACTGTGAACTCCCTGTCCCCAGCACCTTTTCCCACTAACCTTCTCTGTTGTCTTTGGCGTTTGTGGGTTGAGAAGCCTGGTAACTGCTGCAGCTCACTGATTCAGGACGCTAGGGCACGCTCTGCCCGGCTCCTGGTCTGGTTGGTCTGCGCCGCCCACGCTGGGCTCTGCTCCACTCTGCTCTGCTCCGCTCCCAGGTCCGTGTGGGATAGACCTTACCCAGAGACCATCCAGGCTGTCCTGGGCTAGAGCCCTGCTTCCCTCCACTGTTTTGTGGGTTCTGCAGTTCTTCTCTGTTGTCTTTGGTGTTTGTGGGTTGAGAAGTCTGGCAACTGCCACAGCTCACTGATTCAGGGCGCTAGGGTGCACTCCACCCAGCTCCTGGTTTGGTTGGTCCGTGGGTTCCACACTGGGCTCTGCTTTGCTCCCAGCTCCTTGTGCCGAAGACCTCACCTAGCAACCATCCAGGCTGTCCTGGGCTGGAGCCCTGCTTCCCTCTGTTATTTTGTGGGCTCTGCAGTTCTAGAATTGGTTCAGAGCCATTTTTTATAGGTTTTTGGAGGGACTTGGTGGGGAGGTCACGCTAGTCCCTGCTTTCCAGCCGCCATCTTGGCTCCGTGCCCCAGCTCTGGTCTTTTCAAAAAGAATTCTTGGAAGTCATCTCTTTCGTTGAACTTCCATTTTCCCCCCCGAAATATTATACTATGTTTTGCTGGGTAGGTGATTCTTGGATCCTATTTCCTTTGACCTCTGGAATATCACATTCCAAGCCTACTGATTCTTTAGTGTAGATGTTGCTAAATCTCGTGTTATCCTGGCTGTATTTCCACAATACTTGAGTTATTTCTTTCTGGCCACTTGAAATATTTTCTCCTTGACCTGGAACTTTGGAGGTGGGCTACAATATTTCTAGGAGTTTTCCTTTTGGGATCTCTTTCAAGAGGTCATCAGTGGATTCTTTCAATTTCTATTTTACCCTCTGGTTCTAGAATATCAGGGCAATTTTCCTTGATTATTTCTTGAAAAATGATGCCTAGGCTCTTTTTTGATCATTTCTTTCAGGTAGTCCAATAATTCCTAAATTGTCTCTCTTCAATCTATTTTCCAGATCAACTATTTTTCCAATGAGATAGTTCACATTTTCTTCTATTTGTTCATTCTTTTGACTTTGTTTTATGGTTTCTTGAAGTTTCTTTGAGTCATTAACTTCTACTTGTTTAATTCTAATTTTTAAGGAATTCTTTTCTTCAGTGAATTTTTGTACCTCCTTTTCCATTTGGCCTATTTTGCTTTTTAAGGTGATATTTTATTCAGTATTTTTTTTGTTCTCTTTTACCAAGATGCTAATTCTCATTTCACAATTTTCTTGCATCATTGTCATTTCTTTCCTAATTTTTCCTCTACCACTCTTATCTCTTTCTTTAAATCTTCCAGGAATAATTGCTGGCCTTGTCTCCAATTAGCATTTTTCTTTCAGGCTTTGCCTATAGCTGTTTTCACATTGTTGTCTTCTTTTAAGTTTATGTCTTGGTCTTCTCTGCCACCATAGTAGCTTTTAATCAGATTCTTTTCTTGTTGTTTGCTCATTTCCTCAGCCTGTTTCTTGAATTTGTGGGGAGTTACTGTGCCAAGCTTTAGGCTTTTTCATGTTGCTGTTTTCAGAGCTAGTTCTGGGGGTCTGCAAGTTTTGCTTACAAGGTGATGTTATCCTGGGAGAGGTGTGGTCACTGCTCTCCTGGTCTGCATTCTGGTCTTTACTCAGAAAGAGTCCCTGGTGTCTGCAAGTGCTATCACTCTTCTTAGTCCTGTAACTGTGACCAGGCCCCCTGCTCCTTCTGATCAATCACATACTCTTCTCTCCGTCGCAGAACTGCAACCTAGATTTGCTTATGGTCAACAGAGTTGTCAGTCAGTGCCAGTTGCACCTACTGCCATCAAAGGGTCTCTTGCAGTCTCTTTCTGATCAGTTGTCTGATCCCCTTAGCATCTCTGGGCTGAGAGCTCCTGAAGTGCTGCTGCTACAGCTATTAGGGCTGCCTCCAGGGCCCGCTGCTGGTGCTCCTTTCTCTGGGCCTGTACCTGCTCTGGTGTTAAAGGCCTCTTCTATGAACCTCCTAAGTTACCTTAGGGTAGAAAAAATTACTCCTTCTGACCATTTGTTGGTTCTACCACTCCAAAATTTGATTTGAGGTGTTATTTTAAGGTTGTTTGGAGGGCAATGTTGGGAGAATCCAGCCTATCCTCTGTCATGTTGGCTCCCTGTTACTGGCCTTTTCCCTATGCATTTTAAAAGTCCAATTTAAATGTCATTTTCTTCATGAAGCCTTCCCTAATATTCCCCATATGGTAATGATCTTCACCTCTAGACCTTACATATCACTTTATTTTCACCTATTTAATAAACATTTTGTCATGTTGTGCATTATAGTCATTCAGTTGATGAGTCTTTTGGAATTGTCTCAGATCATTGTATTGCTGAGAAGAGCTAAGTCTATCATAGTCGATAATAGCACAATGTTGCTGTTACTGTATACAATGTTCTGTTTCTGCTCACTTCACTCAGTATCAGTTCATGTAAGTCTGTCCAGGTTTTTTCTGAAATCTACCTTCTCATCATAGGTGTGAGGTGGTACCTCAGGGTGTTTTAATTTGCATTTCTCTAATCAATAGTGATTTAGAGTACTTTTTCATATGTCTACAGATAGTATTAATTTCTTCACTTGAAAATTGCCTGTTCATATCCTTTGACCATTTATCAGTTGGGGCATAACTTGTATTCTTACAAATTTGATTCAGTTCTCTATATATTTTAGAAATGAGGCCTTTATCAGAAACTGGCTGTAAAAATTATTTCCCAGTTTTCTGCTTTTTTTCTAGTCTTGGTTGCATTGGTTTTGTTCATGCAAAAGCTTTTTAATTTAATGTAATCAAAATTATCCATTTTGCATTTCGTAATGTTCTTTCTTTCTTGTTTGGTCATAAATTCTTCCTTTCTCCATAGGTCTGACAGGTAAACTATTCCCTGCTCTTGTAATTTGCTTATGGTATCATCTTTTGTGTCCAAATCATGTGCCCATTTTGACCTTATCTTGGTTTTAGGTGTGAGACATTGGTCTATGTCTAGTTTCTGCCATACTATTTTCCAGTTTTCCCAGCAGTTTTTGTCAAGTAGTGCGTTCTTATCCCAGAGCAGAAGTCCTGGTTTTATCTCAATAGATTGCTATAGTCATTACTACTGCTTCTTGTGTACTTAATCTATTGCACTGATCCACCATTCTGTTTCTTAGCCAATACCAAGTAGTTTTGCTGATTGCCACTTTATAATATAGTTTTAGATGTGGTGCAGCTAGGCCATCTTCCTTTACATTTTTTTCATTAATTCCCTTGATATCCTTGACCTTTTATTCTTCCAGATGAAATTTGTTATTATTTTTTTCTGGCTCTATAAAATATCTTTTGGTAGTTTGATTGGCATGGTGTTGAATAAGTAGATTAATGTAGTTAGAATTGTCATTTTTATTATGTTAGCTTGGCCAATCCATGAGCAACTGATACTTTTCCAATTGTTTAGATTTGAGTTTATTCATGTGAAAAGTGTCTTGTAATTGGGTTCATATAATTCCTGGGTTTGTCTTGGAAAGTAGACTCCCAAATATTTTATATTGTCTACAGTTATTTTAAATGGAATTTCTCTTTCTATCTCTTGCTGCTGGGCTTTACTGGTAATATATAGTAATGCTGATGATTTATATGGGTTTACTTTATATCCTGCAATTTTGCTAAAGTTGTTACTTGTTTCATATAGTTTTTTAGTTGATTCTCTAGGATTCTTTAAGTATACCATCATATCATCTGCAAAGAGGTATAGTTTTGTTTCTTCATTGACTATGCTAATTCCTTCGATTTCTTTTTCCTCTCTCATTGCTAAAGGTAACATTTCTTGTACAATATTGAATAATAGTGGTGATAATGGGTATCCTTGTTTCACCCCTGATCTTATTGGGAATGCTTTTAGCTTATTCCCATTACACATAATGCTTGCTGATGGTTTTAGATATTTACTACTTATCATTGTAAGGAAAGCTTCTCTTTCTACGCTCTCTAGTGTTTTTAATAGGAATGGGTGCTGTATTTTGTCAAAAGACTTTTCTGCATCTCCTGAGGTAATCTTATGATTTCTATTAGTTTTAATATTGATATGGTCAATTATGCAGATAGTTTTTCTAATATTGAACCAGTTCTGCATTCCTGGTATAAATGCCACATGCTCATAGTGCATTGATAATGCGCTATGATAAACTGCTGTAATCTCTTTGTTAATATTTTATTTAAAATTTTTGCATCAACATTCATTAGGGAAATTGGTCTATAATTTTCTTTCTGTGTTTTGGTTCTTCCTGGTTCAGGTATTGGCACCATATTTGTGTCATAAAAGGAATTTAATAGGACTTCCTCTTCACCTATTTTTCCAAATAGTTTATATAGTATTGGAATTAGTTGTTCTTTAATTTTTTGGTAGAATTCACTTGCAAATCCATCTGGCCTTGGAGATTTTTTTCTTAGAGAGTTCATTGGTGGCCTATTCACTTTTTTTTTTAAAATGGGGTTAAGTATTTTATTTCCTCTTCTGGGCAATTTTTATTTTTGAAAATATTCATCCATTTCACTTAGATGTTCAGATTTATTGGCACATAGTTGGGAAAATAACTCCTAATTACTGCTTTAAATGACTCTTCACCCTTTTGATTTTTGATAATGGTAATTTGTTTTCTTTCTTTTTCAAAAAAATCAAATTAACCAAATGTTTATCTATTTTGTTGATTTTTTTTATAAAACCAGCAAGCCCTCCCTGATTGTTTTTCCACAATACTTGGATTGCTTCTCTCTGGCTGCTTGCAAAATTTTCTCCTTGACCTGGGAACTTTGGATTTTGGCTACAATATTCCTAGGAGTTTTCCTTTTGGGATTTTTTTTCAAGGGGTGATCAGTGGATTCTTTCAATTTCTATTTTACTCTCTGGTTCTAGAATACCAGGGCAGTTTTCCTTGATTATTTTTTGAAAGATGATGAATAGGCTCTTTTTTTTGATCATGGCCTTCAGGTAGTCCAATAATCCTTAAATTATCTCTTCTGGATCCATTTTCTAGGCCAGTTGTTTTTCCAATGAGGTGCTTTACATTTTCTTCTTTTTTTTCATTCTTTTGATTTTGTTTGACTGATTCTTGATGTCTCATACAGTCATTAGCTTTCATTTGCCCAATTCTAAATTTTAAGGATTTTTTTTCTATTAGCTTTTATACCTCCTTTTCCATTTGGCCAATTCTACTTATGAAGGAGTTGTTTGCTTCAGTGGATTTTTTTTTCCCATTTGGCCAATTCTATTTTTAAGGAGTTGTTTTCTTCAGTCAATTTTTGTGCTTCCTTTTCCAAGCTATTGACTCTTTTTTCATAATTCTCCTGCATAACTTTCATTTCTTTTCCCAAGTTTTCTTCTACCTCTCTTTCTTGATTTTAAAAATCTTTTTTGAGCTCTTCTAAGAGGACTTTTTGGGCTTGAGACCAATTCAAATTCCCCCTTGAGGCTTTGCATGTAGACATTTTGACATTGTTGTCCTCTTCTGAGTTTGTGCTTTGATCTTCCCTGTCACCATATAGCTTTCTATGGTCAGGGCTCTCTTCTGTTTCTTACTCATTTTTCCACCCTATTTTGTGACATTTAAAGTTGATCTCTGTTCCTGGGGCACAGAAGCACTTTCTCTAGCTTCTTATAATGGAGGCCAGGGGCCTGGTCACTGGCTTTCCACACCGGGGCGTCAGGGGCTTTTGGCTTGCTCACTGTGTCGGGGTGGCCCAGCCTAGTTGTGTCTGTTGTGGCAGGGTTCTGGGCTCACAATTTGCCTTCTGCAATAGGACTGAAGGCCTCAAGCCTGCCTGACAAGTCAGGACTAAGGGGCCTTGGTTGTTGATCTGTGCTACCACTAAGAACCTCCTGCTGGCTTGCCTGGACACAGTCTGTGCTGGGCTGTGCTCCTCTCTTACCCAAGTTAGGCTGACCTTTCCTGAAGGCCTTCTAAGGTATCTTAAGCTGGAAAATTGTTTCACATCATCTTTTCATGGGTACTGTTGCTCTGGAATCCATTTAGAGGTTTGATTTAATGTTGTTTCTGAGGGAAGCTGGAGAGAGCTCAGGTAACTTCCTGACTTCTCTCTGCTGTGTAGGATTCTTTTTTCATTTGTTCATTCTTCTAGCCTACTTTCTGACCTTAGACTTTATACTAGAGCCAGGCTCTTCATACTTTTTGAATGAAGGTCTATGCTAGTTCTGTTGCTATTTTCTTGGGGGGTTTGAGTGTTATGTTACTCCAGGATTCCAGAGATGGCTCAGGTTGGGGACCTGGAATTTCTGAGTGCTTCTAAAGTGGTCTGATCTAGGGCAAAGTCTGTTTGCTGTGCACTTGTAATGTTAATGGAATAGGAAGATCTTCCCTGTTCATTAATAGGCCTATGTGACCACATGTGTTTAATCACAGCTGTGAAACATCCTGAATCACATAGAGCCCATTGGGGGAGGAACTTGCCTAAGGAAGAACTTGCTTAAAGGGGAAGTTTGCTTAGGGGGAGGCTTGCTTATAGGAAGGCTTTCACCCCTTTTGGTACTAAGTTAATTAGGCACTGAGCCATGAAGGTTGTGATGCCTTCTGGCTCTGAGAAGTGTATATATACTCTGAGGTGAGATTTTGCTTTGGGGGTTCATTATGAGAAGGACCTTTCGGTCCTCTGGACAGGACTCTGAGAAGCTGTTTGTTCAGAGCCTCCCTCCCACTCCCCCCAACTACTCAGTTGTATCTATGCTCCCCTGATCCTTTGGGATATGTAGGTGGTTGCATTATTTTGATCAGACAGTTGGAGCCCTGTCTGTTGATCTTTGTGCTGATTTCTCTGCTTGTATTTTCTCTGTTTGTACTTTTTTCCACATTCAGGGTGCCAACCTTTCCCCTGAACTAATGAATGTAATTAAAGTAAGATTGTAGACCCCTTTAAAGTTGCCTTTCTTTTAAGAAAAGCATATCAAAGAACCTGTGCTAGCAGGTCATCCTAGGTGTGCCAGTGTTCTTGCTGTTACAGCATTGCATCTCCCCCTGCCCCCCAAATTGCTTCCCCCTCCCCCAAGGTCTGAGCTCTGTAAGTTCCTGACCTGAATTTGGGTCTAAGCAACAGTAGACTTCTGGACTCAGCCAGTTAGGAAGCTGGTTCAGAGTTGACAGAGCTGTAGGCTTCCCTTTGGTAGGGTTTCATGCCCTATTTATTCCTTTGTAAGCTTCAGATTGTTCTAGAAGTTGGAAATGAGAGCCTGATCTGCTCCTAGCATCTGACTGAGCCACCATGCTACCACTGCTTGATTTTGAAGGTTTTCCTTGCTTGGTACACAGGCCAGGGGCTGGGATTTCTCCCTGACTTCAGGCCCTTTCTCAGTTTACCCTGGATTTGTGACCAAAAACTAGGTAGTAGCTGACAAAGCATACAATTGGTGCCTTGTTCCCTTACCCTACACCTGGTAACACACATATAAGTTGGAGACTGGGACCTCATCTTCTTTCCTCTCATTGTGCTGGAGTTTTCTACATGACATACTTTTCATCAGACATTTTGATTGTGTTTATTTGTATGTAACACCTATAAGCATATAGCATCTACACTTTAAGTTCATAGATCTCTCTATTTGTCTCCATATGCTGGCCTGGGCTACATAGACTCAATGTGACTTTTTCTTGCAGGATCAGGATTATCTTTTGCATTTTCTTTTTTTAAAAAATCATTATTTATTTAATATTTTTAGTTTTCAGCATTAATTTTCACAAGAGTTTGAATTACAAATTTTCTCCCCATTTCTACCCTCCCCCCACTCCAAGATGGCATATATTCTGCTTGGCCTGTTCCCCAGTCAACCCTCCCTTCTGTTACTCCACTTCCCCCCATGCCCTTTTCCCTTACTTTCTTGTAGGGCAAGATAGATTTTATGCCCCATTACCTGTATATCTTATTTCTTAGTGGCATGCAAAAACTTTTTTTTTGAACATCTGCTTTTAAAACTTTGAGTTCCAAATTCTCTCCCCTCTTCCTTCCCCACCCACCCTCCCTAAGAAGGCCAGCAATTCAACATAGGCCACATGTGTATCATTATTGAAAACCCTTCCACAATACTCATGTTGTGAAAGACTAACTGTATTTTGCTCCTTCCTATCCTATCCCCCTTTATCCAGTTTTCTCCCTTGACACTGTCCCTTTTCAAAAGTGTTTGCTTTTGATTACCTCCTCCCCCTATCTGCCCTCTCTTCTATTGCCCCCCCCTTTTTATCTCCTTCCTCCTTCTTTTCTGTGGGGTAAGATACCCAATTGAGTGTGTATGTTATTCCCTCAAGTCAAATCTGATGAGAGCAAGATGCACTCATTCCCCCTCACCTGCCCCCTCTTTTCTCCCAACAGAACTGCTTTTTCTTGCCACTTTTATGTGAGATAATTTACCCCATTCTATCTCTCCCTTTCTCCCTCTCTCAATATATTCCTCTCTCATCTCATCCCTTAATTTTGTTTTTTTTTTTTAGATAGCATCCCTTCACATTCAACTCACCCTGTGCCCTCTGTGTCTCTATATATGTATATTCCCTTCAGCTACCCTAATATTGAGGTAACATGAATTACATACATCATCTTTCCATGTAGGAATGTAAACAAAACAGTTCAACTTTAGTAAGTCCCTTATGATTTCTCTTTCTTGTTTACCTTTTCATGCTTCTCTTGATTTTTGTGTTTGAAGGTCAAATTTTGTATTCAGCTCTGGTCTTTTCACTGAGAAAACTTGAAAGTCCCCTATTTTATTGAAAATCCATATTTTGCCTTGGAGCATTATACTCAGTTTTGCTGGGTAGATGATTCTTGGTTTTAATCCTAGCTCCATTGATCTCCGGAATATCATATTCCAAGCCCTTTGATTCCTTAATGTAGAAGCTGCTAGATCTTATGTTATCCTGATGGTGTATCCACAATACTGAAATTGTTTCTTTCTAGCCACTTGCTGTATTTTCTCCTTGACCTGGGAACTCTGGAATTTGGCGACAATATTCCTAGGAGTTTTCTTTTTGGGATCTTTGTCGAGAGGTGATCGGTGGATTCTTTCAATTTCTATTTTACCCTCTGGCTCTAGAATATCAGGGCGGTTCTCCTTGATACTTTCTTGAAAGATGATATCTAGGCTCCTTTTTTGATCATGGCTTTCAGGTAGTCCAATAATTTTTAAATGATCTCTCCTGGATCTATTTTCCAGGTCAGTGGTTTTTCCAATGAGATATTTCACATTGTCTTCCATTTTTTTCATTCCTTTGGTTCTATTATATAATATCTTGATTTCTTATAAAGTCACTAGCTTCCATGTGCTCCAATCTAATTTTTAAGGTAGTATTTTCTTCAGTGGTCTTTTGGACTTTATTTTCATTTGGCTAATTCTGCCTTTAAAGGCATTCTTTTCTTCATTGGCTTTTTGGAGCTCTTTTACCATTTGGGTTAGTTTTTAAGGTGTTATTTTCTTCAGCATTTTTTGGGTCTCCTTTAGCAAGTCATTGACTTGTTTTTCATGGTTTTCTCACATCCTTCTCATTTCTCTTCCCAATTTTTCCTCTACTTCTCTAACTTGCTTTTCCAAATCCTTTTTGAGCTCTTCCATGACCTGAGACCAGTTCATGTTTTTCTTGGAGGTTTTTGTTGTAGACTCTTTGATTTTGTTGACTTCTTCTGGCTGTATATTTTGGTCTTATTATCACCAAAGAAAGATTCCAAAGTCTGAGACTGAATCTGGGTGTGTTTTCACTGCCTGGCCATGTTCCCAGCCAACTAACTTGACCCTTGAGGTTTTCAGTGGGGTATGACTGCTTGTAGAGTATAGAGTATTTTGTCCCAAGGTTGAGGGGCTACACTGTTGTTTTCAGAGCTTTTTCTACACAGCAAGCTCTGCCACACCAGTGCTCCTCCTGCCCCAAGAACTGCCAACCCGGACCTGATGAAAATCTTAAGCAGGCTCTGCACTCCTGCTCTGATCTGCCACTTAATTCCTCCCACCAGATGGGCCTGGGGCCTGAAGCAAATGCAGCTGTAGTTCTGTCCTCGGAGCTGCACCTCCTCTGCTTCCCCCAGGGTGGTAGCAGAACTGTGAACTCCTTTCACTCTGTCTGGGCAGCTTTTCCCACTGACCTTCTCTGTTGTTTTTGGTGTTTGTGGGTTGAGAAGTCTGGTAACTGCCACAGCTCAATGATTAAGGGTGCTAGGGCCTGTTCCACCTGGCCCCCCGTCTTGTTGGTCCTGGTACAGTGCACACGGGGCTCTGCTCTGCTCCCAGCTCTGGGCAATAGACCCTTCCTCCGACTATCCAGGCTTTCCTGGGCTGAAATCCTGCTTCTCTTTGTTATTTCATGGGTTCTGCAGCTCTATAATTTGTTCAGAGCCATTTTTTATAGGTTTTTGGAGGGACCTGGCGGGGAGCTCAATCAAGTCCCTGCTTTCCAGCTGCCATCTTGGCTCTGCCCCACCCCCACACCCCCATCTTTTGCATTTTCTATGTCTGTTTGGAGGAGTTTTGAGGAGCGCTTGCTGTATTTCTTCCTGCTATTCCACCATCTTGACTCCATTTTCTGCTGTAATTTTAAGCAACTTTCTTGAGAGGAATGGACAAAGGCTGGAGGTGGGCCTCCACAGTGAAACAGAGTTCATTTTGCTTCTGGATAGTGAATGAGGGCTATGCCCTCTGGGGATTTTCTAACAATCTACCTGTAGCCTGTACCTTGCTCTGCCCTTCCCTCTAAAACCGAAGGATTTACTTTTAGGATTACCAGGCAAATGTCTTGTTATAAACATTGGCAACTAAGATCAGTCAGAAAGAATAGAAAAGGACAGAATGTTTCATGTTCAATGGTCATGGGAGAAAACCAGTTTCTCCCTCAGAGATTCAACTTTACTTTGCAGAATATTGGTGTGGAAACAGACTTCTCTGTGATTCCATAAACACAGATCCTTTAAGTGCTCTATTAGCATCACAAGTCCACATAAAGCCCCTTTCTGTATCCACCTTTGCAGCCCTCCCTTTCAAGGCTAAGTCTGAGATAGAGATGTCCTGGCTTGCAGTTTTAATGAGTGGTACTGTTAAAATGTCCTTCTGAATTAACCTTCCTTGCTTCTAGCCTTCATATCCTAAGCTCTGTTTATATACATTTGCTGTTCATGGAATAGTGGTCCAGATAAGCTCTTTAAATATGTTCCAGATTTATTGTTCTTTATGGCCTGGTGTCTCATGTATGCCCTTTGTCAGATGTCTAAGACCCAGACATTGGGGACATATATGTCTGTTCTTCTTCTGTGTTTAGATTTCCCATTCCATGGTTCTATGAAGCAGGGAGGCCAAGTTAGAGGTATTACTGCTTCTGGCGCTGGAATGTGATTTCTGAAACATAACTCAGGTCAGCTGAAGTGTTAGAGTTTATTACTTCTCTTCAAAAAACCCAAAGCCTGCCAACTCAAAGGAAAGAAGGCAATTTGGAGACAGATGGGCTTGATGCTCAAATTCCACATTTGTTGACATTTTACTGTTCATTGTAATGTCTCCAGAAGCTGCAGGGCATTTTGTTTAATGGCATTCCTGGAAACAATGTGGTGAGGCTTCAAAAAAAGTTGCATTGATGCCTTTTCTTTTTATATCACAGTTATTTCCAGTTATACCGCGCCCCACCCCTCCCCTTTCATCTTCCCAGCACTGAACTTTCCCTTCAAAGCTGAAAAAGTTAAGCAAAAATTAAGCAAAAGAGCTAATGCAGGGATTGTATCCAATAGTATATGTAACATTTTATTTCTAGAGACCCCCACTTCTCTGCCTGAGGCAGCTCAGGGCCAAAATGGATAAAATGCTGGCCGGCCTGAGTCAGGTAGACCTGAGTTCAAGTCTGCCTCAGAAACTTACCAGCTATATAACCCTGGACAAGTCATTTAACCTTTCCCAGCTTTTATTACATCATCTATAAAATCAGGGGGTTAGATTTAACAGCCTCTAAGTTCCCTTTCAGCTTCAAATATATGATTTTATGATCCTATGGCTCATCACCTGTTCTCAGGATGAAGACTATGCAGTGGTGAGCTTTCAAAGCAGGTGTTATATATTCAGCAGCAAATCTCCAACTTGAATTTGTGGGAATCACATATTTAAGACCCTGTAAAAGATGGAAAAATTTACATGAAGTACCTCATTTTTGTCAATGAAGAAAATGTGGCATGTTGTGTTAACTGGTTATATTGTCTATCACACACACTAATATGGAAGTAAATTGGTATAATTTTAATGTAATGGACTATTTTCTTTTGGGAAAATACAATCCTATTTAAAGTAGATTTGAAATGCACTATGTTAAATATACATAAGGGAACCCACCACATGTCTAATTAATTCAAGGAATTGGGGATCTATGATTGTATTTGCCACTGAGAACTGGCTTTCTTGTCTGATATGTTAAGTATTGTGCTTTATAAGTTTGTAAACTAATATATAAACTTAATAATTTTTCCCTTCTGAACACCTATCTGTTGTTTTACAGTAGCTCAAGTTTAAGGATAAAGAGCAATTTAGTACAATTATTATTTTTATAGCTCTAAAGAGTTGTCTATCTTGAGTTTTGTGTAAACCAGTAGAAAAAACTGAGGTTATCCAGAATATGATTAGGACTAATGACTTTCATTCTAAGACAGTGGTTCCCTGAAGATCCAGTGTTTGGAAGATCCGATTTTAGGCTAACTCATAGGAAGAAATATCTAGCTATGATGGTGGTTATATTCCAGAGGAAGTCACCAAGAGGAGTTGTGGTATTTCCTTCTTTGGAGCTCTTTATAAGTAGATTGGACAATAATTTGTCCTGGGTGGTCTAAGTGTGGTCTTGCCAGAAAGCAAGTGGGGATCAGGGAGCCTTCCAAGGGGTTTTAATGTCCTGTGACTCTGAACCCTCACATGACTTTGTAGCCTAAGAAAACAGGAAGGTATACTCAGAAAAGAAGAGATAAGATAAAGACATGTCATTAATGATCATTTCTGGCAATATTGGCATTGGCATGCTTCACTGAGCATAAATACAGATCGTCAGGATCTCCATGTCAAGACCACTCTTCTCCTTTCACTATTAGGAGACACCTTGTTTTCCAGGGCTAAGGCCCAGTAAGCAAGCTGTGCCCTGAGCTTGGCATAACAACAATCCTTTGCACTCACTCTCTGCATGAACTTTGCAGCAGCTAAATCACAGAATTGGCTCAAGCCAGCACCAGGTAGTACCTGAGCTTAGACAAACTCCTGTAGTCATGAAGATCTGCTATGAATAGACTTTTTTCATTAGGCAAGCTATCTCATTGTTTCTGCTACCCCTCACCGCTATACCCGAACCTCATTGTTTGGTTCTTTATCTAGCTACAACTATATATATCAAGGTTTAGCCTTGCTGCCTTGGGTCTACTTGGTCTTAGAGGAGACTCTGACATGAATGTCTAGTTTCCCTCCTCCAACAGTAAAAAAGAAAGCTTTTCACTTATAACTTCCATGAACTCTTTGGTTTTATTTTTCAGAGTTGACAGTTGATGTAATAACCTATATGGCTCTTTATTTTACTTTTTCAGAGTTAGCAGTTGGTGTATAACCTTTGCGAGCTCTTTAGTATTTTCAGAGTTAACAGTTGTTGCAGAAACTCCGTGGCTCTTTGGTCATTCATTTTCAGAGCTTGACAAGATCAAAGTGAACATTTAAAGGTCATCAGGGCAGGTGCAGGGTGGAATAGGGATCAGGGGTATAAACTTGCTTCTCTGAAAAAGTTAGTAGTTACTTGAGGATATTTCTGAAAGTTGTTTTCTAAATAATCATTACACAATAGAGGACATTAGCCTTGCTTTCTAACTTCTTTTTCTTTTGTGGGATGGCATAAAGACCTCAATATTATTTTAATTTAGTTTCCCAGAGGCAAGAACATTTACTTAATTAGATGACCAAATCAAAAAAATCAGTTGCTGAGCATTTTGTGTACTGTTGGCCAAGTGGTTCTATTCTCTGTCTTAAGAGCCTGTGACTTATGCCTTAGTAAAATTACTTTGGTAGCTAGGTACAAAGCTGGATTGGAAAACAGAGACCTATCCAGGAAGCTATTGTCATACTACAGTTGAGAGGTATGTGTAAATGAGAAAAGAGGCCTTTTCTCAAACATTATCCTTCCAGACCTCTCTACAGAGAGGTCATTTTTTGACACTGTGGATCACCCACTTTTCCTTGTTTCTCTTTTCTCTCTGGGTTTTCATGACATTAACTGCTCTTGATTCTTCTACAACCTATCTAACCACTCCATCTCCGTCCCCTTTGCTGCCTTTTCCTCCAGATCACAATTGCTAACATGGCTCTGTTCTGGGCCTTCTCTTTACCCTCTATACTCTGTCACTTGGTGATTTTATAAGTTCCTGTGGATTCAACTATCATTATTATGTTAATGATTCTCAAATCTACTTAACTACCTCACTGCTGACCTCTAGTCCTGCACTGCAATTATCAGAGATCTCAAACTAGATGTCCTATAAGACATCTTAAACTCAACATGTATAAAACTGAGCTCGTTATCTTTCTTCCCACCTCTACCACAAACTCTTCCCTCTTCTGAATTTCCCTATAATTGTCAAAGATACCACCATTCTCCCAAACTCACAATCTAGGTCTAATGTTCTACTTCCTCTCACCCACCAAATCCAGTCTATTACTAAGGCCTGTTGGTTTTACTTTTGTAACATCTCATAATCCCATTTCTCTCCTCTGACACCACTACCCTGATGCAGTCCCTCATCACTTCATGCCAGGACTATTGTAATAGCCTACTGCTTTGTCTCCCTGCCACAAACTTTTCCTTACTACAGTACACCCTTCACCAAATGATCAAAGTTATCTTCCTAAAGTACAGATCTGACCATATTACCTTCTTCCTCTCCCTCTCCCACTCCCTGACTCCACAAACTCCCTATTACCTCCAGGATCAACTACAAAAAGCCTCTGTTTGTCATTCAAAGCCCTTCATAACCTAGTACCCATTACTTTCCTCTCTTCTTACAACTCATACCACTCCTCCCCAACATACTCTGTGATCCACTGACACTGTGCCTTACTGTTCCTCAAACAAGACACTCCATCTCCTGACTCTGGGCATTTTCTCTGGCTGTTTCTCATGCCCGGAATGTTTCTCCTTCCTCATCTTAGTCTCCTGGCTTCCCTGCCTTCCTTCAAGTCCCAGCTTAAATCCCACTTTTTACAGGATGAATTTTCCAATTCTCCTGAATTCTATTGCCTCCTCCTTGTTCTTTATTTTCAGTTTAGCCTGTATCTAGTCTGTTTGTATACAGTTGTTTGCATGCTATCTCTGTCATTAAACTGTGGCCTCCTAAAAGAGGACAGTCTTTGGTCTTTCACCTTTTTTTGTATTCCTGGTGCTTAGCACAGTGACTTGACATATATTTATTCACTGAAAAATTTGAGAGATGTAAAGGTAGAAATGACAAGATTTGGCAACAGTATACAATCTTTGTGTATGTGAGGTGAAGGATAACAAGGAGTTGAGGATTGATGTGGCAAAGAACAAAATCAAAAACTGAAATAACTTAGGAAAAAGTTTATTAAGTTGTCTGGCAGAAAGGAAAGCTATGAAAGGGGTGGCCAGCTCCTCCTGAGTATCTGTAAGCTACACATTATGTAGGGCTCAAACAAAGGAGTTAACAGTAGCAGGGTGACTCTCGGGGAGACAGCGTCTAGATAAGACATGGAGGTTTGCTTGAGATGTTTAGCAGGAAGAAATCCCTCTCATCAGTCTTCAGATATGAAAAGTTTCTGGTCAGCATAACCTAGGTCCTGACTTAAGCTTTAAACAAATCTGATCTCTAAGCAACAGGTCAGGTTTCTCGGCATTGGAGGACTAGGTTCAAACAATGCATAAAATTTTCTTGCAGGATGCTGCTGCTGTTGTCATCCTGGGTACCCTAGAAGGATGGTCATGCCCATAAGAGTAATAGGGAAGCTTCTAATGAGATTGTTGGTACAGATTGCAACCCATCTATATCTATTCATCCTGTGCAACTCACTCTAACCCACGGAAAATAAAAAAGGGGGAAAATGGGGGACTTTGCTGGCATCTACCATAGGTAAAGATCCTCTCCCCATAGTATAGGAACTCTTCTCTATATAGATTAATGATATATTTACCTTTTCCAACTTATCAAACTCTCTACCCAGAATGAGTTATCCTAAATATAAGCAGTCTCTAACTCACAACAATGGGGGTCAGAGATGCTAAAATCCCTGGACTCTTGTCCCTTGCTTATTACTCTTTGTTCCCCAAAACAAGACCTATACAGTGCATTTTAAGCAGATATACAGAGATTTTACAAGTTACTAGAGGAAGCAGCTGCTTCTTCTTTAAGAAATGATGGTGGGAGAATATTCCCTTGAGTAAGGTCAATGAAAGAAGACAAAAATGCTGGTTGTTGACTCTGGACTGACTAGGCTGACTTGTTTATTCAAGCAGAATCCAGGACTGAACTCAAGATTTCACAAATCTGATGACCACTATCCATTCTTGTGGATTTGTATGGTTACAAATGATACTGCCTGAAGTAAACTAGAAAGCATCACTAAAGATTATAAAGTCTTGGTCAAGAAACTAAAGACATTAGGAGTGTAAGTGGTAATTTCAACACTGATGCAAAGGAAATGGTTTCAGAAGGTAAAGGATTTTGCTAGTTAAGAAGATGGTGTCTGAGAATGAGATTTGAATTTCTTGAGAATAGATTAGAATATAACAATGAAGGATTTCTGGCCAAGGATGGAAGACACCTAACAAAGGTTGGTAAGAATATATTTGACTGGAGTGCAGAAAATCTAATTAAAAGGGCTTCCTAAAGGATGTAAAAGAGAAAAAAAAATCCCTATATAGATCCATTAAGCTGGATACTGTCCAGTGAAGTTACAATATAGAAAGAAGAATAGCCTTAGAAATTTCCAGAAATTTCCAGGAGACAAGTTCTATGACCTCAGATAGGTTTATACATAAATGAGCCAAGTATCAAAAACAAAAAAAAAGGTGAACTAGACACAATGGAGTAAATAGTGGGGTGGGAGTCATTGGAATGTGGCTCTGGATAGTATTCTCTATTCTAAAGAAACAAGAGAAGTAAAAGGATGGAGGGGCAACAAGGATTTTTTGCCATGATGGCAGGAAGGCAGATTAAGGTTCACAGGGTCTGCCCTTCCTCTTTTAGTGTTACTAAGTGCATTTTTGAGACTATTGAGGCAGCTTGTATAACCAGGTCATTAGCCACCACACCTGATGGGAGTTAAAAGGATTAATTAAAGTCAGTGAATGTTTTAACCTTATTCTCAGAAAGATCCCAGGCAAGTAACACATCAATTGTCCATACCGATTTGGGGAAGAAGTAAAAAAATAGACGTGCTATATTCCAAAGTGATCGAAGAAAAAGGAAAAGGATCTTTATATACAAAAATGTTTAGAACAGCTCTTTTTGTGGTGGCAAAGAATTGGAAATGGAGGGGATGCCCATCTGTTGGGAATAGCTGAACAAGCTGTGGTATATGAATGTAATGGAATACTATTGTGCTATAAGAAACGATGAGCAAGATGCTTTCAGAAAACTCTGGGAAGCTTTACACGAAGTGATGCAAAGTGAAATGAGCAGAACCAGGAGAAGATTGTACACAGTAACAGCAATGTTGTACAATGATTAATTGAATGACTTAGCTATTCTCAGGAACACAATGATCCAAGGGACTTATGACAAAAAAAATGCCATCGACTTCCAGAGAACTAATGAAGTCTGAATGAAAATTGAAGCATACTTTTTAAAAACTTTTTTGATTATTTTTGCTATTTAAAATGTTTTTGGACTGTGTTTTCTTTTGCAACATAGGTAATATGGAAATGTTTTGCATAACTACATGTATAATCTATATCAAACTGCTTGCCTTCTCAAGGAGGGGTGGGGGAAGAAGGAAGAGAATTTGGAACACAGAATTTTAAAAAAGAATGTTAAAATGTTTTTTGTTTGCATGTAATTAAGAAAAAATAAAAATAAATAACATATGCAATAAAAATAGACTTGCCTTGACCAAGCTAGAAATGAGGAATGATGTCTTTGGGTGAGTGTAGGCAGAAGGGTGGCAGGTAGGGAGAGTATTGAAATTTTTCTGTACTGCTGGACATGTCTATGGGTCTAATGAAGGAGCTGAAAAGATGTTGATTAATCACTAAGGCAAGGCTAGCAAAGGAGCTGTAATACTCTCTCCATCTAAGAAAGAAGCCGTAGCAGCAGGTAACAGTTTCAGCAGATGGAAAAAGTAGAGAAGAAGAAAAGCATTGAATAGCAGCTTTACAGACAGAAAAAAAGTCCTGCCAGACCCTCCCCTCCACATATGCAGCTAGCTATTAATTACACTGAATAAATATTAGATCAATTTTTAAAAGTCAGTGTTGGGAATGAATCTTGCAGTCACTGTGGTGCCTGAATTTTCCCCAATAACTACTTCTTTGAGAAATTGTGTGGTGTATTTAATGATAAAAGTTGTTAACAAAAATCCATGTAGTACCTGGAGTTCCCCTCATATTTATTTCTCTCAAATAATAGCTCAGGTTCAAGGCACATCTTGGGCATGGGGCAAGATACATGCAAAACCACAGTTCATAAGGTCCTACAGACATTTTTTCTTTTGCCATCCAACCAAAGAATAAATTCAAGCAAAAGCCAATTAATTAAATAGTAAGAAAAGCAACAAGAATGACTTCTGCCATATATCTATATAGTAGGGGTATCTTCTCTCACAGTTTACCATACTACCAGAAAGGTGGTTCAAGTATAATATAGGAATCCTCTTTCTTTTTATTTCAGTATTACTCTACCCAGTTTGATAAACCTTCCACCCAGAATTAGCTATCCTCAAGACAGGCAGTTATTAGCTTACAAACTGCTTGTGGTAGGTGTCAGGTATGCTAGAGTCTCTAAATTCTATTCCCTCTTCCACTTCCCTTTGTTCCCAAAATAGCACCTAGATGTGGGTAGGGAATGCTTGACATGGAAAGGATGACTTCTCTTAGGCAGATGCTGAGAGATAGAGAGTTAACAAGATAATGGTATTCAGGAGAATGCATCTTTCTTTCTTCTTAAGAGAGCCCCTGTCTCTGATGCCATTGTGGGCCATGGGGAGAGGATGGAGCATATGTTCTTAGGCGAGGTTAAGGCTGCATTTTCCACAGAGCAATGTTATACAGGTTGTTTAGGAATATTCAAAATATACTATTAGTAAGATATTTCAAATATATAATAGGTTAGATAGGCTTCTATGCAGTGACATACTCTATTTAAATATGTCATATCTCTCATGGAAAATATATTTGTAGTTTCAGACAACTGACTAATAAATTTAGGGGATACAATTAAATTGAGCATTGCTTGAGTTGAGACTATCTCTTCTTTCTCAGTTTTCAAAGAAGTACAAAAGCATTTTAATGAAAGTTAACAAGGTGATAAGCTTCAAGGTCATTTAGATTAGCAGCTTATTTTTCACTTTGTAGCAACCCCTCTGGGATATTCTCCTATCCAGCACTCATATTCACAGTTGGGGTTCCTCAGAGGGTGGCTATTTTTAGTCACTGTTTTAAGAGTGATGCTATGGGAGCTCCCAACACTGGAGCTTCTGAGCCCCCACCAGTGAGTTTTCCATTAACAATCAGCCAATAGGCTCGATTCACTTTTAGCAAAAGATTTACTAAAGATAGTATAGTAAGAACAATTGAATAAAATATTCATTAGTCTTTCCCCATCTGTTTATTGTTGGTAGGTCTTTCCACTTCCAATGTATGAGTTTCCATGGCTGTTGTTCACTACTGTTGTAGTGTGCACTTTTATTACTGCTATAGCCATAAACCCTCAGACCTTTTAAAGATTGTGAGGTCTCTGAACAATTCCATCCCAGGATACGTGCTCACCTAAGATCAGGAAAGAACCCAAAGACAGTTGGCAGTGCATACATAACCATCACAGAAATGTAGAAAACAAAGCAGCTCTGGGAAGGCAGCCCAAAATAGTCATTCCTCACTCACAACTACAAATGGGTGACAGAGGGATGGGTTACTCCTATTGTATACCCACTGAGTTCTGGCTAAGCAACCCATGAGTCATTCCTTTGGAAAGCTCAGCAGCCAATTAGAGAAATCCTATTTATCACACTGTATAGGCCCCTCTGTTACACATGTCTGGAAGCAGGCCCCAAAATTCCACATTATGGACTAGAACTAGGTAGGGAATATGTGTATGCATGCTCCAACAACCAAAACATGCTCAACGTGGCGAGAAGAGTATGATAGAGGCATGGAACATACTGCTCTGGGGATTCAAACTGTCAATGTGAATGTAAATTGGAGGAGTTAACACAGAAGGGATACTATTTGCTTTCAAATAGATGACACAGCCAGGGTTTGGTCTTTGGCTGTGACAGATGTTCTTCATTTAAGCAACAGTACACAAAGCAGTTTTGCATTAGGTTTATTGTGAGACCACTCAGTTGAATTCAAGTTTCCAAGAACCACAACTAACTCTCATTCTCATTGGAGGAGGGGTAGGCAAAGCCTAGGCTTTTACCCAAAGGTGATGTGCACTTGGAAATTTAATCTAGAGAAAGGACATATTGGCAGGTACAGGACAGGGAGCAGCACCATCAAGTCTTGGGACCTGTTGATGGAAGAAAAGAGTGATATGGTAGAAGGTAGAAGGTTGGGGGAAAGAAGAGGGGAGAGTGGGTACAAAATACACACAATCAATGAATATTATTTGGGTTGGAAGTTTGACTCTAATATTCTTACCAGAAAAAATACAACCTATCTAGCATGGGGAATTAGAGCTTCTTATCACTTACAAGATATACTCTTAATTTGATGTGTCGCACTTTGACAATACATGTCCTTTTAACCATGGAAAAGAAATCAGCCTTGAAAATATTCTGACAGTTATCTTGATATATTTTACAATGGAGTGAAATTTCCCACCCTGCTGTTCATAATTATACATGGAGATAGACCTTTATTTTACTATCCCCTGCAGCTCTGCTTACTAAGGGAAAATTCATCCTCTTTTTTTCTCTCTCATGCCTCAAAAAACACAGAATCACACACACACATACAGAAAAAAATATCACAAATCATTTTGCATTGTATAGGAAAATGAATAGTATAAAATATGCACACAAGTATTAATTGCTGGGAAAATTGTTTTCACAATCTCTAAGCAAATGTAACCTGATCATAGGAAATTAAATCTGAAAAGTATGTGAATCTATTATAGAAATGCCAGTATTTATAATGTTATCCTCATGATATCACTATTCTCATTCAGGGAAGCTGATCTGCAGTTGCTACTTTCCTCTCTGTTTTAATATATTTCTTCCTGAATCTCAGTAGTTAATGCACTGCCATATGTGACATGCTAATGACACACCCATTTCCTTGCACAATTGGATTGTCACTGTCTGGCTTGAGATTTAGCATCATGTTTCCTTTCAAACACTCAGACTTTCCTGTGCTCTGTTGTCAGTTTTTCCTCAGTTGGCTTGTAAAAGCTTTGCTGGTCTTCTTCACTACATAGTTTTGAAGTTTAAATATATAATCTAAGGATGAAAAGAGAACATTTAGGGAGTAGGGAAAGTACATTCTTAAGGCCACCCTGCTTTCATAGTGCTCTCAACATACACATCCTTGCCTCAGGGGTTTGCTAGGCTCATTCCTCTGTTGTCCCAGGCTTCTCTGTGCTGCTAAATGGGAAAGATGGCCCAGCTTGGAGAGAAAGAGACTTTATTTAAGCTCTCCCTGACTTTCAAGGCAGGGCACTACATTCTACCTGCTACTGTCATGTTTTACATCATACCTCTAAGTTGTAAGGCATTTGTGGTAGGAAATTGTATTAAGGGACAAATTGGGAGGGGAAGAGGCTAAACTTATGGTTTCATTGGCACAGGTAGAGAAAACTTCCTTGAACTATGGATATCAGGTCTTTCTCCAGAAGTTATAGTCTTAGACTGCTGGAGCAGTGAAGTGACTTGGTCAAGGGCATGCAGTCATAATGTGTTTTGAACCCAAGTCTTTCTGATTTCAAGGTAGGCTGTTTAGGTTTCTCAGAGTGGTGGGGAGGAAGACGTACCTCCTGAATATGCATCAGTAGCTGAATGCGATCTTAATAATAGCTAACTTTTATATAGTGTTTTAAAGTTTGCAAAGTGCTTTACAAATATCTTATTTCATTCTCAGTGGATGGGTGTTATTATAAATTCCATTTTACAGATAAGAAACTGAGGCAGAGAGGTTAAGTGCCTTGTTCAGGGTCATACAGTTAGATTTGAACTCAGGTCTCCCTGACTTGAGGTCCATCTCTGCAGTCATTGTACCACCTAGCTAGTTGTTTCTTAGGCAGTATTAAAAGAAGACTGGGAGTGACTAGGGAAGTGATAGTATCACTGTTTTCTGTTCTGATTGGACTACATCTGGATACTATTTTCAGTACCACATTTTCAGAAAGACAATGCCAATATCCAGAGGAGGATGACCAGGATGATGCAAGGACTAGAGCCCGTAACATGAGAATCAGTTGAGGGAGATAGAACTCTTTAGCATGGATGTGTGTGTGTGTGTCTGTGTGTGTGTGTGTGTGTGTGTGTGTGTGTGTGGTGAGAATGGGAAATGACATCATGACAATTGCCTTCCATATCTGGCTCCAGTTAGTGGACACAACTAGCTCAAAGCAAAAGCATTTAATGAAATGGCATACCAAGACTAAGAGCAACGAAAAAAAATCTATTCAATTTTTTGTTGCTAGGGTCCACTATCCCACAAATACAAACACACATATTAGAGGGAAGAAGGGACACATATAGAATTCACAAGTGGGTATGATGGGGTATAGGCTCTGGGAGCCCCCTTGAACTCTCCTTGAATCTTCCCACTTGATCTAGTGTTCACCTGAGATCATAAGCCTTCCATTATCACTATGCCCAAATCTGTTATCCTTAACCTAGCCTAGCCCTCCATGTCTGTTACCTCTGGATTGCTTCCAGTTACTTCCCACCCTTGATCATATCAAAATCCAATTCTCTTGGTTCCAGGCATCTGACCTCTAGTCACCCCAGTGCTATCAAACTCCAACTTAGACTCCTCCTCAAGATCTTCCCTGGACCACTCCTCCCATCACCCCAGACTACTTGGCCACCCCTAGATCCCTCCCACAGTCTTTCTGTACATAAGATTTATCTTGCCTCCATGAAGGTGCTCAAATTCAATCTGGCCTGCTTGTCAATACAAGCATCACAAATGCTCAGATTCCTTAAGAGTCTAGCCAATGCTGATATTTCTTAAGAGGCTGGCCAATATGGTGGATTTTTAATAAACTTTGTTTTTCCTTGGCTGAAAGAAGGCTTGGGTCGAATTCATTTGGGCAACACCTGCATGTTGCTATTTTGGGGTCCCAGCACCCCTAAACCTCAACAGGCAGACACACACACAGAGAACACTTGTGTTCAAGGCACAAGTGAGGAGAGACAACTCATGCCTCTGATGCTGCAGGGCTGCTGTCATGTTCTTACTGTTCCTGCCAATCTTGGTCGCATAGCCGCCTTCAGATGCTGCTCTCCTAGACTCTGCTGGATGCTACTTCACTATCGTAAATACTACTACCTCCTAGTTTGGCCTTAGCTGATGTCCTGGCACTTGATTCAAGCTGGACTACTAAATAGTGTCGACTCCTTTGCTTTTATGCTCTCACTCTCTCCCATTTATTCACATCAGCAAGTGAGTGAAGTCATAGGCAAACCTATTGTTGTTGCCAACAACTCCTAAGCTCCTTTCTAACATTTTCATATGCAAAAAGGCCACTAAAAGTTTAAATATTTGAATGGGATACTCAGAAGTCTGAAAAAGTGGAGTCAGAAAGGGGCTTTACCGACAATACCACCAACTAGCATTTTTACAGCACCTACGGGCACTATGCTAAGTGCTTTGCTTTGCAAAGGTTATCTTTTTTTAATCCTCACAACCATCTGGGAAGATAGATGCTATTATTATCTTGATTTTACAGTTGAGGAAATTGAGACAAACAGTGTAAAGACTTGCTGAGAGAGGGTCACAGAGTTAGGAAGAGTGTGAGATTGAATTTAAACTCAGGTCTTCCTGTCTCCAGGCCCAGGACTCTATCTACTATGCCATCTAACTGCCTTGCACATCTATGATAGATGCTTGATAAATGTTGGCTTTATAGGAACTAAAATCCAGGTTTCCTTTTTTTCCTGTTCAGTGTTCTTTTTATTGCATTAATTAGCTCTCTTCATGCAGAGTTTTTCTACCTAGAATTGCTGGATACCTTACATACACAGGATTATCTCATTTTGGTTCCTTATCTCAGCTTTGCAGGATATATAATGACCTTGTATTGGAGACCAGACACTAACTGCAACATGTTTTAGTGTACATTTTTTCCCCTTCTCAGAGTGTTTCATTGGTTAGCATGTATTTTGTATTGTCCTAAATGAAAAGGCATAGTCCTTCCATTGCATGTAGAAATTCTTGGTGGTTCCAGAATTTTTTTTTTCTACATGATGAAAAAAGGGCTTTAGGAGCTTTTTCCTTACATGAGACATAGTGAAAATGATTCTGTTGTCACTAGAAAGTGTCAGAAATCCTGCTTTTGTAAATTATTATCATTGAGAACTTTGGCTCCACACTGTCCACTTTAAGGATTAGAAACCCCTTGTCACGTGTTAGCAGCAGATCAAAGTGTCTTAAGAAGGGGACATATCCTTGGTTGTCATTAGCATGTTCCCATGCCAGCTCGGGGAATTGAGAAGGCAGAAACAATTGACTTTCTTTCCACTTGTCTGATAACCTGATATAGTTATCCCTTACACATTGTGACTTATGAAGCTTTTGATATATTGCAAGCTGGCATAAGAAATTAAATGTGAATTTTTTGGGAGTTTTGTGGAAGCTGCAGATGACATGCAAAGGCCAACGAACAGGTAACAGAAGAAATTTAGAAACTCAGAAATGCATAAATATATGTATAGTATTGTATAATATCACTATATTTTATCTTTTAATACCATAATAATTTAGATTTCTCTGGTACAAAGGGAGGGCCAAAAAATTTTATGTGGATTTTCCAGCTCAAAGGGACACCAGGCCCCTAATCCTTGTGATGTGGAAAGGATAACTGTATTTATTGAAGTCGGGAACATATGAATGTTTGTATTTGACTCCATATAGAGAAATGTTTGAATTGGGCAGTTTGTACTTGGGAGCTCTTATCTCTTCTGTCTCTTATCACATCATATGTTCCCGGTAGAACGTATTCTCCTTGAGGGCAAGGACTTTTTTTGTCTTTGTTTCCCCAGTGCCTAGTGCAGTGTGTGTCATATAGCGGGTGCTTAATAAATGTAAATGGAGACAACAAAAACACCCAGTGGAATGCTATGCAATTATAAAGACCAAGCTTGGACCTGGAGAAGAGATGAGAAAATGTATCTCCTGCTCTTGGTAAAAGTCAAGTATTATGATATGGAACATAGGAAATACTGTCAGATTTGGTTGATATGTAGATTAGTTTGGCCAAACTCCTTGTTTTTTTATTATTCATTAAATGGGACTGGTCATTGAGTTGGGAAGTGGCAGGGACATATTTAGCAATGAAGGGAATGTAAATAAAAGAGATCAATGAAAATTAACAACTAAAAAGTATTGTTGGATTGAATTGATATGTAATGTCAAAAACTGAAATAATCTAAAAGTTCCTTAGAAATCAAAATATTACAAGTTTATTGGAAAGGGAGGCACTCAGAGATTAGAGATGGCTGTTAACATTGTTTTATTTCCTTTTACAAAAAAATAGAAATGACAGACAAATTATACTTGACAAAAAATAAAATAAAACCACTGGTCTTGAAGGACCTGAGCCCAAACAATTTATGTCACTGGGAAAGGGAAGACCAATTAACATACTTATATACCCATGCACCTGATGAAAACAAAATGGGATCAATGGTCAGATGAACACTCTAGAGTTTTGTCGTATCCTTTACATGGTTTTAAAAAAATTGCTTGTTCAGTCATGCCTTTAAACCGTACATCTTTAAAAACAAGTTGTATATACACATAGTGTAAAAAAAAGATTTCTTATATAGTCTAACTGCTACAAATTTAAGGCATCCTAATAATCCATTCTTTTGCTGGTGAGGATTATTTCTTATGGTCCTGTTTCCACAAAGGATATTTAAGGGATTTCCAACTGTGTCCAAAGGTCAGCAGTAAGACATGATGAGGTGTGATTACAAGAAGAGTTCCTGTAGCTCTGGCTCATCAACACTCTCTTTGCTTTGAGATTTCTCAATTTTCCGATTT
Organism: Trichosurus vulpecula; assembly: GCF_011100635.1. NCBI lineage: Eukaryota > Metazoa > Chordata > Mammalia > Diprotodontia > Phalangeridae > Trichosurus > Trichosurus vulpecula. Next base: position 510,343,120 of record NC_050573.1, on the reverse strand, counting down.
ATGTCACTATGCCTGTGGAGAGAAAAATGCACATTCTCAACATTAGGGAACACTGTGGTTATGTTACCAAAAAATGCTGAGCCCAAACCAGTCTGCCCCAGATGTAAATTAATCATCTTCATATAACCACATAGTTAATATTCCAGTAACCAAATTACTTTTTCATATAAACTCCTTTTTGAACAATAAAAGCAAGAATCATGCAACAATACATATTTCCCTAAGAGTCCTAGAAGCACTTTCCCATCTTTATAGACAGCAATTCCAGCTCCCAACATTCAGAAGAACAAGATGGGATGTGAGTAACAATGCAGTCTGCTATGTCCAGTCGAAACCAGAAGTACTCAGACAGTGTCTACATGGCATAGATTTGCCTTATATTCTCAAGGAAACCTGGCTCCCATTATGGGAGAATTGGAAGTCAATTAGTCCACAAGCATTTACTAAGCCAGGCACTGTGCTAAATTCATGGATACAAAGAAAGGCTTTTGCTCTCAGAGATTATATTTTGGTGTGTGAGACAACATGCAAACAATTAAGTACATATAACATGCAGAGTAGAGAGAAGAGAACCTCAGAGATTCTCTAGCATCTGGGAGTGGGGGTAATGTTTTGGGCTGGACCTGTTTCAGGTCTTGGGAGTCTGATAATTGGAACAAAATGAGCACTTAATTAGGTCATCCCTATCCAAGAGTCAATAAAAGATATTTACTTAGCCATAGCACAAGAAGGATATTAAACAAGGATAGGTTCTGAGGACAGCCTGAGTTAATTCAGTTGAATGGAACTCCTTTGCCTGAGTTACTTGTTGTGATCCACCAGCCTCTAGTGTGCCTCTAGCTGCTTTGTGCTCATGTGATGAGGGAGTGATGCCAGCAGTCTGAATCTTTAATCCCGAGTCAATCAAGTCTTAAAGAATGTATCAATATTTTTAGGCAAAAATTAGCCTAACTTGTATGGGAGGTAGGAGTTAGGATATTGCTTCTATCACAGAGGACCATCTGTGGGGACTAAGAAAGGTATCCTGTAGAAGGTGGCATTTGTGACTAAATCTTGAAGGAAGCCAGGAATGTGATGAGGTAGAACATTCTAGGCATGCAAAATAGGATATGTGAGGATTAGCAAATAACACAGCATGGCTGGATTATAGAGAAAGTGGAAGGAACAAAATTGTAAGAAGGATGGAAAGGCAGAAAGGGACCAGGTTGAGAAGAATTTGAAATGACACTTTGCAAACTTTAAAATGTTATGTAAATGTGAACCATTAAGCAGAAAATCTCATACAGTACATTGACTGGTGCTGAAGGCAGAAGATCTGGATTCAAGTGTGATCTCTACAATTTATTAATGGAACAATCTTAGGCAAGTCATTTAGCCCCTCTGAGCCTCATTGATAGAATGGCAAGAAGAATATTTTTCCTGCTTCCCTCAGAGGGATGTTGTAATGATCAGAGAACCAATGTCTGCAACTTTTCAAGGTGTATCATGTAGAACATTCTCACTATAAATAAATCCAGAAAACAGAAGGAAATTGAAGTGAAATCAAAGGATGACTCATAGGTTCTCCTCAAAGAAGCAAATAAAGAAGTCAGTGAAATTGGCATTACTCTATTTTATCCTGAAATCCAAAAGCAATAAGAAATCTTTCATGGGACACTTGAAACTCTGTATGGCATGAGAACAGTGACTTGTTAGAGTAACAATGGAAAAAAATGCCTAATTAGAAGAACAAAAGTGAGAAGATGAGACATGCAATTAACAAAGCTCCAACATTTCTATTTAACAAGCTGTTGGCATCAAAAATGAGTAATGGATAAAATAAAGACATGGAGATGAAATATTGTTATTTCTTAAGGATGTTTAACTAAATAAATCAATCACCTAGAGAGCCAAGAGAACTAAGAAATTGCCTAGAAATGCTGGCTCTCTTTGCTAAGCAGAGAGCTACAGCAGCCAAGAGAACAGGATTTTAGAATATAAACTCTTTTATAAAATCTTATGGTGGAGTATGGCAGTAGATGATGAGTAATATTGCTTGGAGGAAAAGCAAGCTTATCGTAAGTTCAATGAGAGGTCTAGTTAAGTCAAACAGCTTGGGAGCATTTAAGAGTGAACCTGCAAGGACAATGGATTGAACAAAAAAGGGGGAAAGAACTGTCAGTTCCATAACAAACCTGTTTCTACATCTGACAGAGGAACAACCACGTTTGAACTCTACAACTGTAGCCCTCATTATATTTCATGAGGAAGTAGAAATAGCAAGAAAACGAAGATATTCTGTCTTTGAGCAGCTGTGCTAGACCAAGTGTATACAGAAGATTTATGTGCTGAAGGCAACACAATTTTGAGGATGGTGAGGGATTGCCTAAATATACCTGAAAGAGGAGTAGGCATGCTTTGGAAAATCATGGGTTTTGTTGTTTCTGGGGAAAAAGGAAATAATCAATAATTTTCTTATGTCTAAAAAAACTTTTAATAATTACATATATATGTATATATGTAATTATTAAAAGTATATATATACATATACATATATATATATATATATAGAGAGAGAGAGAGAGAGAGAGAGAGTATTCTTGATGAGAATGGAGGTTTTCATAAGGAATATTATAGAGCAGACCACACATTTATAATAACACAAATGACTGAAAGGTCAAGATCCCTTTGCTTGCTATTAATCAAAAGCAAACAAACAAACAGCATTTGACAGAGGAATTGTGGAAAGATGGAAGTGTTTTAGGACCTAGAGGAGACTGATGCCCCAGAAATACCCTGCAAAAGCTCTTATAATGCACCAGAAGGAACAGTGATTAAGAAAACCAAAAAGAAAAAGATATAAGCTGCTTCATCTGATCTAGGACTGCACAAAAGACTGCCAGAATCCTGTAGAAGCTCAGAACAGAGACACAAAGAAACAAACAGTGAAGGAGCCAAAACCAAAACCTAAGTGGGATGACAGGAGACTGTGCCAGGTGGCTTTACAACTGAATTTACATATAAATTAGAAAGGAAGGAATTTTTCCAAATTCTTTCCATGACACAAATATGGTCTTGATACTTAAACCTGAGAGATAAAACAGAGAAAGAAAATATAGAATAATATCCTTGATGAACATTAATACAAAAATGTTAAATAAAATATTACCAAAGAGTCTACAACAATATATTTAAAAAATTATACACCATGGCCTGGTTTGATTTATTATTTAGGAACGTAGGTTTGTTTCAATAAAAGGAAAATTATAAGCGTAACAGACCACATTGATGGCAAAAATAATACAACATGATTTTGACAAAATAACACCCATTTCTGTTAAAAATACTAGAAAGCATTGGGATAAATGGACCTTCTTTAACATGGTAAGTGGTATCTTTCTAAAACCAAAAGACAAAATTACACATAATGGAGAAAGGTAAAAATCCTTTCCAAAAAGATCAAGGATAAAGCAATGATGTTCATTCTCACAAGTACTATTTAACATAACACTAGAAATGCCAGCAATAGCAATAAGATGAGGAAAAGAAATTGAGGAAGCAAACAGAAGTGAAGAGACAATAAAATTATAACTTTTTGCAAATGATACAATGTTCTATATAGAGAATCCAAAAGTCAATGGAAAATTAATCTGGCTTCATGAATGGAGTCTGCCTCTTTGTATTTGGTTCAAATCAATTCCAAAAGCATTGTTAAGCACCTACTATGTGCCAGGCATTGTTCTCAGTACCATGTGGCTTACAATTGAGTCACTTATCTTTTCTAAAATTCTAGTTCATAAGAATGAGTTTAGTGAGACTGTGTTCACCTACATCCTCAATGAAGCGATCTGTTGTTGATCACAGTCACTTCACTGGATTTCGTTGAAGGACAGCTGTCTGCTGGAGCCAAGTGTATACATTATAGTACTTTAGTACCTAAATGGAGTGGTATTCTCTCCCTCCACTTGTGCAGATGGCAATACTTCTCATCCTGTGTGATTATTGTCCATGTCTATAAATAAATTCTCCATTGTGTGTGTTTGTGAGGGGTGTCCTGGGGTCTTCTTGTATTTCTCTTGCAAATATATAAGGACCACAGCAGCATATGGGTCTCTCAAAAGAGGCATAACAAGTACATGAATGTTTTTTTTCTGATCATATATCTCTCTCTGATATCTTTTAATTAGTAATACAATATCTTTTAATTAGTAAAGAGAATTTATTGTGCCTAGTAAAGGCCCAGTATTAAAAAAAAATGAGGATCACTAATCACCAAATACAACTGGGTACCAGACAATTTGAGGCTATTGGCAAAGCAAAGAAAGACAGGCTTGTTCAATGGGGTCAGAGGCACCTTTTGAGGATGACACTTTTCCTAAAATATGCAGGGGAAGCATATTTCAGCCATGCCCTCATTCCAGTCCTTTCCCTGAAGTCTTCTCAAAACCACCACACCTTTATCTATTATAATTGAATTTTTCTGACACTACTTCTCAGAGTATGAAACACACACACGTACATACATATGTATATCTATCTATCTATCTATCTATCTATCTATCTATATATCTATCTATCTATCTATCTATATCTGTAAAACTCTGACTCCCATGTGTATCAGTAGAGGATTTTCTGATATCCTCAAATCATCACCCCTTTCTAGAAATTTTTGTTGATCAGACTTTGAAATCTATAAATAATACTGGATAGTCTAAGTCTTGGCTCTGAATACATAATTCCCAGTGTGGTTAATTTCTTGGCAGGAAAACCTACTGCACTGATGCCCACTGCTTAATGAAAATGCCTTTTAAAATACTGCACAATTAATTGTTTGGTGCTAGGATGAGGGATTTCTCTGAATGCTAAATCCCTGGGTATGGTACTGAAGCTGTGCCTTCAAAAGAGAAAGAAACCTAGTGGCCAAGGTTTAATGCTAAACTCCTTATCAGTAATGGGAATTGGCACTGTTATAGGTCACAGACTGACTTAAACTGTATTAAATCAATGTTTCACTGGCATTTGAAGAAAAAGGTAATTGCCAGCATTCCTTTCAAATTGTAATAATACAAAGCCAACTTGCTCTTTTAGAAAACAAAACAAAAAAAAGATTTATCTGCTCAGTGTAAAAGTCATCCTCTGCAATTGAAACATACTGTAGTTATTCAGTTGTAAAGCTGATTTCTAAAGGGTAAAGAGAATTTTTTTCCCCCTCTGTTCTCAAGCTGTGAGCAATTTAGAAAAGATAAATAGCAAACAAAAACCTCCTCATGGAGTTGACATTTGTTTTAATTGTATATTCATTGTCCTTTTAACAGTCAGATACAGGGTATCTGTTTCTTCTTTTGACAGAGATGTTCTTTGGAACATCAAGTCCAATTCAAGTGTACTCCTGGCAGAGGGTTCCCCACTGATAATTCTTTCTCATGGTCACAGTAAAGATTTTCACTAGAGTGACCACAGATTGGGCTTAATTCAATTTCCAAGTTTTAAGAGAATCCAAGTTTGAAAGCTGCTTTCCTCTAGCCTCCCTTCCTCCTCTTACAGACCACACTAATCACCAAATTCTTTTGTCTTTTGTTATTTTATACAGTATTTTTCTCCATCACCAAGTCATGAGAAAATAGTCACAGTTCTTAGCTCTGGCTTTCTAAGTACAGAAGAATTATTTTTAACTCAGAAAAATTTACCATGGAAATCCAGAAGGCCTTCATTAATTGCAGCCATTTTAGCCATCATCTGAGGCCCTTAGGCCTGAGGCACATCACTAGGTGGAGAGAAATAGATATTTCTTCCTGCTGCCTTGGACAGGTGTTCAACAGGCAAAATGAAGCTGAGAAGTGAATTAATCATTTGATTTATTCTTTGTCAATTGCTCACTTTGGCTTGAACTCTAAAAAATCTCCTGTTCATCTTGGAACACAAAGCTTCCTCTACTCTGTATCTAACTAAGGCAATGTTCCCTTTCCTTAGCGGGATTCTAAGAACAAGCCTGGGAAATTCTTTCTTTTGGTCAGGATTCAGTCATAAGACTCTAGCTTATCCTTCTCTAGCAGTTCCAACTATGGAGATGAGAAAACCATTCCTCCAACTTTCTAAGTAAAAGTTTTAGGAAGCTTAAAGGCTGAAATGAATCCCTTAAGAATCAAGAGTCCAGATGGGAAATGAGGAATAATTTAACATGGAGAATGATGTATAATGTCTGGGAAATGCTTTATCTCCCTTCCCTTGCTCTTCATATCTCTCCTCATTTCTGTTCATGTAGAGAAACTGGGCCTTTTTCCAAGGAGTTGGAACCACAGTGAGTATTTTTTGGCTTCCCAGCCACCAGGAGGTGACAGAGTCACAATGGATAGAACTGTAAACATTTTCCTTTGCTCCAAACATTTTTCTGGAAGAGTGAATCTCAATTTTTATGAGAACACATGTATTTTCATTACAAATATTTCTTATGGAACAATTCTCTCCTTTATTATAAACAAGTGCCTGGCACATAGCACATGATTAATAAATATTTCTTGGATGAATGCTTAGCTTTGGCTTCAATCAATAAACATTTATTAATCACCTGGTACAATGTGCCAGGAACTGTGCTAAACACCAGGGATACAAGAATAGGCAAAAGATAGCCCCTGGCCCCAAGGAGCTTACAATCTAACAGCATGCAAACAAATATATAACTAACTATGTATAGGATAAATAGGAAATAATTAACAGAAGGAAAGTACTAGAATTAAGAAAGGTCAGGCGAAGTCTTCCAGTAAAAGATAAGATTTTAGTTGGGATTTAAAGGAAGTCAGAGAAGTCAGCAGTTGGAGCAGAGGAGGAAATGTTCTAGGCAGTGAGGATGACCAGAAAGTATGCCCGGAGCCGAGAGATGAAGTTTCTTTCCTGTGGAACAGCGAGGAGGCCAATGTCACTGGATCAAAGAATACAATGAGTAAGACAAGGTTTCTAGTCTAGAAAATGAGAGAATCGAACTAGAGGACCTCTGAGGTCCCCTTCCAATGCTAAAGCTTTATGGTTTACTTGCTAATCTTAATGCATATAGCAAAAGAAGTTAGGCACTATGGTGTGGATCCCTAGGGAGCTGGCCTTAGAGTCAGAAACTCAGTGTTTAAAGTCCTACCTCTGACACACACTGGCTGTTTGACCTTGAACAAGTTAGTCAGTTACCACCCCAAGTAACTTCAAGACTAAACTGAAGAAATATTGATGATCTACATTGGTAGAGGGAGTTTCCTTCTGGAAGCTCTCTATAACTTTGAAATCAATGATCTGGAAAAAAAAACTTCAAAAAAAACCCTTTTAACATAACAAAAGCTTTTTTACTCCTTAAGATAGCATCGTGGTGAGAAAGAACACTTCCAATCTTTAACTGGCAATCAAATAAACACTGCCTTTTTTTTTTTGAAAGTTCTGGTTCTGACTGGAGGCTGGCTCACTTCATGCATGACAGGAAATTTAATTTCCATACTCTTCTGGCCCTTGACTCTCTTTCATCAGAGACTGAAAGTTATGCCAAAAGCAACTAAGCAACAGAGGCAATTTAAGAATTGGGCTGCTTTTTGTGCAGCCTGTGTCCGTCGACAGCCTCAACTAAGCCTCTTTGCTCCATCATTTGCAACCTTGATCAAAGCTTGATTGGCAGTTATACATTCGTTTGGAGGGACTGATGCAATGGTCATTGATCTTTCTCTGGCATCAGCTACTGAATAAATGAGGTCCAGGATGGTTTGTGAAGAGCTCATGCAATTCAAAATTAAGGCAAGAGAAAAATGGGTTATTTCATTTCATAATGCACATACCATGCATAGTTACGCAGGTGTTCTTCAAGCAGCAAGTTAGAGGAAAGACTGGTACAGCTGCTGCTGTAAGTCCCCTAGAGAAGTATAATGTCAAAGTCAGTGAAAACATGCAATGATCTGAGCACATGCACAAAACTCAGGGAGCTTTGAATGTGATGCACAAAGTTGAAAGGTCAGGAGGTACATGCTTAATACTGGAAATATTGGGCTGTTTTGGAGATGTCATAAGGGACACAATAAGGGGCACAAATTGATAAGTTACTAAGATAAATACCACTTGGAAGTGTCTTAAGTTTTGATGCAACATTTAAGCAAAGGCAAAAGTCTATTTGGGGCCATTTCAAGGACTATGTTATTCCACATAGATTAAAATTCAAGAAAAATTCCATTACCACGACAGTACCACATGATGTACAAATCCACACCCTAAGAGACAATCCAGGCTCCAGACAATGGTTATTTAGAATAATGGTTAATGCAACTCAATTCATTACTAACAGATTTAGTAATCTTTCGGCTTAAACAATAATTTGGAAAGCCAACATCCAGTTATTCAGGATGTGACTATTCACTTAGTGGCTGATTTAGATCCTTTGATTTCCTACTTTTTCCTTGTCTGACCTCCCCTTCAGGGGCCCTGATACTTTCGGACTTCTCCACTGGGGACATTTCATTCCTAATTAGCATTTCCACCAAATTTGGGCAAGGACAAGAAAAGAAGGTGAAACATTAACTAGTTTAACTTTTTACCACTTGAAGTGCAACTCTGGATGAGCATGGGCAGCAGAACTGTCTGTACCAGAATCTCAAATGATGTCTGGGTGATTTCAGTTATATGTGCTATCTAGACTTTCTGTTACTACAAACTGATTTTATTGCTTGAATTTCATTTCTAGCCTTTTGTCCCTTCTCAGTGGTATACACAGATGTTTTGGAGAAAGTTTCCTTACACAATGTTCAAGATCTCAAACTTTCATTTCTCCATAGCCTCCTCTGCAACACAACATATGTAAGAATCTATTCTAACACATTAATGTGTCCCAAAAGCCTTAGTACAATTTTAAGCCTTAACCTATTAAGCTTAAATAGCTTAAAAGTGAACTGAGACTTTTAACATGGTCTCTTTAAAATGCAGGTTGGAGACCACTGCTGCAATTCCATTTTAATGCAGACACTTTAGCAATATATATTTTTATAACAATAAATATCATATAAAATAAATAATAAAAATAAATATGATAGATAGTATTCCTTTATATATTAGATTATAATTACTACATATTAGATATATAAATATATTTATAGGAATAATATTTATATATTTATTCCCTCAAAAGTCAGAGCCACATTTAATAGACAATTCTTTAGAAACTAGATTTCTATTTGTGTTCTCATCTGTTGGACTTGAGTCAGTTGGTCATGTAAGGGAAGAATCATTGTCAAGAAGACAGCTTTCATGGGTAGGCAGTTTAGACTATAAGTTCCCTGAAGTCAAGGAAGGTGTCTTATCTAAATTTTGTATCTTTTCCAGCAGCTATCACACTACTCTGCACCCAGCAGGCTTTTAATAAAGGTTTGTAGATATGAATTGAATGTGTGTCATTCTTGGGGGAAAAGCTCATAAATTCCCTGGATTTAAGCCATTTTGGTAGACTAGAGAATCTGAATCTGATTTCTGATGAATTTACTTGTTCTCTCAGAACATTTGCCAAAGAGGAATAAAAAGCCCCCATGAATTCTAAACATTATCTGTTATCTATTCATCTTGGTATCAAACACTTTAAGGACTCCCTTAATGTGACACAGGACAAAACTCTGCTCCATGCTGAATAAGAAACAAAACATTAATGAGAGAGTGAAAGAGATTTTGCACATAGCACTCACTGCCTTATTCTTTCCTTTGCTAGCAGAGCTCACTGAGTTTCCCTTGGCGTCTGCAGTTTTCCTTCCTAGTGAGGTAAAGGGCAGTGTCGATGAGGTCTTGGTCTGGTTGACAGTCTGACAACTATTATTATTGTTCTGGTTGCCACTTAGTGTCTCCATTATGGACCTGAAAGTTCCAAAAGGCCTTTTCAGTTGATCACTTGTCTCATTATTTGGAGGAAGTCGCTGAAGGACCTTACCCCGATCTTTGTCCTTTTCCCCAATAGGTTCAAGGTCAGTTTGCTCCACCTGCACCACTGGCTCCTCAAAGGTGACTCGAAGTTTCAAATTTTGGGAAGTTCGGCGCTTGGAAGATGGAGACTTGAGGGCACTTTTGGGGCTAGTAGCAACCTTTTGAGCAGTAGTACTGTCAGGGGTAGACTGTGTGATATCCCCAGCTGACTGGCCCTGAGGTGTACTCCCAGATGTTGTATACGGGGTTTCTAAGTCCAGATCACTACTTTCTGAAGTAGGGGATGGGCTATGGCCATCCACAGACTTGGAGGCCCTGATGCTAAAAGGAAACCTTCGCCCTGTGGCCAAAGTATGTTTTTTAATCATCAGGTGTAGGCTTTCGGCACTTTCCACACTTTCCACAATGGGCTGAGGCCTTGGTTTTTCAGTCCTTCGCACAGGAGTGTTCTTGAGGTCCTCAGAATTGTTCGAGTCTGTATCAGACTCGCTCAGTGACCTCTGCATCAGCTGCCTTAGCCGGGCAAGTTTCAGTTCTCTCTTCTCTGGTGGAATCTTCTTCATATTCCTTGAGGAAGCCTGAGCATCCTGGAATTCCAAGGACAGCTTTTCCTGGGTACAGACATTCTCTGAAATTTCTTTCCCCAGTAACTGGCGAAGGATTTTATCTGAGTCTTCATCTTTTGCCCTGAATTTGGTACGGCTGGAGGCTGATATGCTTCCAAGAACCTGAATCCCATCTTGGGTGTTTGATTTATTTTTTGTTATACACAATTCATCTGCATCATTTGACTTCCACTGGGATTTTCCAGAAGCTGGTGAAGATGGTGAACTAAAATGAAAGGCAAAAGAAAAAGAGAGGTATGATATCTTGTTTATAAATTATAATGACTCATGTTAAGGACACTGAGTGGCTCTTTTCTGTATAACAAGAAAAACCAATGAAAATTACTTTAAGGCATGTTGCCAATATATCATAATACCAGTTATTCATTTGACCCTTCACTATGAAAAATAAAGCAAAATATCAAATATTGTTTTCTACAATCTGAGAGAAATGACTATTTCTCTCTTGTATTTAATAATCAGTTATTGAATAAGGACCAAGATTTTTCCCCTTTTCTACTTCCTCATTCAGTGATCAACCAGTGTGGGAAATCGGGCAAAATTTACCCAGCCAGGAAGGCTAAGATCTAATCAAAGACAGTAAAGAAATTCTAAGTTTAGGGAACTCTATTAGGACTCCATCAATGGGAGGATTCCTGCTCATCGTGTTTACTCAGGTCTCCCTTTTGTCAGACTGGTGATATGGATATTGATAAATCTCTTTGAGAAAGACTTGAGTGCTCAGTGTTCTGTACCACAAAACCTTCATTGGAATAAGCCCACCTCTCATTATAATATTCATTCACTCATTATCTGTTAAGCAATCAGAATTGATTTCCACCCTCAGGTGCACCCCTTTTCAAAAGACTTTATAAATACAGAAGGTTCAATAGACTCAGTCTCTTTGGCTACTGATGGGAATAATCAGTAATCAATAAAATTGATTACAATTTGTCCAAAAACTCTGTCTCTTGGAAATTTTGAATCATCACAAACCCAAGACTGAAATAATATTGTATAAGCTTTGGGGTTTTTGTTGACTTTGAAAATGGTTAACTATAGAGATTGACAGCTTCAAATGCTATTTCCTTTCTTCCTTAAAAGAAGAAAATTATCTACCCTTGTAATTTTTAAAGAAGTGAAGGACAAAAGGGAGAGTAGGGATTTAAAAAAAATGTCTGTAAGAATTTGGGGCAGCTAGCTGGTACACTGAATAGAGTGCTGGGTCTGAAGTCAGGAAGAGTCATCTTCCTGAGATCAAATCTGGCCCCATACATTTACTGGCTATGTGACCCCGGGCAAGTCACTTAACCTGGTTTGCCTTAGTTCCCTATGTGTCAGTTCCTCATTTGTAAAATGAGCTAGAGAAAAAAAATGACAAACTACTCTAGTATCTTTGCCAAGAAAATCCCAACTAGGGTCACAAAGAGTCGGACAGAACTTTTTGTTGGGAACCACATACAACAAAAGAATTCCAAATATCAACATTTTTTGCTATTACCTGGGGGAAGAAAGGAGGGACTTGCCCTCTGATCTCTGTGCTTCTAAGAGCTGTTGGAGTTGGTTCTGCAGTGTCACACGCTCCATTGTCTGCCTGAAATTTTTTAAAAAAGTACTGTTTAAAACTTTTCCTCTATGGTACTTGATATTCTCTCACTTAGAGGAAAACTGGGTGCTGAACTCTATTATGTCCTGCCTTGTCAAAAATGACGTCAAAAACTCCCTTCAAGTTAAGAGATGCAGGGAAGCCACTGGCTATAAGAAGTCAAATCAATCTGTGAATCATTTTTTCATATCATATTAATTACCGTAAAATATGGTACTTGAACTGAATGAACCAGACTGATTGTGGCCAGGCAAGAGTAGTCAATGTCTACTGATATGGCTCATCAACTGAAAGCATGAAGTCAGGCGGACCTGAGTTCAACTCTGGCCTCAGATACTTACTAGCTGTGTTACCCTGGGCAAGCCACCCAGCCTCAATTGCCTCAAAAAAAGGGAAGTGAAAGCAGTCCAAATAGTGCAAAGTAAGTGGCAAATTATACCAAGGAATTCTATGGGCATCTCCAGCCCAAAATATCTCCACTTGAATGCTTGTTGGGACCTCAAACTCAACATGCCCAAATACAACTACGTATCATCTTTATTCCTAAACATGCTTCTCCTCTTCTTCCTCTTTATTTTTATTATGCTATTTTGGCAAACGGTGTCACCTTACATTCTGGAATCAACATGTGAAAACTTAGCATTATCTCTTTCTTTACCCTCACTTCTAATAACTAATCAGCTACCAAGTCACCTTCATTACGCATCTGCAATGTCTCTTGCAGCTCCTCTTCTCTATTCCTACTGTGTGCCCCCTAAGAGAGACCCTCATAACCCCTCTCTTTAGCTATTATAACAGCCACATAAAAGATACTCAGTATGCGCATTCTTCATCCTAATCTTTCATGTCGTGGCCAAACTAACCTTCCCTAGGCACAGGTTTCTGCATGAAATATGACAATGACAACAACCCTTCAAAAGCTCCTTATCAACTACCCAATATAGTCCAAACCTCTTAGTCTTGTGTTCAAGACCCTTCACAATCTGCACCAACCTACTTTTCTTGTCTGATCTCATACTATTTTCCTACCACATATTTGATGGCTCAGCCAAACTGGACTATTGGTCACATATATCCTACCTTGCCACTGGGCCTTTGCTCATGGCCTTTCCACTTGTTGAATTCATGTTTTAAAGACTAACTCAAATGTCACATCTATAGGCAGCCATTCCCCTGGTCGGTAATGATCTTTTCTCCCTTGGTTCCTACATAGAACTCCGCACATCTCTCATATATTTATATAATTCTTATCTACATTTGTTATATTCCTCGACTAGACCATATACTTCTTGAGGGTAAACATTGTTTTACATGTACTCTGAAGCTACTTTCCTAACATTGGCAGGCTAGGTCTACATAGGGCGGCTACTATATTGCCTGTCAGTTTCTTGGGGACCCTGAGGTTCTGGGAGATTACAGATTTATATATATATATATGTATGTATATGTATATGTATATGTATACACACATACACATATATACATATATATGCATGTATATATATGTATATATACACATACATACATATACACACATATACATATATATAATATATCTATAGATATATAGGTAATATGTATTGTAGATTTTAAGCTGCCACTGGTGTGTTTCTCCCATTGATTATCAGTTGATATAAATTAGTCAGCCAGATTTAATTAGTTTTTAGAAACAGATATTCACTAAGGGGAGAATATGAAGAAGAAAGGACACAAAACATCCCTCCAAACTCTGTAAGATACTTTCCCATGGCAATATACCGAATCCAATGGTAAGTGGACTCTAAATTACACAGTACATGTGGCAAAGGGGTAACTCACTGATACTGGTTTCTGTATGTCCTTTTTTCTCCCTCTGTAGGGTATTCAGGAAGTTCTCCTTAGATATGTAGTCATTTTCTGATGTTTTATTGCTTTTTTAAAAACATATTCCCTATAAAAGGTAAGTTGGAGACCACTACTACCATTCCACGTACAGACAAGCACTTTAGACATTTTTTCCCCCTGAGTTAGCAAGGCTTTGCTGCTCACACTTAAATCTTGAAGTTACTTTTCTTCGGTATGTCTAGTTTGCCCTCAGCTCCTGATACAGATACTGTCCTTGCTTGCTGTCGTTCCAGGAACATTACTAGGACACTGCTGAGAAGTACAAACCATGCAGCCCTCTAACGTTCACAAGGTCTTCCTCTCATTAAGGATCGGTAGAGAGGTGACAGAGGATCTCTCTCTTTTCCCTGCTTCCCAGAAAATCTATCTCAGGGGCTTGGCTAGAATCTTTTCTATATTGCCAGATATTCCCATACTTGGAGGTTTTAAACAGGCTTTCTATTTTACATAACACCCACTTCATGTGAAGGAGTTTCTTCAGCCAATGTAAATATAGCTCCTGTGCCGAATCTCTCCATTCCCACCAGTGTATTTCTTTCAAAGACTTCTCAAATGTGGTCTAAATGACTTCGATTCAATTGTGATAGTTACTTTGGGGTGAGGGGGAGTGATTGATTCAGTAGGGACCTCTAGGTCTTGTTCACACCCAGCTGATGCCTCTGATTGATTTCATTGAGAAATCGATGATCCTTATTCTTACACTAGAACACAATAGATGCTTAATAACTGTTTTTGAACCGAAGTATTACCACCCCCATTTTAAAGATGAGAAGACAGGCTCAGAGAGGGCCCATGCATTATAATGGGAAGAGCCCTGGATTTGGAATCATCGAATCTGGATTCAAATTCCCTCTCTGTAAAATCAGGGGTTTGAACTAGATGATCCCTAAGGCTCTTTCTGGTATTAAATTTGTTTGTGTGTGACTTTCTGAAGGTCACACAATTAGTAAGTGATACCAGGGCATGAGCGCAAGCCTTCTGACTCAAATCTATCGCTTCTCTAAAACACAAGCACCTTCCCTGGGGAAGAAAGCTTTTTCTCACTTTCCTAGTGGCTAACTTTAGACTCTGTCTTTTTAGAAGCCACTTTTGCCTCTGTTCTAAAGCCAATTAACACTAATTACTGGTTACCCAAATCTAGTGCCATGAAAGCTAACCTAATAAACACAACCCCATAGCAATGCTATTATTCTCCGGAGGTAGTGAGTCTGAGTCTGTCCCAGTAATGAAGGATTAAGAAGAGTATGAGCTTGTTCTCATTTTCTCTTATTCATTCTGCCAAGCCCATCTGCTGCTGGAGCAGACCAAAGGTGAAAACCTAATTGGTTACAGAAAGGACAGAAGGTCAGAGAAAGCATGAGAGGATTATGCTTTCTCTTCGCATCCTTTCTCTGTTCCTGAGTGGTGATAGACAAGAGGCCTGCTAGGGAAAATGTGTAATGAGTGAGTGATGGAGGGAGTTTCAGATCTGCTTTCAAAGGGTATATTTGGTAGTTCTTGGGAGCTTGTGACTTTCTGAAAAAAAATAGTCAGAAATAATTGTGTTGAGTAGTAACATGGCATCTAAAGACATTGGCTAAACCTTAGAAAGGAATGACAGTGTTTACTCACTTTTCCCATCTGAAAAAGAGAATTTAAAAAGGACTAATGTAGTTAATTACAAATGGACAAAAGACAAATCTTGGCAGAAAAAAGTACTGTGCTTATGCATCAAGTTTTTGTCAAAATGGAAAGATATCATTTCAAACTATCACTTCCATTCATTTTTAATTCTTGTTCCCCACAATCTGTGCCCCTACTCTGACAAATCTAGTCTTTAAGGACTCATGGCAACTCAGACACTTCATGACATATATATTTGGTAGTTTTTTTCTCTAGTATGCGCCCTACTGTGCTTCCAAAAATAACTCAACTCTGTCTATATACAACTATTCCCAAGCCCACGCTGATATCCCTCTTCTTTTCCTCCCTCTACCCTTTTTATCTGAACCACTTTGTGCTAGATTCAGTTTCCTCACAGAGTCAAATTTCCTTACAAAGTAATTATTTTAAGTTTAATTTTCCCTGTAAACTGCTAGGGATTATAATAAGAGAATACTGCTTATCCATTGCCTTGTATGATATATTGCCCATTGAAAGCCTGCTATGTACCAAGCTGAACTTGGTCCACTTAATCCTATCTCAAAATTGAGATTCCCCATGCTCCTTAGGGATCATGATCCTAATCCTTTCACAGTATTAAAACCTACTCTGTGAACAAGAGGTCACTGGCCTAACCCCAAACTAATTTATGAGTTGTATTTCTTAAATAGGCTTACTTGAATGGGGGATGGGCATCTAGTAAAAAAATAATAGCCACAAAGGTCCTTTCCTTTGTCTCTAGCCCCTTACCCTTGTTTGGACTTCCATCAATTCCTTTTATAGGGAAAGTAGGAATCCTACCTCTCCCCTGACCCCCCTCCCTATTCACCCCCACATGCAAGGTTATTTATTAGGTCTATGGGAACTAAAGAAAAGAGATAGCCAACTACAGCACTCATACAACAGATCAAGGAAAAACAAGGCCACAGGGACTGAAGTTATGCCCATTAAGCTCAACGCTTTAAGTCATTTCAGGTTTCCCAAACCTGACTGTAGTATACTGTAATAAAACTATTCATCTAGAGAAGGCCCTGGGGTCAGCCTAGAGCCTCTACTATTGATTTATCATAACATTGGCTACATTCACTTAAATACTTTTATTAAGCTGTTCTCACCAACAAGATCTGAGGGGAATTGAAGTACTGCATCACATTAGTGTGCATATATATTTTAGCCGAGGGCTATCGACAAAAGCTTGTAACTGAGTTGCTGAACTTGGGCCGTTTGCCAAAAAATAAAAGTTTAAGACAGCATCCTGAATTCTTTAGTAGGTGATTTCTATGCATCATGTACTCTGAGGATCAGTCTAAAGGAGACACTAAAGAGAAATTGCTGTCATTCTAAAACTTATTTTTCTTCCCCGTTTCACCAAAGAAAAGGGATGAATTCTTTTATGTATTTTGGTGGACTTATGCATGGAATTCTAAAAACCACAATCAATAGTTCATTGTTCTATCCTGATTCAACTCCTATTTATCTCAGCATTCCTTTCTGGTTTTCTCTGAGAGTTTCTAGTCTTTCTTCTACTTCCCAAGTGTGAATATCCCAATGTTCTGTCCCTGTCCCTAACTGGATACTTTCATTCTTGATGATATCTAGCTACTCTCATAGATTCAATTATCACTGCTATCCACATGACTCCCAGAGTCTCTCATTTTCCAGTTCTAAAAGACTATATTCAGTCCTGAATTAATATTTAATTAATTAACTCAATTAATATTAAGTTGGGCAAACTCTCTTTGTATTTGTGTACATATTAGATTATCCAGTTTACCTAGTTAAAATTAGCTTAGTCAAATAGTAATTGCTAAATTTGTATTTTTTCTCTCCTTTGAACTTGTTACATGTAAAATTACTCATTTGAAGAAGAATGATGACTGAACTTGGAAAAGATCTTTGATTTGTGGTACAAAGAACTGATAAGTCCTAGAAAGTTGTCTGAGGCCCATAGAGGTTAAGTGACCCATTTTCCAAAGGTTACTCAGCTATTTTGAAACCAATTCTCACTGATTTCAAACAGAACATTCTCTCCACTATACAACTGCTTTAAAATGATTATGCATTTAAACTTACCCAGTCACTATAAGAGAGAGACTAATGAATGAAGAGAATGGAAAATTTGTGTTCCGGTTAGTCTTGTAACCTCACCAGAATAGTTTGGTGGTCTATGTTACAAAGTTGTTTCCCCACATTCTTAAAGGTTTGAACATGGGGAATGAATTGGGCAATGAAGGCAGTACATGAGCCTGAGTAAGACGTGGTATTGCAGAAAGTGAACTTAACTTGGACTCAGTGGAACTTGGTAGGTCACCGATTTTTTTTTTTGGCCTCAGCTTCCATCTTTAAAAAATTGCAGAGAAAATGCTGAGCAGCATTGGTAAGGTGACTTTCCTAACCAGGTTGCTTGTCTGTGTAAGTAAAATCACAGGTCTAGTCCCCATCCCTTAATATAAAATCATACAAAAATGAAATAGATCCTAGAAATTAGCCATATGACCCACAAGAAGAAAAAGCACTTCAATAACTCTTTGGATTAGCAATTCAAGGTGATCATTTTTTTCCTACTGAAAAGAAACCAAAACTCACTCCTTCAGTTGCTTGGTTAACTTTACAACCTGAGACGCTAGAGACATGCACGTCTCTACCACCACTAGGTAACGGGAACACATGGTATGCCCATGCCGCTCAGCACTTTGGGAGGGTTTCTCTCCTGCATGATTCTGCATCGTGACATTTGCTCCATATTCAACCAAAGTCTGCCAAAAAAATTCAGAGAAATTTATTTGGAAAAGTATTGTCAAAACTCTCTTGTTGTCATCACCATAATTGTCCTCCACTAACATCTGTTAACAACCACCAACATCTGACATTAGGTGGGGCATTGTCCTAGTTCAGGACCCCTGAATGTGTTGTAATTTTTCTATCTGCCAAACACAACTTCTGGTCTCTTAACTCTTAGAGTGCTAAAAATCAAAGCTCATCAAGGGAGAATATTTTCTCTCTCAATTTTATGATCATCCACTATGCAAAGGTGAACCCAACACTTGCCCCTTACCCACCTCAAAGAGTGTGGAAAGAAGGAGCAATGGTGACCATAATTCCATACTGATTCTGACCTCAGAATTTTTTATTCTAGCACTTTCTCCCCTTTGTCTGCTTTCTTGGTCATCTCTTTTTCTTTTTGCCATTTTGCTTGTCCCTGCCCTCTTTTTCTCTCTTACAATCTAGAAACCACCTCTTCTCAGATTCTTCTATTAGTGCTATTTTTCATAACTTGAGGGCTAGTTATTAAACAGTCCAAGAAGAGAAATTGTTTCTCTTTAGTGGGGATTAATTTTAAATTTACTAGAGGTAAAAGACCACATCTAGTAGGCAATACTGATTTATTTCCTTTGAATTTCATCTCAATATATATATTTTTAAAGACTATGGGAAGTATGCCTATAATTCTCTACAAGTTTTTGAAGGGTTGATGCAGTGTTTGGTTCTTTTCCAAGTCTACTCTCATTCATCCCTCACGTGCAGTCAATTGACACAGCATAATTAATTCTACATCCACTACCTCTCTTACATGCATCTGCTCCTCTCTATGTACATGACAACTCTAGTTTAAGCCTTCATCACCTCTAGCCTTAACTACTACAATAACTTCTGGTTTGGATCATATGTATCCCATCTCCCCTCCCTAATGTATCTTCCACCCAGTGAGGAGTTTGATAATCCTAAAGCACAAGTCTGACCACTTCATTCCTTGGATTATGAAACTTCAGTGGTTTCCTATTGCCTCTAGGAAAAATACAAACTTCTTTGGCAAACAATCCACAATCCATTATACATATATACACATAGTTCAATATAATTATATATAGATTACACTCATCATTACACATATATGAGCACATCATATGTGCAGATTTGAAGTGATTGGATCATATACTCTATTGTCTTCTGTCACATTTGCTAGGAATGTTAATTTAATCCACATATTGTCCCCTCATTCTTATGTTAACTATTTGCTTCTTATTCTCAACACTGATTTTCATTATTTGATAGATTTCTCTCTCCCTCCAAGAAACCCTGAAGTGAGAACCTGGCCTACCTGTATACATCCTAGGTACCCATGCTGTGATGTTACATGAACTGCACTGTTACCATCTTGGTCAACTTCATCCAAAGAGATCCCTTGTTCTTGCATAAACTGAAGAAGCCAGAGAAGGATTTTTTCCTACAAAATAACAAGTCACATGGAAATTAGTAAGATCACATGTAAAGAAAATAAGCAGAAATAATGAAAAGGAAAAACAAAAGTCCATGTAGAGAAACTTAGAAACAAACAAGTTTTGTGTCACAAAAGAATATTCTGATGAGGTTGGAATTGCAAATTGATAAACATTTGTTGAAGAGAGTTAAAGAGTCCTGTATCCCTGTTTGAATAAGTAAGAAAATTTAGAAAAAAATCCAAGTTAAAACCTGAGAAGGAACTTCAGTGCTAGAGGAGATCTCAGAATTTATCTTGTTGAATCCTCTTATTTTACAGATGAAGAAACAAACAGAAGCCTCCAAAAGTAAGACAATATGCCCAAAGTTACATAGTTCCTAGTAGGAAAGCTAGCTTAAAATTTAGGGTTCCTGGTTCCTAGTTCTTTGTTTTCCAACTACTCCAAAAAAGCCTTAAGAATTTTCTGAGAATGTTACAAAACTTGTGAAAAATAGCAAATTCTATTTTGATGAGTGTCATTTATATTTACACTTGAAATCCACCTCCATTTCTTTCCACTGTTAAGAGGAACACTAGAAAGAGTAGGACCAGAATGTCTTGGAGAAACAGGTTATGTAAGAAATCACTAGGGATAACAAATTGGAATCCCTTGTGATTTCATTAGACTGAATGTCAGTGTTATTTTAAGGGTTATTTTTACTTTTAAAAAATTTCCATTACAAAGTAGGGTAAACCAAAGCTGTGAACATCAGCCTCCACAGGCAAGATGGTAAGAATGCTTTGCTATAACCCATTTCTGTGGTATTTCTATGTTATATTTGGCTCCCAGAAAAAGTAGGGGAATGAGAGTATATTACATTGGTTTAAAATAGAAAAATTAAATATAAAGTTTAAATAAATATAAAAGGGGTAAGAACAACAGTCCACATTTGAATGGGTGGAGTTTGACATTTTAAAAGATTGTGCATTTGAAACAACCTTGAACTTCTTTTTATTTTTGGGTTCTTCTCCTTCTACACCCTCCCCCCCATTATTTGTTCTTACTGGTCATGAACTTTTATACTTTTCTGGATTAAATTTGTCTTCACCTTCAGAACATGCCAACTAATCTGCTAAAGGAATGTTGGATGAAAATAGCAAACTCCTTTAAAGTCATTTATGCAGGGGAATGGGTCAGTGTTTGAAAAGGGGCAAAACATCAAAAATGGACTGAACATTTTTGCACTGGAGTTTTTCCAAATGAGCAAGTGGGAAGTGAGGTCCCCTACAGAGAAAGAAAATTATAATGACTTCCACAGTACCGAAAACCCGCTATGAATGTACATAAGGAGAGTTAAGTGTTGGTAAGCCAAAAAAGGCACAGAAAATGCTGCTGCCCTACTGAGACCCTACAGAGGCCATGTGAAGGTGAGGCATAAGGGATGAGAGATTGGGGTTTCAAGAAGGGTTAGAGAAGGAATCATAAGGTTAAACCTCCTTTCTTCAGTGGAAAGGCAGAAATAATTGATTTTGGTTTGGACCAGGTGATAGCTAACAAACATGCTTGGGGAGATAACTTTTCCTAGCATATCTTTATGTGATGGCTTCCTTTTCTTCTTTTTTGGAAATACTTTGGTTTGACAGCCAGTATTTATATGCTGTGATCAGTAGCTTCTGGAAAGTAAGAATCACAGCATCTTTGAACTGAAATGAACTCAGAAATCATCAGATTCACCCCAAATCTAAGCAGGACTCTCCACTACAGCATCTCTATCCTCAACATCACTAACATGTATATAGTGCTTTAAGGTTTGCAAAGTGCTTTATGTATATTGTAATTTAATCTGCACAAGAGAATGAGGTGAATGCTATTATTATCTGCTTAAGTCATAATTCATAGTCTATTTATGCATCCCATTCCATTTTTGGACATAGGGTTTACATCTAATTTTTAGGAAGCATTTCATTATACTGAACTGAATCTTGCCTTCTTATAGTTCCACTCCCATCTCTCCACCCTCCCTATTTCATCTCAGTTTTGGCCTCTAGAAACAGAAGAGGTCGAGGTTGAATGCTTCTTTTTTTTAAATTTATTTATTTATTTTTAGTTTTCAACATTCACTTCCCTAAGTTTTAAATTTTTCTCCACCTCCCTCTCCTGCCCCCTCCCCAAGATGGTATGCAATCCTATATAGGCTCTTCATATACATTCTTATTAAACATATTTTCATATTAGTCATGTTGTATAGTTGAATGCTTCTTTCACATGAATTCCTTCAAATAAATACTTGAAGGCAGTTATCATATCTCTCCTAAGTCTTCTCTTCTCCAGGCTAAGGATATCACATTCTTTCAACCTATCTCTTCCCCTCATTTTTGTTGCCTTCTTTTGGACATTGAGCTCATCAAGCCCTGGCATCTAAAGATTCTGGGCACAGAACTGAACAGGATACTTCAGATGGGGTTTTACAAGGGCAAAGTGCAAAAGCATCAGAATCCTGGCTCTGTCACTTACTACCTCAGAGATGCTAAACAAGCTATTGTCTTCTTTGGACCTCAGTTTCCTCATCTTTAAAATGAGGCGTGCTGGACTAGAAAATTCAGGGCTTGTTAAACTTTTCCTGCTTGATATTCCTTCAGCACTTTTATTCAGGCTATTTAAAAATTTTTTTTCAACATTCTCTTCCATAAGTTTTGAATTTTCTCCCCCTCTCCAAGTCAGCATGCAATCCGATACAAGCACTCTATATACACTCCTATTAAACATATTTTCTTTTTTTTTTGAGGGGAGAAGGCCCAAGATCACACAGCTAGTACATGTGTCAAGTGTCTGAGTCCGGATTTGAACTCAGGTCCTCCTGGCTCCAAGGCCAGTGCTCTGCTCACTGTGCCATCTAGCTGCCCCCAATTAAACATATTTTCACATTAGTCATGTTGTATAGAAGAATTAGAATGGATAGGAGTAACCACAAGAAAGAAAAACATAAAACAAAACAAAACAAAAAAAAACCCAGTATGTTTCGATCTGCATTTGGACTCCATGTTTCTTTTTCTGGATGTGGATGGCATTTTCTGTCATGAATCTTTTGGAATTGTTTTAGGTGCTTGCATTGCTGAGAAGAGCTAAGTCTATCAAAGTCAGTCATCACACACTGTGGCTGTTGTTGTGTACAATGTTCTCCTAGTTCTGCTCACTTCACTCTGCATCAGTTCATATAAATCTCTCCAGGTTTTTCTGAAGTCTGCCTATTCATCATTTCTTATAGCACAATAGTATTCCATTACATTCATATACCACACCTTCTTCAGCCATTCCCCAATTGATAAGCATCCCCTCAACTTCCAGTTCTTGGCCACCACAAAAAGAACTGCTATAAATATTTTTGTACATGTAGGTCCTTTTCCCATTTTTATGATCTCTTTGTAATACAGCCCTTTAAGTGGTATTGCTGGGTCAAAGGGTATGCACATTTTTATAGCCCTTTGGGCTAGTTCCAAATTGCTCTCCAGAATGGTTGGATTAGATCACAACTCCACCAACAAAGAATTAGTATTCCAATTTTCCCACATCTTCTCCAACATTTATCATTTTCCTGTTTTGTCATGTTAGCCAATATGATAGGTGTGATGTGGTACCTCAGAGTTGTTTTGATTTGCATTTCTCTAATCAATAGTGATTTAGAGCATTTTTTCATATGACTATAGAAAGCTTTAATTTCTTCCTCTGAAAACTGCTTTTTCATATCCTTTGACAATTTATCAACTGGTGAATGACTTGTATTCTTGTAAATTTGACTCAGTTCTCTATATATTTTAGAAATGAGGCCTTTATCAGGGAGTTGTAAAAATTCTTTCCCAGTTTTCTGCTTCCCTCCTAATCTTAGCTGCATTAGCTGTGTTTGTGAAAAAACTTTTCAATTTAATGTAATAAAAATTATTCATTTTGCATTTCATAATGTTCTCTATCTCTTGTTTGGTCATAAATTCCTCCATTCTCCCTAACTCTGACAGATAAATTATTCCTTGCTCCCCTAATTTGTTTATAGTATTAACATTTATACCTGAATTGTGTACCCATTTGGACGCTTTTGGTATACGGTGTCAGACTTTGGCCTATGCCCAGTTTATGCCATACTGTTTTCCAGTTTTCCCTGCAGTTTTTGTCAAATAGTGAGTTCTTATCCCAGACGCTGGGGTCTTTGGGTTTATTAAACAGTAGATTACTACAGTCATTGACTACTGTGTCTTGTGTACCTAACCTATTCCACTGATCTATCCCTCTATTTCTTAGCCAGAACCAAGTAGTTTTGATGACTGCTGTTCCCTTCAGCACTTCTTAAACTGGGAGTTTAAGAAGAGCTGGTAGAAGACTCTAAGGTCCCTTTCAGCTATTGATCTGTAATACTACAGTCTTCCTTGTTCCAAGATTACCTTAACTATTTTGGATGCCTTCTCATTGTGCTGATTCAAACTAAAACCCCAAGAACAATTTCACATATATTGTTTTCTAACTATCATTTTACTGTAATTAATTTTGAAAACTCAAGTGCAAGGATTTATACTTATACTAGAGTAACGCAACATAACAAACAGTTTCCTGTACCTTTTGGGTAAGTAGCAATGTTATGAAGGATAGAGAGAAGGGCTGAACCTGTGGTAAGGAACCTCCTCAGCATTTTTCATCAGCATTTTTTTTTGCAACTTAAGAGTTGCCTCAAAGCACTCATCACCTCACACCTAGACAACTGCAATAGTCTGCTGCTTGGTTAGCTTGTCTCTTCCCACTCCAATTAATCCTTCAGTTCAGCCACCAAAGTGATTTTCCTAAAGCACAGATCAGACAGTGTCACCTCCCTAACTCAATAAACTCCAGCGGCTCCCTGTTGGCTACAGTTCAAATATAAATTGCTCTATTTGGCATTCAGAGCCCTTTATAACCTAGCCTCCTCCTGCCTTTCCATTCTTTTTACACATTACTCCCTAACAAGTACTCTTTGATCTAGTGACAATGGTCTCCTGAGTGTTCCATGAACAAGACACTTCATCTCGTGTCTCTGTGGATTTTCTTTGGCTGTCTCCCAGGCCTGGAAGGTTCTGCCACCTCATCTCTCTCTACTGGCTTCCTTTAAATTTCCACTAAAATCTCATCTTCAACAGGAAACCATTCCCAACCCTTCTTAATTCCAGTGCTTCCCTTCCTTCAATTACTGTCTGTTTTTTTCTGTGTGGCTGAGGGGAGTGCTGTGGAGTGCTTAGAAGCTTGGTCAGGCATCCAAGACACCAAGGTCATCCACCACGTCCTGGGATATTGCAAGCTGTCTTGACTTTTGTCTTGCCACTGAACTTCGATGACTCGGGAAGGGAGAATGAGGCTGACGACTTTGTGCAACTCAGCCTCACTTAAATCCAGTTCATGCACAAGTCAAGACGTCACCCATGGTGTTGTTGGACCTCTTCAAAAATGAAGGACAAACAAGAATGTTTCCTATGTGTAGCTTATTTGTAGATATTTGGCCACTTGGTTTCTTTGAACTCCCCTAAGGGCAAAGAGTGTCTTTTGCCTCTTTTTGAAAGCTTTGCACCTAACACAGTGCTTGCCACATAATAAGCATTTAATAAATGTTTATTGACTCATTGACTTGCTTGCCTAGGATGATACAGTCAGTATGTGTCAGACAGGCAGGACAGAAACCCTGGCCTAGAGGCCAGCTCTCTATCCACCATATCATGTTGCCTCTAGTGATAAAAAAAATTAGTGTTAAATAGTTTCAAGTGGAATAAAAAGAACCTTTAGAAACTTTATTTATCCTTTAGCTAGCCCAACGTTTGACACAGATTCAGTGGGTTAATAAGTATGTGTGCAAAGAATGAAATTGCCAAGTAATGATAATAACACTTGCATAGCTCTTACTATGTGCCAGGCAGTATGCTAAGAGCTTTACAATTATTTTCTATTTTATCTTCACAACATTGAGAGATGGGTGCTATTCCTATTCTCATTTTGCAGATGAGGAAACTGAGGCACACTAGGGTTCAGTGACTTGCCCGAGGTCAAATAGCTAGTAATGTTTTGGTTTGAACTTAGGTCTTCCTGACTCCAGTACCAGTGTTTTACCCACTATCCACTGACAAGTGAGAGACTACAAATGATGAAGGGTGGGCTACCCAAGATGATTAAAATATAACTTGAGTCCTCCTGATCAATTGGTTGTCCCCTTATGTTAAATCACAGATTCACTGAGGTAGAAGGGCCCTTAGAGATCATACTTTCACAGGATCTCATTTCTGCCACTTAATGAGCTGTGTGATGCTCTGTAAGTCATTTCACTTCTCTGAATTTTCATTTTTTTCATCCAGAAAAAGAAGATAATGCTGTGAGGAAGGTACTGAAAGAACTGGTAGAAATGATTATGGAATCATTGTAAGTAACAGTTGAAAGATCATGGAAAACAGGAAAGGCACCGCAAAGTCTGAGAAGGGCAAATGTCCTGATTTTCAAAAAAGACAGTAGAACAGAGCCTGCAAATTATAATAATAAGCCCATTTGGGGAAGGAACTTACCAAAGGAGTAGCTTGCTTATGTGAGGCTTGCTTGTAGGAAGACTTTCATACCATTTGGTACTAAACTAATGAGGCACTGAGTCACGAGGGTTGTGATGCCTCTGGCTCTGAGAAATGTATATATATTCTGAGGTTGGTATTTTGCTTTGAGGGTTTGCTTATGAGAAGGACCTTTTGATTCCTTGGACAGGACTCTGAGTAGCCATTTGTTCAGAGCACCCCCATTCCCACCCCCGCTACTCAGATGTAGTGGTGCTCCCCCTATCCAGTGATATACATAGGTGGTTGTATTACTTTGATCAGACAGCTGGAGCCCTGTCTGTTAGTCTTCATGATAATTTCTCTGCTTGCATTTTCTCTACTTGTATTTTCTCTGCTTGTATTTTCTGTTTGTATTTTCTCCACATTCAGGGTGCTGACCTTTCCCCTGAACTAGTGAATGTAATTAAAGTAAGACTGTTGACCCCTTAAAAGTTGCTTTCCTTTAAGAAAAGCAGAGCCTGTGGTAGCAGGCCATCCTGAGTGTGCCAGGGTGCTTGCTGTTACAGGATCCCCAACAATGTTTTCAAATACATGAGGGGCTATCATGTGGAGTGGGTATTAGGCTTGTTCTGCTTGCCTCTAGAGGCCAGAACCTGGAGTGATGAAGACAGGTTTGTCTTCAGGCACATTTTGTCTTGAAATCAAGAAAAAGTTTTAGAACTGTCCCAAAGTGAAATGGGCTACCTCCAGGGCTTGATGGGTAACCTCTCTGGAGCTCTTTCAGGCAGAGGTTGGATGATCATTTGTCAGGGATGTTATAGTGGGGATTCTCTTCATGTATAGGTTAGATTAGATGACCATTAAATTCCGTACTAACTCTTGAATTCTGCAACTCTGACTTTATCTTTTATCAAGCCAAGGAACTAAACTCTCATGCATTATCTTTTGGAACTCAACCATTTCCCATCTCTGTCAGGTGATTATTAAGGTAGATGAACAAATCATTTTGCCACTATCATTTATGTTTAATGTAGATTTTTGAGTCCCCATCTAGGATCAGAGTGGATGTGTCTCTTCCACATTTTTAAAGCTCATTTGAAAAATTTGCTGTTTTTTTTTATAAATGGAGTAAGGAAACAGTATATTACCATTTATAATAAATGTAAGTTTTTTATATGCTATGGGTATATCTAATGATATAGGCTGTACCAGCTAGATGTTTATTGAAAATGCCTAGCTAGGGGCAGCGAGGTGGCACCATGAGTAGAGCACCAGCCCTAGAGTCAGGAGGACCTGAGTTCAAATCTGGCCTCAGACACTTGACATACTTACTAGCTATGTGACCTTGGGCAAGTCACTTAACCCCAATTGCCCTGCCCTCCCCCCCTCCAAAAAAAAAGAAAATGCCTGGCTGACCCATTCATAAGGTCTACTAATAATTGTTACTTATGATCTAATAATCCCAAATAGAAATGGTTACCAGTCAGAAAGCTTTAGAATTCCTCCAGGCTTGGTAAAAAAGCAAAAAAGAAAAAACCTTAAGAACTGGCTTCATGTTTAATATGTGCAAATGTTGAGTAAGTCAGGGTCCCTGACAGGAATTGTAACAGTGTGAATTTTAAACTCTATGGGCACTCAAGAAAGTTATTTTGTTAACAGGTACAAACAACTAAGAAAAGAAAAAGAGTTCAGTTCAAATTATTAGAGTTGATGAAAGAATTACAAATGATGCTCTATTTAAATCAGTGTAATAATTGTTCTTCCTTCCTAAGTAGCTTAGCCTCTACATATAAGTGAAGATTGATCAATGAATTCATTAGTTAAGGCTTTACTTACATTGTCAATGCTAGTTATTTGTTTATTTGAACTAAACTCTCATGCTTATTAGTACCTGCCAGTAAAAGATAATGCCCTTGAGTTTCACAAATCCAAGTGAATTATGTGTTTCCTGTTGGTGGAAATGGTTGAAGTGAAGATATAAGGAAGGCCCTGCTTAAATGAAGATATGATGGCTGTTCAAAAGAACTAAAAAGAGTAACCTAATTGATAAGCTGCTGATTGCTTATCCCTGTTTCTAGATATTAGCTGAATTTATACATTATATTTATTTAAATCCTGAACTTATAAATAGCAGACCAGCTATTTGGATTATCTCATAACCTTTGTGCAGGACCTCAGACTCAACAGCTTATTAGAAATAATGATTTAGCTGTACTGCAATTGAACCATGAAGCGTAAAACGGAAGGAGCTGAAGGAATTATTTTCCTTATTTAAAAAATAATAATGATGACTGTTCTTATTATTTTAATGTGAACCTTAAACCATTATATGAGTGATAGATATAGAGTGATAGTCTGTTATTATTATTATTACTATTAGCATTCATATAATATTTTAATGTTTGTATTTTATCTTCACAACAACATAGGTGCTATTATTATCCCCATTTTGCTGATGAAGAAACTGAGGCAGACAGAGGTTAAGTGACTTGTCCAAGGTCACACAGATAGGAAGTGTCTGATGCCTGATTTAAACTCAGGTTTTCCTGACTCCAGGCATAGCTCCAAGTATATGGAAAAGAAAAGATGCAGAAGTAAAAGAGAGGTATGTAATGTACAATACAGAAGTGTGTGTGTGTGTGTGTGTATGTGTGTGTGTGTGTGTGTAGGGGTCAAACTGGCTGATTCTTCCACGTACCTGCCATGCCTTCATAAATACCACAATGATGTTAGCCTGAGCAGAGCATAAGGCTATCAAGTAGAAAGCTGAGATAATTATGTTGAGAAACTGACTAACATTATGAAGTCAAAGCCAGAGTAATTAACACTTATGCAATACTAGCGCTACTGTATAATTTTGGCATAGTAAAGTGTACAGCAACAGTTATAGAATATGTCCCTCCCCCCTGCCAAAACACCCAAAACCACAATATAATTTTAATTAAGTGGAAGGCTTATCTTCCCAAGGTAGCTATGGAAAGATTAATAACTTCTCATCAAAAAGGAGGAAGAGGACGGATAGATATTTTTAGAGCAAATGATAAACAGGTTAAGAATTTACATATATATGTTTTAACAAACAACCCTCACTTCACAGAGCAATAACAGAGGTTTAAATTAGGTATTTGCTTCTGGATTCACTGAATGTAACTAAAAGTAGTTTATCTCTAAATAGAATGGCTAAGACTCAAGAGTAGAATCATAAGACTCCACGGACATCCATATAAACTACACCAACAATATGTTGACAAAGAAGTGTAGAACAAATGGCTGAATCATACAGACTTGTTTATAGCAATGGAAAAGTTTACAATGATGATTCAGGATTGCAGAAATTACAGAAGAGTTATTCTTCTAGAACTTGCACTTATCAATCAGTGCAAATTATAGAATGAAGTGGTGGATATTGTGCAACATAACTGCAGGTTCCAAAAATATAGAATCTAATGGATACCTAGAGAGACACAATTAGGCACCTAGAGTTATACACCAGAAGCTCACTATCCTTTCTAAATGAACAGATGAGAAATCCCCATATTACAAATCTTCCCATCCCCCAAAATATACTTCAGAACTTAGCAAATGAAATGTATTGGAATTGTAGCATCATTAGAGGCACAGTGACTGTCTTCCCAAAACTGCCCAGACATAACTCATCCTAAAAATTTTAAGAATAATGTTCAATTACCAAACTGAGTACTCATAAATACATGGAATAAAAAGCCTTTCAAAATATAGAGACCCACCAGAAGAAATTAAAACAGTGTGGGAAGAGGACAAAACCTTTGTCATTCCTGTTGTCCTATCTGCTCCTGGGACTGTGCTGAAGATGCTTTTAGTGAATAACTACAGAAGATGGGCTTTCATGCAATACACTTATTCAGCCACAAAGAGTGATCATTTTAATTTATTTGCGCAATAATATTCAGAAAATTTAATCTAAATTAATATTAGTAGTAACTTGTCTTTAGATGGTTTTTGAGCATCATCAGAAAAGATAAGAATGAGATGTTACTGTTGATAATAATAATAACTCACATTTACATAGCATTTTAAGAGTTACAAAGCACTACATATACACACATATATACATATATGTATGTGTATGTGTGTTATACATGTATTTAAATCTATATGTATTATGTATTTTTATATATACATACATACACACATATATTCTCTCGTTTGATCTTTGCCTCAATCCTGTGAGGAGGATGCTATTGTCTTCATTTTACAGATATGGAAACTGAGGCTCAGAGGGGTTAAGTGACTTACTATCTATGTGACCCTGGATAGGCAATTTCATCTTTCTGGGCCCCAGTTTCCTCTTCTTCAAAATGGGGAGCGAGAGTTGGGTCTGATGATTTCTAAGGTCCCTTCAAGCTCTAAATCTATGATCCTATGACTGACCTGGAGTCACATAGCCAGTAAGGGTTTAAAGTGGGATTTGAACCTAGGACTTCTAAACTTTAAGCCTGGCAATCTAGACACTATAGCATGATGCCATGTATCTATATTTGCATGAATATATGTATATAATGTTAGATACATATACATACAAATATATGTATATATACATACAAAAAGATCATGTATATATTAAAGAAGTGGTACTATAAATGGCAATAAAACAATATTATACAGACCCCATCAGCCCACATAAATACCAGTTCTTCTGTTACTATCCTTTGATATGTAACTGCAAAAAACCAGTTTCCCCCTCATTCCCTGGATCATGGGAATCACACTCAACTGCCATGTCAGCTTATGGAACCACATAACTTTGTGAATAAGATTCCTGAAAAACTAGTTCTTGAAGACTGAAGTGCTCATACATTAATCAAAAGATGATTCTTACTCTGGCTTTATATGTAAGATAAACATGGACAGCATTAATGATTCATGCCTGAAATGTGACCATGAAACAGTACAAAGAAAGGTTTTCTTTTCTGTAAGCTATTCAAAAAAATTCATGACCCACTTATGAACAAATCCCTCACATCCCTATCACTTCATATGATTAGCAGGAAGGGGTACTGAGTTTTTCCTTTATTGAAATGCTCTCCATCAGGAGAGCATAGTAGAGTAGGAAAAAAAAATAAACAAAGGAGACTCAGATTAAAAAAATCTGGTTGTGGGGGCAGCTGGGTGGTGCAGTGAGTAGAGCACTGGCCCTCGAGTCAGGAGGACCTGAGTTCAAATCTGGCCTCAGACACTTGACACTCTTACTAGCTGTGTCACTTTGGGCAAGTCACTTAACCCCAACTGCCCTTCCTCCCCACCTCCAAAAACAATTAAATTAAATAAAAAAATCTGGTTTCAATATCGGATCTGATACTTACTAGAGAAGACTATGGCCTAGCTTCTGTGTTCCGGTTTCTTCATCCATGAAATGGGGTCAATAATATTTACACTATTTTCCTCAAAAGTTTGTTGTAAGCAAAGGGTTTATAAAGTACTATGGAAACATGAATGATCATTTTTGATATTAAAGCAAAATGGCAAAAGAAAAATTGCTTTTTAGTAAAATCATTAATCCTGTGATATAAATCATGTTTATTTAGTGAGGGGCACAATGGGTAGAAAACTGGGCCTGGAGTCAGGATAAAATCTGGGCTTGTACATTTACCAGCTGGGTGATCTTAGCAAGTCATCTAACCTCTATCTTAGTTTCCTCAATTATAAAATGGGGATAACAATAAAATGGAAATAGGATTATTGTAGATCAAATGAGATATTTGTAAAGGGGTTTAAGCACAGTACTTGTCACATAGAAAGCATTTAATAAATGCTTGTTTCATTTCTTCCTTATAGTAAATATGTTTGATAACAAATATTTCTGAGTTAGATTTTGTGGAATAGTAAGAGAAAATGGAAGATACGTTTTTCTACTAAATTTATCAAAATCTTCCCTCCAAGAGCTATTTAGGTTAGTAAATATTATCCTTAAATTTTTTTTTCTCTTCTTCTTATTTACTTATTTAATATTTTTAGTTTTCATCATTGATTTTCACAAGAGTTTGAATTACAAATTTTCTCCCCATTTCTACCCTCCCCCCACTCCAAGATGGGATATATTCTGATTGCCCCGTTCCCCAGTCAGCCCTCCCTTCTGTCACCCCCCCCCCCATCCCCTTATCCCTTGCATTCTTGTAGGGTAAGATAGATTTCCATGCCCCATTGCCTGTATATCTTATTTCCTAGTTGCATGCAAAAACTTTTTTTTTGAACATCTTCTTTTAAAACTTTGAGTTCCAAATTCTCTCCCTTTTCCCTCCCCATCCCCCCTTCCTAAAAAGGCAAGGAATTCAACATAGGCCACATGTGTATCATTATGCAAAACGCTTCCACAATACTCATGTTGTGAAAGACTAACTATATTTTGCTCCTTCCTATCCCTCTTTATTCAATTTTCTCCCTTAATCCTGTCCATTTTTGAAAGTATTTGCTTTTGATTACCTCCTCCCCCTATCTGCCCTCCCTTCTATCGTCCCCCCTTTTTTATCTCCTTCCTTCTTCTTTCCTGTGGGGTAAAATATCCAATTGGGTGTGTATGTTATTCCCCCCTCAGGTCAAATCTGATGAGAACAAGATTCACTCATTCCCCCTCACCTGCCCCCTCTTCCCTTCCTATAGAACTGGTTTTTCTTGCCACTTTTATGTGAGATAATTTACCCCATTCTATCTCTCCCTTTCTCCCTCTTTCAATATATTCCTCTCATCCCTTAATTTCATTGATTTTTTTAAGATATCTTCCCTTCATATTCAACTCACCCTGTGCCCTCTGTGTCTCTATATATGTATATTCCCTTCAGCTACCCTAATACTGAGGTCTCATGAATTATACACATCATCTTTCCATGTAGGAATGTAAACATAACAGTTCAACTTTAGTAAGTCCCTTATGATTTCTCTTTCTTGTTTACCTTTTCATACTTCTCTTGCTTCTTATGTCTGAAAGTTAAATTTTCTATTCAGCTCTGGTCTTTTCACTGAGAAAGCTTGAAAGTCCCCTATTCTATTGAAAATCCATATTTTGCCTTGGAGCATGATACTCAGTTTTTCTGGGTAGGTGATTCTTGGTTTTAATACTAGCTCCATTGACCTCCAGAATATCAAATTCCAAGCCCTTTGACCCCTTAACGTAGAAGCTGCTAGATCTTGTGTTATCCTGACTGTGTTTCCACAATACTCAAATTGTTTCTTTCCGGCTGCTTGCAGTATTTTCTCCTTGATCTGGGAGCTCTGGAATTTGGCAACAATATTTCTAGGAGTTTTCTTTTTGGGATCTTTGTCAGGAGGCGATCGGTGGATTCTTTCAATTTCTATTTTACCCTCTGGCTCTAGAATATCAGGGCAGTTATCCTTGATAATTTCTTGAAAGATGATATCTAGGCTCTTTTTTTGATCATGGCTTTCAGGTAGTCCAGTGATTTTTAAATCATCTCTCCTGGATCTATTTTCCAGGTCAGTGGTTTTTCCAATGAGATATTTCACATTGTCTTCCATTTTTTCATTCCTTTGGTTCTGTTTTATAATATCTTGATTTCTCATAAAGTCACTAGCTTCCACTTGCTCCAATCTAATTTTTAAGGTAGTATTTTCTTCAGTGGTCTTTTGGACCTCCTTTTCCATTTGGGTAATTCTGCCTTTCAAGGCATTCTTCTCCTCATTGGCTTTTTGGAGCTCTTTTGCCATTTGAGTTAGTCTGTTTTTTAAGGTGTTATTTTCTTCAGTATTTTTTGGGTCTCCTTTAGCAAGTCATTGACTTGTTTTTCATGGTTTTCTCGCATCATTCTCATTTCTGTTCCCAATTTTTCCTCTACTTCTCTGACTTGCTTTTCCAAATCCTTTTTGAGCTCTTCCATGGCCTGAGAGCAGTTCATGTTTTTTTGGAGGCTTTTGATATAAGCCCTTTGACTTTGTTGACTTCTTCTGGCTGTATGTTTTGGTCTTCCTCATCAGCAAAGAAAGATTGCAAAGTCTGAGTCTGAATCTGAGTCCGTTTTCACTGCCTGGCCATGTTCCCAGCCAAGTACTTGACCCTTGAGTTTTTTGTCGGGGTATGACAGTCTTGTAGAGTAGAGAGTACTTTGTTCCAAGCTTGAGGGGATGTGCTGTTGTTTTCAGAGCTATTTCTACGCAGCAAGCTCTGCCACACCAGCGCTCCTCCTCCCCCAAGAACTGCCAACCAGGACCGGACTCAGATCTTCAGCAGGCTCTGCACTCCCGCTCTGATCTGCCGCTTAATTCCTCCCA
This sequence comes from Trichosurus vulpecula, assembly GCF_011100635.1. Classification (NCBI taxonomy): domain Eukaryota; kingdom Metazoa; phylum Chordata; class Mammalia; order Diprotodontia; family Phalangeridae; genus Trichosurus; species Trichosurus vulpecula. The sequence continues at coordinate 510,308,484 of NC_050573.1, read as the reverse complement.
CCATGTGGGCCTGGGGCTGGAAGCCACTGCAGCTGTATTTCTGTAGCTACACCACCTCTGCTGGCCCCGGGGCAGTGGCTGAACAATTGACTCTTTTCACTCTTTCCCCGCAGTTTTTCCCACTGACCGTCTCTGTTGTCTTTGGTGTTTGTGGGTTGAAAAGTCTGGTAACTGCCGCAGCTCACTGATTCAGTTCAACCTGACTCCTGGGTCTGATTGGTCCGGGAGTGGCCCACGCTGGGCTCTGCTCCACTCTGCTCCCAGCTCCGTGCGATAGACCTTACCCAGCGACTATCCAGGCTGTCCTGGGCTGGAGCCCTGCTTCCCTCCACTATTCTGTGAGTTCTGCAGTTCTAGAATTTGTTCAGAGCCATTTTTTATAGTTGTTTGGAGGGTCCGGGGGGAGAGCCCTAGAGAATTCCCTGCTTTCCAGCCACCATCTTGGCTCCATCCCCCCAAAATTTTTTAATTCACAAGCAAGCCATTAGTTTGTCCACTTTCCCAATGAAGATTTTTAAGGACAATGTGGAAGGAGATATTTTAACAGCAGGAAGAAGGTCACAGAATGGTAAAATCAGGGAATTTAGAGATTATCCAACCAAGATCTCTTATTTTACAGATTAAAAAAAGACAGGCCCAGGGAGCTGATGTGACTTTCTAAAGATCACAGTTAATTAGTAGCAGAGCAAGGATCCAGGTATCTTGGGTCTCAGTTCATTGTGTTTTTGTACTCTCCCTGCCATGCTGCAAAGAGAATGAGCATGAAGCCTGCATAAACTTAAGCTGTTTAATGAGTAACAGAATGATTCATCAGTCAGTGTACTTAATTGACTAAAGTGGCTTTTGTCCCAATTGTTTGGTCAACCAAGCATCTCAAGGGACACAGATAATGTAGAGTGGGAAAAACTGGCAAAGAGCACAACCTACTCGTTCCTTGAAGGCCCTGAGAAGATTCTGCTTTCTCTTCCCTTTTGGCTAGTTCCACTCTGCACAACCAGGCTATGAAGTAATTGCATCCTCTGAGACATCATTTGTCAAGATGAGGAAAATCAGTAGCCGTCACCCAGAAGATGACTCATAGCAGATCATGAAAAACTACTAGCTACCCCATGTTTAACGACCATGGAGTCTTTAAAGTTAGTTTTTATAAAGATACAAATCAGGTCTCGTCAGTTCTTTAAGAATGTATATGACAGGCAGAGGACAAGCAAAATTAATGAAGAAAGGAATTTTCCCTTTACCATCTCTTATAGAAGTATTTATTGAAAAAAAAAAACATCAGAAGGAGCTCATTGAAATGCCTATTGTAGGAAGAACTTGCCTGTGTTGAATCCATTAGAAAACTGCCCAAGAATAGTCTTTGTGAAAATATTTTCCTTGCTCTCTTTCCAGTATCAGCATTTCCACAAGTTATCTGGTGCATAAGTGGTTTGTGCTTAGTTAGACTGGTTGAAAAGAATTCACCAATGTAATGGACATTCTTATTTTTCCTGTCATATTTTTTTCATGGTAATGACCCCCCCCCAAATATTTATGTGCTCTGTTCCAGGTTGTAACTTATGGTGTAGGGGTCCTTAATGTTCTTGAGTTCAAATGAGATAATTTGTAAAGTGCTTAGCACAATGCTTAGAACATACTAGGAGCTTAATAAGTGCTCACTCCCTTCCCTTTCCTCTGAAGTAACAACCTGAAAACTGATATAGTCTGAAGCAAAAACAAAACAAAAATAACCTCTTCAACTAGCCTTTTAATTTCAGTATTTTCCCAAATCGAGCCAAAGATATTTCACCATTACTCAAATAGGTCTCAAAAAAGTAGTTTCTTTCCATTGCTTCCCAATAGCTTCAAAATAATTAGAAACAATGTTCATTATTCACACTGAACATGACCTACAGAAGTCACATCCATGAGATGAAGAATGCCAAATGCCTCTTTACTTACTGTACTTAAGAGTCTCAAAATAGTTATGGGCTTTCTTCCCTTTTCTCATGTAAGCCTTAGCCAAAATCTCTCCAAAGTTGTGTATAATTTTCAGTTAGTATTTATGTAGACAAAGTGAAATGGAAAATTGAAACATTTACCTCTGCTATTCACACTAAGAACAAACAACTACTATAAAAAGGGCAATATCACATATTCTAAAATGTATGCTAGGATTACTGATGTTCAATGATCAATCTCTTCAGATCATAAAGCATTGTGGATTTAAGGATGGAATAGACCTTAGAGGGGATCTAGTCCAGCTCTCTCTGAGACCCAGAGAAGTTATAGGATTCACTCCACACCACATAGTTAATAAACAGAAGAGGCAGGATTTACACCCGGATCTTTTGACTTCAAATCCAGTACTTTTACCACTAGGCAGATAAAATGATGTAATGGACCTGGAATCAGGAAGACCTGAGTTTGAATCATGCCTGCCTCAGAAACTTATCAGCTCTGGGATCCTGGGCAAGTCACTTCATCTTTCTCAGTCTCATTATCTTGATTTGCAAAATGAGGATAATAATATCACCCACCTCATAGGATAGATGAAGATCAGGTGAGAATATACAAACTACTTGGCTTAAAGTACTAAATAAATGCTAGCTATTACTAACAATTATAAATGATAGCAACTATCATCACCATGATCATCATCCCAGATCTCTTCTGTCAGCTCAATCTATCACTGCTTCTACAGCTTAATGTAAATTAGCTAACATGGTTACTCTTTCACATGCCGAGGACAGTGGGCTTCTGCAAATTTCTAGTTCTTCTTCTTCTTCCTTCCTTCCTTCCTTCCTTCCTTTCTTTCTTTCATTAACTCAGTAAGTTTGCTCACTGAACCAGTGAAGTCTGCAAGGTAACCCAAACAGAAACCAAATAAAATATAAAAGGCTCTTCATGGTATTTTTTTTACATAAAATTGGACATTTTTCTTGACCTTTGTGGATCACAGCAAATAAATGCCTCAGACCATTGTGGTAAAAGAAAATAGACTCAGCAGAAAGAACCACCAGTGAACCAGAAAGAATCTCCACTGGAAAATAATGAGGTGGCACAGTTAAACTTGAGTATAATGACTTTTTTTCCAGTTCAAATATACATATTTAATATGAGATTTCTATGCTCAGAAATGTTAATCTGTTAGAGACAACACCACAATGTATTCTTATGGGGTATGGTCATGAAGTCAGAAAAGATAGGATTTCACATATAAAAAGCATACTTTTTTTTCTTTTTTTGCCATAAACACATATGCTTAAATCTATTCAAATGAATTGTTGCTTTGGGATGCTCAGCATTCTATAGTTCCATTTTTCCCTGGCTAGCTTAAATGTACCGCTCTCAAAAGAAAGTAATGAGTTTCATCACTAGACTCAGAATGGCAATATGGGCAACAGGTCTGCTATTGGCTTCATAAGTCTCCAAAGAAGAAAACTCATGTCACTCATGGTCTTAAATAGACATACACTTGCTTATCTGCAGAAAAGCAAGTTTTCATTATAGTTAGACCAATACATTTCACATTCAAGAAGATAACCTATAAGAAAATAAACATGCATTTTGAGTGAAAGTTTTTTTTAAAGGTTTATTACTTTAAATAAAAAAAAGGATGATAACTTATAATAACCAGCCTACCTGACCATAGCAGCCTGCATAGTGAATGAGACTTGGGAAATCCTTTGAACAACTTAATTCTGCAATAGCTTCGGTTTCGCTCACCATCCATCGTACACACTCAAGCTGGCCATTCTAAATGGTGAAAAAGGAAGATTAGAAATTAGAGTGGTTTTTAATCTGAAAAACTTTTCAAAAATGGTAAACTTAGTTCTGTAAGAAATCATTTGTGAACAATGGCTTTTGCATGTGGCCTAGTTTATTTACAAGACTGTTAAGTTTGCTTCATGGTCTTGGTCATATTTCATAGCATTCAGAGCCAGAAAAGACATTAAAGAACAGACAATCCAAACCTCTCACTATAGATTAGTTAACTAAGGTCAGAGAGGCAAAGACTCTTGCTAAAAATCACTCATGTAATAAGTGGCAGAATGAGGATTTATACCGAGATCCTCTGATGCCAAAACCAGGGTTCTTGCCACTACAACACAGGTGTAGGTAAATATGTGAATGGGACTGTGCTAGGATCTCTTGCTCCAATGTTTATTCTAATCTTTGGCTGTACAACTTCCACTGAAATGATACTCCCTCAAACACTTAAAATTTTATGAGCTATTTCTATCACAGATCAGCTGTAGCTGTAACTTACAGTTACAGCATGGAAATAAAATATTTCATTATCATTTCCTTGACAAATATATTTCATTAAGTGCCTATTTTATGGTTCTAGAGTTGCCAAACTCTAGAACTTACATTGTTATTAAGTATTTAGGAATTCTTCAGAATAGCAAGTGCTGCTACGAAAAGAAGATAATGGAGACCAAAGTGTGTGTGTGTGTGTGTGTGTGTGTGTGTGTGTGTGTGATGGGGGGACATATTATATGTATGCATATATACACATGTACATTTGTATAATATGCAATATATACATGAGCATAGAAATATTGTATATATGCATGTATGTGTATATATAAACAGATATGCATATGAATACACACTATATATTTACATATATATAACATATACGTACACATTATATAATACATACATATACATAAACACATGATACCTTTCCCTCCACCCTAATTCCTTTTCAGAGTATGGATATGTTGCTGTTAAAATATTTTCCTGATAGGGATATTAAGGACTCTGAAACAACAAATCATAAAAGAGGTCTTCTTTCAGTCTTTTAGTTAGGGATTGTTCATAAATGAGGAAACAACATTTTCTAACAATCTCAATATTTATATTCACTTTAATAATTATTTATATCAAAGTTCATATCTACTCTTATAACTACTCAATGAATTCAACCAGGGAAATGTATTACTTTGTTTTACATATTAGTGGAACTGTATTAGCAAGGCAATAAACATAACATCAATAATAATTGTGAATAACGCCTTTGTAATTCTGTATCGCAAAATATGAGAGACTCTCCATATAGAAGGTAGAAGAAGTAGAACATTTATTCAGACACCAGAGAACCAAATCCCATAACCAATAAGACCAGCCTATCTCCCAAAACCAATAAGCCCACTTTATCATAACAGCAAGGAACTTAAAATACAATATCAAGCATGGAGCCATCCCATAACCTTCCAGCCTCTGCTGGGGCCTTGCCACCAGCAATCACTCACAGAACAGCATACTCTCTCTCTCAGCTCTAACTACTCTCCCTGAGCATTTCCTATGACACACTTTCCTTTTCCTCTTAGCAAGCTCCTCCTACCACATGTGACTTAGGCTTCCTATGACTTAAGCAGGTCACATGGCCTATTAATGGGTGGAAAAGATCTTCAAATCTAAATTATTATTACAGGAACCTGTAAGTCACTAATGGAGCTTTGAGTTTACAAGGACCAGGTTCAATGCTGAAGACTTTTCAGTGATAATATTCATTAGTTTAAGGTAGCTTAAGTGGCACAGTTAATAGAGTATTGGGCCTGAAGTCAGGAAGACTCATCATCCTGAATTCAAATCTGACCTCAGACACTACTTGTGTGACCCTAGGCAAGTCATTTAATTCTTTTTGCTTCAGTCTCCTCACCTGTAAAATGAGCCAGAGAAGGAAATGGTAAACCACTCTAGTGTCTTTACCAAGAAAGTCCCAAATGGGGTCACAAAGAGTCAGGCACAACTGAACAATAAAATTCTTTAGCTTAAAAATGGTTATTAAATAGCAGTGACTCAGAATGCTTATTTTTTAATCTACTAAGGTAAACATTTATAAGAAGCCTACTATGTGCCAAATGCTGTGCTAAGTGCTGAGAATACAAATAAGAAAAAAGGTAGACAGTCCCTGCCCCCCAAAGAGCTTCCTATTAAATGGAAGTTGGAGGGAACAATACACAAAGGGAAGCAGAAAAGAGAGATGAGTGTCAAAGGGTACTTGGCAAAGGGGTATGATGAAAAGGATCGTAGAGTCTAAAACAAGTGGAGCATGCAATGGCAAATGAAGAGATGGCTGGCATTTTGAGCCCTTTGTAGAAGAAGACTGCAGGAGAAGGTTTTTGCTTTGCCTTCCAATCCTCCAATCAGAAGCAACTTAAAGTACTGATGAGGTGTGTGTAGCAATCTCTAATGAACAGCAGAGCAGCTGGTGACAAATGAATCTTATCATGTACATTTGCTATTGTATTTATTGTTATATATACATATAAATGTATATATATATATATATATATTTGCTGTGACTCCTTGTACTATTAAGTGATGATGTTTATTTTGCTGTGATGTGTAATTCCAGATGTCAAGTGTATGGCAGCTGATTTTGAATGGGACCACAAAATTCCTAACCCCAGGTAAGAATGTAACCTGGTACCTCTCTGACATGGAGTAATACATGCTGAAGCTTTGACTTTGTCAGGATCCATGTAGGGAAGAGGGATTGAGTAAGCGTTAAAGGAATAGTGTTGGTTTTACGTTTTTCACCCTAAAAGAGAAATATCTTAAAAAGTAAAGCCTGGGGTGATTGAGGACACTGGGCACATGATGAGCATTTGAGTTTAACTGGATGATCTGAGCAAGAGGATACAGAGGAGAAGCAGCAGATATGGTCAATATGGCCACAGACATGGCTCTAACACAGTGCCAGCCACCCAAGCCAGATGGAATAGTGTGAGGCCATATCTAGAGGAGACTGATTTTTTCAAGCCATCCCACAGAGAGCTGATAGGAATTGGTGATGTGGCTGCCTCTCCTACTCTTTCCTTGCCTCCATTGCTTTTTCCAACCTAAAATTACATAGCACAGACATGACACAGGAGGCCCCTACTAACCCCTCCAGAGGTTGTATGGGCAAAACCATATGGAATTAAATGCAGAGGGGAAGGCAAAAAATGCCAGACAAGTGCAATCAAGGCTACTTACTGCAGGTTCTTTGCAGTTCTGCCTGCTCTGCCTGAATAACATAAAATGCTGGTTGGCTTTGTCATCGGTACACTTTGTGTTGACTATATTGTTGATCCAGTCTACATAGTCTCTCCTTTGTAACAGGTTGAATTAATTTCTGGAACATGGTAGATCCAGCTGTGTTCTTTTACACCTTCTCCTCCCCCTACTCCCATTACTAACATCTGTCCTTCTCTGTGCATGCACTTGTTAATATTACAGTTTGAAAAAGATTTACACTATAGTGATAATGATATCTCACACATATAGCATGTGATTATGCTTTCTAAATGCTTCCCACATTCATTATCTCATTTTAACCTGACCAAAAAAAAGCAAAAAGTTCCAAATTTTATAGAGGCTTAAGGTATATAAAGAGCTATTTTTTGTCACAACCAGGTGAATTAGAAAGGTCTGGTCTTCTTATCCCAATTGAAGAGATAAGGAAACTGTGATAGAGATTAAGTGATGTGCCCCAGGGGCACAAAGCAAGTTAGTGATGCTACTAAAAGTAAATATCAGAGTCTATTTTCACCACATCACCTTTTCTGGCCTAAAAAAATGAATGGATGGATGGATGGATGAATGGATGAATGAATAAGTGGCACTATATTTTGATTTTTAAAAACAGATACTCAACCTGATTTCCATACTGCCTAACTGTATCCAGAAGGCATCTAATTCTATACTTCTTGTGGACCTGTGAAGTAGATTTCACTTCCTTGATAACTTTAATAGCATTAGTTCAGTATTTGCATCAAGAGGGCACTCAATAATCATAAATTTCAGAAGCCTAGATTAGGGCCTTCTTGCTTTGGCAAGGACTCTATGAGTGAGAGAATTATCATCTGCTACCTTCCTATATCTCTTTCTCAATTACTTTTAATTTGATGTTCTAATTAATTCAACTTTCTCAGATCATCTGAGCAGCTTCTAAATCCTTTGTGCAAAGTTTGTGTGACTTTCCCAGCAGAGCCTTATTAATTATGTGAAAAAAAAAACACCATCTGGAAACCAAGATTAAAACAAGGTCCTAAATGAGAAGAATCTGGCAAAGGACTTAATTGAGTATTTAAAAGATATCAAAGTCCACCCTTGATGAATGAGTGTCTTTTAAAGAGTATTCATTTGGCTGAGGTTGGTCAAGAGTAATGAGGTTCCTAGAGTCGTTGACAGTAGGTCTGAAAGACTTAAAGCCATATAATTCCAGAAATAATAAACAAACATAAGATCTATTCCATTTATCAAATAATTTTTACTTAGAAAATAAAAAAACCATAATTCCCCTTTCCAGTCTATCAAGGTTTTGGAAACAGAACATTTACATGGTGATTACAATGGAAAATCTAGAAAATGTCCAAGAAAAAGCCTAAAATTTTGACTTACATTAGTTATAATGATGCAAGTTTAATTTTATGCATGTGACAGTTAAGGCCCATAGTTTCAACAATAATATATTTCCAGTAATGCTAGTAATGACACATGATTGCAAATCACACAGTGATGTCCAAAGAATCAAGAGAAAAATGAATAGATGCACAGTGCGCATAACTAGGTTGTAGCATATTATAAGTTACAATTTACATGTCAGAAGCAATAACAATATGAAGGACATGTGTAATTAAAAAAGGAGATAGGGCAGATAGGTTATGGAAATGAGGGAAAACTGATGGGCACCCTGACTCTTGTGCTGATATTAACAAATGATTAAAGGATCTAAAGAAAGGTCGATAGCAACAACAAATAAAACACCTTGATTTGTAGAGTTTTTGTGTCTCTATTAAATAATGGAAGAGCTCCATTACTAAAAGTATGTATGTTTCAATGTCAGTCAGTCAGTCAGCCAATAAACATTTATAAAGCATTTACAATGTGCCGGCCACTAGGCTAAGTGCTGGATATACAAAGAAAGACAAAAGACAGTCCTGGCTTTTGAGGAGCTCAGTGAATGAGTAACACATCCATAAATCCTTAGGGGATAATTTATGGAAGGACTGAGGTGAGATGGATGAGTTGCAACATATATTGGTAGAAGAAATACCATCATCAGTCAGTCGGTGAGTCAGTCATTTATTAAGCACTTACTTATGCGCCAGGCACCGTGCTAAGAGCACAGGATCCAGAAACATGGATATCAGTCTCATATCCCAAATACTCAGATATAGTTTACAAAAATTTATTCCAAGTTACAGTTTGCAACAGAAGTTAATTTCATTTTAGTCATAACACCAAAATCAAAATCTTGTTTTCTTAGCAATGAAGTAACATTGGACCTTACACAGTTTTCTAAAACGCTAGAGGGGCATGAATTAAGACAGTCAAAATGGAATTGGATTGATATTTCACAGAGAAAGGGCCTTCTCATAACCTAAGACTCCACATATTAATAATACATTAACATATTAATTCCACAGAAAAAGAATCTACTCATAACTCACCAGGAGCTTACTCCTACTTAATCATGAAGACAAGCCAGTTTCATTATGAACCACCTGTTCATCCACTCAGCCTGAAAATTTATGGGGACAGAACCATGGCTGAAGCCTCCCTCCTCCTAAGCTATTTCACTTTCCCTCATTTGCTACCCTTCTCTACTTTATATTAAGCATTAATAACTCATAATTCTATCATGTTTTCAGGTTTACATAGCACCTTCCTCAAAATAATGCCAATGTGGCCCAAAGTATAGGAAGCATGCCCATTTTATAGATGATCAAATTGAAGCTTGGTGAATTGAAGAGAAGGAGATCCTTCTTATGTAAAAGTTTGCAGTTTCTGCTTAGGGAGTGTCATCTCATACAAAATGATCATAGAATCACAGATTTTAGAATAATAAAGAACTTCAGAGAAACTTGCCTCTGGCACTTTCTAACTGCTTGTCCTTTAGTTGTCGTCTGACAACGTTGGACTCAATACACTCTAAGGTTCCTTTCAGCTCCAAATTTGTGTTCATGTGACAATAAGATCCCTGAACCAATTCCCTATTTTACACATGGAGTAACTGAGTTCCAGAACAGGGGAGGGATTTGCTCATGATCACCCAGCTACACAATGGCAGTGGTCTTATAAAAAGTATCATAGTATAGAATAAGGCTTCTTAAACTTTTTCCATTCACAACCTCTTTTAGTACTTCTTAAACTGTGGATCACTGTGGGAAGAAGTGCTGGGAGTACATGGACACAAGATCTGGGTTCAAATGTGAATTCTTCTACTACCTGGGCATCTTTTGCAAGTCAATTGGCCTCTGAGTCTCTATTTTTCTGTTAAGGATAATATAGAAAAATATCATTCGTCTGACCTATACTATTTTGTATCTGCATCTTTCAGGGAAAGCCAAAGGACTATTCATCATTCTGCAACTTTACACCTACGAGAAAAACTTCACTTGTTCATCGACTTTCAGTAATGGAAAATATCCGTTATTTAATAGAGGCACAAAAGCAGTCAAAATCAAAGGTTTTTTGGAACAGTTTGGAGTAGAGGAAATAAAATCATGTAAACTGGAATTGAATTTGCATGTTAACACTCCTTTTCCTTATGAATATAATATATAGATCAGATTTCACTTATAGAGGTCTCACTCATAATCAAAGCAAAAACATCCCTCATGCATTCTTAGAAGTTCAATATGAACTTGAAGAAACGCATTCCTTCTATTGAAGAGAAAAAAAGGTCCCTGCGATGTTTTCAAATAATTTTTTTAACCAAAACCAAGAGAGCTCCACCTCAATTTAAAGAAGTACAATACATGGAAATCCAGATTTACCAACAATATACTGGATAGAGACACAGACAGAAACATGATAAAGGGAGAGGGAGAGGGGGGGAGAGGGGGAAAAGGGGAGGGGGAGGGAGGGGGAGAGAGAGAGAGAGAGAGAGAGAGAGAGAGAGAGAGAGAGACACAGAGAGAGAGAGAGACAGAGAAAGCGCACACAAATGAGCAAGAGAGTTAGAGTGTAAGTTCCTTGTGAGTAGAGATTATTTTGTTCTTTGTACTTGTATCCCAAAACACCTAGTACAGTGCCTGGCACATAGTAGGCACTTATGGAATGTTTTTCATTGATTGAATGTGTGTGTGTTTGTGCTTTTCTTTTTACAGAAATGTTTATGATTTGTGGATTGACATGGATTCTCCCTCATCAGATTTCAACCTCTTCTTGTCCCTTTAATAATTGATCTTTCTTAGATTTTAATGGCCAAAATAAAATCCATCACTTGGTGAGCAATCTATATTGCTTAACTAGGTTAGCCTGAGGACAACATACACGCAGTCCATTGTTATGCTTGCACCATTAAAATACCTCCCAGTATAGTAGACACAGGTACAGACTGTCTGAACTTCTCTGCCAGAGCCTTCCAGAATCTAGAATTATATTTCCACAAGATGGTAGAGTGGATGATTTGCTTTATGAAAGGATGCATAATAGAATGTATTTAAAAAGCAGACTCCATGGCAACTTTAAATAAGAGTAATTTTTAAAATTCAATTTCCAAACTGGTGCTGTAGTGTAGGGTATGCTTGTAATCTGTGCTTTCAGGGAGCCTGAGGCTGGTGGATCTTTTGAATTTGGGAGTTCTGCATTACAGTAGGCTAAGTCAGGTGTCTACACTAAGTTTGGCATTAATATGGTGAGCCCTCAGGAAAGGTGGGAGTAGGGGGACAGCAGCAGGTTGCCTAAGGAAGAATGAATCAGCCAAGCTCATAAAGAAGCAGGTTAAAGCTCTTATACCTGGAGTTGGACTTGGATGGTGAATAGACCTAGCACTTCCAAACTGAGCAAGATAAGTCCAGGGTCTTCCTCCCTCCCTCCCTTCCTCTCTTCCTCCCTTTCTCCCTTTCTTTCTTCCTTCCTTCCTTCCTTCCTTCCTTCCTTCCTTCCTTCCTTCCTTCCTTCCTTCCTTCCTTCCTTCCTTCCTTCCTTCCTTCCTTCCCTTCCTCCCTCCTCCCCTCCTTCCTTCCTTTCCTTCCTTCCTCTCTTTCTCTTTTTTCTTTTTTAAAGATGATAGGTGTATTATCTCATGTATCAAGCAAGGTATATCTTTTAAAGCAGTTGGTTTATTGTATTTCATTATTTAATTATGTGATTGATTTCATATTTATGAATCCTTCCCTAGTGTCTTTCAAGTCTCAAATAAAATTTCCACTTTCTGTAGGAAGGCTTTTCTGATCCCTCTTCATTATGGTGCCTTCCAAGACTATCTCCAGTTTATCCTGTACATATCTTTTTTTACATAGCTGATTGCATGTTGTCTCCCTTATTAGGTTGTGAGCTCCCTGAGAGCAGAGACTTTTTCACCTTTCTTTGTGTATTTCCATTGTTTAGCCCGCCTGGCACATAGTAGGCACTTAATAAATGTTTAATGACTGACTGATTGAAGAGTTAAGCTTCCTGTAACTAAGGCACTATATTGCTGTTTTCTTGAAGCAAATTCTGCTGAAGTTTTAACTTCTTCCCTATTGATGTTAATTTGTGTAGCTTTTGACAAAGCGCATGCTGTGCTCTGCAAGAGCTCTGTACTGATGCTCTCAACAGCTCTTGATACTCAAGACATTTAAACTTCAGATGTGGTCCATTAAGAGGTCATTTAGTTCTCTGAAGCACTTGAGTGCTATCATCTCTTAAAATATACTTGATATGAAAGCAGACCTCAGACAAAAAAAATTCCACAAAAATAGTTCATTGTAAAGATTGAAAGTTCTAATATTGTGTAAATATTATCACATTGGTCCAAATATAGGTCACATCCCCAAATGAGATGTCTTTGGAAAAGAGGAAAAAAAAGTATAGGCATTCACTCAGGGAAAATTAATTAAAAAAGTACCCACATTAAATGAGTTCCTGTGAACGGGGTTTTGTTTTGTTTTACATTACATTCAATACAGAGAGACACTTTATCCATTTTTTTGTCACCAAAGTTTTCTATCTTCAGAAAAAGTACAATTGTTCAATTACACATTAGTGTGTAATTATTGGCTAAATGCAAGCTATCTATAATTTCTGTTTATAAAAAAAGCACATTCAGAAAAATAAGGTATGTTTGCTCATTGCTCTTTGTACTCTAATGCTTTTTGGTCCCTCATTATTTGGTGAAGATGACACTGGGTTCTTGGATACTGGGCCAGCAAAGTGCACAAGCTTTGGCAGGTCCTCCCTTGAACCCTGGAAAAGCTTCATGTAAGTTTGGTCTTTGGTGATAGGCTATGCCTGCTGTCCAAGGAACTGTCTAGCTGAATTGTGAGGGGTCCATCAGTAGCGATTGCCCACCAAGCCCTGATAGTTCCTGAAATTTTGGAATTCTTCAAACAAAAACCTGAGTTCTATCAACATTGGTTATGAGTAAGTCCAGAGCACTTGGCACAGACATACCTTTATTGCTAGGCCAGCAGGCGTTAGTTTGTCATTGTTTCTCTCATTCAGGCAGTCTTCTCCCATTAAAGAAGTAAGGTGTTGCAAACATTCTGCGTGTCCCTGGGAGGCTGCAATGTGCAACAGATTGTTCCCGCTTTCATCATGGATTTTATCCAGGTTGTCTGCAGCGAGGTGTGGCTATGCAAACAGAAAAGGCAGAAAAATTATCCAAATGGTCAAAATGAGATGTTAGTTCCCTAAGGAAGGTTATGAAAAGTGGGTAGTAGCAGAGAGGCTGTGTTCTTGTAATGACTATTGGTGTTCTACAACCTTGCCCACAAGTTGTGATTAGTTCCATTTAATTCATCAAATACTTTCTTTGTGGCATGGATTGCTTTGGCAGTCTGATGAAGTCTATGACCCCTTTCCAGAATTTGTTTTGTTTTGTTTTTTTCTAAGTCATGGGAGGGAATGCTAAATTTCAGTTAGAGCTGTATGAAAATAAAGATGCAATTATTTTCCCCATACAAGATCACAGACCCCTTGAAATCTATCCACAGATTTGTTGGGGTTAAGAACCCTTGATTTACTCTATTTGTGGTGGCAAAGAATTGGAATTTGAGGGGATGCCCATCAATTGGGGAATGGCTGAACAAGTTGTAGTATGTGATTGTAATGCAGTATTACTATGCTATAAGAAATGCTGAGTAGATGGATTTCAGAAAAACCTAGAAAGACTTATTTGAACTGATGCGAAGTGAAATGAACAGAACCAGGAGAACATTGTGCACAGTAACAGCAATACTGATTAATGATCAACTGTGAATGACTTGGCTATTCTCAGCAATACAATGATCCAAGATAATTCCAAAGGACTCGTGATGAAAAATGATATCCACCTCCAGAGAAAGAACTGATGGAGTCTGAATGCAGATTGAAGCATACTATTTTTTCTTTCTGTATTTTTCATGGCCTTTTTTCCCCTTTGGGTCTGTGTATTCTTTCACAACATGACTAATATGGTAATATGTTTTTCATGACTGAACATGTATAACCTAGCTTACTATCTCAGGGAGGATGGAGATGTGGGAGGGAGAGAAAAAATTTGGAAATCAAAAAATTTTAAAAATGAATGTCAGAAATTGTCTTTACATGTAACTTGGGGAAAATAAAATATAATTTTTTTAAAAAAGAACTCCTGTTTTTGAATATGAACACCCAAGAAAACCATGGTCTTGGCCATCCATACTCTTCACAGTGCTTTTTGGCACATACAAACCTTTACTGCTAGACCAAGAAGTATTAATTTGTCCCTGTTCCAGTCATTCTAGCAGTCTGTCATCTTGTCTCTTCAGCAAAGTGTGAATATGTTGCCTATATATATTGATTTATCACAGCTATCAGGGACAGAGGTAGAGGAACTGATACATAAACTAAAGAGGGTCTTCCATTTGTGAGACATGGAAAAGGGAGGAAAGAGAGTGGGAGAGAGAAATGAAGGGAATAAAGGAAAAAGAGAGGAAGTTTTTACGGGTAGAAGCCCATATTTTATTTACTCAATTACATGATAATATCTAATATTCATATAGCACCTTGTTGTTTTCAAAATTCTTTGCCATACATTATCTTATATGATTCTCACAACAACCTTGTGAAGTAAATGGGGCAGGTATGATTATTCTCATTTAATAGATGAGAAAGCTAAAACACAAAGAATTCAGATGATTTGTCCACTATTACATACCCAATAAGTAGCAGAAATGTCATGTCTATTGTTTCTTAATCCAACGGCATGTCTACTACTTGATATGTCTTTTATTAAATCTCCCTATATAATTATATGTGCATAATTATATTTTTATATGAACCGTATGCAAAAATATAATCTTTGATAATGGATAAATCTAATCTTACTGAGAGTGACATGAAAAGCTTAAGTAGAAACACATTGCCAGGCTATATACTGAAGGATTTAAATGTGATTTCTATAACATCACATTATTAATACCACTTTACAACTGTGCTTGTTTGAAGTTTAACCCTAATCTGGAAGCCAGCATAGAACACAGCATTCAGATATGGGGCTATTTCATTTTAGATATTTTTGACCACAAAGTTGCCTTAAATCTAGTTATTTTGGAAGTATTTTTTCTCTAGTTTCTAGTAACAAAAGGGAACTAAGGCAAAATTTCCTTTAAGTCAAGGTATAATATCAAGCTTTGGGCAAGGAGGGAGGGGGACTTCTGTTCAAGAGTGTTTACTGAACAAATTGGTCCAGGGGTGGAAAACCTGTGGCCTCAAGGCCACATGTGGCCCTCCAGGTCCTCAAATGCATCCCCGAATTCACCCAAAGGGCTGTACTTGAGGACCTAGAGGGTTGCATGTGGTCTCAACGCCACAGGTTCCCCACCCCTGGTACACTTTGGAATACTTCTTCCTTTAGTGGGTCTATCATTAGAAGGAGTCAGCATCAACACAGATAAATGAATGAATTGCTCACATTTTGAAAGGCAGAGATTTAAGATTCAACCTTATGAAAATACTGTTGCCATTTTCAGAAAAAAATACATTTTGCTTGAATTCAGTTTAATGGTGGGATTATATGTAAATAAAATAAACTGGGCACAGGATTTCTTTTTCCTTGTCTTCACCTAAAACCACTTATTTTGAAAACTGAGTAACCTAAGTCTTTGAATTAGAGCTACAAGATCAAAACAAAAATCAAAATGATATGCTTGTTAACTTTGGGGCTAAAGAACTTAGCCCACTAAATACAATTCATAATCTGTTTATGTATGTTAAAAAGGAGATGACAGCACTTACCAAGAGAGATATTTGTCCTTCTTTAACAATATTCAAGATGCTTTTAATTTTTTTCATATCCTCACTCCTTTCTTCTGGGCTTCCTGAGTTCCAGTTCCCATGGCTATTCTGCTCATCCAGTTTGGGTTCTGTGGCTGAGGACTGCAGGTGTAAAGTCCTGATCTGGCTGCTACTGGGCATGATGTTCTCAACTTTGAGCATGGTGGGGTCAGCAAATGCCTTGTTAAGGAAGCCCTTGCTCTGGGTTTCAGGTTCATGGACTGAGTTGCACGTAACCAGAGATGGGGAAAGCTCTGAATCTTCAGTAGAATGCTTGTGCTGATCAAGAACGAGAGAGTGAGCTTTTCTCAAGTGAGAGCTTTTTACTGGGGACAAGACACAAAAGGGTGTCATGCTAGCTGTCAAGCTCTCAGCATTTCCTGTGGAGCTGCTCTTGCCAGAGAGGCCATTGACTGTTGAACATATACCCAAAATCCTCTTTTCTGTAGCTGCCTTGGTAAAAGAAGCAAGCTGTTGGCTTGATTTAATGTAGGGCACATCCAGAATCTCATCCATATCAAGGTCATAATGCTCCAGCTCTCCCAATAAAACACTAGGCTCAAGGCTTTTACTTTTAAGGGTCTCTCCATCTCCAGGGCACAGTTCTTCAGTTGGAGGTGGTTGATCAAAAGCTCCCCCTTTCTGGTATTCCACCTTCTCATTCTTTTGGTCATCACTTTCATTGTTCTCAAGGGTCTCTGGATGGTGTTTCAGGGGGGAAACTCTCTTCACAGGGCGAAACTTACTGTATACATCTGCGATTCCTGTTGGCTTTTGTGCATTTGCAATAAGAGTTGAAACTCCACAGTTCCAACTAGAACTAGAAACTAAAATATTAAAGAGAGGTTATTAGAAGGAACACAACATTTCTTGCTTCTGTCACATTGGTACCCTAAATACATCTTGACCAACACATATCCCATTAAACTTAAGTCAAGATTAAGTCTCGTGGGAGAATACTTCTCAGAGACCATCTAAGACGCACACACACACACACACACACACACACACACACTCACACATACACACACACTGTAATGGCAAGCAAAGTAGAACTTTTTGTTTTACTCTTTTTTCTTTTGGAGTTCTAGTTCTCAGCACTAAGGTAATCAAGTGCCTTTGATTGAGACTTGCCTTTGTTTGAATCAAGAGTCTTTGATGACCTGCTTAAGTCACAAGAAAGCCTAAGTCACATGAGTTTGAGTCACATGGTCATGACACCCTCTGACCCTGAAGAAGTGTATATATACTCTGAGGTTAGCATTTTGCCTTGGGGGCTCACTCACTGGAAGAGCGTTCATGTAATTTGACCAGAGGAGACTCTGGATAGCCATTAAGGACCACCCCCAGCTTTGAAAATCCAGATGTTGGTGCTTCTCTCTCTGGTAACTATGCATGTATTGCTATGGACAGACAATTAGAAGCCCTGTCTGCTGATTTGTGTTATTTGCTGTATTTATATAATTTCTGCTTGTAATTTCTGTTTGTGTTTTCTCTGAAGTTCAGGGTGCTGGCTTTTCCCCCTGAACTAAGTGAATGATATATGTATGTTTAATTAAAGTGAGATTGTAAACCCCTTAAAGTTGCTTTCCTTAGAAAAGTAGATCAAAGAACCTATGCTAGCAGCCCTCCTGTGTGCTGGTGTTATTGGCCTTACACAGCCACAGCATCTGCTAGTAGCATTGTTGTTACTTACACACACACACACACCCTGCTCGTGGACCAAATCACTTAACAGAGAAAACGTGAAGAGGGATTTTGCGAATAGAGAGATTTTAAGAATAGGTTAATTGGTTATCTATTTTGGAAGGTTGTATTAGGTCACTTCACACTATTTATTGTACACTCGCACTTGGTGGAGGACTATTATTCTAAGTATTGGAAGAAGGAGGATACATGTTAGAATTAAAAGACTCGGACTGTCATGGTCCTGAAATATATAATCTAATTTGAAAAAAAATGGTACACACCCTAAAGAGACAATAATATTTAGAAAGCAATATATAACCAATGGTGTGATATAGTAAGAAGTGCAATGGACTTGGATGCAGAAGACCTAGAGTCAAATCCCATTTCTGACATTTGTGTGACCTAGTTGTTACTTTATCTTTCTGGACCTCGCTTGCCTCATCTGCAAAGTATGGAGGCAGCTGAATTAGCAGGTTCCCCCACCCCCTTGAGATAGAGTCTAAGGTTCATTCCAGCTCTAAATCTATGATTATGTATGTGAGTTGGCAAGAATCACTTTGACTAATATGGCACCACCACTGTTATGCATGTATGCTAAGGCTCAACTGAGTTGGAGACAGGGAATTGTTCTCTCCTCAGCCACTTTGCTTGCTGTAGCATAGAGTTGTTTCCTGGGTTCCTGTTCCTCATTCCTTTATTCCTTATCAAGTATCTCAGAAAAAAATCCTGATTTCAGTAGTCTTAACTGCTCAGCTGCCTTGCCCCATGAATTATAGAACAGTCTCCTATCAGAACTACATCAGCCTTTTTTCTCAAACTTTATATAAGTTTGGGTCTTGAGTGGCTTGTGGAGTGCCCAGTTTTTTAAATATCTGAGTCACTGATCTGTCTATGGTGGTGAGGATAATGGGGAGGGAGCTCCCCTGATGCTGTTCTCTGTTGGCATACATTCTTCTCTCGTGGCTGCCATCCTTGTGTGACAATGTCTCTCTTTGGGAACAGTTCCCTCCTCTTTTGCCCTGAACTAGAGGTTCTGAGTTAGTAGTCAAGCAGAATAAGGGGTGGAATTAATGGATTTGGGACTACCAAAAGATGAATGATTTAGTGAGAGAAAAGCATAACAAGTGAGGTTTTGATAGTTACCACTACTTGGCTATTTTAAATTCACTTGGACAAAGTGGGGAGTTGGATAAAGTTGGACAAAGAACTAACAACTTTCCCAGAGACATGGCTACATCTCCATCATGTACAATGCCCAAACAAGACAGAACATGACAAACTCTTTAGGTTTGCCCTCATAGGAGCTAGATACCTATCAGTCTTTTGGAGGGAGTAAATGAAAGATAAAATCATGAAGAGAAAGGCAGATTGTGACTTTTTGTTGGGCTAGCTTTTCTATGTTGTTTCTAAACCTGGCTAACGTGAAGGTTTTCTGAGTTAATAATTCAATAAATAAACTTTCATGGTCCATTTCAAACATGTGATTCTATGTAACCCACGGCTAGTGCTTCAAAACTTAGAGCAACAGAGTGTGAAGAGCAAAGAGAGTGTGGGCCCAGTTCTGAGGGGGATTCTAGAGACAGATAGTTTCAGTCTATGGGTAAGTACTGCTGCACAAATTCTTACGCACTTTCTAATCTCATAAGTGTGAAATGAGTGACCTCTTGTGTACTTTTCTAACCCATTAAAAAATGAAGAAAAATTCTGAAGCAAAGACAAGAGATGTGAATTAGTTCAGTGCTTGCCACATTGTCATTTAATAAATGTTCATTAATTGACTGATTTTCTTAGCTTCATTCTAGATCAAGTAGAGATTCTAGGAATGGTTTAGGGGAGGCATGGACTATCGTTCTAGGAGGGAAAAATCATAGGGAAAAGATTCACATCATAGTGTTATCCTGTGACTTTGGCCTCCTCAACTTTGCAAACTGGTACCTAAGTTAGCCTTTTGCCCTTATATAAAATTAATGAGAGCTTCTTTCTTTTATTTCAGGATTTTAATTCTAAGTTATTCCAAATGACCAACATCAACAACCACAAACATTTCCATATAAAAAGATCTGAAACTGAAATTCTAGTATGAAGAACTTATTTTTAAAAGGTATATAATAAATTTAATGTATTAATTCCAAGGCCATTATGCTTGTCTGAAGCACCCTCTGAGCTTCCTTCTGTTCTCTTCAGTACAATTTTTAATTGTTTCATTGACACACATTTTACTTCTCTTTTCTTGGGCATCACTATTCTACGTATTCCTTTTCCTCCTCACAAAAAATCTTCCATTCTAACAGATAAGGAAAAAAATAAAGGGGCAGCTAGGTGGCGCAGTGAGTAGAGCACTGGCCCTGGAGTCAGGAGGACCTGAGTTCAAATTCGGCCTCAGACACTTGACACATGTACTAGCTGTGTGACCTTGGGCAAGTCACTTAACCCCAATTGCCCTGCCAAAAAACAAACCAAAAAAAAGACAAAAAAAGAAAGTAAATTCACACATTGGCTATGTCACAAAATATATGTCTCATTCTAAATTGTTGGTCCATTACCTCTCTGTCAAGAGGTTGGAAGGATGCTATTTATCACTTGTTTTCTGGAGTCATGATTGATTGTGGTATTGATGAGAAGTCATAAGTCTTCTGTTTTTGCTCTGTACTTTTTCACTTGGTGATCTCATAAGCTCCCATGGGTTCAGTTATCATCACTATGTAGATGATTCCCCAAATATGTAGAAAGAGACCTAGTCTCTCTGTTGAGCTACATTCACATGTAGCTCACATGTCTCCAAATTCCTCTTGGGCATCCAAAGGTATACGTCCTATATGCATCTCAAACTCAATATGCCCAAAACAAAACTCACCAACTTTCCTCTCAAACCCTCCCCTCCCAAACTTCCCTATTACTGCTGTTAGCACCATAATCTTCCCTGTCACCAAAGCTTGAAACCTTAGGGTCATTCTCAACTCTTCATGCTCACTTCAAATTTTAATTCATTGCCAAATCTTGTCATTTCTACCATTACAACATTTCTCATCTACATTGCCTTCCTTCCATTCATACAATGACAATCCTAATTCAGGCCATCATTGCCTCTCAGTTGAAATGTCGCAATAGCTTTTTAGCTGGACTCTTGCTTCCAGTATCTTCCCACTGCAATATATCCTCCATTCTACCTCCAAGGCCATTTTTCTAAAGTTAGATCTGATCATTTTATTTGCTGCTCAGTGAGCTCTGGTAGGTCCCTATTGCCTTCCTAAATCCAATATAAAACTTCTGGTATATAAAGCCCTTCAGAACATGGCCCTTTCTTACATTTCTGGTCATCTTGTATGTTATTCCCTTTCATGAATTGTATGATTCAACTGTGCCAACCAACTCGCAACCCCTTTAACAAGACACTCCATCTCTCATCAGGGGCCATCTCCAGTTGTCTTGTTCTATATCTGGCCACTGGACCCAGATGGCTCTGGAAAAGAAAGTGAGGATGGTGACCTTGCACAACCCTGACTCACTTAAATCCAGTTTCCTTGCAAGTCATGACATCATCTTCGTGATGTTATGGTCCTCTTCGAGAACGAAGGACAAACAACAACCATCTCTCATCTCTGGGTCTTTGTACTGCCTGTCCTTCATGCCTGGAATGCTCTGCTTCTTGACCTCTACCTCTTAGTTCTCTGGTGTCCTTCAAGACTCAGCACAAATTCCATCTTCTATAGGAAACCTTTTCTCACCCTGCCAGCTACACACCTTCTCTTTTTAGATTACTAACATCTACTCTATATATAAAGAACTAACAGAGATCCTGAAAATGAGAATATGAACAAATGGAACTGAATAATCATTTTTGTAATGTCTTCTACTCTTATCTTAGCTATTTAATCCTCCTAATTCTTCCCTCCATAGCTATTATTTCAGTTATAATTTCACCTTTTACCTCTTGCTTCATTTCTTTCCAATTCACATTTCAGCATGCGTTTCTAGACATTGTGGAGTTATCTTTTCTTGGGTTTACTTCTCGGATATAGCATTTTTTAAAATTGTGTTTAATGTCTTCAAATTCTTCCTATTTTCATTCCCTTGCCCACAAACATGCTCAGGTCTTCCTCCATACTTGAAAAATCTTTTGCTAAATCCTTCTTTCCTCTCAGGTCATTGTCCTATAGCTCTCCTCTCTTTCTCCATCAAAATCCTAGGAAAAATTTTTTCCTCTACAATCATTACCTTCACTTACTTTCCTCTCATTCACTTCTGAACCATTTGCAATTTTAAAACAAAATTCTGCAGAGAAAAAAAGAATCACAAGGTAAGTAATGAGAAAAAATGGAAAAATGGCCCAGTAGGCCTATACCTCAAACTCTACTACAAAGCAGTAATCATATTAACTGCTCATGATGTGACAATGCCAACAAAGTACATTTTATAATATTACCTAAATGAATTATAATAATTAATAATAATAATTAAACTATCCAATCAAGTCACCAAGTATTTATTAAATGCCAGGTATAGTTGCTTTATCAAACTAAAAAAAATAACAACATTCATTTAATGGAACATATAATTCAAAATTTCAAGAGAAATAATTACAAAAAGTAGAAAGGAAAGGGTCCTAGCAGCACCAGACCTCTAACTATACTTCAAAATAGTAATCATCAAAACCTTTGTACTACTTTAAACAAATCAATGAGATAGTGTATACTGATATTATGGAAATTAAGGTAGGACTTTTTTTTTTTTACTGTTTTCTCTTTTGGAATGCTGAGGTAATCAAGTACCATTGATGAGTCTTGCCTTTCAAATGTAATGGCAAGCAAAGTAGACTTTTTGTTGTCTGTTTTGGAGTGTTTCTCAGGGAGTCTTTGATGATCTGCTTACATCAAGGGAAGGCCTAGTTCACATGAGTTTTAGTGACATGGTTGTGACACCCTTTGACGCTGAAACTTATATATAAGATCAGAGGTTAGCATTTTGCCTTTGGTGGCACATTCATCAAAAGAGTGTTGGTGATGAGACTCTGGGTAAGCCATTGAAGCAGCCCCTTGGCTTTGAAAACCCAGATGTTGGTGCTTCTCTTTTTGATAACTATGTACACGTTATTTTGAACAGACAAAGCCTGTCTGTTGATCTGTTTGTAGTTTCTGTTTATATTTGCTCTGAAGTTCAGGGTGCTGACTTTTCTCTCTGAACTAAGTGAATGATATACGTATGTTTAATTAAACTGAAATTGTTAACCCCTTAAAGTTGATTTCCTTAGAAAAGCAGATCAAAGAACCTGTGCTAGCAGCCCTTCTGTGTCCTGGTGTTGTTGGTCTTATGCCCCCACAGCAGCTGCTAGCAACGTTAATGTTACAAATGATTCAATGAATAGAGAGCTAGCCTAAGAGCCAGGAAAACTTGATTTCATTTCCTACCTCTGGAACATGCTGGCTATGTGACCCTGGACAAGTCACTTAACCTCTCCATCCTTTCTCTCTAAGCAACTCTCTAAGATTTTTAAATTGTAGAGAAGGTGCCAATCAGCATTGGTAGAGTGAGCTTCTTTATCTAGGAGTTTCCTATAAAACTAGACCTTATAAAGATGTTGTCCCTATCTTTATGCTAACCCCCCTCAAAAGTTCATCAGTGGAATAAATACCTAGAAGTTATTAACCTAGAAGTTATTAAAGATAGCAGCATATTTTTCAATAAGCCCAAGAACTCCAATTATACTGGAGTAAAATGTGCTGGGAAAGCTGGAAAACAATCTACAAGAATTTAAGATTAGAACAATATCTCACACCATGTACCACAACAAATGTCAAATGAATACAAGGTCTATATATAAAATTTCATATCATAAACAAATTAGAAGAGCATAGACAGAGATAAATTTCACAAATGTGGATAGGGAAAGAGTTCTCAAATGATAGAGAGGATTACAAGTGATAAAATAAAGTTGAAATGTTTCTGTGTAAATAAAATCAGTGCAGTTAGAACTGGAATAGAAATAGTTAACAGCTAGTGGGAGGGGGAAACACTGTAGGGAATTTATCAAATAAAGGCCTTATATCTAAAATATATAGGTGATTGATACAAATACAGAAGAAGAGCCATTCCCCCAATGGAATATGAACAGATAGTTCTCAAGAGAAGAAATGTAAGCTGTCAACAATCCTATGGAAAAATGCCTCAAATCACTAATTATAAGAGAAATGCAAATTAAGACAATTTTGAGGTTGCCCTTCCCACAAAACACATTGACAAAGATGACAAAAAATGAAAATGATGGTTGTTGGAAGGGCTATGGGAAAACAGGCACTTTAATGTACTGTGAAGTGATCCAGTCTATCTGGAAAACAAAGTCAACCAGCAATCCCACTATTAGACTATTACCTCAAAAGGGTCAAAGAAAGAGGGGAAATTACTTGGGTGTAGAAAAATATTTATAGCAGGACTTTTTCTTATATTAAAGACTTGGAAACTAAGGGAATGCTTATCAGTTGGAGAATGCCTTAAGAAATGATGAGATATGAATGAAATGGAATTATTTTGCATTTTTAGAAATGACAAAAAGGATAGATTCTGAGAAACTTGGATGGGTTTGTATGATCTCATGCAAAATCAAGTGAGAACTAGAACAGTTTGTACGACAATTATAACATTGTAAAGAAAAACAACTGTGAAAGACTTAAGAACTATCATCAAATCAATGACTGATGACAACTTCAGGAGACTGACAATGACCTAATGCATCCCACTTGGCTCAGAAGAGATGGACTAGAGGTACAAAGTGACACATACTTTTTCAGACACAAAGGACAATTTGTTCTGTGTGAGTTTGATTAATTTTTAGAAGGTGGAACTTTCGTGTTTCTGTTTTTGGGGAGAATGGGAGAATTTAGGGATAGCGGTAGTGGGAAGAAAATAAAGAAAAATCATTAATGAATTATTAAAAAAAAAAGGAGCAAAATGAAGCTTAGAAAGGGACACATATGAGCATGGCAGGGTTGAAACTACAATGCCAAGTTTGAATTTTTTAAAAAGTTGTAATTAGCAGGGAAAAACTAAATTGAACATGATAAACAGCTTCCCACATAACCCCCTTTTTCTTTTTTCTTTGTATACCGATATGTTCACGTCTGTTGATGTTTATTAAATTCATAATGAAAAGAAAAACTCTAAAAAGAAAATAACTTCAGTGACTGTGTGGAGGATGTATTGGAGTGGGGAGAGACTAGAAGTGGGGAATCCAATTAAGAGATCTTTCCAATAGACCAGCTGAGAGGTGATGAGGACCTGAAATAAGGTGGTGGGTGTGTGAGAAGTGAGAAGGGATGTACAAGAAAGAAAGATCTTGTGAAATTAAGAAACAACATTATTTGACTACTGATTGAATATGGGAGATGAGGGAGAATAAAGAATCAAGGATGATGATGAGGTTGCAAACCAGGGAAATTAGAAGAATCTCCCTTGAAAGAAAAAGAAATTTGGAAGAGGAGTGGCTTTTTTGGGGGGGAAAGGGGGGATTAATAATAACTAGCACTTTAAGGTTTGCAAAGCACTTTACATAAGTTATTTTATTTGATCCTCATGACAGCTTTGGAATGTAGGTACTATTATTATCCCCATCTTACAGACAAGGAAACTGAATTTGAGAGAAGTTAAGGGACTTGTCTACAGGTCACACAGCTAGTAACTGAGTCTGAATTTGAACTCAGGTCATCCTAACTGCACGTCACACACTCTATCCACTGCCACTCAGGTAATGAGTTCTGGTGAGCGATCCAAAGCATAGAATGAGATTTGGCTATTTTTTTCTTGGATTGTGTTTTTTCCTTATTGATGGAGAAGGAGACTTGGATGTATGTGTGTGTATTGGAGAGTAAGTAACAGTGTTGCTCAGAAAAGGGAGGAAATTTGGATCTATTTCTTCTTCCACAACTGTGACTAATACGGAAATATGTTTTACATGATAGCACATGTATAAGCTATATCAAACTGTCTACCATTTTCAGGAGAGGGAAGGGGAGAGAGGGAGGGAGAAAAATTTAGAACTCAAAATCTTGTAAAAATGAATGCTAAAAGTTTTCTTCAGATGCAATTGGGGAAAATAAAATAATATTTAAAACCAAAAAATTAAAAAAAAACAAGAAACAAAAGGGTGGAAATTAAATACAAGACTGTTATCGATGCATATCTACAACGCAT
The DNA here is from genome assembly GCF_011100635.1 of Trichosurus vulpecula. NCBI lineage: Eukaryota > Metazoa > Chordata > Mammalia > Diprotodontia > Phalangeridae > Trichosurus > Trichosurus vulpecula. The sequence continues at coordinate 510,282,405 of NC_050573.1, read as the reverse complement.
GGAAGAGAACAAAAGGATTTCAGAGGGAAATACAGACAAGCAAGACAGTTTTAAAAAGGAGCATGTTGAGTTTATTATATACATTTAAAAATCAGTTCACAAAAATAAACATTAAAAAGATAATCAGTTGTGTTTTAGACATGCTGATTGAGATGCCTGTGAGGCTTTCACAGTTCAGAAAGTCCAATAAGGAGTTTGTGATATGGAACTAGATCTGAGAGGAATCTCTAGGGCTGGTAATATCGATCTGAAATAACAATTCAGCCCATGGGAGCTGCTAGGGTAACCAAGTGAGAGAGTGTATAGAAAGAAGAGGAGAGAGTCCAAGGAAGAACCTTAGGGTAAACTTAAAGTTAGCAGGAATGATCTGGATGATAAACCAGCAAAAGGGACTGAGGAGGAATGTTAGAAAGGTAGAAGGAAAATCAGGAGGAAGTAGTGCTATGAAAAGTCAGAAGAAAGAAAATGCCTAGAAGGAGAGGAGACCAAGAGAGACAGAGAAATTAACTGACTTGCCTTAGCACATATAGACAGGTACCAGCAGAGCTGCAATCTGAACCCAGGTCTCCTGAATTCAAATCTGGTATGTTTTCCCTATTTAATGCTATCTCTCATAACAGCATCATCTAATTCACAGCATTCAAAGACGCTTGTGGCCTGTAACTTAAAGACAGTTTATGTACCCTAGCTAGGTGGTGCCATGGTGCACAGAGTGCTAGGTCTGGAGTCAAGAAGACCCAAGATCAAATCTGGCCTCAGACACTTACTAACTGTGAGCTTGGGCAAACCGCTTAACCCTTTTTGCCTTAGTTTCCTCATCTGAAAAATGAGCTGGAGAAGGAAATGGCAAACTACTGTAGTATCTTTCGTAAGAAAATCCCAAACAGGCCTGTGGAGAGGCAGACACAACTGAACAACAACAATAATATATTCCCCATTTTCTATAGGGGAAAATGGTATTCACATACATTGCTAACATACATATTTCTACCTAAAGATTTATAACAAATGCTTCCAACTACTTTAATGTCTTTGGAAAATCTTGAAAATGTGCATCTCAGGATGTAATAAAAAAAATTAAAAGCACGTAACTCAGTGGGTCAACACAAAGAGCACATTGTACCAATATATTTACGTATTGTATAAGATCCTGGGTTCAAAGGGCTACACTTTTATGTTGGTTTTATTTACATGTGAAATTTTTTCCAAGTGATACAGGGAAATGGATACCATATGTTTCCTAGCTATTTTGCTCTGACAGGAACCATTAAGAACTCTACATGGAAATGGATTCTGTCTGTGCCTTATGAAAATAATTCCTGCTACAGAAGGGTCTAGACATTGCAAAAGAAGCATCAACATTTTGATTTTGTTGTCACTCTCCTTATTCACAAATCTATTATTCTGTCTGAGGCTGAAAAAGAAATTTTTTTCCTATTCTGTCTTTTGACTTGATGAAGAAAAACTCCCAACAACAACAGCCAGTAGTTATTGATCTTAAGACAGATTCTCCATTCTTTGAGAGGGTGCTTCTTTACATATGCTATATACCCCAACAAAAAATCCTCCAAACCCTAACATGCTGATTTCTCTTAAACTGTCAAAGACTGAATAAACTGATAGTCAACTTTTAAGTGCAATTCAAGATAAATTCGCAGAATGCTTGCTCCTCTCCTTTTAAAAGTCCAGTCTCCAAAATGTTTGTCATAAATCTCACTTATTCAAATAACAGAATACTAGTTAATTGTTTAGAATATACAGAAATAGAGGACCAATTAACCACTGTCAGTAGTCTTCCCACAAATTTTTTTCTTAGAAATCCCAAATTAATTTTAGAAATAACACATTAATCAAACTTTCACAAATTTCTTGGAAAATAAAATTGTATACTTTAGTGGAGTTTTAATCTAAGGTCCTTGAGGGAAGCAACTGTATCTTACTTCTGTACTCTCCTATAGTGCTTAGCATAATGTTTTGCACATAAATGATAAATATTTATTGATGTAATGAATTTACTAATACTTGATCTAAGTGAATTTGTTCAGTAAGTTATGTCTGAGTCTCTATACTTTTTGAAATTTTTTATATTTTAAAAGTTATCACTCATAATCAGTTAAACTTTTCTTTTTCATGTCCTCTTTTCCCCATCTTGTCCCCAAACCCACTATATCAGATAATTTATCTCTCCTACATTCTTGAAATTAAAGATAGTGGATATTCTATAGCTGGTCCAAGACACAACAATTCTCTTGTTTTGATATAACATGTTTACAGGGAATAACCATCTATAGTTATCTCTTCCACATCTCAATTTTCCCCAATGCAGTCTTGATATGCAGGTTAGCATGAGAAATCTAATAGGAATTTTTGGAGTGTTTTGCAGAAGCCACAGAAGACATGTGAAGCCCAAAAGGAGACACAGAAAAAGTTTAGAAACTCAGAAATGCATAAAATATAGATATAAGATTGTATAATATGGCCTATGACCAAATAACTTAACCCAAATTTTACAATAAGGTACTATAAACACCCCATAAAAGAAAGAAAAAAAAATGAGACTTCTTCTCTGGTACGAAGAGAGGGCCAAAAACTTTTAAGCAGATTTTCCAGATTGCGGGGGTCACTATACTTCTAACCCCCATGATGTGGAAGGTATTTATTTTGAATCTGTCCTGTGATATTGGTCTGGGGAAAATATACATGCAGATTAAAGATATTCTGCAAATATACACTTAACATGGGATGAATATATTTTAAAACTTAATGACTTAGAACTGAGTGCTGTGCTAAATATGTACTAATAATTCACTTTAGCCTAAGGTGTCAATGTTTGCAAAGTGTTTTTATAACTTTTATCTTATTTAATCCTTAAAACAGACATGATGCATTTTGCAGATGACCAGATTGAAGTTCAGACTTTCCAAAGCTCCTAAAGCTATTTGGTGGAGTCAAAACTTGAACCCAGTTCTCCTGACTCCCTATACCACAAAGCAAGGTAATTATTAGTAAACTATTGAAACATTGTGGGACACATGAAAAGTTAAGGCAGGTATTTAGGATAATCATATATGTCATACTGAAAACTATACTATTTTTACACAGATCCTACATTATACACATCATACAAATTTATACTTTATTTTATGTGACTCATGCTGGAACACAACACATTCTTCTGAAACCTTGATTTTAATCTGATTTCCACAAGTTTATAATTTTAAGACTAAGTTAATTGCTGACAGAGGACAATTATTTGGCTCATGAGACTGATAAAATAATATTTCCTTATGTAGATAATATGCAGTTTGCTACTATAAGTGTGGGTCTTATTTTCAAGCCTTGATGCCAGTGTTAGCTGCCAAAAATGCCCATTCTTTGCTGTCATCTGTTTATATTACCATCCTAATATGAAATTTGGGTTTCTATATTTGAAAACTAGCTTAGGAAGTCAAAAAAGACAAAAATAGCCTTCTAAGTTTCTTTTATTTAAATATCAAGAAAATTTTGGTTTCTGACACAAACAAAAATTGCTTTATACAGAATTCTTTATATAGAATTCAATTCCTATCCCAAGCAGAGACTTCAATAGGAGCAATATATCATTTCCATGGTAGAGCATACATTGACACTTTTTAACCTCTACCAAGAAGGCCATTGGGAATCTAAGCTCTTGTGAATGCTTTTATTTTGAGTCTTGTGTATTTCCTCTTATATGAACGTCTAAGTCTGTAACAGAAGTTAATGAAAGTTTTAATAGTGGGTTCCAGGTTCCCAAAGCTTTTATAAATATACCTCAGTATAAACATCTCAGGCTCTGAAGGAAGTGATAAGTGGCTTATACCTTTACCTGAAAACAAGAAGAGGAAGATGGAGCTCAGTGGGAAATTAGTGTTTCTATGTCTGAAGGCTAGATAGTAACCTCAGACTGGAGATGGCTTACTCTACCTCTTGATCCAGGGAATGGGGTCAGCACTTTTGTAGTAGGAAAGGAAAATCTGTATTACCATAGAAAGGGAAAATCTAAGTGAATCTTCCTTTGAACTCTTCCAACACATGCCATTTCCCTTTATTTTAGGATCTGAAAGGTGGAAGATGAGGGCTCAACCTCACCTACTCATTTTGGTTTTGTTAGAGGACAAGGCAGGAAGGTGGCTATGACTGAAATTCATTAAAAACTCCTTCAGCAGGGTTTTTGAAGAGTAGGAAAGTGCTAGTGAGCACTACTTCTGTTGCCTTTATCTCTCTGTTCCCAAAGATTTCAGGGACCAACAGATAAGGAAATCCTGAAGTAGTAGCAAGAGAGGGAAAAGAAAGGGAGTAGGTATATGGGAGATGTTTTTATTAGTTACTGACTAAAATTTTATTTAGAAAATATCAACCAATGATCTGATCACAATAGACCGTCTGACATAGGAAAAGAGTTATTCGAGTTAGTTTTAGAAAATGTTTGCTTTTCAGGGACTAATGGGAAGAAATAACAAGATAATCTTGTATGTGCCAATTCTTGGTTTTTCCCATTTCTTATCCATTTTGGAGACCTGCTAAGACAATGCTCCCAACTTGTGTATGTGCCCTTATTTTATGAAAACGTTCATAGGAACTGAATTACTTGAGCACTAGCTATAATTTTTTTTTTGTTCTTCAAGCATTTCAGACTCTTTGTGACCGCATTTGGTGTTTTCTTGGCAAAAGATACTAGAGTGGTTTTCCATTTCCTTCTCTAGTTCATTTTACAGATGAGAAATTGGGGGAAACAGGGTTAAGTGGCTTTCCCAGAGTCACACAGTTAGTATATATCTGAGGCTACATTTGAACTCAGGATGATGAGTCTTCTTGACTCCAGACCCTGTACCTTGTGGCCTTATAAAATAAAAGTGACTTTCCATCCGTAGGGAATATCCTATCATAAAAGAAGATGCAATATTTTGAAAACAAGATTATTTTTAGACCTTAGACTGGTCATTTTACAGATGAAGGAACTTTGTTCCAGAAAGATCAAGTGAGTTGCCAAAGATAACACAGGTAAGGAATAAAAGCCAAGATTTGAACAAAGGTCCTCTGACTTCTCATAGTGCTTTTCTCATTGTATCTTACTATCTCTTTTTATTGTCATCTAAAAATATACCTGATCTTACTTCCTTATAGTTCATGACACTGGCAAAACCTCCTGAGTGAATTAAGTCTTGTATTCACTCCATTTGCACCTTTTATAGGGGCTGTTTTTCTCCCACTCTGTGAATAGCTATATATGCAGATATTCCAAAAGACAGAGAAAACAATTCCTTCCTTTGTAGACATCACATAGTTCTGGCATTATTTACATGAGGGAAACAAACCTTAGAGAAGCAACTGAAGCTGGAGGTATTTGTTACAGTTTCAATACCATTTGAACCATAAGAAATGCAATGTCGGGATCCTTTGTTGTGCTAATATTAGGGTGGGAAGGGAAGTTGGCTTGGGGAATTAGTTAAGAATGAGAATTTTCACCAACCTCAGAGAAACTATAAGTGCTGTGTTCTTTTAAAAATATGAGTTGGGGATGGAAGATAAAAGGCAGGAACTCACCTGAGGTCTCCCCAGTTCCCCTCCAAACAATTTTAAATAATGCCGCAAAATAAATTCTGAAGTGATTCTGAAGATGATACTTGTAACTCATGAGAACTTTCTCATTATTAGGACAGTTAGAAGGAGTATACATATACTGAGGGCATGTATGAGTTGGATATGATGAGATGATAGCTAAAAATATTAAAAAGGGGGTGAGAAAGAGAAATACACTGAGAGATGTGGAAAGAGAGAGGTAGAATGGGATAAATTATCTCATGTTAAAGTGGTGTGAAAGAACTACAATGGAGGGGAAAGATCAGGGATGTAGGGGGAGAGTGCTTGAACTTTAATCTCATGGGAATTGACTCAAAGAGGGAATAATATATGTACTCAGTTGGGTATAGAAATCTATCTTACCCTATAGGAAAGGAGGAGGGGAAGGTAATAAGAGGAGGGAGGCTGATAGAAGGGACTCATTTGTTATTGTACCATGGTTTCAGTCATGTCTAATTCTTTGTGGCCTCTTTTTTTGGGGTTTCTTGGCAAAAACAATGGAGTGGTTTGCCATTTCCTTCTCCAGATAATTTTATAGTTGAGGAACTGAGGCAAACAGGGTTAAGTAACTTGCCAGGATCACACAATTAATAAGTATCTGAAACCAGATTTGAACTCATGAAGATGAATTTTCCTGATTCCAAACCCAGTATTCTATCCACTGTGCCACCCAGCTGCTCTGGAGGAGGTGGGAGTGAGAAGCAAAATACTTTTAAGGATGGACAGAGTGAAAGGAGAGAAGGAGAGGGAGAGGGAGAGAGAGGGGAGAGAAAAAGGGGAGAGAGGGGAGAGAGGGGGAGAGGGAGAAAGAGAGAGAGAGAGAGAGAGAGAGAGAGAGAGAGAGAGAGAGAGAGAGAAAGAGAGAGAGAGAGAGAGAGAGAGAGAAAGATGGATAAACAGGGAGGAAAGCAGTATGGAGGAAAATACACAGTTAATAATCACAACTATGAAGAAAAATTTACAGCAAGTTTCTCTGATAAAGGCCTCATTTTTTAAATATATGGAGAAAGGAGTAAAATTTAAAAAAAAATAAGAGCCATTTCCCAACTGATAAATGGTCAAAGGATATGAACACCCAGTTTTCAGATGAAGTAATCAAAGCTATCCATAGTCAAAAGAAAAATGCTCTAAATCACTATTGATCACAGAAATGAAAACTGAAACAACTCTTAGGTACCCCGCCACCTTCCAGATTGGCTAATATAAGAAAAAGGAAAATGAAAATGTTGGAGGGGATGTGGAAAAATCAAAACACTAATGCACTGTTGGTGGAGTTGTGAACTAATCCAACCATTCTGGAGAGCAATTTGGAACTATGCACAAAAGGCTATAAAATCATGCATAACCTTTGACTGAGCAATACCACTGCTAGGACTGTATCCAAAAGAAATAAAAACAAAAAAGCAAAAGACCTATATGTAAAAAAATATTTATAGCAGCTCCTTTTGTGGTGGTAAAGAACTGGAAATTGAGGTGGTGCCCATCAATTGGGGAATGGCTAAACAAGTTGTTGTATATGATTATGATGCTATTGTGCTATAAGAAATGGTGAACACGATACCTTCAGAAAAACCTGCAAAGACTTACATGAACTGATGCAAAGTGAAGTGAGCAGAACCAGGAGAACTTTGTACACAGTAATAGCAATATTGTATGTTGAGCTGTGAATGACTTAGCCATTCTTAGTAATACAATAATCCAAGACAATTCCAAGGGACTTATGATGAAAAATGCTATCCATCTCCAGAGAAAGAACCGGTGGAGTCTGAATGCAGATCAAACCATACTTTTTTTAAAAAAAGAACTTTTTAAAATTTTTTCTTGGTGTTTTTGGTCAGTCTTTTCTTTCACAGCATGACTAATATAGAAATGTTTTGCATGACTGCACATGTATGACCTGTATCAAACTGCCTGCCTTCTTAATGGAAGGGGTGAAGAGAGGGAGGTAAGGACAGAATTTGGAACACAAAATTTAAAAAAAATAAATGTTAAAAATTGTTTTTACATGTAATTGGGGAAAAATAAGGTATTAAACAAATACATTTTTAAGTATGAGTTTAAGGTCTTTGGGATAGAAAGGTCTTAAAGAGAAGCAGACATTAGCTTATAGCTTCCATTATTCCTCTCATCTGGCCAACAGAGCAACAGTACTAACATCTATCTCAGGCAAACATATTCATCAGCCAGGATGACTGGCCAGAGAGCAATGCAGGTGCAACTACTAATAAAGCAAAGAAAATGGAGGTCAGGGGCTCTTCCCAGAGCAAATGAATATGACTACTGGGCCTCAGCTTAGTGTTAAAAGTGTTCAAGAAAAGGCCACATCCAGTTACAAGGAATAACCATAAAAACGATAATGGGGATAAGACCTGGACCTGTGATTTCATTGGTAAAGGAACTCCACGGAGGAGAAAACCATTCTCCTAATATAGGTCAGCACCTTCTTTGTCACTTATAGTCTTAGACAAGTGCCTTAGAGCACTGACAGGGTAAGTGTCTGGTCCAGAGGGGTCCTCCTGGCTACTATGCCAGCTCTCTATCCCACTGTGCAACACTGTCTTAAAAAGAAAAACAAGAAAATAGAAATTAAAATGCTTGCTTATGAAGGAATTCAAAAACGAAGCTTTTGAAGAATAATTTCCCTGAACATCCATCCTTTAAGGAATTATATTAATAATAGTATACATCAGTAATCTGCATAATGAGTTATACTTTAGAAAGTATTTTACATATAAGATTTAGAGTTAAGACCTTAGCTCTCATATAGTCCAATACTCCCAGCTTACATGTGAGAAAACTGAGTCCTAGAGATATTGAATGACATGCCCAGACTGATGTAAGTACATAGCAATGCCTCTGACTCCAAATTCCATGCCCTTTCTACAACCTCATAATCACATTGTTCAGGCATATGAAGAAATTAAAGTCCTGAGGAGGTTGCATGACATGGTTATAAAGCTTAGTGACGGTAGAGCCAGGACTGAGCTTTTCTGACACACAGTTCAATGTTCTTTCTGTTATATAACACTTCTATCACTTAGCACAGTGCCTGGCACATAGTAGACACTTAGTAAATATTTATTCACTGACTGACTTCCCCTTTACCAGAACTGGAAGGGTCATATAATCAGCTACTTTATTAGCCAAAATGGAAATGGAACCCAGGAACCAGTGACACAAACAAAATGTTTATTAATTTCTATCTTAATTTAGGTTTTAAAATAACTTTTTAAAAATACAACAATATTGGTGGGCTTGGAGTAATTGATTTGAATAATGAGCCCTATTTCATGTCCAGAATTTAGTAGGCAAATACTATAAAATTGGGGGGGGGGTTGAAGGATTGAGGAGAAAGAATGGAAGAAAAAAAGTAATAATTTCTCTCAAGTAAAAGTTGGAAGGCAGAACTTTCCATTCCGTTTTGCCCTTAATGCTTATAGCTTTAAATTAACTTAAGAGATGATTGAATGAGATGAATCCTAGATTTCAGTTTTTCCTCTGCAATTTCCAACCATAGCTTTTTTCTTCCAGCCTATAACTGTGCTGGTCCAGGATGGCTTTGACTTCTTCATGGTAACCAACTTTTGGAGTTAATCCATTGATAACATCTCAAGGTGGGCCCCACTTCTTGGGTAGACTGAGGCCTGTGAATATGACTTGAGAGGAGGAAAAGGGGGCAGATGTGTAACAGTGTGGAATTTAGGGGAGGAGACTTTGAAGAGGAAGATGTGTTGCACTTATTACAAGTTTTTATACCACATAGGATGGAAAAAGGTAGCTAGTGGTAAGAATGAGAAAAGGATGGCAAAGACACCAAATTTCAAAGGATCTTCAGAACTACTACTGTGCTACTCTGCCCAGAAATATCATAGAGGAACCTTCACCTACTCCAGGGGTGGGGAACCTGTGGCCCTCTAGGTCCTCAAGTGCAGCCCTTTGACTGAATTTACCCTGGCCCTAACCCATTCTGAAATATCTTTCCCTCTCCCTTTCCTATCATCCTAGGGACTAAAGCAATCAGTTTTAGAGAGGAAGGTACAATCATCCTCCCCGAAAATGAGACTCAGAAAAATGCAAAAGAGCTTCAGCTACAGTAGATTATTGGCATCTTTCTACAGGAGGTCATTTTCATTTCTTTAGTTCCCTGGATCTCATCTAACCCAGAGATCTGTGAAAACAGAGAATAGGAAGCAAGAGTGAGGGGAAGAGCACAATTATGTCATGCCTTCAGAAGAGAGAGGAAAGAGAAGCATATTAACATCAAGAATACAATAATCAGAAAAGATAGTGATAAACATAGATAAAAACTGAATGAAGAGAAGAAATTAACAAATAACTGAAAGAAAGAACCATCACAATGGACAAATGCTTTATGGCAAAGGAAACCGAGTTAACATTCCTTGAAAAAAGTGAATATATTCCAAGTTCTATAAGCCACTTCATGAAGAATGAAAAAACTTCATGAATATTCATATTAGTTCAGGAAAGCAATCGAAGAATTAAGTGAAAATATCAAAGGGATAAAAATATAAGTCAAAGCTAAGAAAGAAATCAGGAACTTGAATGAGAGATAATCAAATTTAGAACAAAAGACAAAGACTCCATGACAAAGGATTCTCTGAGGAAAAATGGTGGAACTGCATTGCAAAATGGAGAAGCAGAAAAAAATAGAAGAAAATTTAAAAAAAAAATAAGATCAGAGAACACACAGGAGCTCTACTATTCAAGAATACTGACCATGAAAGCAGAAGATAATCTACTGTTAAAAGATAATCTAAGATTAAAGGTCTTGCAGAAAATCATCACGAAAAAAGAAAAACTAAATACCATGTTTTGAAAAATCACACAGAAAAATTGCCCAGAAATATTGGAAGCAAGAAGCAAGGTATATATTGAGAGAATACAAGGTATATATTGAGAGAATAAATGGAAGAAATTATATGAAAAACCAAGAAACATCAGAACTACAACAAAATTTTGCATGCAACAAAGTTAATTTTTTTCACATTTATGACTAAATTAGAATAACACAGAACAGCCCATATTTACAAGAAATTAAAGGAAAAACTTGAAAGGGAAAAAAATTGAAACACAAATAAAGTTTGGTACTCCCCCCAAAGCATATCCTACAAAACTGAGCCTATGCAGCCTATCTGATAATAGAAAAACTGTATGTTTGGCTAAAAGGAAGAAAATGAATCACTTCTTCAAAAGGACCAGGATGTGGCAATATCAATATGCAAACTAACTAAACAGAAGAAAGTTAAATTCTTTCAGAGATCAATAGATGAAGAAATAAAATGCTTGTTTTCATGTAGTTAGGACTAGACAAAGTCATAAATATGTAGTGGGAGAGTGTTTTTTGTTTGTTGTTTGATTTTCTTTAAGGAAAAAAGCACATTGTCTGAAAGACAATGAGAATCAAAGGAGATCAATGAGAAATCAAAGGAAACATCAGTGCGATAAAGAATCTATGAAACAAAAGACATAATGTGGAATTTCAGGAGAAAAGGTGAAGGAGAAGAATATTTCAGGAGAAAATCCATTCATTCATTAGTAAACCAGCATTAAAGGTAATGGGATAATATAATAATATAGTAATGGGAAAGGATGAAGTTAGACAGTGAGACACAAATTTAAAAAATGATCAGAACTAGATAAGGAACGTCATGAGACACTTTTCAGTCCTTCCTCACACACTCACATGTTTTAGGGTGACAGGAGGGTAAGGGGAAGTCACTGTAGAATAAATCACAAAGGGAGAAGTGGGAGATTGACACCACCAGCAGAAACGGATAAAAGCAATGTAACCTTACAACGTGGTAGGGAGCAAAACAGGTATTTTGCAATGAACAATGCTGGGGGGTAAGAATACTTAAAGAAATCGATTTCTATAAGATGGAGTCATGTACAGTAATACATATTTTAACTAGAGGTGCAGGGGATTGATTAGGATCAAAGGGGAACATGACTCAGTGAGGGTAATATGAAAAGAAATAAGTGATGAAGGAGAAGACGAAGAACAAGATAGGTCTCCCTGGACTCAAGATAACAGAAGACTCCCCATAACACATTATGCTTCCATGAAAAATTAATATTCATTACAGAAGAAATTATAAATGCAGAGGGCCATATAGCAAGACCCCATGGGTAGCAAGGGCTGTCCCCTAGACCATAGCATAGGGGTGTCTTTGTATGACTTGAAGGGAGTTAGAATAGACATCTCTAGCCCCTTCTTCCCAAGCTCTTCTCCAACAGAGACTTTCATTCCTGCTAGGAAGGAGAAACAGGAAGTTGGGGCTGAACACTACTCTGTTCTCTGTAGAGAGAGGGGATAACCAGCTGGAATTATATCTGCTATCTTTAAATATTGTTAGTCTAGGGAATATGATCAGGTTCAATCTAACTTCTGATCACTATGTCATTTATGGTGGGAAGGAGGACTACAAGCTCTACATCCAAGGTTTGACCCCTTTCCCACCAAATGCCAGTTTCACAATGAACATGCATAGTGAATAGCAAAGAAATCATTTTATCCAAATTATAGTAAAACAGGAGTCAGAGAAGGTTTGTATAGGAGAATATATACCAGACAATACAAAGTGAAGGAGCTCTCCCACTGGAAGGGAGATACGTCAACTCAACCAGGAGAGAGAATTCTAGATCTCACCCAAGGGAAAACTAAAGTCTCTAGTGTAGCATGCTAGAGATAAAGACATGATAGAGACTACCAGCTCCTCTCATGTCTTCCCAGAATCTTTTCCTTCAGCAACCTTTAGTGGGATTGGCCTCTTTCATCTTCTCTTTTGAAGGTGGAAGCCAGAAACACCAAAAGAGATTTGATGCTTGAAGAATACCTAAGGAGGACCTAAGAAGGATGGAGCTCTCCAGTTCTCATCAACTCTGCCCCACTTGTCATGCAGGGCAGGGCATTTATCTCCACCAATGAGGAGAGAGTCCCATACCAATCTTTGGGACAGGGATTACATAAAGTAGTCTAAAAAGTAAATGCAATAAGATGGTAGATAACAGCATTTATTTGGAAAGGTTCATTATATGTAGTATCAGTGAAATGGAAGAATGGATAAAGATGGGAGGAGCTATGGGAACTGGAAGGATTGGTGGGGGGGTGAGACAGAGAGAGAGAGAGAGAGAGAGAGAGAGAGAGAGAGAGAGAGAGAGAGAGAGAGAGAGAGAATGTAAAAGTAAATCCAAAAAGAGTTTAGAATTTGTCATGGTAACAAAGGACAGGGGAATTGATGGGGAAGAAAAAGAGATTAGGTTAGCAAAACAAACCCCAGAGATTAAGTGCTGACTTTAAAAGAAGAGAAACATACATACATTTAATAGAAGAAAACATAAACTTCAGAATTGTAACTCTAAATGTGAATAGATTAAATTTCCTAATAAAAAGAGATTGGAAGAATGTTTTTTTAATCTAAAAATTTGTTTCAGATAATAAACACATTTAAAATATGAAGATACAGAGTGAAAGATGAGGGGATGGAATAAACTTTATTGTGTTTTAAGAGACTCTAAAATCGGGAAGTGCATTCATGATAAACAATAAGGCAACAATAAAATTTAATAATATTGAGACTTCTGGCAAAGAGATCTAAAAGAAAGATTCTAGCTAACAGCAGTTCCCTCAGGCAAAGTGGAAAAGATTACCAAATGAAGCAAAGGGTCAAGAAACCAGAGAGAATACAAGTGAGGTAATTCACACACACACACACACACAGAGAGAGAGAGAGAGAGAGAGAGAGAGAGAGAGAGAGAGAGAGAGAGAGAAAGAGAAATGCTATGTGCTCCAAATTTGAGCCGCAATGAGTTCTCACTCAATCTTGCCCTTGACAGCCTGATCAAGAAATGTTGGTGGATGCAGGTACAAGAGACCAGGATCTCTGCTTTAAGGCTCCCACGCAGGATATTTTAGCTACTTCAGCCTATCCAGGACTAGAGTAGGGGATAGGATCTAGGTCCAGTTGAGGATGCCATTTCAGAACTTCAACAGGAAGAAGACCTGGGCTCAGCTACTTCATCTAGGACTATGGGAAGGGATACACCCTGGCTTTGGTTCAACACTCTAGTCTAGGACTGCAGCAATGGGCAGTGCATAGATACTATTAGGATCTCAAACTCAGCTGCCCTTTCTGCCACCATGGCCTCTGTTTCAGTATCTTAAACCAAGACTTTGGAAGGGATGGGGCTAAAAAGCTATGAACAGTCAGTTTTGTTGGCTGTACTATTCCTAGCTGAACACTGAGAGCTCACTGTAGTTGCTTGCCACTCTCTCCAACCACCTTAAGGGACTTAGAGTGACAACAACTCCAAAAATTTTAGAAGTTCAAAAGAAAATTCAAATAGGGAACCTTGCCAGCAATCCCCAAAGAAGAGAGGTTAAACACCTTACAGAGACCTTGAACATTCTATTCAGCTGACTTCATCAGTAGAGTTCTTCCTTCCTGCCTCTTCTCTGCCTAGATATATTCTCCCTATTACCCTCCCATCCCTGTGGTACTATGTCCCCAACTGCCAAAGAACAAATACCTTTCTCCAACAACTGTTGTGGGCCCTCTTGTCTCCATTCACCTCAACCCTACCCTCAATGCCTCATTCTATTTGTTCCCTTACCTTTTATTATGCTTCCTAGAATTATATTGAACAAATTTTTATTAATTTTAGATATCTTCCTCTCATATTCCATCTTCTGGCTTTCACTGAGACCTGGTGCCCTCCATTGCCAGCTAACACGATTTCCAGCCTGACAGTTGCACCTTCTCTCATACCCAACCTTCTCAACTCACTGGTCCTAGTAGGGGTTTTGGAATACTTCCAAATAAGTGCCTCTTCTGTATTCCCTCAGTAGCTTCACCTCCTTTGAAGTTCACTCTGTCAAATTTATTGCCTAATCCAGATCTTAGTGGCTGTTATCTATTGACTCCCAAAACATTCTTCCTCTTTTCTCAATGAATTCAGTGCCTGACTTACAGTCTCCCTCTCCATCCCAACTCTTGTCCTCATATTAGGGGAATTCAAGAACTGTGTTTGTGTTCCCTCTCATTTCTCAACTCTCATGACTTAGTTCTCCACTCTACCTCAGTTTCATATAGAGATAGGCACATCCATATTCTTTTATCCAATAATGATCTCCTATCATTCCATTTTCCCCATGACCTATTCTTAAACATATCCATAGTCTTCACCATAACCTCTGATTAATTCCTCCACCTCTCAGTACTTTATGAGGCCATTACCCCTACTTTGGTAACACTTTTCTCCCTTTCCAATTCTGAGCCTTTGGTGAGGCAGTTCAAAGCTCCATTATCCTCTACTTTGTCACCAGCTATTCCTGTGACACTGTTTGGATATTGATAGAAAATCAAAAAGCCTTTAGATACTTATAGGCTTGTAAGATTCTCCTCTGGTCAAGGTGGGGTTGGAGACAGAGAGACCTACTATGAAGTTAAGGCTGAGAAGCCTTCTTCTTCCCTGTCTCTCTAAGCAGTTTCTTCTAAGGGGTTTTGCTGGAAAATTCTCTTCTGCCTCATTGGAATATTTTGGGCCTGAACTGGATGGAACAGTCATGACCAAGTTTTCTCAGCCAAAGACTTTTTGCATCTGAAGTCTTTGATTGACTGGTTTACTTTACTTAATGGAGGTATTTAGGTCTTGTTCACACTTCTAGTTTGAATGATTTAATCAAGGTATATTCACATCTGACAAATGTATTACATGTGATAAATATAAGTGGGGGGGTGATTTTGATCCCATTTCATTACATAGTCAATTCCAGAGCCTCAGATCTATTCTCTATAACATGAACTGTCTATTGGAGATTTCAAACTGGATACTCCATAAGCATTTCAAACTCAACATACCCAGACCACAAGTTATTATCTTTTGCCAAAAACCACCCTTTGCTCAAACTTCCCTGTTTCTATTGAGGGTACCACCATCCTTCCAGTTACCTAGGTTCACAACCTCTATTCCTCACTCTCCCATATATCCAATATGTTGCCAAATCTTGTTTCTATTTCAACAACCCCTATTATATACATCCAAACCTTTAATTTCACTCATCCAGCCACCACTCTAGTTTGAGTCCCTATCACCTTCATCACCTCCTAATTGGTCTTCCTGCTTCAAGTCTCTCCTTATTACAATTCATCTTCCACACATGGACCAAAGTGATTTTCCTAAAGTGAAGGTCTAACCATATAACTTTCCCCTCCCCTCCAGTGGCTCCACGTAATCTCTAAGATGAAACCTAAACTTCTCTGCTTATCATTTAAAATTCTTCAAAAAATTAGCCCTATCTTACCTTACCAGGATTATTCATTACTTCCCTCTACACATTTTATCAGACAGCCAGCTGATATATTTTCTGTTTAGTGATGTTCCTTCTCTTGTGTTAGTGCTTTTATACTGGCTGTCTCCCTTACCTAGAATGCATTCCACCTTCATCTCAACTTCTTGAAGTCCTTGGTTTCCTTCAAAACTTAGTTCAAGTTCCACCTTCTAGATGAAAGATCTGCTGATCCACCTCTCTCCCTGGCCCCATCCCCAACTGCCAGTACTTTCTCTTCTCAAACTACCTCATATGGTATCTAGATACTTATTTTAGATGTGCATGTTGTCTTCCCAAAATGATTAACATCATCATCACATAAAGTTTTCTCCTAATTCTACTAATTTAATTCTACATCAGGGTGATGATTACAAAGGTGAGATGAAGAAGAGAGTGAGAAAGGACAACACCTAGTGACCTGGGTCTTGGCTGGGTAA
Organism: Trichosurus vulpecula; assembly: GCF_011100635.1. Taxonomy (NCBI): domain Eukaryota; kingdom Metazoa; phylum Chordata; class Mammalia; order Diprotodontia; family Phalangeridae; genus Trichosurus; species Trichosurus vulpecula. Next base: position 510,266,016 of record NC_050573.1, on the reverse strand, counting down.
AGTGGAAGAGGGGAGAGAAGGTGATCAGACCTTTACAATTGTATATTCTAGTGTCTATTTCATTCTTTTCCTGTCTCTGCCTTATTTTTCCTTGTGGGTGGAAGGAGAGGAAACATGATAATAAGATATGATGGAAAGAAGATCAAGTCTAATAATCATGATAATTAATAGGAAGGGAATAAAGTTTCCCATAAAATGGAGGTGATTGGCAGAATGGATCAGAAAACAAAACCTTTTTACAAGAATTATACTTGAAACATAAAGATTCATACTGAGTTAAAATGAAGAGTTGCAATAAAATCTATTATGTCTTAACTGAATCTGAAAAATTGCGATGACACCAGAAATGGTCATGGTTAAGAGAGGTAAATAGGTAAACTATACACACAAGCATCCGATGGCATATCATCTAAGCATTTTGCATAATGGCTTTATCATCTAGCGTGTTAGCTATCCCTACTGGATCTGTACCATCTGCAAACTTGATGAGCATGTCAGTTGTGTCTTTTTCTAAGATAAAAAGGTTAAACAGCACAGATTCAAGCATAGATCTCTTGGGGGACTCTATCTGAGATACCGACAATGAGCCATTGGACAGGTAACACAACACATATGATGGTGGACTTAAGAGTCAGGGAAATCTGAGCTCAAACCCCACCCCAGACACAAGCTAGGTGGCTCTGGGCTGTCAAGCTCAGGTTTCTCAACTGTGAAAGGGAGGAAAATAGCACCTACTTCCTAGGATTGTTGTAAGATAAAAATGAGATAAAATTTGTAAAGTACTTTGCAAACCTTAAAACTCTATATAAATTCTAGCAATTATTATTGTTAACAATTACTCTGGTCATCTGACCAATTTTGAATCCATCTAATTGTATTATTGTATTGCCCATAACTCTTCTTATTTCAAGTATCAGATACTTTGTGAAATGCTGTTTTAAATCTAGGTAGAGATTTATCAAATAAAGATCTATAATGTCCCTCTCATTTATCAGTTTTGTAACCCTGTATGAAAAGGAAATAAATTTCATCTCACATGATTTGTTCTTGTTGAAGCCATGCCAGCTCTATTTAATTACCATTTCACATTCTAACTAGCTTACTAACTATCCCTAAAAATCACTTTAGAGTATCTCAGGAATCAAAGTCAAATTCACCAGCATACTCTGTTTTCTTCCTTTTCTTGAAAATCAGTACATTTACCCTCTCCAATCTTGTAGTACCACTTTCATTTTCTACATTCTTTCATATATGACTGACAGTAGTTAAACAATCATATCTGCCTATTCTTTCAGTATCAGACATAGTTCATCTGAATCAGATGACCTGAATACATCAAGGGCTGCTGGGTGCTCTCTTACTATCTCCTTACATTGATACCAAATCCCTGTTAGCCATTTTTTTTCTTTCACTTCCAGTAGGAGGTTTTTCTTCTTGGAACAAAAAAATAGAAATAAAATAAAAATTGAGCAGACTCTCCTCGCTGCTGCCACTCGTCATTTTCCCATTGATTAACCTCAAGCAATGGTTCTATCCATCCTTTGATCTTTACTTCTACCAATGTAGTTTATTTTTTAAAATCTACTCTTTCTGTTGCCTTCAATGTCTTTGCCAGCCTCAGATCACTCCAAACTTTAGCACTCCTAACACTATTTTTTACAGGACTGTGATAAACTATTAAATTATATTTTGTTATGAGGCTTTACTTCCATTACCTTACTACTTTTTTATATCTAAGTTAGTTGGTGAGTTCACTGTATACTCACATTGTCCCTTTAAAAGAATTTAATTACCTGACTAATTTTACAACAATAATAAAAAAGATATGATAAATGTCTAAGAATAACTGAATGAAAATTCATATTTCTCTACTCTTCATTGTAACTAACAAAAACTGACACTGTGCCAGAGCATAAAACTAATAGACAAATACAGAAAAAGACATATTAAATATATCTTTTCAGGTCATAACATAATAAAAATCATTATTAATAAGGTGAATTTGAAGAAATAATTCATATTTGAAATGGAGAATAAATAATATAACCCTAAAGAAACAGCAAATAATTTTATCAAAGAAAATAATAACAGTGATATAATGTAACCAAAATGTTGGTAGAGGGCCAAAGCAATCCTGAGAGGAAAACTTACATCTCTAAACACAACAAAAGTGAAAAAAGATACAATGAATTGAGCAGGGAATGAAAAAACATAACAGATTAAAGATCCAGAGTAAACATAAAAGTAGACATTCTGAAGATCTAGGAAGAAATAAAATTAAAAGCAAAAAATCTACTGAATTGATGAATAAAACCAAGAGCTTTTCTTTTTTGAATAGGCTAATAAAAGATACTCCATTAATTAAATTTATTTTTAAAGAGAAGAATCCATATTGTTAGAATAAAAAATGAAGGATGGGAATTCACAAGAGACTAAAAGGAAATAAAGAAAATTGTTAGAAATTATCATATGTAGTTATATGCCAAAGAAATGAAATAAATAAAATGGATGGCTACAGAAATACCTAGATAAACAGAACAAGCAATAGAGGGAAAAAATATCAGAAAAAGAAATCAAGTAAACCACAGATTAACCCTCAAAGTAAAAAGTCACAGGATGAAATGAGCTGGCAAGTGAATTAGATTCAGTATTCAAAGAACAACTAGCTCATATATTACATTTCCCCCACCCCCCAAAAAAATCAAATTAGAATTGACCTTACCAAACTCCTTCTCATTATGGTCCCATTCCCCAAACCAGGGAGAGATAAGGAGGAGAAAAAATACTTTGGATAAATGTCACTAATAAATATCGATGTAAAATATGAATAAAATATTAGCTGTTATGACTGTATATTTGAAAGATTATTTGCTATGACCAGGTTAGATTTATATCAAGAATTCAGATATGGCTCAAAATTAGGGACTATAAATAGGAGAGAATATATAAAAACAACAAAAACACATCTTTCTATCAAAATGCCTCAAAAGACAACACCCCTAAACACACAGCCCTCCTTTATGTTAAGAATACTAAAAATAAATAAATAGCTAAGTAGATCTTTATTTAAAATGATAAATAGTAACTATCTAAAACTTTTTGTTAAAAAAATACAATAGAAGCCTTTCCTAAAAGATCAAGACTAAAACAAGCAATAAGACAAGATAAAGAACTTTATGGAACAAGAACTGGTAAAGAGGAGCCACCATTTTCCAATGATAGGATGGTTTACTTATAAAATCCCAGAGATTGAATACAAAAACTAATAAAAAACAATCAGTAATTTCAGTAAAATATCAGGATATTAAATAAATCCACAAAATTATTAGCCTTTTAATGTTCACTAAGAAAACCCAGCAAGAAGAAATAGAAAAAGAAATCCCATCCAAATTAATCACAAAAAAATGTATAAAATATCCAGGAGTCTACTTACCCATAAACATTCAAGACTACTTTATACATACAAATGCAAAACACTCTTTGCAGACATGAAGGAAGACATAAATAATTGGTGGAAGATTAATTTTCTCATGGTTTCATTGCACTAATTAAAAAATAACAATGGTACTTAAGCTAATTTACAGATTTAATGCTATTCTCATCAAACTACCAAGGGACAAAATAATAACAAAATTCATTTGGCAGGAAAAAATCAAGAATATCAAGAAAAATAATGAGAAAATGTATCCATGAAGAAGGCACAACATTTTTAGAATTTAAACTACATTTTAAAGCAGCAGTCATCAAAACTATATGGTTTTCCTTTTTAAAAACCCAGAAAAGTAGAAGAGTAGCACAGATTAAATGAACAAAAATACAAGCAATTGAAAACTTTTGTCCAGTGTTTGATGAATCAAAGAACATAAATTGTCTGGGGAAAGGACTTCCTTTTTTTGATAAGAACTTCTGGGAAAAGTGGAAAACAGCAGAAATCAGATTAAGACTTCCAGGTCATATGAAAAGCAAGATGGTGGATGTCTCATTTTCTCTGAGCCCCTTCAACTCTATTAGCCTCCAAAAAGGGGAGATTAATTGTCAGATACAGCATATTTGTAGTTAAATCCATTGGAGACAAAAGAGAGAACCCTTACAGAGATAATGGTCACCATTGCCATCATTATAATCATCATCATCATCATATTTAAATAGTGCTTTAAGCTTCTTCATACATAAATTATCTTGTTTGATCTTCACAACAACTCTTTAAGATAGGTGCTATTACTATGCCCACTTTATAGATGGAGAAAATGAAGCAGAAAGATATTCATGGATTATCTAGGAGGCTAGTATTGAGGCAGGAAAAAGTTTTACAAATTAATTCTAAACCTTAAAACATTTATTCAGCACCTCACCTCCACCAACCTCCATGTATACACAGTTGGAACACAATTTAAAAGGCAAGCATGTGCTGAGCCTATCTTAGGACTCCATTCCTCTTGCTACAGAGACTCTGCTAGAGAGCTGGGGTTGGGGGAGGGGTGGGAGGGTGGTGGTAACAAACCAAAACACCACTCCAGATAGTTAACTGGAGGGATATTTAATACTCAGGGGTAGGCCATGCTAATATTATAAAAATGAAAATGCTACCTAAATTACTTTATAGATTTAGTACTAAACTAATCAAACTACCAAAGGGATAATAGAGTTAGTCAAAATAATAAAAAAATTCATTTGGAGGAACAAAACATCTATAATATCAGGGTTGAGGACAGGAGAACACCAAAATAAAAGAAAAAAAGCACTTCCACACTTCTAATTATATTTAAAAAAAAACAATCATCAAAGCTCCTAGAGAAACAATTGATTTCAATAACCTAGTGTTTGGAAAACTTGAAAACATAAAGAACTTAGAGAAAAATGCCCTAACTGACAAGAACCATTGAAAAAACTGGAAAGCAGACTGACGGAAATTAGGGTTGGACTAACCTCATACACCATAATAAATTCAAAATGGAGACTTGATAACAATAAAGGTCATAATATTTTTAAAAAGTAGAACAGAAACAGATCAAGTATCTTTCATAGTTATGACTAGACAGTGAATTCTTAGCCAAGCAAGAAATGGAAGTAAGCACAGATGATAAAACAGTTAATTCTGATTGAATGTAGTTCAAAAGCTTGTACATGAAAAAATTAATGCAAGTTGGATAAAGAGAGAAATGGTCAACTGTGAAAAAAAAAAATTTGTATCAAATATCTCTAACAGTTTCCAGGGTATATGGACAACCAATGAGGAGGCTATTACAATAGTCTTGTCCGGCACACGGTGGTGCTTAATAAGTGTTTATTGAGCTGAATTGAAGAGATGATGATGGTAAGAAAGCAATTAGCAGAATTACCAAGTACCATCACAGATGTAAGAAATATGATGAACTCCTTACCTACAGAAATATTCATGCAAAGGCAAGCTCAATTTAAATATATGTTCTCATTTAAATCAAGTCCTCAACTGATCATGGAAGGCTTACTGGATAGAGAGCAAATCTTGGAGTCAGGGAATTCTGCATTCTAGTCCTGCCTTTGGTACATACAGCAGCTGGTAGAATGTGTAACTACAGACAATCCAGTCAGATTTTCAGGATTCTTGAAAACTCTCAAAGACCATATGGTTCAGGGATGTTTTTGATCTGAATCTGTGGGTGTAGTTTCCATACAGAAGGTCCCTACACTAATGAAATCATATGTCTGAGTAAAAAAAAAATCTGGTCACCTTCATTATAATTTACTACAAATACTTCATGTATACTATCTCTCAGTGAGCTTAACTTCAATTCCTGGAAACATCCAAGAGTGGATAATTAAAGAGATGTTTGGTGAACATCTAGAAAGGGACGTGGTAATTACAAAGAGCCAGCATGGCCTTGTCAAGAATAGGCCGTGCTAGACTAACCTCACTTCCTTTTTTTTTTAAATGGAATGATTAAGCCCAGAGTTGAAGGGAATGTTGTAATCTAGTTTATCTAGATTTTAATAAAGTATTTGATAAAGGATCTCACATTTTTATTAAGGAAAATATAGAGTGATGGACTAGGCAATAACATAATTAAGTGATTCAGAACAAAGATAACTAGGCAAAGAGTAGTTGTGGGTGATTCAAGGTCAACAGGTACAGTAAAGTACCCGACCCACAGATCTGTGCTTGGATATATGACGTTTAACATTTTTATCAGTGACCAAAATAGAAGACTATATGGCATGTTCATCAAATTGCAGATGATGATAGAAAGCCTGGGAGCTAATAATATCTAGTAGTTTGTATTTGTCTGATTTGTTAAGGTTTGAGAAGCACTTTACATATGTTATCTTAATTTGTTTCTCACAACAGCCCCCATGAGGTAGGTGGTATTATTATTCCCACTTTACAGATGAAGAAACTGAGGCTGAGAGAAGCTGTGACTTGCCTAGGGGCACACACAGCCAAGGAAGTGTCTCAGGCAGGATTCTAACTTAGGTCTTCCTGACTCCAAGACCTATCTTGGAGTCTATCTACATACTACCAGGCTTCATTATAATCCAGCTAGCAAACTGGATGAAAGTCAGAGTCCCCGAAGATCTTTACACCATAGCGCAATAGGCAGAAATCTAAAGAGATTTAGTTTAGTAGGTGTAGTATCAATTTAGATTTAAATATCTTTCCCACCCATTAATAGGCCGTGTGACCTGCTTACTACACAGGAAGCCTAAGTCGCATGTAATGGGAGGAGCTTCCTGACAGGAAGAAGAAGTTATTTCACAGGAAATGCTGAGAGAGAGAGAGAGAAAGAGAGAGAGAGAGAGAGAGAGAGAGAGAGAGAGAGAGAGAGAGAGAGAGAGAGAGAGAGTTATGGTTGCTAATGGCCACTGTCGTGCTAGTTAGAACTGAACAGGCTGACTTAGCTATACTGTGAGTTTGTGTTTGGGGAAGACCCCAGCAGGGGGGTCGGAGAGGTTTTGGGATGGTGAGGCTCCAAGTTGTGACATTGTGTATGGAATGTTTTGCTACTGTGATAGACTGGATAAATGGCTTGTGGGATGTGGTTCTCTGGTGTCTGAATAAATGGTTAATTTCTAACTTCTATGTGGAGAGTCTCGCACATTTTGTGATATAGAACTACATAGGCATCTTGACAATTATCATCTACATTGTTATTACTGCCTTACTGATACAGTAGGGTTAAAACATAAAGTCTTATACTTAGATACAAATCATTTTCCCAAGTATAACATAGAGGAGGCATGATTAGACAGCAATTTGTCTGATAACAACTGGTGGGTTTTGTGAACTACAAGCTCCATATGAGACAGCAATATGATGCAGCCGCCAAAAAAGCTAATTTGATCTTGAGCTACATTAAGTGATACATAACTTCCAGAAACAAAGTGACAGTCCCACTCTCCTTGGCCTTCATCAGACTACCTGGAGTCCTGGGTTCTGTTCTGGTCATGATAGTTTAAGAAAAATATCGGTAAGGTGGTGAAGGTATATGTGTGTGTGTGTGTGTGTGTATATGTATGTATGTGTGTGTGTATGTATTACTGCTCTCTCTACACATGTATTAATACACACATATGTATAATATATACATATATATGCATTATGTATGCACGTATGGATGAAAGTGGGAATCCCCAAAGATCTCCACATAATAGTGCATTAGGCAGAAATCTAATGAGATTTAATTTAGTAGGTGTAGTAGCAATTTAGGTTAGGGAGGGAGGCAATGAAAAGAATTCTTGCTTTGGTTGGGAAGCCCCACTAGACAAAACAAAGCTGAGGTGGGATATCTAGGACTTTGGCCCAGGGTGCTGAACCTAGCCAACACCAAACTTAGAAGGCTATGCCAGCACCTAAAGTAATTCCTCAACACAGAAACAACAAATGTTAGCATCTATTTAACAGGAATAATAAATTAAAATAGGAACCAAGCAGTACAGGATGCCATACTTCACTTCAACTGAAGGCATGATTTATGTGCCTACCCACTTTTATGGCCAAATTTGTTATTGCTCTGGCCACAGGTGACCCATGAAATGTTGACCATTTAAGACATTTTATTATTCTTTGTTTATTTCCCAAAGTCTTAATGTTAACCTTTATTTGATTCCCGGTATTTCGTATCTATTTAAGTTTGTTTTTACTGTTACTGTTGTTTTTCAATTTGAGGGAAGAGAATCCAGGACAGAGGACATATTTATGAAGGTCTGTGGGAAAGGGGGAGACAGTCATTTTGTGTCTGGGAGATATAGAAATAAAGGCACTTAAAGTATGGTGTACTGGAATGGGTGGACCCTGAAAACCTGCATATTTCCTTTTTTCTCTTTCTTGCTTTCTTCAGTGGAACAGAAAGATGCAGAAACTATTCTAATAGCCAGATTGTAAATGGGACTAAACCCTAGGCCACATTCTTGACTAATGAATTAGGAGTAAACCCATTGGGATTAAGTTTGTATTAGAACCTTACAATAAATGGATTATCAGCAATAATGAATGAAAATGAAGTACTTTCAGTTGAATCAGAGACATAACCTTCTTTTTATGTGATTTGCCATTAAATATTTATTTAAATTGAAAACAGAAGATTTATATATTTAGCATCATCAGCTATGTCAGTGTTTCCTATAAGGTTGTCATGTCAATTTATTATTTTAAGTGCTGGCTTAAAGCCTACAGAAATCTTTGGAAACCATAGATTTCAAATTTATAAGTTCAAGGTTCGTCACAACATTGGCAAATACTTGGAAATAAGCACAACACAGTTGCCAAGAGTATAAATATACCTCCAAGATGGCATTTACTGAAAAGCAAATAAACACTTATGGTTTGGCCATTTGCTGTAATTGGGTCCACTGAGAAAAAGTATTACTTTCTATGATCTATATGCTTCAAAGTTCAGCTAAAATGAAACCTCCTCCAGGAGGTTTATCCTAAATTCTCCAGCAGCTAGTGCCATGAAGTTATTTAGTACTGCTTTTGTGTATATTTTATACTTTTTTGCTTATGTTTTGTTTACTCATAAGAGAATGCAAGCTCCTCGAGGGCAGGTGCTATTTAATTTTTTTCTCTTTGTATAGTTAATGTCTAGCATAATGCCTGACACATAATAGGCATTTAATAAATGTTTGTTAAACAAATGAATTAAAAACATTTACATACAAACTGTCATGTTATTTTTCTACTTCAGTGTATCTAAGTTTTCAGCCATGATATTGAATTTTGCATCAAAAAATATTTTGTCTTGTTTTATGAAAAAATGCATACAAGTTTAGCAGCTACTTTTTAAAGATAACAATCAATTGAACTTAACTTAGATTAAAATGAATGCATACCTGAATATGTGGAAGCCAACAAAATGATTCCCAAACTAAATTAAATTGAATATATTTTATTTGAATAGCATGTTTACTTATAATTTCACTTTATAATTTCACAAAGTGAAATATAGTACACTACTTTGTGGGTTACTAGGTCTAAGATAGCAAGTATTTAGCAATACCCATAAAGAAATCAAACTTTTCACTGCAAATCATTATTCTTTTACTTTTACAGCTTTCATTGACCCAGAACTAGTCTTATTCATTATGTTGCTTGGATTCTAAGCTGGTCAAATTTTTACAAGTCTACTTGGGCCCCCTACTAGACTGAAAAGTTCCATGAGATCAGGGCCAATGCTTTATCCAAATTTTGTATTCTCCCTTACGCTGAGCCTGGAACAGTGCATAGCACAGAACTGATATTTTTTTTAAACAAATAAATGTTTGTAGAATGAGTGAATAACTCAGGGGCCCCTGAGCCTACTCTGCAGCCATGATTCTAAGCAAAAGTATGAAGCAGGTGAAGTTTGTCCTTAGGGCTTTTCAGTTTCCTAGTTATATATCCTGTTCTCATTTGATGATACAACCTTGAGGTACTTGGCATATTTCTCCCAAGCAAACTTTCCTTCTCTAAAAAGACTGGAGACTTATTCACAGTAAACTGACAACAAATTAAAGTCTTACTTCTCCCTTGGGCAAAAGCCTTAAAATCTTATGGTGGAATTTTGGCCAAATAATTAGTCATTTGGGAAGATAACTGTTAATCAGGGAGAGATTTTTAAGGTAGGGTGGGGTCTTCCTGAAACCCTGAAATCTCATATAAACCTACTCCAGCTTTAGGCTGCTGCTTGACAATTGGATCTAGACTCATATTCTCAAAACAATCACTTTCCAAAGGTCAACTGTCATGTTTGTCACATATATGTATATCCATATGTGTATATATGAAGATGTATATATATATATTTAAGTGTGTAAATGCACACATATGCCTGTATATGTACGTGTGTATGTATTATGTATGCACGAAAGACACACATACCACACATATACAAGGATGAAACTATGTTGATTTTTATCTTTGTATCCTAGGCACCTAGTTAAAGTCAAGTCTATACATACACACATATATGTACATATATGTATATGTACATATACATCACTATAGAAATACTTATAAATACAAACGTATAGATGATTTAGATTTAAATGTTAAATATTAAGCTTCTGAATGAAGGGCATGGATTATGATACTTAAAGGAAAAGGTACTAAGAAGTGTTACAGAATCATTTAATGAATAATGTATAATGATATAGCATAATGGGAAGTAGAAAACAAAAACAGTTAACAGGGATCTAAGACTCAAGAGAGGTAAAAAAAAGTGAGTGCTTATCTGTCTTCATTGAGTTCAAGCTACCAGGACTGAATAAACTACCGCACAGGGTTGTGGTATGTGAACTATTGTTAAGAAAAAGAGAGATGCGTGTTTTTTCCCTTTTGTTTTGATTCAATTTTTCAAAACATAAGTAATGTGGAAATATGTTTAACTTGATTATGTATGTATAACCTATATCAGATTGCTTGCTGTCTTGGCGAAGGAGGAGGGGAGGAAGGGAAGGAGAAAAATTTGAAACTCAAAATTTTCAAAACTATCTTTAGATGTAATTGGAAAACAATAAAATACTATTAAGGGAAAAAAAAAGGAAAGAAAAGATGCTATAGGACTAGAGTTGAGCAGATGATGCCCTATTTTTCACCAAGAAAGTGGATACTTCAAATTATAGGCCTTTAAACTTCAAATATTGGCAAAATTATAGATATGTTATATATTAATATTTAGAGAATGAAGTGGTGATCACCAAGAACCACTGAGGGTAAACAAAGAGAGAAGACGTAATTCATTTTCGATAACGACAGAATTGCTAGATTGGCACCTCATTATCTCTGCCTCATCTGTGATTTCATCACCTAGACTGGGTGGGAAACTCCCTCTGCCAAATACATTCATTTTTAATTGTCTCAAATTAGTGATTTTTGATAATGTTCTGGATAGAAGGTTAAAGCATTTGCTTTGAACCAGTAACAAATATACTGGGAGAAGTTGTTTGGAATCTTCTGTTTAGCTATTTACCTTAGTAATTGAGAGAAGATTTTATTAAATAAATAGATAAATGAAATTTACTTCTGAACCCCTGAGAGGAATTGAACATGTTTGAGGGGTAGGGCTTAAGATATGGTATCACCATGAAGCTGTCTCTACTGTCTCTACAGCCTCCTTCCTACCCTCTCCTCACTCAAGTGATTTATGCATCTAGTGATTTACTGGTTCAACTTCACCCCAGGTGATCTCTTAAAAGGACAGGCCAACTGTGTGTGATGTTAAGTTTCAAGCTGAGACTCTGTAACCAAGAGATTCCATTAAACAATCCAAGCCATTTTTGTGATTTTTTTTTAAAAAAAAGCTTAAATAAAAAATTGCTTTAGTTGAATTGAGTATATCTGTCCATGTTGTTTCTGACCCAAACCAGTTCTCATCACAAGGTCTACAGTAATAATCAAAACCAAGAAATACTAAGCACTTTCACAAGTTCACCTAAGGTAAACAAATGTCAAAAATAAACAGCCCATAACATAATAAGATCATAGACTTAGAGCTGGAAGAGGTTTTAGAGGCCATCAACTCCAACTTCTTCATTTTACAGATGAAGAAACAGAGGCACCAAAAAGTTAAGTGATTTGCTCAGGGTCAAATAGTTATTAAGTGAGGAGGTATTTGAACTCAAGTCTTCCTGACTCCACATCCAGGAATTTAACCACCCTTCTTCTCTGTGTAGTGGAAAAATATATAAGGATTTATAAAAATCATTTTAATATGAATAAACTAATATATCAGTAGCACTATATGTAAAGAACTTTAATTTATTCAATGCCAAACCTGATACAAATAATCTGAACATAATTTCAAGTCTTACATCGCCCATGGATTTAAGGATTCAGATGGCTACCACTGAGGTTCCAGATTTAACAATGCTCTCAAATCATCACATGAAAAAAAAATAAATATGTCATAGCTCAATGCTACACTCACACCCCACCGATCCTTTTTTTCCCATCAGAGAGAGAAAAACAAAGAGGCTTAATTTGATTTACAGAGTGAAAAACAACACTGTATGTACTTTTTGTCAGAGGAGGGAGGCAGAGCAGGGAGGAGAGTTCATCCAGCTGGTTCTCATCTATGTGCCATGATTCTCTGTTTAGTTTACACTATTAGACTCAAAAGCTTTGCTTTAATCTTAACTGCTACAGTATGCCTTATAGTAGATTCTATCATGTAGCTCCTTGATAGGGTTTCAGGCTTTGGCAAAGCCCCATCTTTCAAACTGTCCATTACCATATGGGTAGTAAATGCATCCAACATTTTTTCATTGGCGCCTGTATCATTATGTCTTGTCACCAATGGTTTCTCCAATTTTCAGTAAATTGTTACATATACTGTGGTTTGGAGCTGATGAGATGATCTCCTACCTTTATAAATACATGGCCAATTCTCTTAGGTCCTGCCCATCCCTTCGCTTTTTGCTGATGACCTAACAACTGAGGGAAAGGAATGGGGAACCTTTAGGGAGGAAAGCAGTGCAAAAATAAAATAACAGAAAGTAACAAGGGGAAGACAGCAAGCTGCCAGAAGCCTATACTGACTAAAGCACATCTAGAATAAAAGGGGAGGGAGCACAAGAGATTGAAGGGCATACCTGATCTGTCTTCATTCTGTGAATCACATCTCCGGCACAGTTCTGGGATGGTCTTGAGTGATGTTACCGAGTACTAAATGGGAAACCAGAGGAAAAAGGACATGTAAAATGATAATAAAAAGGTAGATTAGTTTATTTGCTCAAATAGTGCCACAAATCAGGACAAAAATAGTGATACATAATTCCCTGTATGGGGTGGTTCAGATCACCTGGATGATTTAGCAGAATCTTCAGTGTTAAAAAAACACAGAGGTGGACAGAGAAACAAAAGTCTGACTTCATTTTGCTCCAGAGTGTGGCCTATGAAAATAATATTGCCTCTGTACCTAATCCAATCTGGGTGCTGCTCAGCTTTGAGTATTTCTGTGTCTCATGCTCCCACAGAAAATACCAACCACCAAAAGGTAAGTTGGGAAACTTTCACGAGAAACTTTAAGTGACATGCACAATAAAGAATTAGGATACCTCATGAAGGACTATGGACAGTCTAGATATCCATCTTGGCATTGACTTTCTAAACTGTCCTGCTGTATAGTCTTAACCTGTGAGAGAAACTCCACTGTAAAAGTAAAACAAAATATTCAATAGGATGAAGGCTACAGAGCACTAACATCTATTTGAACTGTTTCATAACACATGAAGGAGGTTTCATATTTTTAAGTAGTTATATGGTAGGCCAGGGCCTGGAATCAACTCAGTGACCAGCTATCAAGATAATATTAGAATTAACTGAGTTAATTTTTTTTTCATTTTAAAAAATATCTTCTAGATTCAAGGAAATATGCTAGGCACCGGGCACACAAAAAGATAAACTAAAATGCAGCCTCTACTTTCAAGAAGCTTATATTCTTATTTGAATGGGGTGTAAGAAATGTAGATGAAGAGATATAATCCAAGACAGAATGTAAAAAATGCAAAGGAGAGATCAAAACAAAATTCTCTGAGAAGAGAGACTGTCACTTTTATTTGGAGGTGGGGGTGGTGTGTGTGTGTGTGTGTGTGTGTGTGTGTGTGTGTGCGCGCGTGTGTGTGAATGAAGGCTTCAGGAAGGAGGGAGAAACTGAGTTAAGCATTACAAGTATAACTCTCAACAAGTGGAAATGCGAAAGGGAATAGAATCTACAGAAAATAAGTGTGAGCAAAGACACAGAAAAAGAAGAGATGAGATCATTAAATAAAGGTCACAGGAAAAAGTACAGAGCAGCGGTGCTTGGTCAGTTACTGCTCATAGGGAATGAGGCATCTGTTTATTGACCTTAGAACATTTGAGAAGTCTGTTGTCTTCCTAGGGTATGCATCTGAGCCATAACAAATAACCATCCAAGACTTATCAAAACAGATGACTACTACTGATTTCTGGTGATTCATATGGGCACACTTATACTGCCAGAAGGAGCACAAAAAGTACAGCCAAAAATCACAAAGTGTTGGGCAAGGAACTAAAGACCATAGGGGCACAGGCTGTATATTCCTTGTTGTGGTCCACTGAAGGAAAGGGTACTGAAAAGAAAAAAAAATTGACTAAGGAAATGAACATTTGTAAATAACGTTGTATCTGAGAATAAAATTTGGATTATTGGACCATGACTTAGAATATAGGGATGACAAACTCCTGGTCAGGAATGGACTGCAACTAACAAAAACTGGCAGAAAGTTTTAAAAATTGTTTTTGCCATGTGTTCGGCAAATCTAATTAAAAGGGCTTACAACTAAGAAGGATAGGGCTAGAGGGAGTTGTCTATGTTTATCTATTAAGCTGGATACCACAGAAGGTAGGTTTAGTAAAGAAGAATAACTGTTGAGTCTCCCAAAAAGTTCACAGGTGACAATCCAGGAAAGGATATAATTGTAAAATCCGTGCCCTCAGATTTCTATATAGGGATGCCAAAAGATTAGTTAATAAACTAGAGGACTTTGTACAAGAAGGAAAATTTGACCTCACAAGGTACGTATCACTGAGATTTGAAGGGATGAATGAAATTTGTGACTGGAATGTGGCTATAGAAGGGTATACTTATTCAAAGAAATAGGACAGGTAAAATGGGGAGGGTGAACATCATTATCTATTTAGAAAGTGTCCTCATCAGGAAATCTAGGAACAAAAGAAAAACATGATGAAAAGCATTTGGGTGAAAATCAAAGGAATGAAATAAAATCACTTTTTATCACTAGAATACAGAACAGACAACTGAGACAAAATAGAAACAGATGAGAAGTTGTGGAAATAAGTTGACAAGGTTGATATAGAAGAATAACACAAAAGTGATGGGAGACTTCAATTATCCAGACATCTACTAAATCTCTCTCTCTCTCTCTCTCTCTCTCTCTCTCTCTCTCTGTGTGTGTGTGTGTGTGTGCGTGTGTGTGTGCGTGTGCATGTGTGTGTGTCTGTCAATCTCTCTCTTCCCTTCCCCATTTCTCTCTCCTCTCTCCTCTTTCTCTGCTCCAAGCAGATCATCTAATAACTTCTTGACTTCCCTTAATGATATTCATCCTTCAAAAGATAGAGGAATTAAAAGAGAAATTTCTAAATCAGATCTAACAGGGAAGAACTGGTTGATGTAATGGAAATTATGGGAACCTTTAGAAGATAGTAACCACCTTCTCCTAGAGTTTATGATAAAGGCAAGAAGGTGACATAGTCTGACATACCACCTAGATATTGGGAACACAGATTTCAAAGATTTACTAGAAAGAATAGATAGGACCTCAAGGACTAAATTCTACAAGAGCAGTCAGCCCAGGAGGGATGGGAGATGATCAAGAATGAACACATAAAAGGAAGCAATTCTAATAATTAGAGAAATTGGGAGTTATCTGAAATGCCTAAAGTGTATAGACAGGGAATTCACCAACCAACTCTTTTATATAGAATTATTTTTAATGTTATTTTAAATTTATGGAATAAAATAAATATTTCCAAAACACAGAACAATAAAAAGATGATTAAAATGGAAACAAAGACAGGTAATAGAGGATGATTATATGAGAATTGCAAAGTTCTTGAAAAAGCACAGAATGAGCTGAGGAAAGTTCAAACAAAAAAGTGGTGGGGTGGATTTTTTAGTTACATTGGGAGAAAGGGAAGTAATAATATTCCTGGGTGGGGTAGATGCTGTGATGAAAAGTATCAATAAAAAGATGGCAGAGCTACTTGATTTTTGTTTTGCAGTAGTTTTATTTTCACTTCCAAGAAGAATGGTCTTTGCACTGAAATGACTGAACAAAAATGACTAAGAGGAAATTGATATCTAAAATACGTAAGGTAGTAAGAAAATACTTATCTGTTTTGGATCAATTCAAGTCACCTGGGATAAAGGTATTGAAAGAACTGGTGGATGTGACTTCAGAACCACTCTCTTTTATTTTTTAATTTAAATTTTATTTTTTCCCATTTCAAAATTATTAAATTTAAGAGACAGTCTCTTTTAAATTCAATTTAAATTTTTTATTTATTTTGTTTTTGCCAATGATATTTGGAAGAATGGGAAATTGACATTACAGGACTTGAGAAGGGCAAGTACAGTCAGAATTTTCAAATAAAGGGAATACAGACTGCAAACTATAGGCCAGTGAGCTTTAATTCAATGTATTGTTAAAGAGCTGATGGAAAAAATTTCTAGAAAAGAAAGCAAGGATTATAAAGTTCAAATATGGCTTTATCAAAAACATATGATGCCAAACAAATCTTATTTTCTTTTTTGACAGGTTTACTAAACTGTTGGATTAGAGGGATGCTGTAGTGATAGCTTACCTGGATTTTGGAAAAGTATTTTATAGAGCATCTTATACTATTCTTGTAGAAAATGCAATAATGTATTGTATGATAATACAATATTCTAGTTCACATCTCTCCATATTTTTCACAGCTGGATTCAGATTTTGTTGAATGGCCAGACTCAAAGAATCCTTATTACTGGTTAAATGTCAAATTTGCTAGAGGTCTTCAATCAAGTCTTCCAGGGAGTTGTGTTTGGCACTGTGCATTTTAATCCGTGACTTGGATATAGGTAATGTTCTCATCAAATTTGCTAATGACACAAATTTGAGAGGGGTAACTAGCACATTAGACAAAAATGAAAACATCTTGACAGTCTTGAGCATTAGGCTGAAGTTAAGAGGATGAAATTCAGAGGGGGCAGATGTAAAGTCTTACACTTGGTTTTGAAAAATCAACTTCACAGGCATGGGATGAGGGAGGTATGGTTAGAAAACAATTTGTCCAAAAGATATTTGGAGGCTTTAGTAGATTACAAGCCCAATGAATTTGCAGTGTGTCAGGGACTGCCCCCCCACACCCAAATAAAACACATTTGACTTGCATTAATGGAAGAATAGCTTTAGGTAATAAGAGGATAATATCATCTCTTTATAGTCCTGATCAGACTTTGTCTGGAATATTTTGTCAGGTTCAGAGAACCACAGTTTAAGAAGACCATTGATAACCTGGAAAGTGTCCAGGATTTCCTAGACAATCAAGGCAATCAAGATGGCAAAAGGGCCTTAAGTTCATGTCACATGCTGATGGTTTTGAAGGAAATGGTGATGTTCAGCTTGAGGAGGAAAAGATTTGGGTAAACAATGAGAGCTGTCTCTGAATATCTGAAGGGCTGTCTTGTGTGGGAAGGATTAGAATTGTTCTTCTTGGTCCCACAAGGAAGAACCTTTGGAAAAATGGTTGGGAATTGCAAAGAGGCAAATTTAGGTTTGATGTCTGGAAGGCTACAAAAAAATGAAGTGGAATGTTCTGGGAAGTGGTGAGCTCCCCATCATTGGAGGTCTTCAAGCAAAGATTGGATAAGCATTTGTTGAGTATAACTGGAATTTCTTTGTAGCATTGGTTCAACTATTTTTCCACTAAGCACCCTTTCAACTCTAAAATTCTGTGTTTCCGTGAAAAGGACAGCCATAGGGCACAGAGAACAGACCAGCTGTTTGGAGTATATGGTGCATGGTGGGGAATATTCTGTGAAATAAATCTGGAAAGGTAAGTTGGAACCAGTCTGTGTATGTCCTCAAATTTCAGAGGACCTATTTTATGCTTTATTCCTTATGTAACAGTGAGCCATTGAAGTTTCTTAAACAGAAGAGTGACACAGTCTGACCTGTTCATTAGGATGGTAGTGGTATGGAGAATCAATTATAAGGAGGAAAGACTGGAAAGAGTGAGAAAGGTTAGGATTCCTTCCAGTTGTCAAGATGAAAGGTGAAGAGGGTGGGGGTGTAGAAAGCAGATAATGAGTATAGAAATATTTCAAAGGTAAAATCAACAAGATCTGAGAATTGAGAGAATGTGAGTGATGAGAAAAAGTTAGGAGTTGAATACGGTTGAGGCTTTGAGTCTGAGTAACTAGAAGGATGGTATTATAGAAGTTGGGGAGTCAACAGAATTTAGGGACAAGATGAAAAGTTCCACTTCAGAAGTGTAGAATTTGAGCTACTGGCAGGTCATCCAGGTACAGATGTTCTTTGGAAGAGCTGGAAAAATATGACATACTATGATATTGGAAATAAATATTTGAGAGTCATTCATACTAATTTCAGAAACAAAGGATTCCTTTTAATGTTAGCAAAATGACCTGAAAATTAATTGGTTGCCCACAGGCTGGGGAATGGTTGGGCAAACTCTAGTTTATGAATATATTAGCTAATCATTGTTCCATAAGAAAAAAAGTGGGGCTTGTGAGAACTGAGGCAGTGTGAAGCAAATATGTTAAATACAGTGATATATGGAATTATCAATGGACATAACATAGGGAGACAACAGTAAAAGACATCAAAATTTAGAGAAATGCAATGAGCAATATCAACTTTGGAGGCCTGACTATAAAACATGCCTTCCTCCTCTTGGGAAAGAATTGATGACAATGGTAGGGAATGAGGTATATGCGGTCATGATCAAGTTTGTTTTTTCTTTAACTGTACTTCTTTGTTACAAGGAAAGATTCTCTTGAGGGTATTTTGGGGACATGGTCGAAAAGAGAAAAAATAAAGCTTTTTTTAAAAAAAGTCAATGAATATCTCATTTAAAAAAAACTGGGGTGAAAAAATACCAAATTTAAATAAAAATTACTAGAAGAATTGGGTTATAATTAATAAAACATAAGATATTGGGAATAATTTCCCCAGAAATAAAAAGTTAAAATAGATTTTCATGTTAACAGTATGATTTATCAGGATTAGATTTGATGTCAGTCATTTGGATTACTCCTATAATCAAAGACTCTATAAAATAGGAAAAAGATGGTTAGGATGAAATATGTATCTGATTAAGATACTATTTTTCCTTTTAAGTATAGAGAATTTCTTCCTTCAATCATCTCCGTGGTTTAACCCATAAAACACAGTTTTCCATAAATAGAGTCCTTAAGACAATCACAAATGTTATTTTTTAAATGAACACACATTTAAATCACTATGTTTTTCAGAAGTCAATAGCCCTCATTTAAAAAGGGAGAGAGGAAGGATGGCAGTAGAAACAGAAAAAAAATGTCAAGAATGCCAAATTACCACATGTTGTTCAACAAGGGAGATAATTTTAGCTAGCTGATTATTGAGAGATGGAAGCACAACATTTTAAAAGAAATGTACTACAGCTTTCAGTACAGTAGTAGGAACCAACAGATTGCTGGGGCCAGTGGTGTTGTTACTCTCAGTTCACCAACTTCATGTTACAAGCAAATTCAATTTCAAGAGCTTCCAAGGCATAAAAGTGAAATCTCAAGTGACTAATTACAAAAATTATTTTCATCTCTATGATGCAACAAGTTCCCACTTAGACTTAGAGCATTCCACAAAGACTTTTAATGTCCCAGTTCAAACACTCACAGATATAGGCATCCCTTATACCTAAAATGAATCATTATTCCCCCCATCTTCTAATATATTTGCTTTGATATTTCAGCAACATAGTTTGTTTTTAACCACCAGATGCCTTATGTTTTCAGGAGAAGAACTAGGTCCCTTAGGAATATGGTAGCTTCTTGAGACCAGCTGGTACAGGTTAAATAATTATAGTCTATAATTAAATTAGACTTAGGCATTTTGTACTCCACTGCCATATGTTCTACCAAGTACCTACTTTTTTCTTTTTCTTTTTTCTCTTCTTCTTGAAAGAAAAATTGAGGACTAAGTATGGTTAAAATTGTATTCGAATGTTGTTAAAGGCTAGACTTTTAATAAGTTTAATCATGAAGCTCATTGCAAGAACATCTTTCATAGTAATAAGAACATTCAACAATATCCTGAAGCGAAGAAAAGGAACCTTTTAAAGTGTATTATTCATTTAAAGCATACTATCCATAGGGGTGAATGTACAGAAGGTTAGCCCCACCCCAAAGTTTACCATCCCAACTCTCATAGCACTAAGAACATCAAGCATTACTGTGCGTGATTTGGTCAAAGAGCAGGGTGTGTGTGTGTGTGTGTGTGTGTGTGCGTGTGTGTGTGCTACTATTCCTAAGAGAATTGGAATTAGAGAACTGTCCAGCACTCAATAATTTTTAAGACAGTTGTTTAAGACAGTAGTTCTATTCCCAGAGTTAGTTGCTACAGTTGTGTTAAAGTCTAATACATCTACCTACTATACCAAACTTTTTTATCTCCATGCTCAACAATCTTGCTTCCCCTAATTCCTGGTATCCTTGTACTTTAAAGTGTTAAAGGGGGAGGGGAGATGCAAGTAGTTGGGAATACAGAGAAACTTCCTCATTTCGTGATACCCCATTTCATTGTTTTGGAAACTTCTTAAGAATGTTCCTATGGACAGCAACATCCTCTTTAATTTACCTAATCCAGCCTTATTTCTCATGAGTTTCTGATAAGTATTCTTTGTTTTAGGCTTCATTTGGAATGCCCTGTTGTTTCCCCTTCCGAATCCTTCAAAGTCCAGCTCATCTAACCTTTCCACAATGGACCTGCCTGACTATTCTGTTGCTCACTGACTTAGTTCTGCTAAACCTTCTAAAAGAAGGATACTAAGTCACACAGTTTAACATGTACTAAATGCTGACTTGTATTTTTTGCTATTGTTTTCAGATAACTTTGATGACTGAATTAGATTTTAAACTCCATTAGGGCAGAAAGCTAGGTCTTATTCATCTGTGCCCTTCACAGTACCTACCGCAATTGATCTCATTGCTGGGGCATAATAAGCACTTTTTGACCATTATACACCAATACATGTTTATTGACTAGCTGACTGAATACATTATATCAGCGTGAAAGTGAGATTGAGAAGTTGTTGGACCTAACCAAATACAATTCACTAAATATTTTTAAGTGCCTACTATGTGCCAGGCACTGTGCTGAGTGCTAGGGATATAAAAAAACAGGCAAAAGAAGTCTCTGTCCTCAAGAGTCTACAATCTAATTGGGGAGACAACATGCAAACAAATATCTACAAAGCAAGCTGTATAAAAGATGAATAGGAAATAATTCACAAGGAAGGCACTGACATTAAGAAGGGTTGGGGAAGGCTTCTTGTAGGAGGTGGGATTTTAATTGAGAACTAAAGGGAGCCAGGGAGCTTCACAGTCAGAGTTAAGGAATGAGAATATTTCATGCACGGGGGAAAGCCAGAGAGAATGTCTGGAGCTTAGACGTGGAATGTCTTGTTTGTGGAACAGCTAGGAGGCCAGTGTCACTGGATCAAAGAATATATGTTGGTTTTAAGGTTTAAGAAGACTGGAAATGTAGGAGACACCTAGGTTATAAAGGGCTTTGAATGCCAAATAGAGTATTTTGTATCTGTACTTGGAGGCAATATGAAGCCACTGGAGTTTATTGAGAGGGTGAGGTATGACTTGATCAGACTGGAGTTTTAGGAAAATCACTTTAGTGGTTGAATGGGAAAGGCACTGGAGTGGGAGAGACTTGAGGCAGGCAGCCCTACCAGCACGCTATTGCAGTAATCAAGGTGTGAAGTGACGAGTGCTTAACCTGGAGTGGTGGCAGTGTCAAGGAGAGAAGGGGCATATTTGGGAGATGTTTCAAAGATAAAATCAGAAGACCTTGCTAACAGCTTGGATATGGGGGGCAGGGATAGTGGGGAATCCAGGCTGACGCCTTAGGGACTAGGAGGATGATGTTGCCCTCTACAGTAATAGAGAAGATGAATTTTGTTTGAACGTGTTGAGTTTAAGACGTCAACTAGACAGACAGTTTGAGATGTCTGAAAGGAAGTTGGAGGTATGAGAATGGAGATCATCAGAGACAGAGAAAGAGGGGTGCAAAGGAAGATCTGAGAATCATCAGCATAAAGATGGTAATTAAATCCTTGGGAGCTGATGAGATCACCATGGGAAGGCCTCAGGAAAGAAAAGAGAGAAGAAATTCATGCTAAAGAAGATACAAATTGAAAGGAACTCAAGAATTCATTAAAGACACCTCAAATAGTGAATGATTCTAAAATAATGGAAATTCCATGAAACAACCACCAAAAAAAGACAAATGAATGAATAAAAAGGCAAAGTATTTGTTAAGTACTTACCATGTGGAAACACTGTGGTAAGCATTAGAGAAATAAATAGAAAAGCAAGACAGTCTCTGCTGTCTGGGGGCTCACATTCTATGGGAGACAACATACTAGGGAGGTTTCAGGAGCAGGGAAAGAGGGAAAGGCCCCGTGGTCCATAGAGAAGCAAAGCACATTAGGTAAGTCATCTTCTTAAGTGTCCTTTTCATTGATAAAATACCATATCTGTTTGAATCATTTGCCAGTGCTAAGATTTTGTTGGTGAGGTCTTTCTTTGGAAGTCTTCAGGATCTGTGGCTTCCGAGGAGAAGAGCTTCAGCACCTGAAGAAGTGATTGCCAGGTGAAGACTTTAAAAGGTTGCCTCCTTGAATTATAGCTGCAGGGCCTTGCTAGAAGCAGGGAGAGTGGTTTGGGAGACACTCATTTCTGGGGCTTGCTGCCTTTCCTGCCTGCCAGTAGATAGGCAGCTAGCATTGGTGGTATTGGGATGGTGGTCCCTGTTGCCACAGAGTTTGAGTTCTTAACCTTGTTTGTGTCAAGGACTGCTTTGAAAGTTGGGTGAAGCCTATAGATCCCTTTTCAGAATAATGTTTTTAAATTCATAAAATGTAATACTTAGGATTATCAAGTAAAACAATTATGTTGAAATGGATAAAATATATTCTCCCCAGTTGAGGACATGAAGTTGGATAGAAAGCCCAACAGGTCAGTCCATTAATATGTATATCTTTAACAAATAATGGACATTTGTAATTCTCTGGTCACAGAGCTGGGAGGGAAGTGACTAGGCAAGACTGTGTTAGAAAATTTTACAGTGTTTTTAATGATAACAAACAGACATCCACTACAAAAGAGCATTTCTTTAACATTAATATCCTTGCAATTTTATAATTTTGAATCATGTAACAGTGCAATTCAGTCTGACATGGTGGCCCATGCCTATAATCCTAGCTATCAGGGAGACTGAGGCTGGCAGATCTTTTGAACTCAAGAGTTCTGAGATACAGTGGCTTACATAATTTGGATATCTGTACTGAGGTTGACATTAATTTATTGACACCCTCCCTAGAGTGGGGGGAAACAAGGCTGCCTTAAGGAGGGGCAAACCAGCCTAGGCCAGAAGCTGGTCAAAGCTTCTCTGCTGAGAAGTAGTGGGATCAGGCCAGTAAGTAACCCTTGCATTTCTAGCCTAGATGAGATGAGGACACCTAGTCTTTAAAAAATACAATATTATTTCAGTTGAGCTAAAAATACAAACAACCCAAAAGTCAATTAAGTGATACATGGCAGGCATAAACAGGCTGTAGTATATTAGCCAGGAAAACACATGCATAAAAAATTGCTAAATATATATATATATATATATATATACACATATATGTATGTATGTATGTATGTGTGTGTATATTTATATATATTCATACTATACATATGAAAGAAGTAATACAGTGTAGTAGATAGAGGTCTAGCCTTAAATTCAGGAGACCAGGATTTGAGTCCTGACTCTGACACAGATTGAACATGTGACCACATGCGAATCCCTGACCCTCTCTGTGCCTGGTCGACTCTCTAAAACTAAAGGTTAGAGATAAGTTGCTGATCTGCATCAGAGAAAGGAGTTTAAATTCCCTACATTGATGAAATTACACATCTGGAAAATTTTTTAAAGACTAGAAAAAGAAGAAGTCCTAGCAAGTAGTAAGAATAAGAAACAACAGATGGTAAATGTGAAAAATAGAATTATTCCCAGAATAACAAAAGAGTCTCAAATGTATTATATTAAAGAGCTTATTGGCAAACACGGAGAATGGAAGAGGATGTGAATGTATTACAATTTTCAGAAGAGAAAGTAAGTGCACAGATGGATGAACTCTCCAATCTTTGAAACATTGAGACAAGTACATGCATACCTCAGAGATATTGCAGGTTTTGTTTCAGACCACCACAATAAAGCAAGTCACACAAATTTTCTGGTTTTCCGGTGTATATAAAAGTTATATTTATATCATGCTGTAGTCTATTAAGTTTGCAATAGTATTGTGTCTTTAAAAAGTACATACCTTAATTAAAAATTATTGCTAAAAATGCTAACCATCATCTGAGCCTTCAGTAAGTCCTAATCTTTTTGTTGGTGAAGGGACTTGCCTCAGTAATGATCACTGCTGACTGATTAGGGTGGTGGTTGATGAAGATTGGGGTGGCTGTGGCAAGTTCTTAAAATAAGACAACAGTGAAGCTTGTAAATCATCAACTGACTCTCTTTTCACTTGAACACTGAGAGATCATTATGGAGTTATTAACTGGCTTAATTTCAATATTGTTGTGTCTCAGGGAATAGAGAGGCCGAGGAAGATGGAGAGAGACAAGAACAGCCAGTCAGTGAAGCCATCAGAACACAAATAACATTTATCACTTAAGTTCATGGTCTTATATGGGTGTGGGTCATGGTACCCAAAACAATTACAATAGTGTATTAGCGAGGGCAACAAACATAACATCAATGATAACTGTGAATATGTCTTTGTAGTTCTGTATTGCAAAATATGAGACACTCTCCATATAGAAGGTAGAAGAAGTAAAACATTTATTCAAACACCAGAGGACCAAATCCCATAACCAAAAAGTCCAACCCATCCAAGCAGCAACCAACTCCCCAAAACAGTAAGTCCACTTATCATAACAGCAAGGAACTTAAAACACAATATCACAGCATGGAGCCTTGCCATCCATTAGCTTTCCTGCCCCCCCTCTGCCCCGCTGGGGCCTTCCCACAAACACACTCACAGCACCGCTAGCATCTGCTCTCTACCTCAGTTCTAACTGCTCTCTCAGCATTTCCTGTGGCACACTTCCTTTTCCTCTGAGCAAGCTTCTCCCACTACATGTGACTTAGGCTTCCTGTGAGATACGCAGGTCACTGGCCTATTAAATTGGTGGGAAAGATCTTCAAATCTAAATTTTCATTACAAATAGTAACACCAACATCACTGATCAGAGATCACCGTAACAGATAAAATAATGAAAAATTTGAAATATTTTGCGAATTACCAAAATGTGATACAGAGACATGATGCGAACACTTGCTACTGGAAAAATGGTACCCTCTACTTGCTTGACATAGGGTTGCCACAAACCTTCAATTTGTAAAAAATGCAGTGTCTGCAAAGCACAATAAAATGAAGCACAAAAATGTGATCTACCTGTATGACCACCTTACACGTTAAACTACTACCTTCTGCTTTTTTTGAGTCAAGGACCACTTGGCAATTGGGGAAGCCTATAGATGCCTTTTCAGAATAATGTTTTTAAATTCATAAAATGTAATACTTAGGATTATCAAGTAAAACAATTGTATTGAAATGGATAAAATACATTCTCCCCAACTGAGGACATGAAACTGGATAGAAAGCCCAACAGGTCAGTCCATCAATATGTATATCTTTAACAAATAATGGACATTTATAATTCTCTGGGCACAGAGCTGAGAGAGAAGTGACTAGGCTACCCTAGTACTACCTAGTACTACCCTGCTTTTCAATCTCAGGCAGGTGCCTTTTTTCTCACACTTTTTAACTTTCATTCCACTCCAAGCAGATTCTTCCAGTACTTTACCAAACCCCTTTAGTCTAGTCAGAATTTTAAATTCATCAGATCAGATGTGAATACTAATGGAGTTAGTGGTGGGTAGAAGGGAAATATAGTAGAGCAGAAGACTCATTATTTCTCAACAGGTTATGCCGGCTTCTTCACTAGTCTTTACTGACTCAAGACAGTCATCATCCCACAAGTGACCCTTAAGCCAAACTCAAACAACTGCACATACTTCATGCAACAGAAGAAAACCATGCATATCTGCCTAAGCTAGTCAGTTTTGTAACAGTGCCATTCAAAATAGCATTTACAGCATGCATGGGATTCACGAGTGCAATGACTTATTTTAAGAAATTCTGTGTGGAGACCTGGACACTCTAGCTCTTCTTTAGAACTGCAAATCTTTGGCCCCTATTCCCCAAAACTAGAGCCAGTTGGGTTGAATGTGCAGACATTACTCAAATGGAAATGAGCCACATAATCTTAAGAACCAAAATTCCAAGCAGCTAGAGCCTTTTAAACATGCTAAGGTCCCATCAGATTTCTAAAAGAAAAATAATAATTGAAGTCATCCAAACAACCATACTAAGGTTTATGAATTCCTCCTACATAGCATTCCAATGGGCAGACACAACAACAGGAGTGCAATAAGAAGAAGAGGACAAAATTAGGAGTAGCAGTAGTGAAAGATGGTGAAAATGAGATTTTTTTAAAATGGTTAAATTATTTTAATAACTTGACTTAATGTGTTTTTTTTCTGTTTATACAAGCTGGGAAGCCTTAGCATTCACAGGATCATAGATTTAGAGCTGGAAGAGGACTCAGAGGCCATAAGCCCAACACCCTAATTTTATGGAAGGGAAAACTGAAACCAAGGGAGGGTGATTTTGTCCAAAGTCATACAGATTGCAAGCTTTAGAGTTGGGATTTGAATTCAGGTGCTTTGACATCAAATCTATTTTTCACCACACCTTAATACTTCCCTTTAATAGCGCAGGTTAAAAAGAGAAAAGCATAACCCTCTTTACCCCCCTATCCTCTGCAACACACTTTCCCAGTAAGCAAATTCTTTAAAAATGACTCTGGTCTCCATTTAGAGATGCTTAGAAGAAATATGTTTTAAGCTTATCATTGCTTTGTTTTCTCCCTTATATCATGGATGCTCCTTAAGAATCAGTAACTTTTCATTCCTTTGTTCATTCAATAAGTGTTTACTGAGCACCTATTAAATACAAGATATTGCGAGGGAATATAAAAATGGCCTGCACTTATGGCAGCTACTGAACATCTTTATTTTGCTCTTTTGTTCTGTGATCCATTTCCAGTCTCCAAGTCTATCTCCTCCATTCTTGCTTTGTTTCCAGATCTAGCCTTGACCCCATATTTTCATAAGCTCTATTTTAGAATCCTTTGTCCCCCTGACCTTCCTCCATTCTCAGTGTGTTAAGCCTTATCACTAAGCAAACTTAAAGTTCAGTTCCAATGCTACCTCATACATGATGTCTTCCCTGATTGCCCCCCTGACTCCTTCCTTGCTTTCATAATCTTGTATTCATTTAGCATATATTTTGTACATACTTGTATATGGAATAAAGTTCTCTAAGGGTAGGACTTTTATTTTTGTATTCATATCACCAGTGCCCATCAAAGAACAAGTGCTTAATTAATGCTTCTAGATTGAGTGATTCAATTTCACCATATCTAATACTGGATTATACAGTGCCACTAGAGAAAATCATCAATCTTTCCAAAAAATTTGCCTCACTATAAAATTACTGTATACAACTTTAACTGGGTTTTTGTTACTTGACAGTACTTCTACTTTGATCATTTTCCAATCCCATTCCCCATAGTGATTATTACAAACTTTTCATAGTATAATAAAATTATGTTAAATAAAATGACTTTGAAGAAATTATTAATAGATTAAATAATTTAATCTAAAATAACTGGTGAGTCAAAGAACAAAATCATAGATCCAATAGAAAATTTCATCAAGGAAAATAAAAGGAGGGAAATATCATAGCTTTGGGGATTCAGCTAAAGTAACTTTTAGGAAAAATCTCATATCTTTATATTCTCCCTTCAATAAAGGAGAGAAGGAACATATAAATGAATTAAGAATGCAACAAAAAATAGAAAAGCAACAAATAAGAAACAACTAAACACCAAAGTAAACATTCCGAAAATCAAAGGAGAGGTTAACAAAATTCAAGGCAACTCCCCTCCCTCACAACCCCAAACCAACATTAAATTGAAATGTAAGTAGGAGCTGGCTTCATGGTAGGGGGAGGGAGAGGAACATACTAATAACCCTAGTTACTAGTGTAAGAAGTCAACAAAACTAAAAAAAGTGTTGGGAAAACTGGAAAGCAGTTATGAAATAGGTATAGACCAATGTCTCATACCATATATCAAGATAAGCTCCAAATGATTACATGACAGATCTAATGGAAACATAAACAAATTAAAGGAGAAAGGAAGAAATCACTTTTTCGATCTATGAATGGGAAACAGTTTATGACCAAAGGATAAAGAGGATCACAGATGGTGAAATGGACATTACTAAAATTAAAAAGATTTCACATAAATCAAACCAATGCACCTGAATTTAGAAGGGAAGCAGGTGAATGGTGGGGTGTCTGTATGAAGGAATTTTCATAGTGTGTTTTTCAGGTAAGGTTTAATTTATAGGATATACACACATGAATTAATTCAAATTTATGAGATATAAATCATTCTCCAATTGATAAATATTCAAAGTAGATAAATGGTAGTTTTCAAAGGAAGAAATCCAAGCCATCAATGGCCATATTGAAAAATACTCCATATAGTTATTAGAGAAATGTAAATTAAAATCTGAGGTTGGCATCAGATTAACAAACCTGACCAAAAAAAAGAAAAATGACAAATGTTTGAGAGGCCACAGGAAAATAAACACAATTATGCACTATTGGTGGAGCTGTGAATTAGTCTAACCATTCTGGAAATCAATTTGGAACTAAGCCTAAAACTTACTAAACTATGTATATTCTTTTACCTAATGACACCACTTCTAGGTCTATAGTCAAAGAGATAAAAGAAAGAGGAAAGGACCTGTATATACAAAAATATTTATAGCAGCTCATTTTCTGATAGAAAAAACCCTGGAAACTAAGGGAGTACTCACTTACTGAGGGATGACTTAGCAAATATGGCACATGAATAAAAGAAATAATATTTATTTGTGCCACAAGAAACAGTAAACTGATGGTCTTAGAGAAACAGGGAGAGATATATAAGAAGATGCAGTAAAGTGAGCAGAGCTAGGAGAATTCTCCCTCTCTCTCTCTCTCCTCCACATATACATATACATGTATATATACATATATGTATTCATACATATGCATACACACATATAACAACACTGTAACAACAAACAACAACTATGATTCCAGAGGATGATGATGAAAAGGGTTACCCACCTCCTGACAGAGAGATGTTGGACTCAAATTGCAGAATGAGACATATATATATACACATACACATACATACATACACTATATACATACACACATATGTGAGTATATCTATTTGGTATGTGGTTCATGTAAGAATTTGTTTTACTGTGAAATGTTGTTTCAAAGTTTGTTTTTTCTCCCCCACCCCACCCCCTGTGGCAAAGAGATGGAAGAGAGAGAACTGTATTTTTGTTAATAAAAAAAAAATCAAAGAAACTTTGTTTAAAAGAAAAAAATAATAAAAATTATAAGCTGGATTTGTCCAAAGTTCTCTGGGTCATGTTCACACAAACCTCTCTATTAATAAGGCAGTATCTTGAGCATGAAGACAACGTAAGTGATATGGAAACACTTTGAAGCACTAGTGTAGCAGGAGGGATTGTGGGTTCATTTTATTTTAGCTATCTATGTAAGGTTTTATCATAGTTGTGATGTCTCACCAGAGATGACCTGACCCTTCAAATATCCAAGTTCATGCAAACATGTATTATGTCATAACAGGCTTTTGTTGTCTATATTTTGTTTGCCTCCAGGCCCAGTTATCAGCATTCTATCCCATAACTGAACATTGTTGTGTTTTATTTTTTTTCACAATAGGGAAACTTGTACATAAAAATCTAGTTGTTAAGTTAAAAAGTACTATGGCATATTATCTTTTTCTCCTTCTGCTTGTTCAAATTTTTGTGTATGTATGCCCAGAATCTTTTGATGAAAATTTTTTTTAATTCAATAAAGAAAATAGGGCTTACTCAAGATTACATATTCTTGACCTATGAAAGACAGGTATTATTTTATTATTGATGAAGTTTTATAGCTTTAATAATTTATTGCTCTTTAATCCCATTTGGAATCCATGGTATGGAATTCCAATAATAAACAAAAGTAAAAAACTGATTCAAAATAAGAATAATAGTACTCCTTGTCTCACATACCCTTCCAGGGTCTGTTTGGGACTATAACAATTTGTCTTATGCTTAGGCATCAGCAACAAAAAGGGAGCTATTAGCAAGCTATTGGGTTAAAAACAAAACATTGAATATATGTGGTGTTATCTTTGATTCTTGAATTTTCTTCAATTCTGTATCTAAATAGCTATCAAGTCCTACTTATTTAATCTCACAATATATTCCTTGTAACTTTCTTCTCCTCTTTCTTCTCATCACAGGTGTTCATTATTACTCTCTGGGATTACTTAAATAGCTTCTTAAAAGTTCTTCCTGTCTCTACTTTACCCTCTACCTTCCAACCCATGTCTGTAATGAAAGTTGGTGACTAGCATGCAAGAGTAAAGTTTAAAATATTTTTTGGCATTCAAGACTTTTCACAATCTGAACTATGACAACAACAACAATAAATACCTTGAATTCTTAAGATGTTTGCTTCATCCCATTACTATAGACAGATGCCACTACTACAAATATAGACCTAAAATATTCTGAGAACTCAACCAATATAGTGTCCTGGAAGTAGGACCATTAACACAGAACAAACAACGTTGCACGGAATCACCTAGATGTAACGTTGATACATAAAAGCTAAGTAACAGCATTCTAATAGGTACTTGCCTTGCCAAATATTCAGAATCTCTAAGCAATATATAATGAAAAGCTATCATTTAAATAGCACTTTGAAGTTTGCAAAGTACTTCATGTATTCTTTTCCCATAGAACATTAAATATAAAGAATCATAGCAATAACACAAAGCATACATTTGGGGGGGGTGAAAGTGACTTTTTCTGAGTCCCATGATCTATTAGAAGGAAGACCAGACACTTTTCCCAATACCTTCAAAAGCCATCTCAAATAGCAAATTATGCACAAGAGCTAACATAATTACAATGATCTCCACAGGCCAAGACAACAGAAGTCTAACTGTGTAATAGACTTATGAATTAACCACAGAGAGCAATAATCTCCAACTTTCTCACTTTTCCCTCCTTTCTCCCCATCCAGTGAATCTGACCATTATATATTGCTCTGAGATCCACTGAGAAATAATTTCCTTCATGCAGTAGTGGCCTCTGCTGGCATATACTGCCCTTTATCTCACCTCACATCCATAGCAAGAAGCAGTACACCTCAATATGTCTCCTTTACACTTATAAAAGAGGGGGAAGTCTATAGGAAGGAAGGAATGGGTTGTACCTGGGGTGAAGTGCAAGGAAGCAGGGCTCAGTCTGAGACAAGGTTCTAATGATATCTTGGAGGAGGAGGGAGAAGAGGAATGAGGGTGAGGGTTGTACAAGTGTGAAGGACAGGGTTTGGCATCCAGCTAGAACCATTTTTATTCTCTCCTTCTTCTATCCTCAGTATAGGAGGCTGAAAAATCTTTGATTCATCATCAAAGGAAATAGAATTGAAAAGTGAGCAATAACAAAATGTAAGGGAAAAAAAGAATGAAATTATCAAAGATCTCAAGAGGAAGAAATGTTATTAAAATCCTAGGGCACCAGTAGATCACCAACAAGGAAGGTATTAAAGAAGAAGGTAAGATTACTACCAAGACATCTAAATGAGCACCCATATTGTTAAATAAATATCTAAGAAAATGAAATTGAACTAATATCAGATGAGGTAGAGGACCTTATGATTCCTAAGAAAGAATGAAACTGTGGCAGAATGTTCCCAAATAGTTTAAAAAAGAAATCCAATTAAAAAACACTTAAAGGGAACAAATGGCAGAATTTATTGTCTGCCTGCAGAAATAATTAGTAGAATAGAAAAATGTCACTACACAGTGGTTAACTTCTCCAAAGAAGTAAAAGAGAATAACTATTGGAAATTCAAATACGCTGAAGTGAAGGATAATATCGGAGAAGTAAAAAGCAACAACATTTTAAAAACACATAATCTCTGTACCAACAAAATAGAACTTGATAGAATTCAAAGACAAATATATAGAGATGACTTAAAGATAACAGGTCTTTAAGAAGAAAATGACAAACCCAAAAGCCTGAACATCCTAACACAAGAAATAATACCCTAATCAAGCCAGTGATAAATAATGAAGGGAAAACACCTTGGAATAGGAGAGGATATGAGACACTAGGTGAAATAGTAAAGGATTGTAAAAGGAAGAAAGAAAAGGAGAAAACTTTAGTTGGCGGAAGAAGAAGATCCACTGAAGAACACTCTCATGGGGTAGAGATATATTCTGTAATGGAAGACAGGGTGATTTCAGAGAAATAATTTCCTTTAAAATAGTATGTGCCTTAATGTATATTATTCTACCTCAAAAGGGGAATCAAAACTCTGGAAGGCAACCAGCATCCAAAAGGTAGGATGGCATGGACCCAAAGAGGGAGATTTCATAGCAAATGGGGAAAGATAATGATGATAAGGAAGGCAGGTTGTAGAAGGAGAACACAGAATCAGGAACACCGGGAAGTTCTACCACGGGACAGTAATACTTCTATTCTCACTACTTCTTTCAGAAATGGATACTTCTAAGAATGAGGCACAACACAAAAAGAAAAGATGGGGCCATATATACAAGGCAATAATACAGAATCTGTTTAGAAGATGGAACTCAAAATGGACACTTTAGAAAAGATAATTCCATGAAAAAGCAGAGAGACTAAACAAGGAATAAATAAATATAAAGATTACGAATCAATCAGCCAATGAACATTTATTTTACTACTATGTGCCAGGCACTGTGCTAACAGAATATAGTAGTAGATGTAATGTTCCCTCTCAGATTTAAACGAATCTAAAAAAAGCAAAATGGGAAATGTAGAATTGAACAAATTGCTGCAGAAAATAGAGCTAAAAGATTTGTGGCATATTGCTATGGGACCATCAAAGAATATGTGTGTGTGTGTGTGTGTGTGTGTGTGTGGTGTATATGTATATGCACGCATGGTACACACGTATTATCTGTATATCAAAGCACCACATGGAATATTAACAAAAATTGACCATGTATAAAGGCATGAAAACATAAAATGTCAAAAGTTAGAATTACTAAACACATACTTTTACAATCTATAAAACAATAAAAAATATGATCAGTTAATGAAGCACAAACAAAAGACACAGACCCAAATGGAGACTTATTAATGAAACCCTAAATAATGACTGGTTCAAAGAAAAAAATAAAAGAAACAATATGATGTGAAAGACAATGATAATGCCAGAACAAGATACCAGAATTTTTAGAATTCAACAAAAGCAGTCCTCAGAGGCAAAATTATATCCCTAAAATAATATGTTAACAAATTAGAAAAAGAGATGATTAATGAACAAATGTGCATTTAAAAATTAGAAAGACACAAACTAAAAGAAAGCATAAAGAGGAGATATTGAAAATTAGAGGAGAAATAAGTGAAAATCAAAAAGAATATAGAAATGATATAACAAATAAAAGATGATTCTCTGAAAAGACTAAAAAATAGATAATCTTTAGTAGATCTGATCAA
The DNA here is from genome assembly GCF_011100635.1 of Trichosurus vulpecula. Taxonomy (NCBI): domain Eukaryota; kingdom Metazoa; phylum Chordata; class Mammalia; order Diprotodontia; family Phalangeridae; genus Trichosurus; species Trichosurus vulpecula. Next base: position 510,231,984 of record NC_050573.1, on the reverse strand, counting down.
AAGAAGAGGACAGAAAATCAGATAAACAGAATGGCAAATGGACAAGGTAAATTGCAACAAAGCTATATGAAATAAAAGAATTTTCACAATCTACTATGAAGTCATATGCTAATTAAAACTGAGAACATAAAAGAATAGGGAATTTCCTTGAAAACAATTACTTAGAGAAGCAGAAAATCAGATAGTGTTTAAATGAACCAATGTCAGGAAAAAAAGAAATAGGACTAGCTATGAAGGAATTATCAAGGGGGAAAAACCTGTTCATTGTTATAAATAAAATTTGAGCTAAAACACACCCATGATACCATGCTATCCTTTAATTTCCACTCCTCAACCCCAGATCCTCTGGTCCCTATACCTTCCTGGGATCTTAGCCCTTGATTAGGAAATATTAACATTGATTAATGGTCTTCCCCTTACCTCTTTAATTGTGGATTTCTAAAATGGAGAATTCTATAAAATTAAAAAAAATTAATGCCAATAATACGAATATTACACTCAAAAATTGAGAAAGAAAATACTGAACCATACTTCTTTTATGAAACAAATCATCATAATGACTAAAGGGAAGGACAAAGCAAGGAAGAACTATATACCAATATCATCAATGAATATGATTAAAAATTTTAAATAAAATTCTGTCAGACTACAGCAATTAACCCAAGAAATCACTCATAATGACCATGGTATATTTATGCCAAGGATGAAAGGATGGGTTAATGTTAGATAAACAAACAATACAACTAATCATATTAGAAACAAACTATTTAAAACCACATGATTTTCTCAGGAAATATAGATAAATAATCTTTCAGAAAGTACAACACTCATTTATATTAAAAACCCTAAAAAGTAGAGATGCAGAGGTAGTTTTATTAAATAATATGAATCTCAACAAAAGCAAATAGCTTTAACAAATACAGGAGCAAATCAAGGATACTCATTCTCCCTATTATTATTTAATATAGTTCTAGAAAAGCTAGCAACTGCAATAAGACAAAAGAAATAAAATAAAATGTCTATGAAATTAGAAAAAGAGGAGATAAGATTATTCTTATTTTCTGATACTATATTTACTTAAAAAATCCTAGGTAGTCAACCAAGACAGTTATTGAGACAATAGTTTCAGCAAAGATCCAGGCTACAAAATGCCCTTCCTCCCCCAAATCACACAGAATTTCTGTCTAATAATAATAATAACAAAAAGGCAATAGCAGAAACATAAATGCTATTGAAAACTACAAAATGGAAAAAAAAACATTTGGGGATCAATCTACCAAAGCATACAAAATATTTCTATACATTCAATTAAAAAATAAAAGCAACATAATTATCTGGATGACTACTCAGTGCTCCTTGAGAGGCTATGCCAACATGATAAAAGTTACAATACAATCAATGCTAATTTACAGTTTTAATGTCATACTAGTCAAACTATCAAAATTATACTTTCCAGAACTTAATAAAATGATAAATTTAATTTAGACTAACAGAATTCTAAAATATCAAAAGAAGTAATTTTTTTCAAAGACAGGAATGAAAGGAGAGTAGCATTTCTAGACTTCAAACTAAATTACAAAGCAACAGTCATTAAAACCATTTGGTATTGGTTAAAAAGATGATTAAATCATTGGTACAGACTAGAAAAGGGAGAAATCACAAATAATAGAACTCAATAGCTCAGTATTCAATAAACCCCCAAACATAAATTACTTAAGAAACAACTCCCTATTTGATAAGACTGGAAAGCAGTCTGGAAAAAAGTAAGCTTAGACTAATGTCTTATACCATATTCTACCTGACCAGAATATTAAAAATCATACCTCAAAAAATAGAAGAGAAGCAGACCTTTGTAGCTATAGATGTAAGATGTTCTTAACTGAAGAAGAGATGTAATACCAAAAGATAAATAGTTTGATTACATGAAATTGAAAAGCATACTTATAAGCAAAAATAATCTACCTAGAATAAGAAGTGAAACAAAAGGTCAGAAAATATTTTTATCAAATATTTTATAAGGATTTGATACCCAGAACATATAAACATCTAATATATATACACAACCAAAAGTCATTCACTGGTAGACAAGTGATCAATGGATATACAAACCATTCTCAAAGGTAGCACTGCAAACTATTAAAAGTCACATGAAATAATGCTCCAAATCACTAATAATATGTTTCATCTCATGGTCAGCAAACTGGTAAAGATGACAAAAAGATGGGAACAGTAAATTTTAGTGGTGTTGCCAGATGATAGGAACATTGGTACATGATAGTAGAGCTGTGAATCAGTAACAGTTTCAGAAAGCATTTAGAATTAAGTAATAAAGTGACTAAAATGGTCCCTACCCTTTGACCAAGAGATTGCATTACCAACATATATGCCAATGAAGCAAACAAAAAAAAGTTCACACACACACACATTAGCAGCATGTTTTGCAGTAGCCAAGAACAGACAGAAAGTCAGACATGTATCAACTGGGGAATGAACTAACAAGCTGTAGTACATAAACATGATAAAATGTAATAAATACATCATAAAACATACAAAAATGAGCAATATTATGAACATGGAAAAGTACTAAAAGATAAAAAGTATAAAAAATAACTGCTTCAGAATGAAGTAGATCCAAGAAAAATGTAGACAAGAACTTCAACGATGTAATGGACAGAATAACAAGGACAAAATAATTGGGCAATGTTGAAAAATTATAAAAAATACATAGCCCCAAAGAAGAGATATGAGAAGTCACCTTGCACTATTCCTTTGCAGAAATCAGAAGTCCACTGGGAGGAATACTATATGTATTTTCAAGATTTTTAGTGTATTGATCATTTTTGCTGATTTTTACACTTTTCTTCCTCTTTTTCTTCTTTATTAATTTTTTTTTTGTTATGAGACAGCTATTTGGGGGAAATTTAGTCAATGTAAGTCCAAAAGACATCAATAAAACTCATGTAAAAATAGAAATAGAGTGGATTTCTTGTGCAAAAGTACTTTAAAGGGCAGTTAAGTTCAAAAAGAAGCTGTCGTTTTTCCTTGTGATAGTAATAAAGATGATGCGGATGCATGTCATTAAAACTTCTCCTGAAGGCTGGCATTTGATGTATATATTTTTATAAAAATAATGGCTGAGTACTCTAAATAAACCAGTACAAGATCTGCTGATACAGAAAGCTGGACAATTCAGTCACTTGACTGAAATAGAACAATGAATAACAAAATTACGAAATAATATTTTTGGTATATTTCTTAATTTAAAATATACTTGTCCTGAAAATGAAATAGAAGAAAGTAAGACATGTCTAGTAAATACCTTGACTATTCTATGGGAGCAATTCTTAGTTATCTTAAGGACCTACATCTAAATATGAATGAATAAGGAACCCATTTGCCATAGACAAACATGATATAGTCTCTTTTCTCTATATATTCCCCCACATGGTGACTTCAATCAGCTCTTAATGGATTAATTATCATAGGTGACCATATGTTCCAGCCCTAATTTCTTTCCCAAGCTCCACTCCCATATCACCAATTGTCTATTGGACTTTTCAGACTCAATGTCCCACAAGTATATTAACTCAACTTGACCAAATCAGAACTTATTATCTTTTCCCACAAACCTTTCTTTCTATGAACTTCCTCCTTTCCCTTCAGTTGTTTTTCCACCCAACCCCCCCTATTCCCTGTCCACATCCCCATCCCTATCCCCACCCTGACCCCCAACCTCTGGTGATTGGTAATTGAAATCCAGGTAATGGTAGTTGAAATTTGAGAAACAACCTTCCTACCCACCTGATGAAAACCTATGGGAGTGCTGCATGAGGCACTCACATGTCCCTTTCCTAATCCCCCCTGCTAAAAGATTTTAACTGAAAGATTATATCCATTCTAGACTTGGGAAATCTCTTCCAGGTCCTCTTACTGCTTAGCATAGGAAGAAAGAAAAGGAAGAGAAATGCCATCTGTCCTTCCTAGGCTGCCAACAAAAAAGCAGCCAAATGTTTGTCACCTTGATTGTAATTCTTTCAATTCTGATGTCATTCCTATTGTTTGACATGTAAAAAAAGGAAAATTTGGCAGCAGCCAAAAGATTGGCAGTTGACAATCGTTGCATGATGTAATTAATGAGAGGAATGCATAGTGATTGAGAGAGGGAGTTCCTTTTGCTGTTAATGAGGTGGAGGCATGGTTCTCCTTTAGAAGGAGTAGATGGGGGAGGAGGAAAGGAGAGCCTTTGAATTCCCAAAAGAGAGAGAGACACAGACCCAACCAATAAGTAAAAACCCTTGATTAATTTAAGCTTCTTGGAAGAATAATCTTTTCTTGGGGTAAGAGCTCTGAATTTCACCCACAGAGATACTAAGGCTCAGTGCTGCTTTCTGGGGCTTTCTGCTGCTATTTTAGCCTGAGGTATTAGTACTGAGGTAGCTTAATTGTATTTCTTCTGTCACTCACTAGCTGAATTTTTCCAGCCCCTATTGATCATCTCTATTCTCTATCTACAAAGGCCGTTACTCACCCATGCAACCTCATTCCAGCTTGCTACACGTATAGCTACTTGCTACATCATCTCTAATTGAGTTACACATGAGAGGTCATGATGTTTGTACTTGGATAACATCCTTGGGATTAAAAAACCCCTTATTTCCTATGCTGCTATTAGGATTATGGTTATTATTTTTGAAGAGATTATTTGTTTTCCTCATTTGATTGGAATTCTTGTTAATGGTTTTGAATTTTGAGCCAAAATGGAACATCAGAAACTGTCATGGAATGACACTAAAGAACATGCATGAATATTTCCCTTCCCATTGAACCCTAAGGATCACTGGGCTTCTCAACCTGATTGGGGCTGAAATATTCTATCTAGGTTGTCTTCTCATATTAGAATGTGAACTCCTTAAAAGTATAGATTGTCTTATTTTTCTATTTATATCCCAGGCCTTAGCATAGTGTTTTATATGTAGTAAAGTGCTTAATAAAAGCTTTTTCATTCATTTTGTTCATTAACAGTCCAGGTTTTATTGATTCTAGCTGGAAGAAAGTCTATCCTTCCACTTTTGTTGTACCTTTATTTTTCAGATGTTCATTTAAAAATAGTTTTGTGTTTATTTACTGTTTTGACATTTTAAAATCTGTTTTAACTTTGGTCTTGTTTTGTTTTGTTTTGTCTACAATGGTATTTCCTCCTCCCTAATATCCACTCCCACCTCTGGAAATTTTATTTTAGTTTGCTTTTTCTTTTCTCCACTTTGAGCAGGCTTTTAGGCCAGCTCTATTTTGAATAGATTTTCCATTTTATTCTCATTTTCAATATAATTAAAAAAACACTTTCTGGTTATTCATTGTAACATTACAGTTTGGGTTACATTAAATTCCTGCTTTTTCCATTTTATATTTAACATGTTTTGGTACAGTTCTTATTTGTAGAGGGACAAATCTTTCTCCCACAACTGATCCATTGTTATCATGGAAATGTCATTTATGCATAACTTTTCCTAGATGTTATCAAGACAGCATGTTGATGACGTTATGAGCTGGAACAAGTGTTTTGATTTACTGCATGCTCCTTGCATAGTTATTTGCTGATTGAAGGTATCCCTCCCCTCAAAAAAAAAAAACTATCGACATTGTTTTTTGTTATTTTAAGCTTGTTGTTACATTGGTAACAATTGGCATATTTGTTTATTGTTTATTTCCATGTATTCACTGCATATAGGATCTGATGCTATGGGATAAACTTTGTACATTTATTACTTAAGTTGCCATTACCGGTTAGCTAAGCATTTTAAATTTGGAGAAATTTATTTAAAAGGTGGGTGCTAATAGGTTTTTATTGGCAGTGTCATAGGTGTCAAATTGTACTGAAATTTCCAAATAAAACAGGTGCATAGAATTTTTCAGGTCCATGGTTTCCACCTCACAATTTAGGTTGCAGCTGTGGTCTTACATGTAGACAAAGTCTTGGCCCAGTTTTTCCACCCAGGGTGAGTGTGGTCTGTCCAGAGAGCTCCACCTGTGCAGTAGAAGCCTGGTGTTCCTCATGGATTTCTGATGGGAGCAATGACTTGTACCTGGTTCCCTTATTCAATAGACACTTCTTTGGATCACTGACATAAACCACAAAATTGAGGAAATTGGAAGTTTTCATCAAACTGTTATACTAAATAATGTCAAATAAAAAATTAGCATGATTTGGAATTTAAGACCTTTTGAAACACTCTTTAACTTGAATTCCATGACAACCCTGTTAGTAAGGTAGGGATTATGACCTCCACTATAGGGATGGGACAGCTAAAGAAAAGAGAACTCAACATTCCTAAGAGCACACTATCTGTTGTCAGTTATTGAACTTTTAATCTCCTGCTCTTAAGGTCTTTTCTTTATACACACTGACATCAAAATCAGTCAAGATTATCTCTAAAATCCACAGTTCCTGTTTTTGCTATGGTTGACCTTGCCAAGGACAATCAATCTTGCTTACAATACTATTTATGCTATAAAAACAGCATGTTGATTTTCTGATCTTAAATATGAAAGGAATACATTAAAGCCAAGTTTAGTAACTACTAGGTAAATGGTATTCCTGAGACAGATGTATGCGCATGTATATTTAATTAATTTGAAATACAGATTTGAAGAGAATACATTAAAATGTGAAAAACTATTTCTAGCCACATAAACCCACATTTGGAACCTTTATGTCTTGTGCATCCTCCTTTTCCCAGAATGAATCTGCAGGTTATTGCACAGTGTTCTGCACTTTTTTTCTGGCAGAGGTCCAGGAATATATATATTTCAAGCTCTTCATTGTGAGAAAAAAAAAGTGCATTGTTTTGGAATCTGAAGGACTGTCAACCTTTCTACTGTCTTCCGTGTTTTCTCTCAGTAGGTGAAAAATAATAATTTTATAGTTGTTGTATACCATTACATAACCTGTATTGTAATTAAAACAAGAAATGGACTCATGACCACAAGGAAAGAATATGAATTACAAGCTAGGTTGAGACCATGTGCAAAAAGGATTAGATCTGGAAAGCAAGAGACAAGCTTTGGACTAGTGTGTCTTCCTTCCTGAACATATTTTTCAAATGAAATGTGCATTTTCCTTCCCTAGAACAACACTTAACTAGCAAAAGGGCTTAAGTTCTGTCAGGATGGAGGATTATGGAGTCCTAAAAATAAAGGCATGCCTAATGGGAAATTACTTTTATTTCTATAGCAGTGAATCTATAAGTTGAAACCCTTTCATTTTTCAATTTTAGTGACTGATTGCTCCCTGTGTAACCAGAAAAACAGATGCACTCGTTTGCTTCAGCTCAGATTTAGAAGGGAGCTTTTCAAAGTATAGAAATTACTCAGTCTCTCTTTCCCATAAAATTCTTAACCACAGTCAAGACTGATGGTGGTCAATTTATCAGACACTTTTTATGCTGAACCCAGACCTTAAGAACCAATTCTGAGTTGATAAATAGATTAACAAACATCACATTCTTTTGCCAAGAGTAAGTCAGACTAAACAGAGAAGCCAGAAAACTCTTTAAATGGCTGCATTGTTTTTAACTGAGCCAGGAGAGTTTGCTTTGCCTCTTGAAATTAATCTTCTCTTACTTTATATACACTTTGCATTTTTATGTGTTGACATACTATATCTTCCTAGTAGAATGTAAACTCCTTGAGAGTAGAGATTATTCCATTTTTATCTCAGTGTTCCTAGCACCTAGCACAGGATTTTAGTCATTGATGTTTGTTGGCTTAAATTCCTAAAAGGAGGTAGCATATCTTTGAATGTGGGTACCAGTTGGTATTGAAATTACTGTCTGAAATAAAAATTTTTTAAGGCTTTGGCTGATTTTGTTATGAAGTTTAATAACAGATTAAAAATAATGAACTCTGGCTGAAATAAAAAAAGTTTAACATTTCAAAGACTGTGATTGGTAGTAGAAAAAGGTAAAGCAGGCATACTGATTTAGTCCATCTGTCCATATATATCTTGGACAGACCTCTGTGTAAATGTGGTGGTGGCTGAAGGGAAGCAGAGGGAAGGGAAATAACTCTGTTTTCTTTTTCTTATGGAGTGACCTGTCTTGTTTTTTCCCCAGAGTTTTGGACACAAAGGCCTGTCATCTCTACCAGGAGATTCTCAGTCATAAGTGTCAGGCTTTAAAAAAAAGGCTATTCAGCTATTTACTATCTATGTGACTCTAGGCAAGTCACTTAAACTCACTTAACCTCTGTCTCCATTTCACATCTGCAAAATGGGGATGATTAACAAAAGCTAGCTCACAAGGTTAAGAGGATCAAGTGAGATAACACATGTGAAGTCCTTTGCACATCTCAAAGCGTTATATAAATAATAGCTAGTATTATAATAAAAACTACATGAGTATATTAACATAGTAATACATTTTGACAAAATATAAGATCCATTTACTTTAAAATACCAAATATTAAAGTGCATAGGAATATGCAAATCAAAGAGCTAGAATTATCTATAATGTAGAAACACTTTCTTTCCTATAAGATCTGGGGTAAAGCATGGATGTCCATTATAATGACAGTGGCTTGATATAACTCCAGAAAAGTTAGCTATAAAAACAAGAAAAGAAACTGAGAGAATAAGCATGGACAAAAAGTAAAAGTGATCATTTTTGCATATGTTATAGTATAAGTAAAACATTTAACTAAACAATTGAAAAATTAATAATCAGTAAAGAAGGAGGTTATAAAATAAACTCACATGAATTATAAGCCTTAATCATTAGGTATTATAATAACTAGCCTTGTAATTTGCAGCTTTTCTGCATATAACAAAAACAAAAAAAGCAAAAAGAGAAAAAAATCAAAATAGCTTCAGAATGTATATAATATCTGCAAGTCCAGGTAACAAGATATACATAGTAATTAGACATAAACAAGTATAACACATTATAGGAAGAAAAGAATTATTTAAAGAATTAAAGAAATATTAATTGTTAGTGGTTGGGCCATGTTATAGCAAAAACACTATCTTGTTCAGTTGTTTCAGTCATGTCCAACTCTTCCTGACACCATTTGGGGTTTTCTTGGCAAAGATACTTGAGTGGTTTGCCATTTCCTTCTTCAGCTCATTTTACATATGAGGAAACTGAAGCAAATAGGGTTAAGTGACTCGCCCAGGGCCATATAGCTAGTAAGTATCTAAGGCAGGATTTGAACTCATATTTTACTGACTCTAGGCCTAGCACTCTATCCACTGCATCACCTAGGTGCCCTGAAAGCACCATATTACCTACATAAATTTACAGATTTTGTACTACATCAATTAAAGTACAAAAGGTTACCTTATAAAATGAGACAAAATAATAACAGATTTAATATGGAGAAGCAAAAGGTCAAGAATCTCCAAAGAAATGATTAAGTTAATTGGGAAGCAAAGAAGTCTAGCCACATCAGATCTCAAATTATACTATACAGTAATCATCAAGACTCTACTACTTAGAAAAAAACATAACAGATATCAGGTTAGGTACACAAGACCAAGAAGCAAACAAATGAAAGGAATAGGAAAAGAGAAACCTTTGATAACTACAGATAAGAAGAAGAATTTTGAAAAAGCAAGGGATGGATAGAATTATAAAAGATAAAATGAACAATTTTGATTACAAAAAACTGAAAAGGATTGCACAAAATTAGAAATGAAACACTTAACTGGTAAAAATATTTTTGCAGTGTATTTCTCTGATGAAGGTCTGATGTTTAAGATATATAGAGAATTAATGTAAATATATAAGAATACGAGCCATTTCCCAATAGATGAATGGTCAAAGGATATGAATAAGAGGAAATATAAGTGATAAAAAACCATGCAAAAATGTTCCAAATCAATGATGCTAAGAGAAATGTAAATTAAAAACCTCTCTGAGATTCTATCTCACATACATCAGATTGGCAGGAGGACCTGTGGAAAAATAAGCACATTAATCCACTGCGGGTGAATTTGTGCACTGATTAGACCACTGCAGAAAGCAATCTAGAATTATGCAAAGAGTGACTAAAATGATCTAGAGACTCCACTCTTGGGTACATACCCCAAAGAGGTCCATGACCACAAAAGGTCCTCACATGACAACAAAAATATTTATAGAAGTACTTTTTATGTAGGAAAGACCTGAAAAAAAAGATGCTCATCAGTTGGAAAATGGCTTAACAAATTGTGGTACATTAACATTACTGCATTGTATAAAATAATAAATAGAATGAATACAGAGAAGCATGGGAAGACTTATATGAAATGATTTAAAGTAAAGTAAGCAGAGCCAGGAAAATAATATACGCAATGATCAATAAAATATAAATGGAAAGTATAGCAACACAACAATAGAAGCTTAAGACTGTAAAATGATAATGGCCAAGTTTGACCCTCAAAGAAGAAATATGAAAAGGCATCTTCCTCCAATTATTTCCTCCATCTATTCCATCCAATGTGGATGTGGAACACTGCACATAACATCGGACTTCTGACATGGTTCTTAGTTTTTCTGAGCTTTTTTTTTTTTTTACTCTATTGCAAAGGATGACTCTCTGAGCAAGAGAGGGTGAAAGGATACATTGGGTAATAGTACAAACAAAGGATATGAATAAAATTTATTTAAAAATAAACATATGGGGAGGACAGAATGCCTTCTTTCAGGGATGGTGAAGATGAAATTCTTGCAGTGCATGAGAATTCAACTAGATTAACTATAAAGTCCCTTCCAAACCTAAGATTCTATAATTCTAAAAGAGATTTCTATCCAAAATTCAGAAGATTATATTTGAAGAATCTGTGATTTATATACTACAAAAGAAGTGATGGTTGATAAAATGATTATACTTACAGATATCTCATCACTAAAATCGATTTCATCCAAATCAAGGTATTCAGGGGCTTCCATTATTCCACTATGAACATTTTGGGTAGGTTAGAATGCTTAGAAATTCCTGTTCCAAAAGAAGAACAGACAAGAAGCAAAAAGAAAAAAGTTAGTCCCTTAATGTCAAGAAACAAAGCCAGTCTTTACAGGAATGAAACAACAAAGGATTTCAATATTGCAACCCCTTAAAGGCATAGTTTGTTGTTTGATAAGTTTTTATGATTCCAAAGATGATCAGCAAGAAGTCATCCTCTCATCGCCAGCTTTGTCCCCCATGCCCAGGGCACCCCTCACTCCTCAATCTGTTTCAGACTGGAAAATTGGGGACTAAAGATCCTTCCCAGGAATTCTGTGAAAATTATGAGAAGCAGTTCATCTTACAAGTGTCCACTGTTCACTCATAGGGGGCCCAGGAAACATAAATATTATATACATATATGTAGAGGTGTGTGTGTGCATATGTGTGTGTGCGTGTGTGTGTACAGATGATCCAATCATACTATGCACTTCATTTCAAAAACTTCACCAGATAATTAAAATGACTCAACATGACCCCAGAAAAGAGTTGAGGAAAAAACACAAAAGCTCCTTCCCTTCTTTACAGAGATACGCAACAGTGGCTATATTATCAGACTTGGTCAATGTGTTCTTTACTTTTTTCTGACCTAATGGGTTTTTTTTCTTTCTTTTATAGAATCCCATAGATTTACAGGCAGAAAAAAACATCTCCACGAACTAGACACATGTGCTTCCTGGGAAATGTCATTCATAGTCTCAAAAAGAAATCTTTCAATCTCAAGAAGAGATGGGATTTATCACATATTTTGCACTGAATAGGGGAAAATTTAGATGAGCAGTAGCAACAAATGGAGGGCACTCTGTAGGAGAAATGATTTTAAGTGTTCCAATAACTTTCCTTACTCTGTGTCTCCATTCTGCTACCCAAGAAAATCCAGGAGAAAGTGAACAAACCATGTGAATTCCTTTCCCCTCTCTCTGCTTCTATTTGTTTTATTGCCAAATGTAAGTGGCTAAACTTATTTACTGCTATGTCTTTCTCTGCTCCTTTAAATTTATTTATTTCAATCAATAAACATTTATTAAGCACCTACTGTAGGCCAGGCACTATGCTAAGAGCTGGGCACAATTTATTTGTTTGTACTTTAGTTATGACTCTCATAGATAAATATATAATTTTAACTGTGTTTGAGTAAGTCTTTGCTGTAAACAGTAGGGCTGCCAGTGGTTATTTGACAGCAAAGAATTTAACCAGTTAGGAGGCCTCACTTCCAGCTTGAGGAGTAGAATCAGTTGCCTGGGACTCAGAGTTTTTCCTTTAATTCATTATTAAAAATCTGAATTAATAAGCTTTCCCAAAATATTAGGGGTTGGGGAAGGAAAATGAAAAATATCAATCTATAAACCCTTGGTCTGGGCTAAATGAGACCACAAGCCTATCTATAGCAGTAGGAACTCTTGGAATAGAGGTGAGGCTAGGCAAGTTCTCTCTACCCTCCCACAATTGCAGAAGGGAGTAGGGGATTGTGCCCAGAGGGAATGTACAATCAGTTCTGTTTGGAAAGTGTGAATTTGTTCCAGTGGGATTAATATATTAGGGAACATTTTGAGCATAATGCGAATTTCAGGTTTGCTTCTGAGAGATTTCTTCCACAAGAAATAGTGAGAATGTAAAAAACTGCACCACTTCACAATAACTCACAAGCTGCAGCCCTTTTGACTCCACTTCCACAAGGAAACTTCAGGCCTTTGTCAAGGCAAAGTATTGCATGTATTGTATTTCTTCTGGTGCAGTAGGTACTGTGGGCAGAGGACGATTGGTCTGCACCATCCCAACCCCTGCCCTCTTCCACAGAGGCCTCCAGTCTCATGGAATTGCAGCCTGACCAACTTGCTCATGCAGTCTGAGGCAGCAGATGAGGCCACTATTTATATAATATTATTCATATATTTCTTAACCATTTAACATGTATAGAACTGGCTATCATTTTTATTAGGTTCCTATCTTTTTCTTAATGTGTCACCAATGAAGTTTTTGAGCATCATGCCACTAACTCTATTTTCCCTATAAGCTCTGTAGTTTTTATTGTGAAATTTTACATAGCGAGGTACTTTTTGAAAATACCTATATTATGTTTTATCAGAACTGACTGTAATGCCCCAAACCCAACCCCATGTTCAGAGGCAGTCATGGTATTCAGCACCCAGTCTTTTCTGTTGGGATAGGAAAAGTCCTCACCCAAACTCAGCTCTCTGCAGCAACAGTTGTGAGTAACACTTTTTTTTGTCCTTTGTTACAAAAGATGACTTGTTGAGGTAGGAGAATATATTAAGAAATAAAAGTCACGCAAAACCAAAAAGATATTAATTATTATTATTTTTTAATTTAAAGAAAAATCTACAACTGAAAAGATAGCGAAATATGCTAAAGTTTGAGTTGTACAATTTCATCTTTTTCTAATAGCTTCATTGCTAAGGGCCTGATTTTGCCTGAGTGATCTGATGCAGCCAGCATCCTCAATTAGTATGTCCCTCAGACTTGCCTAGGGCTGTCTCCTAAATCTGTCAAGCTAAGATATATAATCCCCCAGTTCATTTTTCTGGCACTTATCACCTTCAGCAGTAGAAATGGTACCCTGTTACTTCAAGGACAAAAATATATCTCAACAGAGTTGAACCTTAGTTATTGGAAATAGGCTTTCACTTCTTAGTACTTGCCATTCTCATTGTAAGCTTGTCTTGTGTACTTTAACTCCATTATCTGAAAGGATTCCATGACTCCCATTCCCATCTAAGTAAACAAGGTCAGACTTTGTTATCCACAGGCACATTCCTCATGACGAGAAATGAATGACTCATGGTCTAAGTAGAACCATTAATATTAGGTCAGTAGTGTTAAAATAATGATTCATAACAGTAAAACCTGATATTGAGAGCATTACTTTCTGAGGGAGCTATAACTCAAAAAAAGGGTTTGATTTCTTAAATGACATTTAAAAAGTAAAACATCTTTTAAAAAGAGTTTAATAAAGAAATGCAAAAAATACACAAAGGCAGAAATTTTCATGAATTGTTCTTTATTTTAATCTCAAAATATATTCTGGAGCAAATAATTCAAGGCATTAACATGTATCATTTTCCTTTCATTCTCCCAGAACTTTTCAATAGGGAAAAAAAAAACCATATACCAATATACACACATACTATAAACTGCTCAGAATGATTGTTATGTCAACATCAATAAATTCTGAGACATGCCAGACTTTCTTCATTCTATGCAGATAGCTAGTATAAAGTTCTTCCAATATGCTATTTTAATAAATCTACAGTACATACAGACTTGACAACCATCAGATCCTATTTTCCTACTCTGGAGAATACATTGATAGTGCTATTAATACCACAAAGCTAGGTGGCACTGTAGTGTCTTATATATACTAAATACTAAATTATTTTTATGTATATACTAAATACTAAACTTTATGTGTATATGTGTGTATACTTATATAGAAGTGACCTTATACATATATATGTGTGTATATACTCATATATACACACACACTATATATATATATATACACATACACATTATATACTTATATAGAAGTGACCTTATACATATATATGTGTGTATATACTCATATATACACACTATATATATATATATATATATATATATATATATATATATATATATATACATACACACTATATACTTATATAGAAGTGAGCTTTTGCATGAATAAAATCAAGACAGCTAGGGAAAAAAAGGAAAGGTATCAATGGGGGAAATAATCTTTGCATCAAATATCTTAGGTCAAAGGAATATGAACAAACAGTTCTGTAGAACCGTATGTGGTAAACTAAAAATAAATAAAGAAATTAATTAAAAAAATTTGATTTTCAAATTATTAATAAATATGTGAAAAACCATTCCAAATCACTAATCAAAACAACTCTGAAGCTTCACCCACAAAATTAGCAAAGATAACAAAAAATAGGAATAGTCAGTATAGTAGGCGCTATGGAAAGAAATGCTCTTTCTGCTGCTTTTGGGATGAAGAATTAGCCCAATCATTAGGGAAAAACAATTTAGAATTATGTAAAGATCACTAAAATATCTATACCTATTGACCTAAAGATCTACAGATCAGAGCTAGGTATATAACCAAAGAAAAATAGAAAGTTTCTGTATGCTGAAAATATTCGTAGTAGCATCTTTTGTCATAGCACCAACTAGAAACAAAATAGATGCCTATTGCCTGGGGAATGGCTAAACAAATTGTAGGACATGAATATAATGAAAGGTACTAAATGCTAAAAAGTGATAGATATAAAGCATTTAGAGAAGAATCCAAAGATTTATATGAATTGGTTATGAGTGAAATAATAAAAACTAGGACAACAAGGTGTATGATGACTACATTAATTTAAATAGAAAGTAAATTCTACAATTAAAAAAAGCTAGGCTTGGCCTCAGAGAAAAATTGAGAAAACATACCTCTTTCATTTCCAGATAAGATGATGACATGTAAAGTTTTAGCTAACCCAACTTCCCTGACAAAAACTCTAGTAAATATTTAAGAGGGAGAAAAGTGATAGATACAACCAGTAGGAAAATTATAATTCAATCCATCCAGTCTAATCCTACATCCAGAAGACTGGGTACCCTTGATAAGGAATACTCTTGGGAGAGACAAGCAAGTTTGGGCTCTTGTAAATGGGGCCAGAAGCCAACAAGAAGTCTTAGTAAAGATATATCCAAGGGGTACTGGACCAACTCTATCCCTGGTAAATAAGGCTTGCAGCCAGTGTGATCCATGCTTATCAGAATTGTTGTGGAAGATGGAGCCAGTCACTGCTGAAAGGAGACCAAATAGTTCTGCCATTTCATAAGGTACTTCAGGAAGGCTCCTCATTCCTTTTTTTTGGGGGGGGGGGAAGGCAAGGCAATCGGGATTAAGTGACTTGCCCAAGGTCACACAGCTAGTAAGTGTGTCATGTGTCTGAGGCGGGATTTGAACTCAGGTCCTCCTGACTTCAGGGCCGGTGCTCTACTCACTGCACCACCTAACTTCCCCAAAGCTCCTCATTCCTATTGGAGCCACAGCAAGAGAGTAGGCCAATTTTCTGTTAAAAGAGGCATATTGCATAGTGCCAAGGTAGTTCATACTAGGGCTCCAGGAGGCCTGAGTACAGCTAGATATCTGAATTCACTAGGGGCTTGTGAATGCCTTAGGAAGTAATGGAACTCCAAATTGTCGATTGATCAAAGAGAAGGAAATAGAAAAGAACCAAGGAAAGATCCCATTTTGGGTCAAGAGGTGGAGCCAAGGATTATAGCAATAGGGACCTATGGCTTATTTAAATCACTTCATGCAGAACTGTGACAAGGCAGTCACATACAGACTACAATGATGTCAAGGCCTACCCCATACAAGAGTGTGGAGGGAAGTAGAGCCTGGCACTGGCACAATGTCATAAATAAGGAAGTGAGTTACAAATATGAGTAAATAGAAGAAAAATCCAGATACGATTTTTAAAAGATGATAGATTAAAAGGAGCCCAAAGGAAAAAAATAACCCAGGATACAGTCTGTACTTTATAGTAAATCCTTACAATAATAGTTATTTTATAATAAATCCTTACTACAATACTTATTTTATAGTAAGTCCTTACTATAAAGTAAATATAGACAGAGATTCAGAAAAAAAGAATGTCTTGGACACAGACTCCAAGAGGCAGTTTGGGCAGCTTTGTTCATTGGGGCATACAGCCCTGGGCCTGGAGTCAGGAAGACAGGAGTTCAAGTCTAGCCCCCAATATTTAATAGCAATGTGAGCCTGAGAAAGTCACTTAATCTTTGTCTACCTCAGTTTCTTCATCTCTAAAGTAAAAGTTGCTATAAGGATCAAATGAGATATTTCTAAAATGCTTACCATAGCATGTGCCACATAGCAGGTGCTTAAAAAAATGCTCGTTCACTTCTTCCTTCTAAGAGTGGATGGAAGAAACAAAGTACAGAATAAAAAATGAAATTTGAAATATGGAGAGAAAATGGGAAGAAAAATAAGTATCTTAGAAGAAAGGGTGGAAGATATGACATAAGAAGCAGATTGCCTTAAAAACTGAAGTACTATAAACAGACCAATTATCCACTGATCTGAGGAATATTAGAACAAAGTCAAAGATTAAGAAATGAGAAGTATCTAGAAGCTATCTACAATCAGAAACAAGTGACCTAGAAAACAGGTTAATGAGAGATAATTTAAGATTATTTGGATTGGCTAGGCAAGGTGGTATGTACTTTTCATTCTTGTTATTAGGAAGACTAAAGGTGGTGGAGTTCTTGAGCTCATGGAATCTGAGCTGAGCCAGGCAGGTGTTTTCTTCAGGTTTAGCACCAATATGGTTATGATGAGCTACCAAGAGTAAAGAACCTCCAGGTTGCCTAAGAAGAGGCAAACCAACCCAATTCAGACATTGAACAGGTTCAAACTCCCATACTGATTAGTAGTAAGACCAGTTCAATGAGTGACCACTGCACTTCCAGCCTGGATAGGTCTCAAAAAAAATTTACTTCATGAAACACATGACCAAACAATAAAACTTGTTTATCGTATTTAAAAATATTTTTTTTCATTAAAGGAGACTGCTCAAATCCCTTAAAATCAGAGGGCAAAATGAAAAATAGATTTCAATGGTAATCTTTTGAAATAAACCACAAATTAGAAACACCTATGAATATCTTAGCCAAAACCTAGAATTTTCAGGTAGATGAGAAAACCCAAGAAAAATCCATCTGTTTGAGCAGTCACAAGGTGTCCCTTCAGAATCCTATTATATTCAAGGATCTCAGATAGAATAAAGAAAGATGCAGGAACTACAAGAGATTTTATTCCATTTTCTTGATTTTAAGAATATAAATAAGAGAAAGGAAAATATACTAGGGAAGAAATGAGAAATAAAGAAAATGCATTTTTCATAAATAGGCCATTCAAGAAAAAGAGGATACAAAGATAAAACAGGGGAAGATGGTTATAATAGTTACCAAAAATTATCTTACTGAGCTAGAAAAAAATAATAAAATTCATTTGGAAGAACAAAATTTCAAAAATATCAAAGGAACTAATAAAAATGTAAAGGAAAGAGGTTCAGCAGTACCAGATTTTAAACTGTATTATATAGCAGCAATTATTAAAACCTCCTGGCTAAAAAATTGATTTTCTAAGAAATTGGTAGATCAATGGAACAGAGTAGACGCACAATTTAAAGCAGCAGATGACCATAGTAACCTTGTGTTTGACAAATGTAAAGACTTAAGTTTGGGGACAAGAATTCATTAGTTCATAAACATTATTGGGAAAACTGGAAAAGAGTCTAGCAGAAATTGGGCATAGACCAATATCTATTTTTTAATTTATTTTTTTATAGACCAATATCTTACATCACTTACCAAGATGAGGTCAAAATGGAAATATGACCTAGATACAAAGGAGATATTGCAAGAAAATTAGAAGAACATGGAACATAGTACCTATCTGACTTATGGATAGACAAAATATTTATGAATAAACAAGAGATAGAGAGCAGTGTGAAGTGTAAAACGGATGATTTTGATTGCATTAAATTAAAAAGTTTTCATAAAGTAATATCTAATAGTGTATATTAATACACAGAATAGAGCTGAAGGGAATTCAGAAGGAGACATAGATAAGCAGGGCTGTTTTGTTATTATCTTAATAACTTTAATAAACCCTTTAAATTTTTCATATAATAGCTTAAAGTATCATAGACCTGTTTTCTATTCTTTTTATACTGAAATATTAGGTTAAAAGAATAAACACAGAAATGAAAAGATAAATCAGAGGCAAAAATGCACTGTTAAAGAGTGGTGACAAACTAATACAGTCCATATGTTCAATTAGAATAGAAAGTAAACCCAACCCCCAAAATCAGACCATTCAAGTACAAGGCAGAGCATCTTTACCTGCTTACATATTACCACTATTTGTCTGTTTAAGTATCATCACATACTTAAGCCTCAGTCTCTGAGATTAGCATTATAGGCTTTGCAGACTTCTCTGCTGTTCTCTAAAGAGACTGACAGCTATGGTTTCCATCTACCTCCGGTGGAGTAGTGGACAAGATCCCAGCCCCACTGAGAGGTAGTTGTAGACTAAGTGACAATTGGGTGGAGTGAATTCTGACTTTCCCTCCTTGTCTCAGAATCTGGAAAGCTGAGAAGTTCTGGATAAAACTATGTTATGCTAATGAGGATGGGACTTTTTTTTTTTTACTGTTTTCTTTTTTGGAATGCTGAAGTAATCAAGTACCTTTGACGAGTTTTGCTTTTCAAATGTAATGGCAAACAAAGTGGACTTTTTGTTGTCTTTGTTTTGGAGTATTTCTCAGCACTAAGGAATCTTTGATTGAATCAGGGGACTTTGATGACCTGTTTAATAACAAGAAAGCCTAAGTCACCGTGGGTTTGAGCCACATGGTTGTGACACCCTTTGACCCTGAAGAAGTGTATATAAACTTAGAGATTAGTGTTTTGCTTTTGGGGCACACTCATTAAAAGAGTACTGGTGGCAAGACTCTGGGTAGCCACGGAAGCAGCAACCCCAGCTTTGAAAACCCAGATGTTGGTTCTTCTCTCTCTGGTAACTCTTGGTGTACTGCTTGGACAGACAACTAGGCTATCTGCTGATTCATGTTTATTTTCTCTGTTTATATAATGTATGCTTGTAATTTCTGTTTGTATTCTGTCTGAAGTTCAGGGTGCTGGCTTTCCCCCCTGAACTAAGTGAATGATATATGTATATTTAATTAAAGTAAGATTGTTAACCCCTTAAAGTTGCTTTCCTTAGAAAAGCAGATCAAAGAATCTGTGCTAGCAGCCCTTCTGTGTGCTTTCATTGTTGGTCTTTCACCCCCACAATAGGTGCTAGCAACATTGTTATTACAAAATGTAATACATGTCCAGTGCCCCACATGAAGCCATGGAGTGTAGCAACTTTAAAATAGTGATTCTCTTGTCCTTAGAGTTGGAATCATAAAGCTGGGCTACAATTTTCCTTAATCGGCTAAAGTGATGAGTAGAAGTTATCATCAGGAAAATATTAGAAAGCAAATGTGAATTATAATTAATTTCCCCTAGATAAGTAGACAAAGTATTTTATGTGAGAAAGGGGCCTTTGGTGGGCTCCTTTATTAGGTAGATTACCTAATTGATTACCTTTATTTCTCCCCCTGAATTTACTCTTATAATGCTCCTGGCAGTAAACTTTCTTATTCCTTGAGATGTCAAAGTTATTCTGAAAATTCCTCCTTTCATATTTCTCCCTTTGTCTAATGCTTTTGGCCATTCTTTCCTGAGGAATTAGGGATGACTGGCATCAAAAGGTAGTAGAAAGAGTCAGAACATTTCTCTACCAGTGTATCTGACCTTCAATAATGAAGTTAGGCTCCTAAATTATAAATATTCAGGTTGCTTATGATCCTGCCCTTCTGCTCATCTCTTCTTCTATTTTATAATCCATACCAGACATGAACTGAATCACTACTCAGAATGATGGAAAGGATCACAACTAGCCCTCTTTAGCAATGCGTTCATGTTTTCTCTGCCACAACATAATTATTGTAACTTGAAAGCCTTACGAGCCTCACTAATAAACAAAGATCCTGCTTACAACAACAAAGTACTTAATTGGGGATGATGCATGAAAATGGAAAAACTGACTCACATGTATGCTATCCTTTAGTTATACTAATATTCCTATTGCATCAATATAACTCCTATATCAATTTACATGAGACTGCACATATTTACTGTCACAATGAAAAGAAAATAATTACGCAATGAATTTTTCAGCAGTATCAATTGCATTACCACAAAAAAAGGTTTGTCTAAGGTTCAAATTCTCCTTAAATTGTTTCTCAAGTGGTTTAGCTATGTTTCCATACTATGAGTTTCTAAAAAGTAACAATGGTAACTGCCATTTATACCTGTGATTTATTTTTACATTCGTAATACGTAACAACATTTACCAATGATCCACTGAAGAAAAAAATGGCAAACCACTCCAGTATCTTTGTGAAGAAATCCCCACGAATAGTATTAAAATGATAAAACATATGACATTGGAAGATGAGTCCATCAGTTCAGAAGGTGTCCAACACAACTGGGAAAGAAGGGAGGACAACTACAAATAGTTCCAGAAAGAATGAAGCAGCTGGGCCAAAGCCAAAAGGAAGCTTAGGTTCAGATGTGGCTGGTGATGAAAGCAAAGTCCAATGCTGTAAAAATCAATACTGTGTAAGAACCTGGAATGTAAGATCTACAAACCAAGGTAAGCTTGATGTGGCTAAACAGGAGATGGAAAGATTAAACATCAGCATCTTGGGTGTCAGTGAACTTAAATGGACAGAAATGGTTGAGTTTAACTTGGGTGATCATGACATATACTGGTGTAGGCAAGAATCCCTTAGAAGAAACAGAGTAGTCCTCACAATCAATAAAAGGGTGAAAAAAAGCAGTACTGGAATATAATCTCGAAAATGACAGAATGATATCTATTTGAATCCAAGTCAAACCATTCAAAATCATAGTAATACAAGTCCAAACACTGAGGCTGAAGAGGCCAAAGTTGATTAGTTCTACAAAGACCTACAACATCTAGATGTAATACCAAAAAGATGTCATATTCATCATAGGAGAGTGGCATGTTAAAGCAGGAAATCAAAATGTAACTGGAATAACAGGCAAGTTTGGTCTTAGAGTACAAAATGAAGCAGGGCAGAGACTAATAAAGTTTTGACAAGACAACTCTTTGCTGTTAGTAGTGAACACTCTTTTTCAACAACTCAAAAAGTGGCTCTGCATGTGGACATCACCAGACAGCCAATATCAAAATCAGATAGACCCTATACTTTGTGACCAAAGGTGGAAAAACTCTATACAGTCAGTTTAAAAAAGACCTGGAGCTGACTGTGGATCAGATCATGACCTTCTTATTGCAAATTTTAGACATAAATAGAAGGAAGTAGGGAAAATCATCAGACTATGTAGGTATGACCTAGATAACATCCCTTATGAATATGAAGTAGAGGTGATGAACAGATTTAAGGGATTAGATCTGCTAGATAGAGTGCCTGAAGAACTGTGAACAGATGTTTGCAATATTGTAGAGGAGGCAGCAGCAAAAAACATCCCAAAGGAAAAAGACTAGCAAGAAAGCAAAATGGCTGTCTGATAGGGCTTTATAAATATCCAAGGAAAGAAGGAGAAAGGGAAAGATATACCTATCTGAATTCAGAGTTCCAGAGAACAGCAAGGAGAGATAAAGTTTCCTCAAATGAGCAAAGCAAATAAATAAAAGAAAGCAATAGAATAAGAAAGATAACAGATCTCTTCAAGGAAATTAGAGATATCAAGGTAATATTTCATGTGAAAATGGGCATGATAAAAGACAAAAATGGTAGATAGTTAACAGAAATATAACAGATTGAGAAGAGGTGGCAAGAATATACAGAACTATACAAGAAAGATCTTAACATCATCAATACCCATGATGATGTGGTTACTTATCTAGAACCAAATATCTTACAAAATGAAATCAAGTGGCTCTTGGGAAGCATTGCTAACAATAAAGTTAGTGGAGGTAAAAGAGTTCCAGCTAAGCTATTTAAAATCCTCAAAGTTGGTGCTATTAAAATGCTACACTCAATATGCCAGCAACTTTGGAAAACTCAAGAGTGGTCACTGGATTGGAAAAGATCAGTTTACATCCCAATCCTAAAGAAGGGCAATGCCAATGAAAGTTCAGCTAACTGAACAATTGTACTCATTTCACATGCCAGCATGGTTATGATCAAGATTCTACAAGGCAGGATTCAGCAATATGTGAACCAAGAATTATCAGAAGCATAGTTTGGTTTTCAAAGAGGCAGAGGAACTGGAGACCAAATTGCCAACATTCACTGGCTTATGGAGAAAGCAAGGGAGTTCCAGGAAAAAAAAAAAACATCTACTTCTACTTCATTGACTACACTAAAGCCTTTGACTGTGCAGATCACAACAAAATGTGGCAAGTCCTGAAAGAGACAGGAATACCTGATTACTTGTCTCCTGAGGAACTTATGTGTGAGCAAAGAAGCAACAGTTGGAACCAAACATGGAACAAATGATTGGTTTGAGATTGGAAAAGGAGTATGACAAAGCTGTATTTTGTCACCTTATTCAACTTATATGCAAAGTATGCCATGCAAAATGCCAGGCTAGATGAATCAAAGCCAGAATTAAGGTTGCTGGGAGAAATATCAACCATTCTCAGATATTCAGATAATATAACTCTGATGGCAGGAAGTGAAGAGGAATTAAGAAGCCCCTTGATGAGGGTGAAATAGGTTGTAAAAGCTAGCTTGAAGCTATGGCTGAACAGCAACATGAGTCAGGCACATAGAAAGTTTACTCAGAGACAGTTTAAGCTGTAAGTGACTTGAAAGATCACTAAGTAAAATTTTAAGTAGTTCTTCATTTTGCGGGGACAAAGAGTTTGAAACTGAGAGAAAAGGAAGTGAAGATTTCATTTTCCCGTGGTTTGGTTCTATAAATTTATATAGAGAATGTGTGCAAGATGGGTAACGCAGGAGGGGGAAGTGGAAAAGGAATGAAATGAGAACCCAGGTGCAGCTATCAGAGCATGCCCAGAATGCTGAGAAGCTGTTACAACTCAGTCCCATTCATCTGAAACATCCACTGAAATGTTACCAAATACCTCTGAGCTTCATAATGCTCCACATGGCAAAATGAACTAGGAAAAGAAATGCCAACTAGATATGTCATTTTCCGGTGCTTTTAAAGGATTTGCTACATTCCAAGGTCCTTGATAGATTATGTCAAGGACAGAAACCCTCAGGTATCTCTTCAAGTGTATGTCTCTACCATCTCAGAGATTTGTCTTCAGACCTTACAGTGCTTTTTAAAAAATGTTTTCAAGAGGCAAATCTTTATTTTTCAAGAAGAGTGTCTTTGGTTTTTGGAAGTTCCTTTAAAGAAAAGTCTGGAGAATAGAATGGGTGATCAAGCTGAGCCAAAGTGTTTATGGTCAAAAAATGAGGTGTGAATAGCTTATAAAGTAGCTCTCAAGGCAATTCCAAAAGAGGTACTCACAAAGCATTTGGAACATTGCAGAATATGTGCATAACCTCCCAAGGTGACTACTTTTAATGACAGCACTCCTTTAGATATATAAATTCTAGCATGTTGTTGGCTCTTAAAAGTCTCATTGCTTTATAGCCAAACCTCACATATACTGCTCCACAGAAATAAAAAAATGTCTTCCTCCTCCTCACTTTACAACAGGGAATGGAATTGTACTGAGGACTCATATTTCTCTGTTACTACTCAAAAAACTACTGTTATATTTTCTAGTATACTCAACAGCATAATAATTAAAAGTAAGTCATATTTGTTAAATGAACATACATTTTTGATGATGAGGTAACTTTACTACTATTACAGCATTTTTCTAATATCCTTAATCTAATAATCCTTAGTATAAAATTTGGGAAACGACCATCAATGTGTGACCAGAAAACCATATATCAAATAACTATCTGTCCTGAGCAGGGAAGGAGGTAGAATATTTAATTTTTAAGACTACTCTAAGATACTAGAATTTATTCAGTAAAATGAGTTCAAAATCCATCATAAGGACCAAATAACTGGCAGGCTTGTGTGGAAATGAAGATCCAATATATAAAACATTGTCTCCAGTTGGCAGTAGCTGTGTTGGCAAGGAAGCAACTCATTCTAAATGTTGAATTAAGTTTCTTTCACTTCTTGATTCAACAGTGGCTGGAGTCATGGCAGAAGCTATAAGCCTAGTCCTAGAGCTTTTAAAATGATAGATAGAGCAAAAATGTCAGTTGTTAATGAGCCAAGGCACACACAGACAGGCTCAGAATAAAAGAAGCAGCTTGACAGAGAGAATTTTCAACACTGTGCCACTCTCTGAAAGCAAAAATAAGAATAGTCTTACATTTTACAGGACGTTGGTTTTTTTAAAAACACTTGCATCTACCTATCATCTAATTTTAATTCTAATCGCTCTGTGAAGCCAGTAGAGTAGAACAGAAAAGGAAACTGTCAAACATTATAGTTCCATGACAGGGTCTGATCACAAAGCAAGTAAGTGCTGATTTCAGAATTAGATTCCAGACCAATACCACGCAGCCATGGCTAGTTCCAATAGCCTGCACTACTTCAGTGAAGCTGCCTTATAATTTTCCTCACATCTCATGTCAGAATTTTTTAGTCTTGAATTACACTATTTCAGAGAAACATAGTCTTTCTAAGGCATTGCTCAAGACTGATTATTAATATTTTGTTTCTCTAACCAGAGAATGAAATTTGAGTTCAATGTAAAATGTCAGCTGTCATAGTCAATACAAAAAAATATAGATTAGTTTTTACAAGGCACCTTTCTCTCATTGATTATAATGATCTTAATGAAAGTTTGTAAAGGCTATCTGACCACTTTTTTAGCAGTATAATAAATATTTGCAAATCCCTTACCAATTTGAAAAAGGTCACAAATGTGAGCTCTAACCAGCTCTCTCTCTCTCTCTCTCTCTCTCTCTCTCTCTCTCTCTCTCTCTCTCTCTCTCTCTATCTTTCCTTCTCAAATAGCTCTTTTAAAATTCTACATTATGTCCTAAATGTATTCAGCAAAGCTACCATTATGTGTAAACACTTCAGAAATAAAAATATGTTTTAAATTGCTCTTCACATACAAAAATTATGCTATTGACCAATCTTCTTTGAGACATGTCCTTTGGGAGACATGTTGTCTTTCCACTTCATGTCAGGAGCTGTACCAAGCATTCTCACTTTGTTGCTATTGCTACAAGTGACACAGATTCATTAGGTGGCTGGGGAGTTTAGAGTTGTAGTCTCTAGCCATGGACATGAGTTTTCATGCATTTGAAGTTACCCGGGCCATCACCCCAATCTCATCAGTAGTAATATGTTCCAATCAGCTGAGATCAAAAGAGCATACTATACCTTAATGCATCAGCAGGATGAGGATTGAAGATTAAGAGAAAACTGAAACGAAGGTTGATACAGAAACATTATGATAGACTGGTGCGGAACATTTTATACCATTTTATATCATTTTTAATTTCAACAAGACCCAGAGCCTGAATTAATGAGTAACTGGAAGAAGATCCAGGACCTGGGCTTCTTTGTTCTCTAAAGTTTGCTCAGGAAATACCCTTACCTCTGTCAACAAGGCCAGATCAGACTGACCTAGGGACATTCTTACCTCTGTTAGCCATTAAAGGATGAGACCCTAACCCCAAGAGAGACTACCTCGCTTAATATTAACTGACCTTTGTCAACATTCTTTATAACCCCATTTAATTAAGGAAAATACTCTTCTTGTATCATGGTTAAACATACATGGGGATCATAAATTTGAGTAACATGCTGAATTGTAATTGTTCTAAAAAAAATATAAAACCTGTTCATGTTTCTGTACAAGTCAGTCAGACTCTGTCTGGCTCAATCCATGATCATGTCTGTCTGCTATGTTTAAAAGGAATGAATGGATAAATAAATAATATGAATTTTTCTATCATCTAGCTCTGTTGTTTCCTTCAACCAAATTTTCAGGTTTAACACTGGCAAAAAAAAATCTAGTAAAGAAATATGGGAAGAACAGTAGAGAAGGAACCAATATCAAAAGACATCCTGAGGCAAAATGTGGAAGGAATGCTTGGTTTTCATGTCCTCTGGAAAGAGACTCTCTACAATACAACTTGTCAATTCTAAATGAATAAACAATACATTCAAAGAATTAGATGATACTTAAAATGTAATTAAAAACCCAACTCGTACATACTATTTTATATTAAAGTGGAAATGCCTGGGGAAACAAAAAGGAAACAATAAATTTACAGAAATGGGAAAGCTGAGAATGGGCTTCAGTGTCCTGCAATGTTTTCTGGAAAGAAACTATGGAATAGCCTGGGAACTGGCTAACTTTCTCAGCTATGTACAGGAAGCTCCCAGATCCAAATTTCACATTGTGGCCCAACTGGAATGGTCCTGTTTTATACTGAATGTTATAAAGATCATTTAATGTATACAATTGCTTTCTTTGGCTATTAGTAAAGGAACTTTGTGGTTCATCATTGACTAGTCCAGGGATCAGGCTAGAGAAGAGTAAACATAACAGTGACAAGAAAGGGAAGAATCTAAAAAATATGTCCTAGGCCTGCTGGTTTATTCATTCAGGTATAGCTGATTATTTGTGAGGACAAGACACTGATATAAGTACAGACCATCTCCTAGTCCTCTTATATCACTACATTGAATAAAAAGATAGTGACCTTCTCCCTCCCTTCCCTCCCCAACCCCCCCCCCCCCAGCCAAGATGTTAACTCACTGCTCATAGTCTATGCCTGGTACTCTTCAGACTAAACTACCTTTGTGGACTCACTTAGAATTTCCCATGAAGACCACCCAGAAACTTCAGATGTTCTGAAGTCTGCCTGTTTTATTCACTGTACAATATAAGGTGTTGTCTTTGACCTTCAAAGCCCTACAGAATTCAGGCACTGGTTACCTTGAAAATTCCTTCCTTCTTTGCACCTCACAGCTGCAGAGATCTTCAGAGGCCCTATTTGCTAATGAGATCCAGATTGAATGTTTGAACAACTGGAGTGTTTTTCTCCCACAGAGGAAACCTCAATTTGGAAACATCCTTTAATTGAACTGTAGCATAACAGATCCCAACATTTAAAGCTGATAGTAAGAGTTACAAGATCTTAGAACTTCATATGAATTAGCTATGCACTCAAAATAAAAATATTTAAGTGTTATGATGGACCTAATGATTCTAAATGGTAGATCTGGATAACTGTGTGGAGAAAAATGCCACAACCAATATTGACAAAGTAAACCTGATAATATACTGTTATTTTAAGCCTGAGCATATCCTCTGAGTTTTAATCCTTTATGTTCAACTTCCTGTTGGTCATCTCTATCAGGGTGTCCTGACACCTAAAATTAAAAACATGTCCAAACTGAATTCTTCTTCTTCTTCCATACTAAAACCTGTCCTCTCCTCCTAGCTTATCTATTTAGTAGTTTATGCCACCCCAATTATTAAGCTCAAGAACTTGATGTTATCTTTGCTCTTTCTCCTTTTCCTCCCACATTCAGTAAGCTGTCAAGTGCTATCAAGTCTACCTTTGAAATATTTCTTTTATCTTCTCTTTTCCCTTCCCACTGCCACCAATCCTAGATCTTTTTTTTTGGCTTTTTTTTTGGCAGGGCAATTGGGGTTAAGTGACTTGCCCAAGGTCACACAGCTAGTACATGTGTCAAGTGTCTGAGACCGGATTTGAACTCAGGTCCTCCTGACTCCAGGGCCAGTGCTCTACTCACTGCACCACATAGCTGCCCCCTCAATCCTAGATCAGATTCTAGTTACCCATTGCTTGGGTTCTAGCCTACTGGCATGTAAGCTCCATGGCCATGTATTATCTTAAATTTGAATCTCTCTCCTAGCACGTATCACAGTGATTTGCACACAGTAGTTACTTAATAAACATTTGGTGAATTGAACTGAAAAATTGATTTTTCAGCTTCTAGTTTCTCTACTCTCCTATATATCCTTTATATAGCCAGGTCTGAAAATCTGCTTCAGTCAGGAAAACATGGAGTCATTTCCTGCCTCTGCTACATACTGACTGTGTCAATCTGAGCTGACAGGCCTCTGAGTCTCTAAGTTGCATTTGCTGATCTGTGTTGGTGGAAGGAGCTTCCACAGCAACAATCTATTTACCCAAAGACCTGGAGGCATTCATTCCTCTGCCATTTTTTGGTTTTGTTTTCTTTAAACCATTGGATAGCACCATTATGGCGTTTATACTGACTATATGATTCCTTCCTCTAGAAACAAGACAAACCTGCATCCTCTTCTGATCATAAATTTTAGTGAGGAATTTTTTAGAATACTTTTTTTCCCACAAGTCTTGGTTAATATTCTGCTGCATACGTACATGCACATTGCTCTAGATGCCCTGTAATGATTCTTTAACATCATTTCGTTCCATCATTCAAAACCAAATAAGATCGCCAGGAACACGCTAGTAAAAACATGACATTTTGTGCCAATGAGTAGCTTAGAATTATTGAAAGTTCTATGTGCAATTTCCCATAATGCAATCTAGGCTATTCTCCCCTACTATTCAAACTTGGACCCATCTCATTGTCCATCTATGTTAACTTGACCACGCTGTATAAAAATTATCTTATCCAATTGCTGATCACAACTTGGGCAATAAACATAACTTGTTTCTTTGGCTTTTCCTGTGTGATTTTCCAGGCCCAACTCTTTCAAGATATTCCTGAGGAACCCTTGTAGTATTCCAGGGCTCGATACAATCAACAAAACAGGAGCAAAGATTTGGGAGTGAACATGTGATTTTATCAATATGGGGAACACCTAGGGTGAGGAAACTTCTTTGACCACAGCAGCCTGGTACCTTCTCTGAAATGTATAGTTTTAGGCAGTCGCCTAGAGCACTACAACACTAGGTGACTTGTCCAGGTCACATAGAGAGTTGGTGTTAGAAGTCAGACCAGCAAAATATCTACAAACAGGAGCATCTGAAAGGACCTCACCATCTATAAGGAATTACTTTTCATCTGGACTCTTCCCAGTACATTCTCTGATATGGGTACATATCTTTATTGAGTATACATATTTTATTCTTTTGTTAATAGCAACAATTGGAGTATTATTGTGCAAATTTATCTTTTCGTTACATATATCAAAGAATCTTACATATAATCTTAAGGTTCATGGGAAACTTCCTGTCTTAAAGCTGAATTTTATGTCAAATAAGTCAAATATTAAGTCAAATATTTTTTGCAATCAATAAACAAATTGAGATTTTTATTCACTATTGTAGAAAAGCTCTGAAAGTCTGCTTGTTAACCTCATAGCATAAGGGAGAGGAGTGAATGAAGGAAAAAGAAAGGGAAGAGAGAGGAGGAAGAGGTAGGGAAAGGAGAGAAAGAAGAGAGGTGGAAAGAAGAGAGACAATAGGCACACTTGTTTTTGAACATTTTTTGGTCAATTTTTTTTGGTAGTATTGTCCATAGACATAGGAACAAGGTATACACTTAATAAATATTTATTCATTAATTAAAGCTGTAGTCAGTGATTTACTTCACTGGGAATAAGTCTTGGCATCAAAGTAATATATCATTGTTTTTAACCTGAATAGCTAACACTATATCTTTCTAATTCATGAATTAACCAAAGTAAGAAGGAAAAAAATATTTTGAAATTTCGTTCCCTTATTTTCCAGGAATAATTAGCCTTATATAACTGGAAGAACACAAAAGGCAAGAGATTAAAAATCTGTGTTAACCAAATATTTAATGGGGAAAACTATTAGAAGTATAATAGAAATTATAAAGATTTTAGAAATTATAAATTAGCAAACTGTAATTTAAAATTCTTCATTCCAATTGTTATGTAGCATTGCTAATTATTAACAGGGTTGATAGTTAAATAAAATGAATAAAGACTGCTAATTTTGGTCAATAAAAAAACCCCAAGAGATTGTGTTATTAATTTATTTCTTACATATATGTTGAGACATTTCAAGAAAAGTAATAGGGAAGAACAAACAACTTATTACTGTCACATATCCTAAAGAGTAATTACAGCTCACAGGAACTGGGTATCAACCCTAGTATTAATCCTTTTATTCTCTTGCAAAGCGTTCAATATTGATTGTGATTTTTATCACTGAGTTTCCTATAATTCTATGAAGATTGGTTTTATGTAAGGGTAGCTTAAATTTTCTACAATAATTATTTTTAGAGTTAATAACTTAAACACAACAAATGTGATTTTTTTTGCACAATTAGGATTATTTTTAATTTAGTACATTTTTCATCAACTAGAGCCTAGCTCGGTTCCTTGCAAATAGCAGGCACTTAATAAATGTTTGCTGACCGATCCTCCCCCATCTTTCCCCCAAACTTATTGCAAAGTCATTGGTACCCATACCTTCTTTCTTTCATAGTTTTCTTGAGATACTTGTTTTGGCTATGAGGTGTTTTGTTTTGTTTTCCTGACTGGAAGGAATTTTTCTCTCAGTTGATGAGGAGTATTGGGAGATTTCTGCTCTCCTTAAAATAGGAAGGTCCTCATATTACTGAAACATAAAATAATGTGATTTTTGTCATTACACATATGGACAGGAAAGAACATCTGTAGGTTGTGTAGTAGATTTTTCTGTTTTCCTACAGCAGAAGGCCTCCAGCTTCACTTTGTAATTAACCAACATAAGAACATATGGACTAACAGCAGAAAAACCTGAAGACAGAGCTGTGAGCAAAGCTGGAGTAAAGGGACGGGATTCCAAGTTTTTAAAGAAACAAATAAAAACAAAGTGGGAAATCCACAGAGAGGTAATCAGTAATGTCAACAAAATACTGACTTTAGCTCCTCGAAAGATTTCAATCTCTGAAGCATCCTCTCCCACCCAAATGTCACCATAGGTTAGTTTCCTTTGCTCCCAAAGCAGGAAAACAATCCAAAAACAAACAAAAACTAAGATGGTCAAAGGAAGAAGATCGATAAGGACTAAAACTATTTTCTCATAGTAATATTCTACCTGTTGGTTTCCAAAATCAATCTCGCAATCCATGTTAAGCCCCTTGGTATTCAGCAACTCTGTGCCATTTGCTGCATTCAGATGTTGTGGCTTTTCAGTGAAGGGTAAAATTGGAACACAAATTCCAACTCCAGTGATCCAAAGGATGGAAACTACCTTTAAATGCCTCTTCTGATGGTTCGGGTTTGGAGTCTCACTTGAGGGATGGACAATTTGGTACAGCTTGTGACAGTAAAGCACAGCAAAATGTAACATGAACCAGATAGCAAGCTCAGTAGTCAGAGTCTCTGTGAATCGGAGAATTCTGCAGCTGACTGAATCCAACACGCCACCAGAGGAATAAACAATTTTCATGACATTCACAACCAAGTTTTTCAGGAGGTGAACAAATATAAGACTGAAAATAAGCAGGAAGGATGGCTGTAAAGGTCCACTGATACATCTCCTTGTTGAAAAAAATAAACAAGTATTCCCCACAACACTCAGAAAAATGAGAATGGCACAAGTGATGATCTCTAGCATGTTTTCCAGTGGCTCCATTGTCTCTGGTTAATCTATTTTCCCTGGCTGAATCCCTTCAGATTTTTAAAGACTTAAAACAATATGGCAATACTGGCAAAAATAAAGAAACAAAAAATACCCTTTGCTTTTATGGCATCTCCCTAACAGATTAAATATAACACAATTCTGTTGCTCTGAGGATGTGGCTGAAAACAGGTCTCACTAAGTGCTTCCCGAAAGGATTGTATCTTATCATCTCAAGGGAACATTCCTATTATGAGAACACTAGGTGTCATCACTTAATTAAAAGTCACGGGAATATATTAATAGCATTGTAACATGCACACTGTCTCAGTAAGAATGAAGAGAGAAGCAGAAATTTATTGCCTAGAGATTCTACAGAAATATCTATCTTGAGGCCATATGAATGTTGACCATTGAGTCAACATTAATCCTCTCCACCCATGGTTCTGAGGAAAAGAATGAAAGATAAATAATAGCTCACATTTCTACAGCACATTAAGGTTTACAGAGCACTTTTCTTACAACATTCCTATTACATAGGTATGGCAAGTATTATTATCCCCATTTTAAAATGAAGGAACTGAGCCTCAAAGTGGATAAATGACTTGCCCCAGGTCTTACAACTAACACATGTCTCACTCAGGATCCAAACCCAGATCTCTTCTGACTCTTGAGTCGAGTATCCCTTTCTCTATGTCATTCCACCTGCCCTAAAACTCTTCAGTTATGAAGTAGGCTTAAATTAGGAAGTTTACAAAACAAATCAACACTAGGGTATTATTAATAATTTTTAAAATAGCAATAAATAGCTGGTCTGTCTCAGGTGAGTAATCCAACAATTTTAAAAAATTTCTGTTTTCCCCAATGGAAAGAATACCACTTGTTGGAACTACCTTAAATTATATAATCTTCTGCTCAGCATATGATGAGCAACAAATAATATGATAAATGAAAAGCACTCCAGAACATAATTGTTATACAAATATACCAACTATGCATCTGACTCTCCACCCAGCCAATTGGACAATTATCTTGTTTGATAGGCTTCCTTGATAGTTGGAAGGAGTCAATGAAAGGGATTTTATCCTAGGTAGTTTTAGAGGACAAGGAGCTGAACTGGGAAATTGTGCTAAATTTTAGTGTTCAGGTGACTCTAGTTCTTGTTTCATGAGTTGTAACAGCCAAAGATAGTACTATTGATAAGGAAAATGCCCAATGGATGGAAGTAAGGACATAAATACACACTAAAATAATTTCCTACATAAGTTTAACAAATATAAATCAATTATCATAACAACGAGATGAAAAGAAAACAAAAAATTCCTTAGTCAAAAAGCACTTGACATACTTTTCAGGAGAAAAAAAAAGGGCAACCAAAGGCAACTCTAATTCAGAATGCATATTCATCTGTAAGATATTATAGCAATTGGGAGGAAAAACAAAACAAAAGTCTCAACTAGGATAATAAGGGAAGCTGGCTGACTGGGAAAATTAATGTCTTCAAATATCTCTGGTAAGGGTCTGTTATCAAAAATGTATAGGCAAATAACTTATAAGACCAAAAGCCATTCCCCAATAGATAAGTAATCAAAAGATAAGCTCAAATTGAACTAAAAAGAACAACAAACTATTAATAATCACATGAAAGATTATTTCAAATCACTAACAATTAGAAAAAGATGCAAATAAAAAGAACTTTGCACCTTTCACTCAGAAAATTGGCACAGATGAAAACATATGTAAATAGTTATATAAAAGGGGCTGCAGAAAGATAGACGGATAATAAACTATTGGTGGAGCTGTAAATTGTTCCAACCATTCTGGAAATGAATTTGGAATTATGTTTTTAAAATGACTAAGATGTCCATATCTTTTGTCCTCCCCCCACCCAAATCTCACTGCTAAACATAGACTAAAATGAGATTAAAACCAGAAATGTCATACATATATCAACATATTCAGAGCAATATATTTTATGATTAAAGAAAATGGTGAAATAAGCATGTCCATTATTTGAAGAATGGACAAAACAAAAACCTGTTGTAATAAACATAATGGAATATTATATAATTTTAAGAAACCAAAAAATGCACAATCCAGATAAGCACAGAA
The DNA here is from genome assembly GCF_011100635.1 of Trichosurus vulpecula. Taxonomy (NCBI): domain Eukaryota; kingdom Metazoa; phylum Chordata; class Mammalia; order Diprotodontia; family Phalangeridae; genus Trichosurus; species Trichosurus vulpecula. Next base: position 510,197,707 of record NC_050573.1, on the reverse strand, counting down.
AAATCTATCTGAACTGATTCAAAGTGAAGTAAGCAGAACCAGGAAAACAATTTATACAAGTTACAACAATATCACTGGAAAGAACAACCAAAAACAAAAACCATGAAATTGAATAACATATAATTATAATGACCAAGCTTGCTCCCAGGGAAGAGATGACAAAATGTACTTCTCTTATTTCTTTGGTGGTACAGTGGACTCAGGAAGATTCATCTTCCTGAGTTCCTTAGACAATGACTAGCTGTATGACCCTGAGCTAGTAACTTAACTCTGTTTGCCTCAATTTCCTCATCTGTAAAATGAGGTAGAGAAAGAAATGGCAAACAACTCCAGTGTCTTTTGGGGCAGCTAGGTGGTTCAATGGATAGAGTACTGGGCCTGGAGTCAGGAAGACCTAAATTCAAATATGGCCTCCAACATATAGTAGCTGTGTGACCCTGGGCAAGTCATTTAACCCTGTTTGCCTCAGTTTCCCCATCTGTATATATTTGCCAAGAAAATCTCAAATGGGTTAAGAGTTGGATATGACTGAAGAACATTTATTTGTAGATTAGGGGGCATGAAATATTGCATAAACTATCAGATGTGTTGGTTAGTTTTTTCTTTTTTCTTTGATGGCCCATTGGGTAGGGGATAGAGGAGAAATAAAGGTGATAAAAATAAAAAGTAGAAAAATTATTTTTCTTTTGTTTTACAGAATTCTCATGGAGAAGATTATTAAAAATTATGGGCAATAATTATTGCTTTAAAAAAGCAGAGAAAATCTGTAGAGGGTGATGACATTTTTTTTTAAATTATGGCAAGAGACCCAATTAAGAAAAGTCATTCCAAAAGACGATATGCTTAAATAGCTGAAATGGAAGGACAACAGACAAAAGAATAATAGAAAAGATTTGCAAAGATTGCTATAACAGACTTTTTTCTTCACCAACATAGGCAGCTCACCACATCCAAATTCTTTAACATCATAATCCAATTTGTGCTTATGGGGAAGGTAGTGATGGCACTAACATGAGAAAAGACAGTAAGAGCAGCTGGATTAGATCAAGTGCTCATAGAATAGATCCAAGCTTTAGGCAACACAGCTGTGAGGCCATTGAGGGATCAATTCATGACACATTGGAAAGAGGGAAATATATAAAATACATATAATAAAATCTTGGATCTTATTACTAATAACTTTGTTAGACAACATTTTGATCAAAAAGTGAAGCAAAAAATATAGAGACATTCAAAAGGTGTTCACTGTTGTGATGGAGGAGGTCCAGTACAGAGTCCAAGGTAAAAGATTCACAATGGTGGTGATGGTACCTCTAGATACCTTTTTGTGGATGACAATGTGTTGGTTGCATCAAGCCCTGGAACACTGGTGAACCTCCTAGAAGACTGATCTGATCACCCACACCAAAAATCCAAGTAGATAAATACTCTTCCAGATTATGACATAGATTAGCAACCTGTAGAACTTTGTTACTATCAGTACAAAAATCTGGGACAAAAAAAATACATATGGAAAATGAGTTGGGCCCAGAATTAAGTGAGAAGAAAAGAGAAGGCTGGATTGTCTTTAGGAAAATCTGAAACTCCTTTAATGAATCCATCCTTCTTCTAGAAACAAAATGCCATATTTTATATTCTACTAAGAAGCAGCTAGGTGGCTCAATGGTTAGAGCCCTGGGCTTGGGAACAGGAAAACCTAAATTCAAATCCAACCTTGGACACTTAAGAGCTGTGTGACCCTGGGCAAGTCACCTAATCTCTGTTTGTCCTAATCCATTGGAGAAGGAAATGGCAAACCACTCAAGTATCTTTGGCAAGACAGTATGGATGCGCTTTGGTTTATGGAGTCACAGAATTGGACATGACTAAATGACTCAACAACAACAACAACAGTGTGGTATAGTGACAAGTCAAGGAACCTTACAGTCTTGGAGGAAATAAAAATGAGTATCACATTAAAGACAATGAAAAGGCACATGCTGGGTGTGAGTAGCCTGCAATATATAACAAACAAGGAACTTCAAAGAACTGGAATGAGCATTTATTCAGAAAAGTATGAAAGCAAAAAAGATGAGCTTGTCATATGATAAGAACTAGTGACAGCAGCTGGACAGCCTTAGTGTATCCTTGCTATCCTTGTGATGCCAGAAGAGGGCAAGGAAGGCTTCCAATACATTGATTGGATTTGTAAGATACTGGCAAGAGTCACAAGGGATAGGCAGGAGTAAATGGGTTGTGATCTACATTATTGGAGGGAGAATCCAAATGAATGAGATCATAGAGAGGTGGAAGTGAACCTATGTTCTCAAAGACTACAGTGACAAGGCTTAAGCTCCGGTAGGCTCTACCAAGTGGCAAAGGATTTGAAAAAAGGGCCTCAAAATGGACTGTTGTCTGAGAAACAGCCTCGCTAAATTAGGAGAGTCTGTAATTTTATGCTGTTTACCACCAAAAACACTGACCATCAGATAGTGAATATTTTGCCTCAACAACTTATGAAAACACCAAGGCACGGAAGGGCTGTGATCTTTGTTGGTAGAGGGAGCTCCTTGACAGATCAAATCATCATTCTTCTGAAGCACCATACAATATCTATGCATCCTTAACACCCAAAGACTGCACAATGATCCATCACAGAGCATTGTGGAATAACACTTCGCTTTTGTTGAGGTATAGAAAAACCTCTATTTTCTATGACCTAGTCTTTCCCTGTCTCACATGCTATCTCTCTCCTCCTAACTGATACTCCTCTCTTCTACCCTTCCCCCTCTTTGTAACTCTGCATAAAAGAATCTTCTATTCCATTTGAGGCAGTTAGGTAGTGCAATGAATAGAGTGCCGAGTCCGCAGCCGGAAAGATCTCAGTTCAAATCCAGCTTCTGATACTTACTAAATGTGGGACCCTAGGCAAGTCACTTAATTCCTATTTGCCTCAGTTTCCTTGATTGTAAAATGGGGATAATAACAGCACTTACCTTGAAGGGTTACTATGAAGATCAAATGAGATAATATTGATAAAACACTTAGCATGGTACCCAGCACATAGTAGGCTTATATAAAAGCTTGCTCCCCTCTTCTTCCTTTCCTTCGCTACTCCAAGTTAGAAAATTGCTTATAGTTTCCTAGAAGAAAGTTGTCACCTGCCTTTTACCTCAGGAGTGGCAAAACAGTGAAACCTATTCAAGCAGGATCCTACCCTACTATTAAAACACCTAAGCTGCTCTAATACCAGAGCTGCCCTTACCCTAAAGCTCAGAGAATTGCTGTGATACCCAACTTAAGCAAGGTATCCTGACCCCAGAGCTTAGGGATCCACCCTGATATTTTAGACCAAAAGGGTCAAACACAGCTGCAACATTCCCAAGTGCAGCTGGAACTAGATTAAAATAGAATTGGGAAATATTTAACAAAATAAGTAAAAATATAATAAAACATAGGTAACATCATATTTTGAAATGAAATCAATATGCAACTAGCAGGAATCTTTATGTACCCATTAGTGGCTCATGGTTCTATTTGAGTTTGGCACCACTGTTTTAGTGCATCATGAACTCCCTCTTCTAGTGATGTCCTGGAACATTGTGTCTGGGGCTCCCTGGAAACATCCCTGGTTGTAACCCAAACCTGCCTCCTCCCCATCATATTTTGTTTTAGTCCTGGCTTCAGGATGTGTTGGGAGGTGGGGGTGGGGGTGGGGGTGGGGGAGGGCAGGGAGGGATGTGTACCAATAAATTGCCATAATTTGGAGGTGTCAGTCCTAGTGTAAGAAGACTGATGCACTAGCTTAGTTTGGAGGTGTCGGGCCCAGTTCCAGTATGAAGGAATCACTGGGACTGCCCTACTCACTTCTAATTATTGTCCTTGTCTCCTGTTTCTTTGGGTGTCTCAATTAAGCCATATAGTCTCTTCTTTTGGGCCTTCCATTAAACATGCCAAATAAAAAGTGTTATTGTTTTTAGCATTGATTAGCTCATCTAATCCTTCTGCAAAGTACTTTTAGTCCCAACAGCAGATCCTGATAGCTTTGCTAGATAAGGCTGGAATACTAAGCAAGTAATTTATCTGAGCCAGAAAAAAAATCTATTAATTAATCATTCACTGAGTACTATGTACTTAGTGGGACAGCTAGGAGGCACAGTGAATAGAGTGCCAGGTCTGGAATCAGGAAGACCTGAGTTCAAATCCAGCCTCAGACACTTATTAGCTGTGTGACCCTGGGCAAGTCAGTTAACCCTATTTACTTCAGTTTCCTCATCTGTAAAATGAACTGGAGAAAGAAATGGCAGACCACTTAGTAATCTTTGCCAAGAAAATCTCAAATAGAAGTCATAAAGAATTGGACATGACTGAACAACAAGAACATGTACTTAGCATTAAGTTAGGCATTGTTGGGAGATACGAAAGTAGAAAAAGAAATAACTTTCTAGTTCCAACTCAAGTGTCACTTGGTCTATGAAGTCACTTACAAAGAAGTGGGTAATTGAAGCCATGGAAATGGAGGGAATAAAAGAAAGATCAGAGGATTGAGGACAAAGCATTGGCAGAAACTGACAGTTAGGGGCAGAAGGCAGAAGAGGACTTAGGAAAGAAAAAGAGGATGAAGTCACTGAAAGAGAAAGGGAGCCAGGGAAGTACCTGTGAAGGAAGTCAAAGGGCGAGAGAATTTCAGCTGGAAGTAAAGTCTGGGACTAAACAAGAAAAGGCCACTTAAAGGAAAGTATAAACAGCAAGGAAGGAATTTGTAGTTTGTCTGATCCAAACCAAAGAGGATGTCTGTAAATCTTGCTAATCTACAGGGCTGGGTGAAAAGAAGATCATTAGGTAAGTGTGGGAAAAAATATTATAGTGTTTTGAAGAAAGTAAGGGATATGGAAAGGTATAGCCAGGAAGAAGAAAAGGACAGAGTTGAAAAGATAGAATCTTAGATTTAGTGGCACAGAAAACCCAACTGTTCTGGTTCTTAAAGCAGAAAGTATATCACCATGAGGTGGTCATCAAATCATGAAATCTCAGTGGAAAGGGACCTCAAAAATCTATCCTTCCCAACCTGCACCTGAACAAGAATCAGATCTTATGAAACCTAACCAATGGTCATCCAGTCCTTTTTTTTAGAAGACAAGTTTGAAGTAAGGTGAAACTAGGTAAATTCATTCCATTTCTGGATAGCTCAAATTTTGAGGAAGTTTTTCCTTTCATCAAGTATAAAACTATCTCTTTCCAATATTCACCCCTTGTTATTAGTTCTGCCCTTGGGTCAGACTAAATCTAATGGCTCTTCCCCTAACAATCTCTCAAACACTTGAACATAATTATTGTGTCCTCCCTGACTCTTCTCTCCTCCAGGCTAAACATACCCAGTTTCTTCACTTGATTTACCTATGGTGGGTCCTTCACCCTCCTGGTCATTCTTTTCTAGGTACTCTCTAGTTAACTGTTGTCCTTGCACTGGGTTCAGTTCTTCTGCTTGCATCAGGAATGCCTTTGGAAAAGAGTGGAAAGAAATACTATATCCTGTTTTCTCCTGCCACATTGGGTAACTGGGAGATTGAAGCTTCGAGGGAAGCTTCAAAAGAAAAAAACTTCCACTGAAAACTAAACACTGGTGATGCCAACCAAACTTAGCTGAGGTCATATGAGAGCTGAGGAGCTCAAAGGGTCTCCACTGTTTCAATTTACTTTGGCATGCGATTTAACACACACACACACATACACAAAAAGGAAGATGAAGAACTAAGGGAGGGAATATATAGGGCCTAGGCTGTTTTCCAAGTTTCAAACTGCTAAAGATATTTATAATTTACTTTAACTTGGTTCAGATGTAGACGCCTTTTTGTGTGGCTTACAGCAACCCAGGTTTCTTCAAATACACATGGGCAGAGCTAATATTAAGGATTTGGTCTAAATCACAAAGTACCTTGGATTACTGTTAATTAGAGACTGCTGTTACTTTATGCAATTTTAGGTCACAGAAAAGGGGAAATCTTTCTTCTTCAAGCATCAGATTCTCACAGTAGCACTAAGATAAACAAGCTTTGCAAGGAGAAGTATGCACATTTGCATCTTTAAATTGAGTATATAATATAAATAACTGCCTTCTAAAAAGAGATGCCTGAAACTTGATTCTATGCCTACATTGGGACAAGGGCAATGCTTCATTTTAATGAATAACAGGATAGTACATATGGGAGGAGGCAATGCTTTCTTTACAGCTGGGTTGGACTAACTCAACAAGATGATTCAGAGTAAAATATTTTCTGAGCCGAGCTGATTTCTTCCCATCCAAGGAAGAAGTGCCACAGGAGCCAATATTTGTTTGCAGTCAAGCAGGTCATCAAAAAAAAAGAAAGAAAAGAAAAGAAAAAAGATTGTAATGGAAAAATTGTCATTGCTTTTTACTTGGAAGGAACAGATTCCTGTGGTTGCTCATACCTTTCTTCAGTTCTAAGATGATAGGATTTAAAGCTAAAAGGGACTATAGAGATAATTTAATCCAGTCCAGTCCTTTTTTTAACACATAGGGAAAAGGGAGTCCTAGAGGGAGAAGGTATTTTGCCCCAAGGTCAAACAGCTAATAAGTGGCAGTGATTAAATTCTAGCCCAGTGCCCTTTATACTATTCTATACCATCTTCTTTAAAGCAAAATTTTTGGTGACATATAAAGGTGGGACCAAATATGCCTCCCACCTTTACCCCAATCTCCTACCCCCAGCCCCAAATCATATGTAGATTAAGAAGAATCTCATTTTAGAGATAAACTATTCTCACTATAGAACAAACAAAATTCAATTGGGTTTGGGCTTTGTCTAGCACATAGAAATAAAATATATACACATATTTGTATATTTTTGCGGATATAAAGGGAAATGTGGATATGAGCTCAATGTCATTCATAAGTGTTGGTGATACTGGAAGTATGGGATTAGGGAGGGGGTAAAAGAGATGAGAAGAAGCTTAGAAATTTTAGAGAACTTTTGTTTGGGGGGAAGGGTATGAGGAAGCTTTAGATCAGAAAAACCCAAGTGATGGAACATAATTCATAAAGGCTTATAACTCATAAAAACTAACAGTTGTTCAGAGGAGCTTCTCTTTGCCATTTGTTCTGCACTATGTGCCAGGAAAGGGAAAGTCTCCTTCTGGAAAATCTCATAGGTAGCATCCAAGGAAGCTACTCATTTGGGCTGAGAAGAAAATAGTTTCAACAAACATGATGTGGAGCATGAATTTTGGTTTAGTAGAAAGGACAACAGATTGGGAATGCCCAAATTTCAATCCTGGTTCTATCTTTAGACTTGTGGAAATTTACAAATCTGGTCAAGTGGGGTTTTAATCTGAAAATGGAGGTGAGAGAAAACTGCCCACATGAATGTGGAAAAGCAAGATCTCACAAATCAGTAACAAGAACATTGGAGGAGGAATATCAGTGGATAGACAGATGCGGCACCTCATGGTGACTATATATAAAATGAAAGAGAGTAATATAATCAATTATGCAGAATATGGTAAGAAAAAAATTAATTAGATATTATCAAATGCAGTAAATTCAACCTCACTGAGACTTGGTGGAACATAACTTATGATTAGAATATGGCATAGAAGGGAATATCATTCAAAAGGATCCTAGTAAACAAAAAGCTTCTGTGAAGTAGTATTAGCGATCAAGAAAATAGACTGTGTGAGGAGAAAGCAATTGAATGAAGAACACTGCAGGGAGAAACAGAAGCATGACATAGACTACCCGGGAAGAAGGAAGAAATGAATGATGAGTTTCAGAAAAAGATTTTAAAGAGCCCCAAACCCTGGGCTATAATATAAATATATGATGTAATAGTGATGGAATATTTCAACTGTGCAGACATATTCTGGAGTTCCCATTTTGCTAAAAGCAGAACAGGTAGTAATTTCTTGACTTGTCTTAATGATAATTTAAAGTAAAGAAAACAGTGATGGAGACTGCTGTTCTGGGCTTGATTGTGACCAATAATGAAGCTGTCAAAGTAGAAATCATTAGGACCCTTGTCAAGGAAACAAATAAAATATCTTATGGTTTTTAATAAATAAGAATAGTAAAACCAGACATTGCCTGATAATGCATCCTACTTTTAAGGGAAAGAATATTTAAAGGAATGCAGAGCAAATCTAGACAGGATCCTACCTCATGGCTTGAAATTCAGAGGAATCCAGGTTGTGTTTGTCCTTCTTTTTTAGAGAGGACCATGACATCAGGGAAATGATGACATGACTTGCAGTTGACTTTGATTTGAGTGAGGGAGAGCTGCGCAAGGTCCCCAGCCAAACTTTCTCCTCCAGAGCCATCTGGATCTAGTGACCAGATATTCATCAGGATGACTGGAGATGACCCAGGATGCAATGGGAGACTCTGACCTTTGTAGGCTAAGGCCTTTTCATGTACTCACTTAGAGTGAGGTAAAGCCCATTCAGTGAATAGGCCTCTTTAAGAAGTGAGTCCAAGGGATGGCCCCTTTAATTAGAAAAAAAAATAAAAAAGGAAAAAAATCAAGTTGGGAGGGGAAGACCCTCAGGGTTGCTGTTCCAAAGAGAACCAGTTGACACTGACATTCTGGAAGGAAGGAAGGAAGGAAGGAAGGAAGGAAGGAAGGAAGGAAGGAAGAGGAATCTGGCCAGTAAACCCCAAGTTAAGTGGGAAGCTTCTGGCCATAAAGATTTATCTTCCTTTGGAGAGGAGAGGAATCCAGATCAAGAGGCATACAATGTTTTCAAGAACAAAATTCTGCTAATGCAAACACAAACAAGTCTTATTTGGAGCAAAAGATTATCAATGTGAATGCATTCACTGACTAACTTAAACTTTTAAGAGTTATATTCAAAAAGTAGAAAGAATAGAATAAATACAAAAAAGTGACATGGGCACTTGTGTCCAGAATGAGCTGAGGCTTTTGATGAATGATAGGGACAACAAACAAGCTGTTTTGATTATATTGGGGCACCAGAGGAAGAACCAAAAAGGGAAAGAAAACGTTCTTAGTGTGATAAGATAGTGATAACAGAGAGAAGACAGAATGATCAATTTTTATTTTGCTTCCATTTCCTCTCTTAATAACATTCTACCTGAAGACTAAGAAATATGGAACAAAAAGGTTAATAGGAAATTGAAAGCTAAGATAAGTGAGGAGACAGTAAAAAAGACATGGAACTTCCATCAGTGAGTTACAATCACCAAACCTCAAGATAGTAACTATCTGAGGTGGGATTAGAATTCAGGTCTTTCTGTTTCCATATCTAGTACCCTATCCATTATGGTAAGCTTCCTCTCCTGTGTTTTAGGAATATCACTTTTTCAGTTTTGTGCAAGATGAATTGGAGGGAGGAAAAACTGGAAACAAGAAGTCCAATCAGGAGACTACTGCAATGCTCCAGGAAAGAAGTGATAAAGGTCTGACTTCAAATAATAATTATATGGTTGAAGAGAAGGGGACTTATATAAGAGATGCTGTAGAGATATAGTGAGACTTGACAACTTGGGATGCAAGATGGAAAGGAAAAGGAAAAATCAAGCATGACTCCGAAGTTATAAATCCAGGCTATTGGAGAAATGGTAGTGCCTGCAACAGAAATAAGGGAATTTGGAGGAAGGGCAAATTTAGAACGGGATGTAAAGAGTTCTGCTTTGGACATGTTGAACTTAAGAGGCAAGTGAAGCAGCCAAGAGATGTTCAGCCAGCAGTTGGTGAATAGGTTTCAAAGAGCCACTATGTAAACTCAATGATTATTGAAGAGAGAAGTCATTGAATATTCTCCAGAAAGCTAAATAGTCTGCAAGACCTCAGGAGTGAAAGGGAGCAGCAACAGGTGGGCTATTTCATTGTACTTCAGATAAATTATTGACAACAAAAGGTAATGTGGCATTGTGAGAGGTAGTGGAGCAAAGTACGGGGCAGCAGGCCATAGTAGAAAGAATGCTAGAAGCCTGTCTTGGATGCGTATTATCTGTGGAGCCCTGGGTAAATCACTTAACCCCTTTTGAGCTTAGCTTCTTCATCTAGAAAACAGGGAAATCATGGCTGTGATTGTACCTCACAAGAGGCTGTGAGACTCAAATGAGAGAATATATATACAGGGACCCACAAACTTTAAAGCATTTATATTACTGTTAGTTATCATTTGTCTTCAGTGACCGTACTTCAGTACTTTTCCTAAAAAGTACACACCAAAGTTGTAAAGGTAATAGCCATTATTAACAGAACTAAAAATGGCCACTTAATTGATCCAAAACCAAACCCCTGCCATAGTAAAGCACTGGTCTAAATTCTGTATAGAGCGGAGTGTTCGTACACATAATACAAAGATGGAAACCTTATTAAAAAGTTTCCTAAAAAATACTCTTTTCATTTGTTCCCCAGGCTTCTAGCACCTCTGATTCAGACAAAGATTGAATTCCCCTCAATTAGAAACTTTGTTTATATGACCACAATCAAATATTTAGAGAAAAAAATTCCCAAGGGAATCAAGTGTCAAAATTATACTGTGCTGAGCTACAGAACCGTTGGGGATAAATTCATCATTATCATAGGCTTGTCAGCTCTACCAGATTTCTGTAAACTCACAAGTCATTTCTCAAGCAGGCACTAATCTACATGACTGGATTTTCAATCCAAAGACTGTCTGACAAACTGGCTATTTTGAATACATTTTTTTAAGTTGGTGTAAAATAATTAAAAATGATCACAAAACGTTGTATGGATTCATCACCAGCAGAGTCCCCTGGCATCATGAATGCATATCTGTAAAAAGCTAGAATTAGCGAACTTTTCCCTACCATCTTTTTTCTTCTTTATATCCTCAAAAGAGCAGTTATAAAACTATGTTAGACAACAATTAAAACAACTAATTACAATTAAAACAACATTGTGATGCACAGATGGACAACACTTTAGGCCTTCAGTCAAACATGAAGAAGAATTTGGGAAACTGTAAAATTCTTCCATTGACCCCAAATTTCCCATGAAATTAAAGGTCTATAATTTCAATACTAACAGTCTACCAATACTGCTATTTGATAGCAAGACAAGGAAGACAACTGCATCTGAAAAACTTAAAATTATCATCACACAGAAGACAATGGAGAGGCATATAGTAAGTGTGAGAAGTCTGCAACATATAACCAACCAGGAGCTCCAAAGAAAAACATAATCAAGGAATTGCATATTGAGGAGAGAAGATGGGCTGGTCATCTGACAAGAAGATTTGGGATTTTGTACCAAGACCAGGCTCCATCCCCTCCCGCGATTTTTTGATAAGAGTCCCTATTGTGCCCTCTCCTCAGTTTTCAGTGCTCTTGAAAGTAGCTTCCTCCTCTGCTACCCTGCCTGAGCTCAGAGTGCTGTGGGCTTCCAGACTTTCTAAAGTTTTCCCTGTCAGAGTACTGTAACTTTCCCACCCCTCTAATATGTATCAAGTAAGAGTGCTGCAGATTTCAGGTCTCCAGGAGTACCCAGAACCTTCCCTTCATCCTCCCACAAATTTCCCTGATCAAAGAACTACAGGTTCCTTGCATCATCACTGATCAGAGGCTGGAGGCTAGGCCTGTTTACTTGAAGTAACACTGCCTTTCCTGACAAGGCCTTTCTCCCATTGTCTGTGGGCTTCTGGTTGCCTTTTCTGGCCTGGCCTGGCCTCGCATGGCATGGCATGGATGGAGGAATTTACTGGTGCTTGCTTCTCCTTAGACTTCTGGATTCTTTTTTCTACCCAATGCTCTTCTTAGATCTTTGCCATATTTTAGGTGGAAAAGCTGGGCATCTCTTAAGACCTTTCACTTCACTGTCTAACTGGAAATTCCACCACTTGACTTTGATGAATTTTAATTCTTCTGGTAAATAAAATTCATCTGATTTTCCACTTACTACTATAGTTTCATTACATGAACCTGGGCAAGTGATTTAACCTCTCAATGCCTCAGGAAACAATCTACGACTATGAATTAGAGAAGACGACACTCTTCACTGGTAGAGAAGGTTCCTCACCAGAAGTATCCTATACCAATGAAATTACAGGTGAGTAAAAAAATGAGACATTTCAAGAAACAAGGTACTTATTCATTAAGTTTTTTGCAGGTGTATAACACCTTTATCCAAAGCATTATCATCACAATCCAAAATTTAAAATAATCCCATAAGTTTTATCTGAATTTGAACCAAGCACCATACACAAATATAAGCTCTGACATTATTTTAATCATTCAAATCAAATGGAATTTCTAAATATAGAAGCTATATCAGGACTAAACTCACCTATTTGGATAGCAAGGTAAAATGCAGTGGATGGATCACTAGGCTTGGAGTCAGAAAGAATCAGGTTGAAGGATTTATTTCATAGGATACAAATTTTTAAGCCCCCACTCCAGCCTCAGATACTTTACCAGCTGTGTGGCCTTGGACCTTGTCTGCCTCAGCTGAAAACAGGAATAATAACAGTATCTATATTATGGAGTTATTGTGAGAATAAAATGAGATAATATTGGTAAAATACTTAGTAAACCTTAAAGCACTCTGTAATTGCTATTAATTAGTAGTAGTGATTTATTTTCCTTCAATTGAAAAAAACCCAGAGGACTGCTTCTGCCATTTGTGATCTCCCAGTACAAATGTCTATGAGTTTTCTAATCTTTAAAATTTATGCTTCATATGTAGATATATTTTCAATGTCATGAAAGATATAGGAGAAAGCAGAAAAAAATTTGGAAAAAAGGGCTAGTATTAAGAAATGAAAGCAGCCAGAGTCTTGTAGATCATTGAGAAGCCTCACACCTCTATATGGTGAGCATTTTCTTCAAGAAGAGAGTAGGAAGACACACCAAAGAGCATCACAAAAAATGAAAATGATTGTATATTAACAGTCAGGAAACAATTGGCTCCCAAAATGAGATTAAATTCAGAATCAGCTCTCTATGTGCAGCCATCAAAACCATTAACTGGTTGGAATGAAGGTCAAAATTAACATCAAACCAAAATAAAGTATGAAATGAGAAGATGCTGTGGTCAATTAAAACAATTCTGATCTGACAGAACTTTATACAAGTGCTGACTTTGAAAAAATGGAAAATAGACAAAAGTAAATATGACTATCATTATCACCATTATTTAGAAAGCTTTATTGGATGCAAAACAATCACCAAAGCAAGGTGGCCAAAAGAATGCAGAAATCAGCTCATTAACAAACCCTTGATCTCCTTGCCAAGTGAAAGAAAGATAGGGCAGCCAATAGCAACACCAATTTAAAGTATAAACTCCCTTGCGAAACATTTCAAAAGAGCATCAAGAATATTACAAACACTATTGGCTCACAAAATATGTGAAAAGCAGTGAAGGAGAAAACGGGCCTACAAGATAACTTTGTAGAAAACTCAACCAAACCAGGCTATGCCAAGAACTTTATAAATTAAACTGGAAGGAAGACAACAAATAGACATAAAAATGGAATGGATCCACCAGTATTTTATAACAATCTGTTCTCAACAACAATAGAGGAATCACCACATTTGAACTTATGATATTTCAGTACCTAATGTATTCCATAAAAAAGTGGAAATGATTTTCCACATAAAGTCAGGAATAGTTGCTGGACATAATCAAATACATACAGAAAAATTCCTTGCTAGAGGTGATGTGATTTTAAAGGCATTTAGGAACCAATTTTCAATCAATCTCAAATAGGAAGAGATTCCAAAAGAATGGCCTGTAATGTTCTCCCTCCTCATCTCTGCCTCCTGGCTCCCCTTGGCTCCTCCAACACTCAATTCAAATTCCACTTTCTGCAACAGACTTTTCCTCCTCCCCCTTTCCTTCCCCCATCTCTCCACTTCTAGTATACATCTTGCATATATAGTTGCTGGAATGTTATCTCCCCCCATTAGTGGGAAGAACTCTGTTTCTATCCTTCTTTGTATCCCCAGTGCTTAGCACAATGTCTTGCTCATAGTGGGTGTTTAATAAAAGCTGATTAACTGACTGTCTTTATTGATCAGAAAGGGGAAGGAAGGATAAGTTGCATTTTAGAAATTGTATAGTCTTCAGTAACCACAATACTTTTCAAAACTAAATGCTTTTTTACTAACATTCCTATGAAGATTTTATATGGCTAGGTCACATGGAACAAGACCATCTTGAAAGAATCTAAATTATGAATGACCCAAAGGCAATGGAGTGATGCATAGTGAGTATAATTAAGCTGCTACACATTACCAATGGATGTCATGTACCAAAAGTGAGGGATAATAGAAAACTCAAGAAATTGATGAAAGAATCAGAGGATAAACTGCAGCAAGTTGGGTAGGTCTTAATGAGAAGAATTATACAGGATGAGAAGCAGTAAATGGGTTGGGATTATCACCGATATTATCTGGAGGAAAGCAGGGAAGAGTACACATCACACTTCTGAGATGATAGATCCCTTGAAGTACTTTTATGAGAAGAATTTTTCTGGAGGCAATTTTAAACTATGAAAGAGAAATACAAATAAAGCATTCTTATGAAGTTACTTTAAAGATCTCAGATAAGTTTAAAGCATTTTATTATAAGAAAAATGCAAAAAGCCAAGAATCAGGCTGAAGGATTTATCTCAAAGGAGGTAAATTTTCAAGTGCCAAATTACCTTATCCCTTATCATATTTATTCAGAAATTTTTTTTCTGAGTTCAAAAGTTCACAGAAGCAATTTATAAGGGTCTTATTCTTAAGTCAGCCAAAGTGAAAGTCCTGCTCTCAATCAGCATTCAACTACAATCATTGTTTAACATGTCTCATTGATAGGATATAACATGCTGGAAGTTCAGGCATTATCAAGATTAACTTTTTTTAGGTTTGAAGTTTTCCAAAAGAAAACCAGAATGCCAATACCAATACCAAATGAATGCCCACAAGCATTCTCTACTCCTCTCATCTTTTTTTTGGATCAACTCAGATCAGTGTCACAATAGATAGGCACCAACTCTGGATGTATGGGAGGGAAGGAAAAACAAGTTATCTGTCTAAATAAGGATTTTTACAGAAACTGATTTCTCTAAGGGAAATCACATCAATTGATTTGATTATAAGGACAGACAAAAGACTTTAAGCAAGTGTTGTGTTTTATTGATGCATACTGGGGGAAAGTGGTTAAATGAAAAAGGGAAAGACAGATTCCACAAAGCCACATATTGTACTAGTTTCATAGATTTAGAGATGAAAAGTACTTTAAAAGCCAGCTAGTCTGACACCTCATTTTACAGCTGATGAACCTAAGGTACAATAAGATTAAGTGACCTGCCCAAGGTCACACAAGTAATGAAAGGAAAGATTTAAACACAGATCCTCTGACTTCAAAGCCAATGTCCTTTCCACTGTCTCACATCCCTCTCAACTATGCTTTCTCTTAGTTTATGGGGCACTTTTTAAAAAGTTCTAGCAGATTTAAGGGTTGTAGAATGAATGCTGAATATATTTAAAACATTTATTATCAAAAATGATGGGGACTTTCCTTCCACTTTTATCTTCCAGAAATTAAACAGGGACATTGTGAGTAATAAAGTTGACACTAGACTACTAACCACAGGGGAATGATTCTCAGCGGCACTTGGAGATCAGGGTAAAGTAGTTGTATAGTTCCAGAAAGGTTCATCCAGCAAGATATCTATAAATATATTATGAAGGACAAAATATGCAATTTATCTATAAATACTTTTCATGGTAAGATATGCCTTCACAACCGCTAGTTATGGCCAAGAATACATAATTTATTATTAACTGCAGCATATTCCCAATAATGACTCAGTATGATTGGTATAAAAGAAGATATCTCCTTTGATGGTCATGACCAGAAAAGGAATTAAGAGAATAGGGTGACAGTGGGAAATCTTTATGTTTCTTTGGGAATACTAGTGCATTGAATACTTCAAAGATCTGTGATTTTTTCAATGTGGGTATTTCCACTACCAACACAAGTCACAGCCCCACTATAATTAAAATGGATGAAGTCATTGGTGTGGATGCATCATGCCACTTACCCAAAAACACTGCTTCAGCTATCCTTTTCTGAAGAATTTAATATAACCACTAACCACTGGGAATGAACTTGAAAATTATTTCCTAAATTGTCATGTGAGGCTATCTTGCATTGAAAATGGCAATCCAGTGTATCCACAAGAAAATAAAACTTGAAGAAAGTCATACTTATTGTATAAAATATTTTAAGTTTGTACAATTTCTTTGTGTGTGTGTGATATACAAATAGACTTATATACACATATGTTTCCATGAAATGCAATAAATGGGAATTTGAAATGTGCAATGGGTCAGAAAAAAGAAACTTAGTAACCTGGTTCTCCTTCTTACTAGCTATGTGGTCATTTCACCTTTCTAGGCTTCAATTCCTCATTTACAAAATGTGGGGGCTGAATTATAAGGGGTAAGATCCCATTGAGTTCTAGACATTGTGATCTTATATGTATAAATCTACATATAATTACCCAAATGCTTTTATACTGAGCTGACTGGCCTCTCCACACATGTTAGAATAAGCTCTTGAACAAAGAACGTACATACAAGTACATGCACATTTTATTCTCCAAAAGATTAAATGACCTCAAATCATAAACTTTTTCTTGGAGCATTACACTAGAATTTATATACTGGCACTTGCATGCTTTGGGAGCAGTGCCTGTAAAAATAAACATATTTTCCTTAATTAGTCCTAAAGGAAAAAACAATATAACTGGAAATTAATATTTGTTATTTTAATACTGCAATGGCAAACATGGTTCACATATTCTGTAAAAATGAACATGCTTTGTTTAATAATAACAAAAATTTCAAAATAAATAATAGGCCAGTTGATCTGCTATAAATGGGGAACTTTAGTTAGTAGTTTTGATGCTTTATGTTTTTGCTCATTTTCAACTCCTACTATGTTGAACACTAAGTATATCATGTAACCCACAGTCACAGAATATTACTATGAAAAATTCGTTGTATTTGGCTCAAACACAAGCTTCTCAGTCAGGGCAACTTTTCCTTTCGATTGCTTTTGCTGGTAAGTGGCACAAACATCCCAGCCTGGTTAATTCTTTCCATGGGCTTTAAGGCTCATTGGCATGCAGATGAGTGTCTGATCAAATAACAGCCCTTGGGCCCCAAGTAACTTAATGTATGTATGTGCACATAAATGAGGGGAGATTCCAGATAACATTCTTGTTCACAGTGAGAATCTCTACACCTTCATTACAAGTCATTCATTCTATAAGATCAGTGTCTCCTATATCATATTTTGACTTTTGTCCACTCCCCAAACATTCTTTCCAGAATATCAAGCAATGTGTAAAATCAGTGAAGAAGTGCATTTGGCAGAGTCATAAAATATAATCTCGTATATAGTTCAATTCAATCCCACCAGTAATGCTTTCTACCTGTGTGACCTGGAATATCATTTAACCTCCTTGGGCCTCACTTTACTTATCTATAAGATGAATGTGTTAGACTAAATGGATTCTAAAGTCCCTTCCAGTTGTATATCTACGATCTTAAAGATTCCAAACATTTAAGTATGCACTATTCCAAGACAGCCTGGTATAAAACATAGAAGGCCATTCTTCAAGTCAGGAAGCCATAGGTTCAAATCTTGCCTCTAAAGACATTCTGACTTTGTCGCAATAGGCAAGTCACCTTTCATTGCCCCAGACAATGCTCTAAGACCAAGGAAATCAGTAGGCCAGACCCACAGCCCTCTACCCCACCTCGCCTCCCCAAAGAAAAATATTCAAGGTGCTGTACTCCTGAGACAGAAAGGCTGATTTAAGTCATTGAATATCACATCTATATGTATGTGTATGTGTGTGAGTGTGTGTGTGTATACACACACACATATACATACACACACATGTTTTGTTCATTCACTCAGTCATGTCTGACTCTTTTTGACTCCATGGATTATATCACACCAGTATTGTCCATGGGGTTTTCTTGTAACTCCAAGTTGTAGCATGCCCAGCAGCCACAACCTGGTAAAACCATCTCCACAGACTGGTTAAACCAGGTTGAGGGTAACTGATAGGCCTCAAACCCATTGGTGAGTTAGTGATATGTACCCCAAGCATCTGAAGGCATCCCCCTGATGGAACAGGTGGATGAAAACAATTTGTTTCAATGGCTATTAAAGCAGCTAAACCCAGGTGCTGTGCAATCCTTAGAGCTTGGTCAGACATTGAAGATGCCAGGGTCATCCACTGCATCCTAAGCTATCATCAGTGATCTTGATTTTTTGTCTTGCCACTGTGGAAGAGAGAATGAGGCTGAAAACCTTGTGCAACTCTGCCTCACTTAAATCCAAATCACGCACAAATCAAGACATCACCCCGTGATGTTGTTAGTCCTCTTCGAAAATAAAGGATGAACGACAAATTGTCCATGGGGTTTTCTTGGCAAAGATTCTGGGGTGGTTTGCCATTTCCATCTCCAGTGGATTAAACAGAAGTTAAATAACTTGCCCAGAGTCACATAACTAGTATGTGTCTGAGGCTGGATTTGAACACAGGTTTTCCTGACTCCAGGGATAGTTCTCCAATTACTAAGCCACCTAGTTGCGCCCCCCACACAGACACAGACACAGACACAGACACACAGACACAGACACACACACACACGATGGAATGAGCACTAAAGTCAGAAAACCTAGATTTTATTCTGGTGTTTGCCACAATCTAGTTGTGTATGACTTCTGGGAAAGTCACTTAGACTCTCTCAGGACTCAGTTCTCTCAGCCATAAATGAATCGCTATGATAAGCATTGTAAAACATACAAAGACAATTGAGACATGGTTCTTGTCCACATGGAACATATAGTATAGTAGAGAGGGGAGCACAAGGGTATATGCAACACATATATACTATCTATACAAGTATATAGGGCAGATAGGTGCGCAGTGGATAGAGCACTATGCCTGGAGTCAAGAAGACCTGAGTTCAAAACTGACCTCAGATAATTACTAGCTCTGTGGCCCTAGGCAAGTCACTTAACCCTGTTTGCCTCAGTTTCTTCATCTGTAAAATGAGCTGGAGAAAAAAATGGCAAACTATTCTAGTATCTTTGCAAAGAAAACCCCAAATGGGATCACAAAGAGTCAGACGCAACTGAAATGACTCAACAACAAAAAGTGTATGGTTACATAATAATGTACAAAATAGAACACAGCATAGGAAGGCAATAAGCCTATATTAAGCGCTTACTTTATGTCAGGCACTGTGATAAGCACTGACGATATAAATGCAAATAAATAGAAAAGCAGTTGCTGATCTCAAGGGGCTTACATTCTAATGGGGAGAAATCAAGATGAGAAAGGAAGCCAAAAAAACAGGTTGGGGAGGGGGAAAAATAGAAGATCCTTATTCAGAGGCATGAGGTGGAGATGCAGAAGCCCAGCCAGGAGGGTAGTGAAGCATTGCTGACCTAGGTCCAACCCCGAAGAAAGGTCCTCAGAAGGAACTCACCAATAGGGGAAGGCGACCCGCATGGCCTTCACATAAGTACAAAGTTCCCGTTGATCACTAAATTCCCCTCTAGCTGTAACCTTTATTCAAGTTATTAAATCTCAGTGCTAATTAATCAGAAGGCCACCCTTCAAGTCAGGAAACCATGGGTTTAAGCCTTGCCTCTAACCCACATTCTGGCTATGTCACAACAGGGAAGTCACTTAAACATTCATCGCTCTAGGAAATGCTCGAAGATACCAAAGCACAGAAGAGTTGTTGATCTATATTAGTTGGAGGGAGTTGCTATACTCAAATTTCCCAGACCAATAAAATCCCTAGGCCAGACACACTGCCCTCCACCCCAACCCATTCTCAAAGAAAAAAATATTCAAGGCACTGTGCCTCAAAGAACCAGAATTTTAATGGTAGCTACCAGCTGGTGATATAGTAGATGGATCACTGGGCCTGGAGTCAAAAAGATCTGTACGTATTTGAATTTGGCCTCAGGCACTAACTAGCTGTATGGTCCTGGACAAGTCAATTAACCTCTATTTTTCTGTTTCCTCGAATGTAAAATGGGAATAGTTATTCCCAGAATTGTTGTGAGAATCTAGTGATAGACTATTTGTACAGTGCTTAGCACAGTTCCTGGCACTATATAAATACTTATTCTCATCCCTCTATGGAAGCAATGTTTGACCATAATGGTAGAAGGAACCACTTAGATAGAATTCACTTTAAGAAAAGCTTTGTTTATATGAAAATTAAAGTACTTTTCATATAAATGGATTGTTGCATCCATAGGGTACTGAATAATTATCAGTTGAGGTTCTCAGAACTATCATAAACGTTAAGAAATTAAATGAACTAATACTTAGAAGTTTTTACTAACTTAAAGAAGTTCTAGCTAGACAGGGCACTTCTCCAACTTGGCACGTTTTTTTTTTTGTAATATATGGTTATTATTACTGGCTCATCTTTCATTCACACAGCAACTTCTTTCCTAAGAACTTGAAGCCACTTTTAGAGAATGGCTCATTAATCTTTACTCCATGGTTATTCCCTGGAATGTTTGAGGAATGAATGAATGAAATAATGGGCCTCCATCTGTTCTGACTATTCAGAGTCTTTCTAAAGCTTCTGATGGCAAAATTATTCCTCTCCAACCTCCACCTCCCACCTTCGTCCCGTCCTCTAACTCCATATAACTCCATGAAAATTTCCTAAGAAAATTTGTTACAACTCAGTCTTAAATCTTCTGACTGGTATCCAAAAGATAATGCAAATCTCTTTCTTGGAGTACTTTAAATTACAAATTAGATATATATTTGGGGAAGAAAGTAAGGTGAAACTCAACTGAAAAGAGCAGAAATAAACTCTATTTCTGTTAAAACTTTCAAAATGCCAACGTCTCAAAGCAACTAACTGTTCATTATAATAATAGCTCACATTTAAATATCATTTTATTATATTTATACATGTGTGACATATATGTTATATGATGTTTATGTATTTATATAAATTTGTTATATATTTATATTTATTGTATAGACTATTTTCCTTATGACAACCCTGTGAAGTAAATAGTACAAATATCATGTTCTTCATTTTATAGATTGGGAGATTAAGTTATCTACCTAAATATACCCAAATAGTAAAGCTAGTATTTAATAGAGTTAAGTAAATAACCTTTACATACAGTTTATGTAGCAATTTAGGGGCATCTAGATGGTTCAGTGGGCAGAATACTGGGCCTGAAGTTAGGAAGACTCATCTCTTTTAGTTCAAATCTGGCCTCAGACAATTACTCTGTGACTTTGAGTAAGTCATTTAACCCTGTTTGCCTCAGTTTCTCATCTGTAAAATGAGCTGGAGAAGGAAATGACACACCACTCCAGCCAAGAAACCCTAAATGGGGTCATTGAATGACTGAAATGATTGCAATTGGCATATTTCATTTGATCTCCTTAGCAACCCTATAAAATAGGTGCTCTACTTATCCCCATTTTGGGGGAGGAAACAGTCTAATATAAGCTAAATAATTTGCTCAGAGTCAAACAACTAGTAAATGTCTAAGGCAGGATTTGAGCTCAGGCTTTCTCAACCCTTAGTCTAGCATTCTATCCACTATGCCAAGTAGCTACTAAGTACCACCATGGTCATGACTTAAATAGTCAGGTTTTCTTGTGCCAAGACTTCATCATCAACAAACACTATTGAGAGTTTTGTTTAAAATACTATGCTATAGGATCCTGGGTTCTGGAAGGCACCTGCCTTCTTAGGCTTGACACACATACACAAACACACATATCAGCGTTGTCCTTCTGAGAGACAAATGACAATCTTTATCAATAAATTTCATCATAACTAACCAAACCTGCTGTCTTTCATCCTGGCGTCTCTTCTATGCTATATGTATACTCTTTGGAATAAGTTAGATTTGTCCAAACTTGCTGAATAGCCAGCCTTTCCCAATTCAGTCAGTATAAACATCATTGTTATGACTAGGCCCAAATATAGACAAATGATAATCCACACTGTTGATTAGTGCCCTTTGTTCAAGCTTGAATGGGGTCTGATGACATTACATGGAAGACAAAAGAAGATGCTCTTTTGGCTAGGCAGAATATACAAATCACCAAAGAAGAAATGTTCTCTTTAATCAGTTAGTATTCATTTTCTTTTATTTCCATGTAAACAAAATAATTAATGAGGCTGTAAAATTAAGTGAGGGAAAATAACACTAGGTTTCACTTAGAAAATTTTTTTTAAAATCTATAAAAATAGAACAGTTCTGTTATATTTGAAGTAATTTAAAAATTCAAGAATCTTGGAGTTGGAAAAGACTCATACCTGAGCAGGAATCTTCTTTAAAAGACATCCAGAAAGTAGTTATTTAGTCTTTCTAGAAGACTTCAAGTGAGAGAAAACCTACAACTTCCTAAGACTGCCCAGTTCACTTTTGGGTAGCTCTAAATATTAGGAAAAATTTTTTTAAACCAAGTGTAAATATGCCTCTTTGCAATTCCCACTCATTGCTTCCATTTCTGCCATTAGGAGTCAAGCAGCTAACAACTCTTCAAATATGTAAAGCTAGCTATTATGCCCCACCCCCAACATCCTCTCTTCTGAAGATTAAACATCATCAGTTACTTCAAAAGATATTCATGGTATAATCTCAAGGTCCTCCACCGATGAGATAAGCATGTTATTTCTTAGAGCCCTGCCATGAAGCCTGAGCGTGCTTTTGTTAGGGTCCTACCTCACTCAAACTAAGCTCGTTTTTCCTTAAAAAAAATTGAAATTGTCCTTAAGACTTCATAAGCTAAAAGAACTAAGGCTCAATGTGTTGAAATAGCTTCCTAGTTGTTCCATGGGTTTGGCACTAGCCAACCAGGAACATGATCAACTATGGAAAGCTGTCATAAAAGATCCCTGAGCACCCTCCCTGCCTCCCAAATACTAAATCATCATTGGCTACTTTTGGGATCTAGACATTCAACCAATTCCAAATCCACCTAATTATATTATTAAGGTCAAACTTCTCCATCTTAATCAGAGGAACAGATGAGACTTTGTCAAATGCTTTGTTGAAATATAAGTAAAACATAGCATTCCCCTGACCTGTCCAGGAACTCAGTAAAAAATGAAATGAGGTGACATAATCTCTTCTTGATGAAGTCATTGCCAGCTCTTTGAGATTACTGCCTTCTTAGAATTTTGTCAGTAATCAAAGTCAAGTGTGCTGGCTTATCCTTTGCAAAGTTGTAGGGAGATCTAAATTACCAAGCAGTTTATATTTTTTAAAATCTAATCAATGCCTTTAATACTAAATCACTCAAAATATCTTGTGTTTCACTATGATTAGGGAAATAAATCAATAACATTCAATATTATGACCAGGACTACAAGCCTAAAGCTTCAACTATATTGCAATCTCTGTCTTCCACACTTGTATAGCTCATGCTCTAATAATTATTACTATCACCACCATCTACTTATGCTTCTCATGTCTCTATGGCTGCTTTCAATCAGTCTTTCCTCACATTTTTATTATGTCCCTCATCCCTACCTCCTTGTGGCTAATCTATTTTTGTATTTTATATTGTTATTTATCTGCCCTTAATGGAGGCACTTTGTACCAGAAAATATTACCCAATTATAATTTATCACCAAGCAAAATTCAGCAAATGCCATTTTGATATGTTAATATTACTTAATGAGTATTGGAGCCATTGTGTATATAACATTTTTGGACTGAAAATTCTTTCCTATTTCTCCAAATCTTAACAATACTTTAGGTTAGAGATGCAAATATTCTGGTAATTTTGAAGTCATAGAGGATAATAAAGAATTGGCAGAGAGAATGAGAAATAACTGAAAATACATAATAATTTTTAAAAGAAAACTTTAAAGATCTAAGTTTATGATGTTAGAAACATAAAATGAATTACAAATGAGTTGGTTGGTTTATAAAATTCTTATGTTTGGGAAAGATATGGTGGAAAGGGGAAAGCAGAAAATGTACATGAGAAAACAGTTTTCTTATTTTTTAACCCCACCCCCAAATCCTCACTTTTTTACCTGAAATTTTTCCATTTTTTTTCCTTGACCTTCCTTTACACCCCTTCTTAAATCTGCCAACTCTGGCCCCTGACCCCCATCACCAACTCTTCCTATACTCCCAGTATTTCACAGCTTAATTCCTAGACAAAACAACACTATGAAATACTATTTGTGGGTCGATAACTTATAAATAAATTCCTTAAATAGATTGCTTATATTGATTGGAATAAGGAGTTAATTTTTCCAAGTTGTCATATGAAAAGCTTTATTTTGTTATGACTACAAATGTGTAACAATAGTCATTGCTAGAAATTCAAAATTTAGTCTAAAGAGAAATGAGGAAGAAGGAAACACAGATGTCTTAATAGATATTTTAAGACTAGTTATTCCAACTGCATCAAATTAATATACCCACATATGTTTAATACACCAAACACTTTAAAAGAATGTGGAGAAACTGTTTAAACAAGTTTGTGTAAGGCGAATGCTTATGATTTCAGCATGCTTGACACATACGACAGTTATCTTTGCAATCTGGCCCCAAGTACAGAAGCCTGTCAGAAAGAAAAAAGAAATCATTCATTAAAGCACTGTTACAACTTTTCAAAGAAAGCAGAGCTGGTAAACAGATGTTCATTGTGGTAAAGATATCATGATTTCCATTTCATCCCAACAGGCTCCAAAAAGTACTTCTCACATAGCCCTTCCAGAAAGTTATTGCATCACAATTGATGAAGACAGCGTAATCCATAATCCATTTCTAACGGTTTCTGGGTGAAGGTAAGAAAGGCAAATATTACCATCTTTTTAGTTTCTTTTGAAATATCCCTACTTCCAGGTATGTTAAAATGCCAGTGTCTCACTGAAGCTTAATTCACACACATCTGGAAGTAATTCCTAGAAAACTTGCCTCAAAACCTGACTGATAATTCTAAAATGTAGGCTAATGTCATTATTTAAAAATGCCATGCATTGATAAATACTGTTCATTATATACATTTACCAACAGCCTACCTTCCTACCGCGTTCCAGTTCAATTATCTGAAATGTCAATAGAGTAGATACTTTTGATAAGAGTTTTCAAAATTGACTCTTTAGTTCTGTGTGATTATTGCCAGACAGGTTAAAAGGAATGCAAACAGATTTTAGGATTATTGATTTAAAGTGGAAAGGAACCTTAGGGAGAATGTAGTCCATCTCATCATTTAATAGATGAGGAAACGGAGGCCCAGAAATGTTTAAGGGACTTGTCTAAGATAAAACAAACATTTAAGTGTAAAAGTGGGTTTCCAAGTCCAGGTCCTATGACTTCAAATCTAGAGCTTTTCCCACTACATAGAGCATCCCTTGATGATTTCCATAAAGGCAAATTATAATGAGGCTCTAAAAAGATTCAAAGTCACAAATTATCAGATAAGGAGTTCAAGGCATAAACGAAAATCATGTTGATCTAACAGGCTACCCGAAAAAAGGGGGAGAAGGAGGAGAAGAAAGAAGAGGAGGAAGGGGAAGAGAAGAAGGAGGAAGAATAGGGGGGAAAAGAGGAGGAGAAGGGGGAGGAAGAGGGAGGACGTATACATATATATGATATTAGATAAAGATATTGGAAAATATATTTCACAGACCCAAAGTTAAGAATTCTTGATGTAGAGAAATAAAAGTAACTACTATTAGGAAAGGAACTTGCTCTAGTTCATTAAATAATGCTCTGAGGTGAAGGCTCAAACTAAATAATTAATACATGCAAAAGAAGTTGCAGTTTTATTGAGAAAGAAAATATCAAAACATACCCCTACATAAATCTAGATCTCAGGGTGACAAAATTAGATAAGAGGATGAGTGGCAGGTCCTACTTTACCTTATTCATAAAATGAACTTAACCAATGTTCGTAAAATCAAAGGTAAGTGAAATAATTGATAACAAAAATCTTAAAAAGATATTGAAAATGTTGCTTATCAAGTAATCTGTTCCTATTTTTAGACATTTCATGAAATAGTTTTGAGGGTTAAGTCACCCAGATGTGACAACTGCATTTTATAATAAACTTGTCTCTAGATTATGATTTCCACTCTTTTATACTCTGTAAGCATGATAAACACTCTTTCTAGACTTTTCTTTGGCAAAAGAACCAAATATAAGAACTCAAGGATCACAAACGGGTCAGACACAAGCACTTTCCATTATGTGATTTCAGACAGTGACACACTGGAGCAATTCAGGGTCAGGAGTAGGTGGGGAGGGTGACTACGATTTCAGTAGGAAAGTGGTGAACTTATTCCCTATAACATCAGCAAATCCCAATCTATCTATAATTTGGGTAAGTCTTAGGGTGTTGCTTGAGGCACTCAAAAGTTATGACCTGCCCATTAACAACCGCTGTCAGAGGCGGAGGTTCTGAACATAGTTCTTCCTAAATTCAAGGCTTGTTCTCTATCTATTATGCCTTCATTTGTGAGGCTTGTTTAAAAGTGAAGCACACTAATTTTAAAAGTCCAGACAGTGAAATAGCTTCATCTTACATTTCTGTTATCTCTACTACCAGATTCAAAATTTGTAAATGATACCATGTGCAAACTTGTTTATATGAGTATTTTTTTTCAACCATTAGTTTATTCAGCTCTATTTTCTTGCTGGATGCTCCACTGGCTGAACTTTCTAACCAATTTCCCATGGAAATATGATTTGTTCTGGGAACATAATCAATAGTACTTCTGGCTTATTTTATCGGATGTTCTTTCAGAGATTATATCAAACATTTATTTTTAAAAAAACTTGTCTTTGTCTTGACTGTTGTGACATACACAATATTAGTCACATGACACATAATGCTTGATATACTAAAATAACCAAAAGACCTTTCAAGTCATGAAGTGGTCTAGTATGGAAGATTTAGAAAAAAAGACTGATTTTAGAATTACACAGGCTAGGAAGATGTAGGGTTGGGAGGAATGAAATACGCATGGATGGAGATAGTGCCCCATCAGATGAAAGCACAGATTCATTAAAATACTTAAATATGACACTCAACACATTGCTTACGGAGGGACCATTTTTCATGTTCTCCTGCCACCAATATATGCTTCCAGTCTTTTATGCTTGAAAATGTTGCTGGAATATATCTTTACTACTTACTAAGCATACAGTAATAAAAAGAGACCAAAGCTGTGGCACATAAAACTAAGCCAAGGATGTTGTGTTCCATCTTTATGATGAAATGCAGATTCCCTATAAAAGGCAAATCCTTCAAAAGCTTGAAAAGGATAATATGCTTGAAAAAAATTCAGCTGGTTGAATTTAGGATATTAAGGAGGGAAATCTAATGCAAGAAGAGTAGCTGGAACTATAGTTTTTGTTTCATTCTAAATGAATAATTTATTATTATAGTATTGTTATTATTTAATTTAAGTTTTTGCTTTAAGTCTTCTGAGATTTCAATATAATTAGCCATAGGAATGCTGGGCAGAACAGTCCTGCCTCCCTTACTTAAACAATCCATTTCAGTTGTATTGTTACCAGTTAAAGATAGGCCTATGTACAGTAACATCATCTGAATGATTGTGAAAGAAATGTTGACATTTTCTACCTGTGTAGCATCTGGGCATTCCCTCTTATTCCCTTGTTTCCCTCATTTTTAAAAAAAACTGACATGAGTGGGGCAATATTAGAACAGAATGATCTCACTGAAGTAAGAAAAGTGTGACACAGAGAAAGGTGAGCCACCGGTGGTCCCTGGTGGCCTCTGTACTCCTGGTGGTATTGATCATGAGGCATTCCCCATTGCCCCTGGTGAATTAGAATAAATTCTCTCCAGGCATCTTTGAAGTATTTGGGGAGTAACAGTCATCTTCAAGTCCAGCAACTGTAGTAACCCTGAGCCTCCCAAAGACTGGAATTGGAGAGGTGTCTAAAAATTATGTTGAGGGAACAGCTTAGAATTTTATATGGCATTGAAGAGGCCATTGGGAACTGTGCCAAATGGACTTTGTTGGGACTTTTTGGTGCAAGGCACTGCAGATAGCATTGAAAGAGCCTGGAGACATTTTCTAAATTGGGGACATGGACCAATGTGGTAAATGCTCCCAAGGGGGTTTGCCTAGAAGGGAGGGATGGGCTGGTGGTGGATGGATCAGTTCAAAAAATTTTTAAGGGAGAGATAAATTCATTTTTTTTTCTCTAGAGCTATGTGATTCCCTCTCTCTCTCTCTCTCTCTCTCTCTCTCTCTCTCTCTCTCTCTCTCTCCACCTCCTCCCCTTCCACTGAGGCTGAGGGTTCCCTGTGAACATGGCAAATAAAACACATGTACTGACCCAGAGGGGTCTTTTTCTTTGTCTTTTAAGATTTTACCACCAATGAATGGACTATGGTAGGTGCAAAATCCCAAGAACTTACTTCATGCAGACTAAGCTAGTTTTTCTTGTAATGGTACTGAAATAGTCCATAACCTTTTAAATAACCCTGGTTTGTGTTTTCATGTAGCTTTCTTATGGTCTGAGTACAAAAAACTAGGGCACTAGGAGTCATCAACGTCTTCCTCAGGCTTCTGATGAGCCAGTCACCATGGACAACACAGATAGGGAAGCAATACCCAATTGAATCAATATCTTTGCTGAATAACCTTTCCATGCTATGATTAAGGAAACATCTTTTTGTAAAGTATCTGATGTTTCAGAAGCATTTCTTTTTGTTCCAATTTCAAATGTGAATTAGCAGGCTTGAATTTGAAACCTGAAAGCAGGCCTGGCTGGATACAAAAACCACTTGTGAGCCATTCTGTTTGCCATGAAAAATTAACTGATTGGCCTATGTGTGAGGGGAAAGGTGGGGAAAAGGAGGGTGAGAGAGGTGTTTTCTCAAATATTCATTATAGAATAATAAACTACAAAAGCTTTAACTCAAGCTATCACTCTTTGAATATTACCCCTTTTCAATAAAAATTCTCTTCACATTTGAAATGTGTGGTTTCAGATTATTCAAAGCAATTTCTGGTAAATTCCTGAATCATCTTACAGCAAGTATCTAAACAATGATTTTTATGTATTTATAACTGAAAGCTCACCAATGCTTACCTATTTGAACTTTGGCAAAACATGAAACTATGATCATTCATCACGATAATGATGATGATGATGATGGTTGACTTTATATATCTAAAAGTATGCAAAGTACTTTACCCAGATTATCTCCTTCACTCTTAACAAGAACCTGGTGAGGTTAGTATTTTAAGGAAAAACTGCCAATGAAAGAGGTTAAGGAACATGCACAGGGTTCTATTGTTAGTGTTAGAGGCAGAATTCAAGTGTTGGACCTCCCAACTCTAACACTGTTTCCACCACACCCTGCTTCTTTTAAGTATTCAGTCAGTTAGTCAAGAATTATTGTGCAATTTTTTTGATTATATAAAGATTTTTTTAAAATTTAATATATTTAGTTTTCAGCCTTGATTTTCACAAGAGTTTGAATTACAAATTTTCTCCCCATTTCTACCCTCCCCCCCCACTCCTAGATGGCGTATATTCTGGTTGCCCTGTTCCCCAGTCAGCCATCCCTTCTGTCACCCCACTCCCCTCCCATCCCCTTTTCCCTTTCTTTCTTGTAGGGCAAGATAAATTTCTATGCCCCATTGCCTGTGTATCTTATATTCCAGTTGCATGCAAAAACTTTTTTTTTGTTTTTGAACATCTGATTTTAAAACTTTGAGTTCCAAATTCTCTCCCCTCTTCCCTTCCCACACACCCTCCCTAAGAAGTCAAGCAATTCAATGTAGGCCACATGCGTATCATTATGTATAACCCTTCCACAATACTCATGATGTGAAAGACTCACTATATTTTGCTCCTTCTTAACCTATCCCCCTTTACTGAATTTTCTCCCTTGACCCTGTGCCCTTTTGAAAGTGTTTGTTTTTGATTACCTCCACCCCCATCTTCCCTTCCTTCTATCATCCCCCCCTTTTATCTTCTTTTTCCTCCTTTTTTCCTGTGGGGTAAGTTACCCAATTGAGTATGTATGGTATTCCCTCCTCAGGTCAAATCTGATGACAGCAAGATTCACTCATTCTCCCTCACCTGACTTCTCTTCCCTTCCTACAGAATTGCTTTTTCTTGCCACTTTTATGCGAGATAATTTACCCCATTCTATCTCTCCCTATCTCCCTCTCTCAATATATTCCTCTCTCATCCCTTAATTTGATTTTATTTCTTTTAGATATCTTCCCTTCATCTTCACCTCACCCTGTGCCCTCTCTCTCTCTCTCTCTCTCTCTCTCTCTCTCTCTCTCTGTATATATATATATATATATATATATATATATATATATATATACACACACATACATATATACATATGTACACACTCACATATACATATATATACATAAACATATATGGAGATATGAATATGCCCTTCAGCTAACCTAATACTGAGGTCTCATGAATCATACACATCATCTTTCCATGTAGGAATGTCAACAAAACAGTTCAACTTTAGTAAGTCCCTTGCAATTTCCGTTTCTTGATTACCTTTTCATGCTTCTCTTGATTCTTATGTTGGAAAGTCAAATTTTCTATTCAGCTCTGGTCTTTTCACTGAAAAAGCTTGAAAGTCCTCTATTTTATTGAAAATCCATATTTTGCCTTGGAGCATGATACTCAGTTTTGCTGGGTAGGTGATTCTTGGTTTTAATCCTAGCTCCATTGACCTCCGGAATATCGTATTCCAAGCCCTTCGATCGCTTAATGTAGAAGCTGCTAGATCTTGGATTATTCTGATTATGTTTCCACAATACTCAAATTGTTTCTTTCTGGCTGCTTGCAGTATTTTCTCCTTGATCTGGGAGCTCTGGAATTTGGCAACAATATTCCTAGGAGACTTCTTTTTGGAATCTATTTGAGGAGGTGATCGATGGATTCTTTCAATTTCTATTTTGCCCTGTGGCTCTAGAATATCAGGGCAGTTTTCCTTGATGATTTCTTGAAAGATGATATCTAGGCTCCTTTTTTATATCATGGCTTCCAGGTAGTCCAATAATTTTTAAATTATCTCTCCTGGATCTATTTTCCAGGTCAGTGGTTTTTCCAATGAGATATTTTACATTGTCTTCCATTTTTTCATTCCTTTGCTTCTGTTTGATAATGTCTTGATTTCTCATAAATTCACTAGCTTCCACTTGCTCCAATCTCATTTTTAAGGTAGTATTCTCTTCAGTGGTCTTTTGGACCTCCTTTTCCATTTGGCTAATTCTGCCTTTCAAGGCATTCTTCTCCTCATTGGCTTTTTGGAGCTCTTTTGCCATTTGAGTTAATCTATTTTTTAAGGTGTTGTTTTCTTCAGTGTATTTTTCAGCATTTTTTGGGTCTCCTTTAGCAAGTCATTGACTTGTTTTTCATGGTTTTCTTGCATCCTTCTCATTTCTCTTCCCAATTTTTCCTCTCCTTCTCTAACTTGCTTTTCCAAATCCTTTTTGAGCTCTTCCATGGCCTGGGACCAGTTCATGTTTTTCTTGGAGGCTTTTATTGTAGGCTCTATGACTTTGTTGACTTCTTCTGGCTGCATGTTTTGGTCTTCTTTGTCACCAAAGAAAGATTCCAGAGTCAAAGACTGAATCTGGGTGCATTTTCGCAGCCTGGCTGTATTCCCAACCAACTAACTTGACCCTTGAGTTTTTCAGCGGGGTATGACTGCTTGTAGACTAAAGAGTTCTATGTTTCAAGCTTGGGGGGATGTGCCAGCTCTGCCACACCAGCACTCCTCCTTCCCCAAGAACCCCCAACCCGGACTGGGCTTAGATCTTCAGCAGGCTGTGCACTCCTGCTCTGATCCCCCACTTAATTCCTCCCACCAGGTGGGCCTGGGGCCGGAAGCAACTGCAGCTGTACTTCTGTAGCTGCCCCACCTCCGCTACCACTGGGGTGGTAGCCAAACCACAAATTCCTTTATCACTCTGTCCCCAGCAGCTTTTCCCACTAACCTTCTCTGTTGTCTTTGGTGTTTGTGGGTTGAGAATTCCAGTAACTGCTGCAGCTCACTAATTCAGGGTGCTAGGGCATGCTCCGCCCGGCTCCTGGTCTGGTTGGTCCGTGCCGCTCATGCTGGGCTCTGCTCTGCTCCGCTCTGCTCTGTTCCCAGCTCCATGCGGGATAGACCTCACCCAGAGACCATCCAGGCTGTCCTGGGCTGGAGCCCTGCTTCCCTCTGCTCTTTTGTGGGTTCTGCAGTTCTAGAATTGGCTCAGAGTCATTTTTTATAGGTTTTTGGAGGGACTTGGCGGGGAGCTCACGGTAGTCCCTGCTTTTTGGCTGCCATCTTGGCTCCACCCCCTATTATGCAATTTTATTATACAATTACATTACTATACAATGTATAAATTTATATTATACAGTACAATATACAATACAATATTATTAGACAATTGTATACAATATACAATATTATACAATTATACAAGAATTATTATACACCCTTACTATGTGCCAGGCACTGTGCTAAGCCTGAGAGAGGCAAAAAAAACCACACAAAACTATAAAATCATGGTGCCTGCCTTCAAAGAGCTCACATTCTAATATGGAAGGCAATGCATAAACAGCTAGGTACATAACAGAAAAATATAGAGCAAACCCAAGTTAATTTCAAGGGGAAAGCATGGGGAGAGAGGTGGAGTTGGAAAAGGCTTCCTGCAGAAAGTGGGATTTGAGATGAGTCTTGAAGAAAGTCATAGAAGCTAAGGAGGTGGAGGTAAGGAAGGTGAGCACCCTAGGTATAGAGGGAATCCAGTGCAAAGGCATGAAATGTTGTGTGTGAGGAAGTGTAAGTAGGCATGTTCCTAAAGTGCCTGGAGGGGAGGAAAAGGTAAAAAGACTCAAAAAACTGGAAGGACCAGAATGTGAAGGGCTTCAAATACCAAACGAAGACCTTACACTTGTTGCTTTAGGTAATGGGGGGCCACTGAAGTTTACTGAAAGGAGTCAGATCTGAACTGTTGGAAAATCACCTAGTGAGTTGAACAGAGGATAGATGGCAGTGGGGAAAGACAAGACAAGAAGACCAATGAAAAGGCTACTGCATTAGGTTAGGCAATATACAATAAGGGACTGTACTATGGTGGTGGCTGTATGAATGGACAGGAAGGTATATATACAAGTGAGGTGAAAGTAGAAACAATGACTTGACAAAACATTGGACATATGGTATGAATGAGGTTAAGGAATCAAAAAATGGCACCAAAGTTTGAAGTCTAGGAGGATGGTGGTACTCTGAACAATAAATAAAGTTGGAAAGAGGAAAGGATCAGGAACAGGGAGAAATGAGTTCAGTTCTGGAAATGTTGAGTTTCTAAGAAGATTCAAAGTAGCTGGTCTCTGGAGGAAAGGGATTAGGGCTGGATATATAGATCTGGGAATCACATGCATAGACATGATAGTTGAATCCATGGTAGTTGATGAGATCAACACTCAAAAGGGGAAAAAAGAGGGCCTAGGCCCTAGGAAAAAACCTTGGGGGATATTCTTGGTTAGTGGGTCAGATAAATACAGAGAGACAAAGCAGGACCTCTTCTTGCTAATACTGTGTTAGCAATTTCAGTAAAACTGACACATAATGTGGTAAAGTGGATAGATCACTGAGTTTGGAGTCAAGAAGGACCTGGGTTTGCATTGTATCTGTAACACCTATTAGTTGTATGTCTTTGGAAAAGTCATATAACCTTTCTAAGCCTAGGTTTCCTCATATATAAAATGGAGATAATGATGCCTGAAACACTTAGCTTATGGTACTTTCATGAGAATCAAACAAAATAGTGTAAACTGTGCTGACAACCTTAAAGTATTCAATTTTTTTTTAAAAAGTGTTAAGTAATTGTCAGCTATTGGTGTGCCTTTTATTTTTTAAAAAATGATAGAATTCAGATTTTTCAATAATTTTTTTAACAGAATCCTCCCAATATCCTGAATCAATGAGGTTTAATTACACGTAGCAGTCTCCTTTACTAGTATGAAAGTCTGGGAACACTAAAGTTCCCTGGCAGAGAAGGGAGGAGAAGGGAGAGGGAGCACAAGAGTGGGAAGGGGAAAAGAGAGATGGAGAAGGGGAACGCTACAAGAAACACATTTGGCAGGCAGCAGTTCAGTTTCACAAGCAAATATTTAACTCTCCACAACTGATGAGTAAGCACAAATGGGGATTGGTTAGATTTAATTTGAAGGCTGAGCACATAATTTAGTTTCAACATTTCAGTGTTTGGATTTTATATAAACAACAGTGTCATCAGAAAAAATTTTGTTTAGTATATAATTTCTACTCATGAATATATTGGCTGCAGCTATTTTAAAATGTCATCCACCTTGGCACTTAATCTGGGGCAGTGTAATCACACATTTTAACAGAAATAAAAGAACATTCCATTTTATTTTATCTTGTAAGCTGGGAAAACAATGCTGAAGTTGAAATCAGGAGATCTGGGTTTGACTCTTACCTCTTCCACATAATAACTACAAACCCGGTCAAGGCATTTTACTTTTCTGGGCTTCAGATGGCTGAACTAGATGGCCCCTGAATTTCCCATCCAGCTGTAAATATATGATTTTTTTTAATGGAAGGGTCACACAGGGAGTAAGTGAGAGAAGTAGAATTCACAGCATAAAGTCTTTAACTCTAAATTCAGGCCTCTTTTGTAATGTACACAATTAGTTAGCACTTCCTAGGGCATGGACAAGTTAAGTGACTTGCTTAGAGTCAAACAATCAACATATGCCAAGGGTTACACTTGAATCCAGGCTTTCTGTCTTGGAGGCTGCCTCTGTATTAGAAATCAACTAGGGCTCATAGACTATCTCCAACACCAGTGAGCCTTTGACATACAGGAGGTCCCTAAGAAAAGAGATAATGCACTTTCAATAGGTGAAAAAGTAACAGAAAAATATGACAATTTTAAAATGAACTTTAACACAGGGCGTTGAGTGCAACATGGGAGGGAAAGAAAAAGGAATAAAAAGGGATAGTCATTTGAGTTTCCTACATCAAAAAGAGGATACTAGACTAAAGAAAAAATCACCTTCTAGACCACATGATATCATGAACTCTCTTTCAGGGCCAAAATCATTTAATGTATTCTGTTATTCTGTGAATAGAATATCACTGGCACATAGCGAATGTTTAATAAATGCTGTTGACTGATTTGACTGATTGAACATTAAGGGACTATGAATCAGGTTCAAGGAAAGCTTAGTAACATCTTTCATCCTTGGGGACCCCAGGAATCTTGAAGTTGTAAACTTTTTTGGCCACGGACTTGTGAACTAGAAGCAGTGATAGAAACCTTGACCAAGGTTTTCACTTTCTGATGCTCCATAAACTGTTTTTCATTGCTTTTACTATTTAAATCCTCTTTCCTCAAGAGCTTCCTTGATCTCTTGGATCTGTACCTTTTCTACTTTTTGTAAAGAAGTGATACAAAAAAACCCCTTAAATTAAATTTCTGCTTTTAGAGTGGCAATATTAATAACTATAATTTTAAATTTGTAGGAGGAAAGGAAGAAGAGAGAGGATAAGAATTTATTCAGTACCTTCTCTGTTTAGGCACTGCAAAGTGCTTTACAAATGTCTCATTTGATCCTCACAACAACCCTGTGAGACAGATGTTATTGTGATCTCCATTTTACAGTTGAGAAAACCGAGGAAGAAAGGGATGAAATGATTTGCCTGGGGTCACACAACAAGTATGTGTTTGAAGCTGGATTTGAAATCAAGTCTCTAGGTCCATCATTCTATCCCCTGCTGTATCTATGCTATAGGAAAATAGATAATATAGCATAGAGTATGTACAAATATGCTTACTCTCCAACACATTTCATATGAGATCCTCTAGAAAACTTAGGCTACTGTTGCATATTTTTTGAGATCAAAAGGTATACTTCGTTGAAATGTTGAATTAAATTATTCCCAATATACTTTGGGGTATCTATCTTTATTGCGTCCCTTCTTGGTCTTCGATTCTATGCCAGTGACATAAGAAATGTGGAGAAACAGAAAAAATATGGAGGTAGATTCTCTCAAGATAAGGTCTTGTTCAAATAAACACTGGCTACTCCTGCTATGCCTGTTATCGTCACTGTATTCAGCCTTTTCAAAAGATTGAAAGTAGAGGAGAAATCAATGCCATAAAACACTACAAGATATCAAGAGATTTTACAGGAAATCAAGGCTTCAATTCCTCAGTGATTATTGTAGTTTTGCTAAGAATAATTATTTCAAACGGCAACAATGATTCAATTCAACCAATGTTCAGTAAGCCTCTACTACATCCCAGGCACTATGCTAAGTCCAGGAAATACAAGTTAAAAAACAAACAAGCCAGGCCCTGACCTCAGGCAGCTTACTGTTTACTATGGGGAAACAACTTGTACACAAAAAAAGAAATATGATGTAAGTAAGTACAAAGTAACAGGAGGGTAGGAAGTACTCAACACCAAGGGATCAGGAAAGGCCTCACTTAGGAACCAGAATTTTAGCTGAAATGCCTCGAAAGGAATTAAAACTTCTGAGAGGTGGAGGTTAGGGAAAGTATGATTCCAGGCATGGATATGGGAGAAGAAATGTCACAGGATGGGAAAAGTAGGCCAGTTTGGTTAGATCATGGAACATGTGAAGGAAAATATAATCAGCCTGGAAAGCTTATGAAGGGCTTTAAATGCCAGAAGAGTTTGTACTTTATTCTAGGAAGTCACGGAAGTCTTTTGTGCAGAGGAATAATTTGGTCAGAATTTTACTTTAAGAATATCAATGTGGCTCCTGTGAGGAGGACGGATTAAAGCAGAGGTACTTAACTTGAAGTCCATAACCTTGTTTCTGTAATATTTTGATAATTGTGTTTCAATACAAATGGTTTCCTTTGTAATTATATATGTATGCATATATATAATTACAAAGGAAACCATTTATGTTGTACATATTATGTATGCATTTAAAGTATTATTCTGAAAAGGGATCTACAATCTTCACCAGACTGTCCAAGGGGTCCATGACACAAAAAAATGTTAAGATTCCCTGGACTACGGAAGTAAGAGGTTTAAGATAGGAGAAAATGAATTAGATGACAATTGCAACATTTCAAGTGAGAGGGGATAAAAGCTTGAACTAGAGTGGTGATAGTTCATGGGAGAGAAAGGGGGCAGATGTAAGAGATATGGTGGAGGTAGAGTAGGGAAAACCTGGGAATAGACTGAATGTGGGGAGGTGGGATTGAGGAGGGAGAATAAGGAATCAAATATGACTCCAAGGTTAGAAACCTGAATGATAAGGATGGTGGTACCTTCAACAAAATTAGGGAGGTAGAGAAAAAAAGCTGCATTTGGTGGGAAATAAAATGAGTCCTATTTTGCATGTATGCAGCTTGGAATACTCCAGGGATATCCAGGTGGAGAAGTCTAGCAAATAGTTGGTACAGTGGGATTGATATTCAGGAGAAATATGAGGGCTGGGTATGGAGATTTGGGAGTCACAGGCACAGAAGCGATCATTTAACCTATGGAAGCTGATGAGATTACCAACACACACAATGTAGAGAGAGAAGTAGAGAGTCCAGGAGACAGCCTTAGGGTACAACTATCAAATGGAACAGGACACAGATGATGGTTTTGAAAAGAAGAGGTGGAAAATCCTCAACTCTAAAGAAAATGTATTATCTGTTGCCATTTGTCTGACAGTTTCCTCAAATTCTAGGGATAGGTTGAAGCCATTTCTAGGATGTTGGACCTTAACTACTAAAATACTTTTGTTCTATAGAAAATAAATAATAGGCTTACTGGATATATATGTGTGAGTGTATATGTAGATATAAAGTCAGCTATATGTGTATATATGTATATATTCACATATATGTGCATATATATGCATATGTATATCTACATGTATAAAACCCCTATCCCAAAGCACATGAACTCTCTCCTTATTGATGAAGAAGAATCCACTGCCTTGCATGAAGGATAGGGTTAAGTTGATGAGAGTAGGACAGATTCAGTTTTCTTGAGACTTTCTTCAAGCTTTGAGTCACTCTAGGCAGAAGCTTCTAGATTTGAGAGGGGAGATGTAAGAAGCCAATCCCACTGCAAGTTGCTAAAGGAAAAGACTCTAAGAAGATATGAGAGGAGCAGGTAGTTTCCTTCATGTCCTTATTGATAGCTTGCTACTCTAGACACTTCAGGGAGATGCCCCTTTGGTGAAATCTAGCTCTCTCTCTCTCTCTCTCTCTCTCTCTCTCTCTCTCTCTCTCTCACACACACACACACACTCTCCATCTCCCAATAAATTATCTCCTTTCTAATGGGAAAGCTTCACTCCATATTGTCTGGTATATATTATCCTATTTATACCTTCTCTGACTTCTAGCTTTAGATAAATGAGTTTCTTGGCTAAGTGCTATGTATGTTCATTATGGAACTGGTATTTGGTGGGAAAGGGGTCAAGCCTTGGATATAGAGCTTGGTGTCTTTCTTCCCCCCACCAATAATGACACAGTAAGCAGAAATTAGCTTGAACCCAATCATATCCCATAGACTAACAGTATTTAAGGGAAGAGATAAATCTAATTTTAGCCTGGTACTCCCTCTCTCTGAAGAAAGCAAAGTGATTCTCAGCCCCAACTTCCTGCTTCCTCTCCTGGCAGGAATTAAAATCTCTACTGGAGAAGGGTGGAATAAAAGGAAGCTAGAGATGTCTACTCTGGCTCCCTTTGCACTACACATACATGCAGGGGATAGCCCTCACTATACATGGGGTCTCACTATGTATATATTATCCCATTAATAAAGGAAATCCCGCACTGTAGGATATGAGCATTTGCACCAGTGCACATCCATTTTTATGCAACTGATCAGGCACATCTTCATGAAAGAGTTAAACCAAATGACCACTAAAGCAACTGATATTCACTTGCCAGACTAGAGACTACCATCCTGGCAAATGAGCAGCTTAAGTTGTAAAATCATCCCATGAACCAAGGAATATAGCACTTCATACTTTATAGATGTTATATTCCTTTCAAAATTGAACCCCTTCAAAGCTGAGTGCCCTCACTGATCAGACAAGACAGAAAGCAACTGTATTGGTGATAAGCACTCTGTCATCAAATCCATCCTTCCTTATAGTCAGAAAAGTTTTCAAGAAAAGGCCTTCTTAATGGGGCTAAAGAAGGACCCAGAGAGTAGATGGCAGCTGGAAAGCAGGGACTTGCGTGAGCTTCCCGCCAGGTCCCTCCAAAAACCTATAAAAATGGCTCTGAAGAAATTCTAGAACTGCAGAACCCACAAAATAGCAGAGGGAAGCAGGGATCCAGCCCAGGACAGCCTGGATGGTCGCTGGGTGAGGTCCATTGAGCACAGAGCTGGTAGTGGAGGGGAGGGGAGCAGAGCCCGGCGTGGATGGCGGCAGGACCAACCAGACCAGGAGCCAGGCAGGACAGGCCCTAGCACCCTGAATCAGTGAGCTGTGGCAGTTACCAGACTTCTCAACCCACAAACACCAAAGACAACAGAGAAGGTTAGTGGGAAAAACTGTGGGGACAGAGTGAAAAGAGTTTGCAGTTCAGCCACTGTCCCGGGGGCAGCAGGGGTGGTGCAGCTACAGAACTACAGCTGCAGTTGCTTCTGGCCCCAGGCCCACCTGGTGGGAGGAATTAAGTGGTGGATCAGAGCAGGAGAGCAGAGCCAGCTTAAGATCTGAGTCAGGTCCAGGTTGGTGGTTCTTGGGGAAGGAGGAGCGCTGGTGTGGCAGAGCTGGCTGTATAGAAATAGCTCTGAAAACAAGGGTGCATCCCCTCAAGCTTGGAACAAAGTACTCTTTACTCTACAAGCAGTAATACCCTGCTTAAAACCTCAAGGGTCAAGTAAGTTGTCTGGGAACATGACCAGGCAGCGAAAATGGACTCAGATTCAGTCTCAGACTTTGGAATCTTTCTCTGGTGACAAAGAAGACCAAACATACAGCCATAAGAAGTCAAAAAAGTCAAAGAGCCTACATCAAAAGCCTCCAAGAAAAACATGAACTGGTCTCAGGCCATGGAAGAGCTCAAAAAGGATTTGGAAAAGCAAGTTAGAGAAGGAGAGGAAAAATTGGGAAGAGAAATGAAAAGGATGTGAGAAAACCATGAAAAACAAGTCACTGACTTGCTAAAGGAGACCCCAAAAAATACAGAAAAAATACTGAAGAAAACAACACCTTAAAAATAGACTAACTCAAATGGCAAAAGAGCTCCAAAAAGCCAATGAGGAGAAGAATGCCTTGAAAGGCAGAATTAGCCAAATGGAAAAGGAGGTCCAAAAGACCACTGAAGAAAATATTACCTTAAAAATTAGATTGGAGCAAGTGGAAGCTAGTGACTTGATGAAAAATCCAGATATTAGAAAACAGAACCAAAGGAATGAAAAAGTGGAAGACAATGTGAAATATCTCATTGGAAAAACCACTGACCTGGCAAATAGATTCAGGAGAGATAATTTAAAAATTATTGGACTACCTGAAAGCCATGATCAAAAAAAGATCCTAGATATCATCTTTCAAGAAATTATTAAGGAGAACTGCCCTGATATTCTAGAGCCACAGGGCAAAATAGAAATTGAAAGAATCCACGGATCGCCTCCTCAAAAAGATCCCAAAAAGAAAATCCTAGGAATATTGTCGCCAAATTCCAGAGCCCCCTGATCAAGGAGAAAATACTGCAAGCAGCCAGAAAGAAACAATTTGAGTATTGTGGAAAAATAATCAGGATAACGCAAGATCTAGCAGCTTCTACATTAAGGGATCGATGGGCTTGGAATGTGATATTCCAGAGATCAATGGAGCTAGGATTAAAACCAAGAATCACCTACCCAGCAAAACTGAGTATCATGCTCCAAGGCAAAATATGGATTTTCAATAAAATAGAGGACTTTCAAGCTTTTTCAGTGAAAAGAGCAGAGCTGAATAGAAAATTTGACTTTCTAATGCAACAATCAAGAGAAGCATGAAAAGGTAAACAAGAAAGAGAAACAAGGGACTTACTAAAGTTGAACTGTTATGTTTACATTCCTACATGGAAAGGTGATGTATATGATTCATGAGAGCTCAGTATTAGAGTAGCTGAAAGGAATATGCATACATATATGTGTATGAGTTGAATATGAAGGGATGATATCTAAAAAAATAAAATCAAATTAAGGGATGAGAGAGGAATATATTGAGAGAGGGAGAAAAGGAGAGATAGAATGGGGTAAATCATCTTGCCTAAAAGTGGCAAGAAAAAGCAGTTCTGTAGGAAGGGAAGAGAAGTCAGGTGAGGGGAATGAGTAAATCTAGCTCTCATCAGATTTGACCTGAGGAAGGAATACCATACACACTCAATTGGGTATCTTACGCCACAGCAAAGAAGGAAGAAGATGATAAAAAAGGGGGGGATGATAGAAGAGTCATGATAGGGGGAGGAGGTAATCAAAAACAAACACTTTCAAAAAGGGACAGGGTCAAGGGAGAAAATTCAATAAAGGGGGATAGGATATGAAAGAGCAAAACATAGTTAGTCTTTCACAACATGGATATTGTGGAAGGGTTTTACAGAATGATACACATGTGGCCTATGTTGAATTGCTTGCCTTCTTAGGGAGGGTGGGGGTGGGGAGGGGAGAGGGGAGAGAATTTGGAACTCAAAGTTTTAAAAACAGACATTCAAAAACAAAAAAAATTGTTTTTGCATGCAACTAGGAAATAAGATGCACAGGCAATGGGGCGTAGAAATTTATCTTGCCCTACAAGAGAAGAAGGGAAAAGGGGATGGGAGGGGAGTGGGGTGACAGAAGGGAGGGCTGACTGGGGAACGGGGCAACTGGAATATATGCCATCTAGGAGTGGGGGGGGAGGGTAGAAATGGGAGAAAATTCATAATTCAAACTCTTGTGAAAATCAACGCTGAAAACTAAATATATTAAATTAAA
Organism: Trichosurus vulpecula; assembly: GCF_011100635.1. Lineage (NCBI taxonomy): Eukaryota > Metazoa > Chordata > Mammalia > Diprotodontia > Phalangeridae > Trichosurus > Trichosurus vulpecula. The sequence continues at coordinate 510,155,714 of NC_050573.1, read as the reverse complement.
TTTAAAAAATAATCTTAAAAAAAAGGACCCAGAGAATGCCCAGCACTCATCTGGCACTCCTCAAAGGCTGGGAGGAAGCAAGGAGGGAACACTATGAGAACAAGAAGGACCATGAGGCCCTGCAGCA